>NC_069685.1:39448235-40073235 GCF_023699985.2 Odocoileus virginianus | reverse complement strand
TTGTTTTTACTGTCTCTATAGAGCTTCTCCATCTTTGGCTGCAAATAATATAAACAATCTGATTTCAGTATGGACCATCTGGTGATGTCCATGTGTAGCGTCTTCTCTTGTGTTGTTTGAAGAAGATGTTTGCTGTGACCAGTGCATTCTCTTGGCAAAACTCTGTTAGCCTTTGCCTGCTTCATTTTGTACTCCAAGGCCAAATTTGCCCATTACTCCAGGTATCTCTTGACTTCCTACTTTTGCATCCCAGTCCCCTTAATGAAAAGGACATCTTTTTTGAGTGTTGGTTCTAGAAAGTCTTATAGATCTTCATAGAGATGTTCATCTTTAGCTTCCTTAGCATTACTGGTTGGAGCATATACCTGGACTACTGTGATATTGAATGGTTTGCCTTGGAAACGAACAGAGATCATTCTGTCATTTTTGAGATTGCACTCAAGAACTGTATTTTGGACTCTATTGTTGACTATGAAGGCTACTCCATTTCTTCTAAGGGATTCTTGCCCACAGTAGTAGATATAATGGTAATCTTTGTTAAATTTGCCCATTCCAATCCATTTTAGTTCACTGATTCCTAAATTGTCGATGTTCACTCTTACCATCTCCTGTTTGATCACTTCCGATTTAGCTTAATTAATGGCCCTAAACATGCCAGGTTCCTGTGCACTATTCTTACAACATTGGACTGAGCATTGTTTTACTTTGGATCTGCGTCTTCATTCTTTCTGGAGTTACTTCCCCACTCTCCTCCAGTAGCATATTGTGCACCTATTCCCAGGAAGTTCATCTTTCAGTGTCATACCTTTTTGCCTTTGCATACTGTTCCCGGGGTTCTCAAGGCAAGAATACTGAAGTGATTTGCCTTTCCCTTCTCCAGCGGGCCAAATTTTGTCAGAACTCTTCACCCAAATCCCTTTAAGTTAGGTTGATTTTCTTTTAAAGAGCAAGCAGACATTATTTTTATAATCACTTTGCTAATTGAATAATGAAAATTTAAAATTATTTTTACATTAAGTTTTTTATTTACTAATTAAAAAACACTTTTTATTTTGTATTGGGGGATAGCTGATTAACAATGTTTTGATAGCTTCAGGTGAACAATGTAGGGACTCATCCATATGTATATATGTATCCACTTTCCCCCAACCCTCCTACCATCCAGGCTGGCACATAATATTGAGCAGAGTTCCATGCACTATACAATAGGTCCTTGTTTGTTATTTACTTTAAACACAGCAGTATGTATATGACCATCCGAAAGTTCCTAACTGTCCCTTCCCCCTGGCAACCATAAGTTCATTTTCTAAGTCTATGAATATCTTTCTCTTTTTAAAGTAAGTTCCTTTATATCTTTTTTTTTTTTTTTTTTTTTTTAAAGATTCTACATATAAGAGACATCAGGCTTCTCTGGGGGCCCAGACAGTAAAGAATCAGCCTGCAATGCTGGAGACCTGAGTTTGATCCCTGGGTCAGAAAGATCCCCTGGAGGAGGGAATGACTATCCACTCCAGTATTTTTGCCTAGAGAATTCCATGGACAGAGGCTACAGTTCATGGGGTTGCAAAGAGTTGGACTCAACTGATTGATGAATGCTTTCACTATAAGGGACATCATACACTATTTCTCCTTCTTTCTCTGAACTACTTCACTCACTATGAGAATCTCTACATCTATCCATGTTACTGAAAATGGCCTTAAGTCATTATTTTCAATGGTTGAGTAATACTCCATTGTGTATATGTACCACATCTTTATCCATTCCTCTATCAGTGAACGTTTAGGTTGCTTCTATGCCTTGGCCATAGTAAACAATGCTGCAATGAACATTAAGGTGCATGGATCTTTTTGGATCATATTTTTCTCTGGATATACACCCATGAATTGGATGGTAGGATCATACATAGCTCTATTTTTAGGGTTTTTTTTTTTTTTTTTTTTTTTTAAGGAATCTTCATACTGTTCTCTATACTGGCTGTACCAATTTACTTCCCCACCAACAGTGTAGGAGGGTTCCCTTCTCTCCACATCCTCTCCAGCATGTGTGAATTTTTTTTTTTTTTTTTTTGTGATAGCTAGTCTGGTTGGTGTGAGGTGATATCTCATTGTAGTTTTGATTTGCATTTCTCTAATAATTAGCAATGCCTGTTGGCTATCTGTATGTCTTCTTTGAAGAAATGTCTATTTAGGTCTACTGCCCATTTTTTTGAGTGGATTTTTGTTTTGATGTTATTAAACATCGTGAGATGTTTGTAAATTTTGGAGGCTAATCCCTTATTGGTCACTTTATTTGCAAACATTTTCTCCAATCTGTGGGTTGTCTTTCTGTTTTGTTTATTGTTTCCTTCTCTGTGCAAAAGCTTTTGAGTTTAAATAGGCCCCATTTGTTTATTTGTGCTTTTCCCCAGTATTCTGGGAGATGGATTAAAAAAGACATTGCTGTGATTTAAGTCAGAGAGTACTCTGCCTATATTTTCTTGCAGATGTAGATTTCCTTTCTCTGCAATTTTTTGGGGAACAGTTTCAGAAGGATTGGTGTTACCTCTCCTCTAAATGTTTGATAAAATTCACCCATGAAGCCATCAGATTCTAAAATTTTGTTTCTTGAAAGTGAAAGTCACTCAGTCATGTCCAACTCTTTGTGACCCCATGGACTATGCAGTCCATAGAATTCTCCAGGCCAGAATACTGCAGTGGGTAGCCTTTCCCTTCTCTGGGGGATCTTATCAACTCAGGGATTGAACCCAGGTCTCCAGCATTGCAGGACGATTCTTTGCCAGCTGAGCCACAAGGGAAGCCCAAGAATACTGGAGTGGGTAGCCTGTCCCTTCTCCAGGGGATCTTCCTGACCCAGAAATCAAACCAGAGTCTGCTGCATTTGCAGGCAGATTCTTTACCAACTGAACCATCAGGTTCTTAGGAGGCTTTTAAACACAGTTTCAATATCAGTGCTTCAGATTGATCAGTTCATATTTTCTATTTCTTCCAGATTCAGTCTATGGAGATTTTACCATTGTTAGAGTTTGTCCATTTCTTCCAGGTTGTCCATTTTATTGCCATACAGTTGCTCACAGTAGTCTCTTATGATCCTTGGTATTTCTGTAGAATCAGCTGTGACTTCTTCTTTTTCCATTTCTAATTTTATGGATTTGAGTCCTCTCCCCGCTCCCCCCGCCCTTTTTTTGATAAGTCTGGCTAAATGTTTGTCAATTTTGTTTATCTTTTCAAAGCACCAGTTTTAGTTTCATTGATCTTTGCAATTGTTTTCTTTGTCTCTATTGCATGAATTTCTGCCCTGATCATTATGATTTCTTTCCTTCTATTAACTTTAGGTTTTGTTTGTTCTTTCTCTAGTTGTTTTAGGTATAAGTTTGGGTTATTTATTTGAGATTTTTCTTGTTTCTTGAGGTAAGATTGTATTGCTATCAACTTCCCTCTTAAAACTGCTTTTGCTGCATCCCGTAAGTTTTGGACTCTTGTGCTTTCATTTCTGTTGTCTCTAGGTATTTTTTATTTCTTTGATTTCTTCAGTGATCCATTGGTTGTTTGGTAGCATATTGTTAAGCCACTACATGTTTGTGATTTTTAGTTTTTTAGAGTGTTTCTTGTAGCTTATTTCTAATATCATAGCATTGTAGTCAGAAAAGATGCTTGATATGATTTCAATTTTCTTAAATTTACCAAGGTTCACCTTTTTGGCCCAACATGTCCATGTGAGAAGAATGTATAGTCTCCTGATTTTGGATGGAATGCTCTATGAATATCAATTAAATTCAACTCATCTAAGGTGTCATTTAAGGGCTGTGTTTCCTTATTAATTTTCTGTTTAGATGACCTGTCCATTGTGAAAGTGGAGTGTTATGTCCCCCATTATTGTTGTGTTGCTGTTGATTTCTCCCTTTATGATTGTTAGTATTTGCCTTACATATTGAGGTGCTCCTATATTGGTTGCATATATATTTATAATTGTTATATCTTATTCTTGGACTTTGTTCATTATGTAGTGTCCTTCTTTGTCTTTTATAACATTCTTTGTTTTAAAGTCTATTTTTTTCTGATATGAATATTGCTATTCCAGCATTCTTATGATTTCCATTTATGTGGAATATCTCTTCCCATTCCATTACTTTCAGTTTGTAAGTAAACCTAAATCTGAGGGAAGTGACTTATAGATAACATATATTTGGGCCTTCTTATTGCATCCACCCAGTCAGTCCATCTCTTATGGTTGGTGAATTTAATCTCATTTACATTTAAGATAATTATTGATATGTATGGTCCTTTTACCATTTTCTTAATTGCTTTGGGTCTATTTTTTGTGGGTCTTTTCCTTCTCTTGTGTTTCCTGCCTAGAAAAGTTCCTTTCACATTTGTCATAAAGCTACATTAGTGGCACTGAATTCTCTTAACTTTTGCTTTTGATTTCTCCATCAAATCTGAATGAGGGACATTGGGTAGAGTATTTTTGGTTGTAGTTTCCTCCCTTTCATCACTTTGACTATATCCTGCCATTTCCTTCTGATTTGTGGAGTTTCTGTTGAGAAATCAGCTGATAACCTGATGAGAGTTCCATTGTATATTATTTATCTTTTTTCCCTTGTTGCTTTTAATATTATATCTTTGACTCTACTTTTTGTGAGTTTGATTGCTATGTATCTCAGTGTCTTTCTTCTTGAGTTTATCCTGCCTGAAACTCTGGATTCCAGGATTTGGTTGACTATTTCCTTTCACATGTTAGGGAAGTGTTCAGCTATTATGCCTTCAAATATTTTCTCAGCTCCTATCTCTTTCTTTTGTAATTCTGGGATCCCAATAATGCAAATGTTAGTGCATTTAATATTGTCCCAGAGGTCTTTTAGTCTATTTTCATTACTTTTCATTATTTTTTTTTCAATTTTCAGCTTTGTGGCAGTAATTTCCACCATTCTGTTTTCCAGGTCACTTATTCATTCTTTTGCCTCAGCTATTCTGCTATTGATTCTTTCTAGCGAATTGTTCAAATCTGTTTGTTCTTTAGATCTTCTAGTTCTTTGGTAAATATTTCTTGAATCTTCTCCATTCCTTTTTTGAGATCCTAGATCATCTTCACTATCACTATTCTGAATTCTTTTTTCATGCAAGATTGCCTGTTTTCAGCATGTGGTCAATCCTATGGGATGTTCTGTGTGCACTTAAGTAGAAACTGCAGTGTGCTGTCTTTGGATGGAATGCTCTATAAATATCAGTTAAGTCCAGTTCATCTAGGCACTTCATTTAGTTTTTGTTTGTTGTTTGTTTGTTTGTTTTGTAATTTATCTTGCTCCTTCATCTGTGTCAGAATCCTCCTCTTTTTCACTGTGATTAATTATATGTGATTGTGGTTTTCATTCTGGAGGCTGTGGGATTGTAGTTCTTCTTGCTTCTTCTGTCTGCCCTTCTGTCTGCCCTCTGATGTCTACTCTTTTTTTTTTAAGTATCGGTTTTGGAAACCCCAATGGAACAGCATCTCATGCTACAGAAAAAAATCAGGGCTTAGACTTGGCCAGAAGTGTAAAGCAAAATTCTGGACCTGTCCAGTTGGAGCAGTGTACTCCTGGTGGATGAGGATTTCTTCTCATTAAATTTTTTATTTTTTTAATTTACCTTTATACTTTCTGGTAATTTATGCTGTATTATCTACTATTTTCTCTTCAGATCTCATAGGAATATTAATATTTTCTTTAAAATATGTGTTTGTGGAGAAAAAAATCCTACATTTCCATATATGCAATGTTAAAACATTGCCATATTGCTAAAATCTTAATGATTTATATGTGGGCATTATAGTGAGATAAGAGATATGGCAGCATTCTTAGTGGTCTGAATGAAAGTTTTATTTGCTCTATTTGCATTAAAATGCCTAGTAATTAGGTTCTGAGCCCCTAACTCTGCCTTTGTATTTCAACTTATACAATTTCTAAAGGTATGTTTGTTATGCATATAATAAAATAATAATGATCTAATGATGCCCTAGTACACGGAAAGGGTTAATTAACTTTCATAGGTGAGCAGTACACTCAGGAAATTATGGACATAATTTAACTACTAGTCAGGCAACAAGAGGTTTATAAAAAGCTTTGAACATTCCTAGTGAACTAGTCAAGTACCAGAGGCCAACCAGGTGTTTTTGTTTAGTGCCCTTTACTGTTTTGTTAGGGAATGAGACAGAGAGAGATGTCCATAACTTCTAGCCAACAAGCAAGGCAGCTTTCACTTTGTCAGATAATTTGGTTCCTGCAGCTGAAGCTGAGCTTTTTTGCTGGTGCACTTGAGACTGTAAATACCATATCTCTGGAAAACTTTTTAAAATGTGTGTTGCTAATGATCTCATTGAGAATATCAATGCCTTGTTTGTTAAATAATAGCATCCTAGAATCAGTCATTTGTATTTTTGGTGTTGGTTTATATACATTTCTAAAATTACTAGTTACACAAATCATGTGTGAAAAGTTACTATCTGTATTTAGGCTTTCAACAAGAAGTTTTAAAAGGCATTTTTAAAAGCAGAAGTTTTAAAAATCCTCTCTATGAATATTCATCAATTTCTGCTTAGTATAAATTTCCTGCTTTGAATTTTAATACTTTTTTTGAAATTTAATATCTTAAATAATTTTGAACTAGTAATTATTTGTATGCACACATCCAGTTCACATGAGGGGATGTGTAATGTCATATGACATTCTTACCATGAAGATAATAGAACCAGCTTCATGTGTTGGAAATAAAGATGTGTCCTAGATTAATGCTATTTGTATAAGACAGGAACCATGTGGCTGGGCTTTTAATAACATCAAATTCACTACAAGGAACACAATTCTTTTACTATAGGAAAGAGTGTCAGAGACATAGAAAAAAATAAGCACAACATAAATAAAGGAATTGACCTAAGTAAACCAGCTTTTAAGACTACTGATGATTATAACAAAGCTTGCAATTTATTGAACTAACACTGGGCCTCATGATGTGAAACTTTGGAAGTCTTGCTTTTCTACTTGCCCTTAGAAAATTTTACATTAAAAATAGAATTCATAATTCTGTTCTCCTGGGAAAGCCAAGTGCAGAATAAAAGCCAGTTGTGGCATTTATAGACATTTCAAAATCAAACAACAGAGGATTTGTCATTGCTTCAGGAGCCACATTGGTGATTATTTTCCAGTTAACAGTACAAATATTTCACCCTTTTTTGGATCTCTAACTTTCACCTAAGTTAATAGTTTTCTTTACTGGGAACTATATTCAATATCTTATGGTAAGCCATAATGTGAAAGAATATGGAAGACATCATACATATATATACTTATATATAGATATGTATATATGTATATGAATCACTTTGCTGTATTGCAGAAATTAACCCAACACTGTAAATCAACTATACTTCAGGAAATAGGTTAAAAAGTAAATTTTTTAAGTCATCTAGGAAAATGTTTTTTTTATGATATTGCAGAATTAAGACAATAAATGTCTGCTAATGGGATATCCCTTGTTTGCATTATATTTTCCCTTAACCACTGTAACAGAAATAAATATATATATGGAATAACTGTGCATTTTTGTCAATTTCTCTTATAATTATAGACATTCCAAGGTGGTGTGTACTAGTGTTGACATGTCCTAGATAAGATTCTCTTTATCTTTGATTTAAAGAAAATTGTGATATTTCAGGTGACAACAGGCAAGATTGATTGCAATGCAGCTCTGCATGATCTATATAGCCCTCTCCTGACATCTATATATGACAGCTCATTTACTTGGATATTATTTCTCACAGTCTTGGTATAATCATACTTTATCCACTCCCAGTAGTTACTTTACATCCCCCTAGCCTCAGGGGAAATTAAGGACTAGCCCCTTTCTGACTTTTGCTCTTGAATTTCCCTGCTGCTGGGGAGGATTATCCTGGGATAAGAGGGAGTGGGTTTACTTTAAGAGAGCAACAGAGGTCAGGATGGAAGCCTAAGGTCAGAGACACTGCTTTACCTGACCACTCATGAATCTGACCACTCATGAATCTGACCCTGTGGGGCTCTTAGCCACAGAGAAGGCTTACAAAGTCCTGAGCCTAATTTCAAAATCATATTTTTTTTCCTAAATTTTTTCTTCTCATATAACGTTCAGATGGCAAAATACACAAGTCCTAAATGAATTCATCCCAATGCATGTATACTTGTAACTACCACTGGGATTAAGATAAAGAAATTATATCGATATTTTCCTTTGATCAAAAATAGTTTTTCAAGATATATATGCTCAGCTCCCCATAACACTTGGACTCTTACTTGTTACAGGTGTTAAACATAAAAAGAGACAACCTGAAATTAAAGTAAGGGTGTCAGGAGATAGGTCTTTTCTCTCTGCTTTTATTTTATATTTTGCCCACCCTTGGTGTGCCCAGAGGGAAGCAAGGTTCCCACCATCCAACAAGATTATTGGATACAAATAGGATTCAGATAATAGTCTTCTTAAAAAAATTATTTTATATTGAATATAGCTGATTAATGATGCTGTATTAATTTCAGGGGTATAGCAAAATGATTTATAAACATATACATGTATCTATTCTTTTTCACATTCTTTTACCATTTAGGTTATTACAGAATATTGAGCAGAGGTCCCTGTGGTATACAGTACATTCTTGTTGGTTACCTATTCTATATATAGTAGTGTATACATGCCAATCCCAAACTTCTAATTTACCTGTCCCCTCATCTGTCTTCCCTGATGACCTGATAACTTATTTTCTAAGTCTGTGAGTCTGTTTTATAAATAAGTTCATTTTTATCATTTTTAAGATCCATCTGTGTTGCTGAAAATGGCATTATTTCATTCTTTTTCATGGCTGAATAATATTCTATTGTGTATATGTACCACATCTTTGGAGCAGGAAATGACAATCTACTCCGGTATTCTTGCCTGGAAAATTTCACAGACAAAGGAGCCTGGAGGGCTACAGTCCATGGGGTTGCAAACAGTCGGACTCGACTGAGTGACTAACATATACACACAGTACATCTTCTGTATTCATTCACTGTTCAGCATCAGATAGCATCAGATAGCATCAGGTGGTCTTTACTATAGATAACCATCTGGTAGAGGAAACCAAAGGGGATCCCCTGACATTAAGTTGTACAAAATATCAGAATATTGATAAAATTTAGGAAATGGGACGTGAACTCCAATATAGAATAACATTAAATTTACTGTCAACCCAAGATGATGGAGGGCTTAAGTTAAATTCTGGTTTCTGGTTCCGTGATAGAAAATAAAGGAATGACCTTTTCTTTTTTTCTTTTGAAACCTGAGTTTGTGGAGGCCAGTGTGTATTTGTTAGGTTAGGTTGTGATGAAGCATATCACCCCCAGCCAAGTCCTAAGTTTCCGAGACTTAACAACAGATATGCATTTCTCTTGGTGCCAGGAGGGTCTCAGCCTGGCAGAGAGCTGCTTGCCGTGTGATATAGTATGTGATGACTATATCACAGTCATCTATATTACATACTATATTACATACTCTATTACAGTCATACTATATCAGCAGGGGACGGGAAGGGCCCAGAGTGCAGGGGCACTCAGAGATGTGCTCAGAGGTGACACCTGTCACACCATCTCCCTCAAGTTCAAAAGTAAGAAGCGCAGCCTTACCACTTGTTTGGGTGATCAGCATTAAGAACAACACAATATTCTTCCCAGCTACAGAACTACAGCTTTTCCATTTCCCCCAAAGAGCTTGTTTGAATGTTAATACAGAAAGAAGCATTTTATCTTTCTTTTCAATTTGAAATATCCTCAGTGAACATGCTAACCTCTTCTGCGTGCCATTTCAGGGTACTTCCACTTTTCCTGCCTGCCAGAACTGAAGGTAATAATTGTTTTTGAATTTCCCAAAGACTACTTGCTACCATAGACATTCTATCAGGTTTCAGAAAGATATGCCAAGGTGATTTGAGTACATATTTTACTTCCTTTATTGTTTCTTGCAAATAGAGAGGCAATATTCCTTTAGATGCTGATTTTAAGGAAGTGCTTTATAAGCGTTTGGGTGATTTATGCTTTATTTTGTATTCCATTTTTATTAGAAACAGGCCAGTGGCTTCTAACGTTTGAATTGGAATTTGGTTCACTGACAGTAAAATAGCAAACGTTTATCATAAGCTTTCAGTCCATTCTTGTTCTCTTCATTATTTGAATGTGGATCAGGTCCACAAAAATAAAGTAGTTTTCACACTCCAAAATAGACATTCTACTTAATGCTTGCAGCTCAGTAGAGTATAGTAGTGAAGCACATACATGCATGTGGAAGCCAGGCTGTCTGGGTTTAAATTCTAGCCTTGCCACTGTGTGACTTTGGGAAAGCCTGAATTCTGCATAATTCAATTCTCTCATCTGGGGAAGATAATAGTAACCACCTCCATAAATTACAGGGTCTGTGAAAGGACTTTAAATAAATGAATACTTGTAAAGTATTAAGAATGTTTGCCATATAGTAAGTGCTATATGAGCTTTTGCTAGTATTGTTATTATTAACATTGCTATTATTATTTTAATCAGGGTGAAACCTATATGACTGTTTGCCAATCAAATGATTTTATTGTATTATATAAATTGTGTTATGGCAATGACAGGGTGATTCCAAAAAATGTGAGTGGAAGTAGTGTCACACATTTTCAACTGCTATCTCCTGAAAAAAGACAGAGAAGGTTGAGTAATATGTATACAGCTACATAGCTCATAAATGATATTGTGTATGTATCAAGAGAGTCCAGTGCAGAATCAGAACTCTCAATGCAGTGAACACTGTAGCTGACACCATTATTGACACGTGAGGTCCAAACTTGGGGCTGATTGAAAAGTAAGCTTTATGGGGAAAAAAGAAGCCAGCTGAGTTAGGGCTGCAATGGTGACTGAAAATGTAGATATTTTCTTATTTTCAGTGTGAAAAAGTGCTATTTTACACCAAGGCTGTCTATCTGATAATGCATGCACGCCTGCTCAGTCGCTTCAATCATGTCCAGTTCTTTGCAACCCTATGGACTAGAGCCCACCAGGCTCTTCTGTCCATGGGATTCTAAAGGCAAGAATACCAGAGTGGATTGCCATTTCCTCCTCCAGGGGATCTTCCTGGCCCAGGGATTGAACCTGAGTCTCCTGCATCTCCGGCATTGTAGGCAGGTTCTTTTATTGCTGAGCCACTAGTGAAGACCCTATCTGATGATAACATATCTAAAACAACTTCTTCATTTGAAGGCAAAAGTAGATTCACTGTCCTGTTACACACCAATACATTTCCTAACCAAAGAAACATGTGTAAAAGCATTTTCTTGATCAAAATATTTCACACTAGCTTGCTTTCAGCTTTGCTTCTGTTTTTCTACTTTGCATGTTTCTCTTTAATAGGGACTAAACCTTCCTCTTTCCTATTGTATTTTCAGTGATGGCTATTCTAAAAATTGATCCTTCTATTGTAGAGCTGATTTCTGCCCACAGATTCAGGTATCTTGAGAAACAGATTCTTGATCCTTGAACCTTCTCCGACATGTGTGACATTATGGTATAGTCTCTGTAGATGAAGTCACATCTTTGTTTGTTTGTTTTCCTGAAAAGTTTACCTCTGTGAAACAGTTAAAGATGATAGCTATTAGCTGGTGAACTCTGTATTATTGGAGCCAAAAGTGGATGACATGGAAAGATTTGAAATTTACTGTCCCAGGTGGTGCTAATGGTAAAGAATCCACCTGCTAATGCAGGTTAGATATAAGAGATATGGGTTCTGTCCCTGGGTCAGGAAGATCCCCTGGAAGAGGGCATGGCAACCCACTCCACTGTTCTTGCCTGGAGAATTCTATGGCCAGAGGAGACTAGCAGGCTGCAGTCCATGGGGTTGTAGAGTCAGACATGACTGAAGTGACTTAGCACGCATGCACGAACCTGTTAAATTCTTTTTTTAAGCAACCCCTAAAAATCCTCTCATTGCCTGGCTTGATCCCAAATGGATTTGGAAACACATGGTTGTGGGGTTTTTTTGTTTGTTTTATTTTTTTTTTTGACCATGCCACTCAGCATATGGAATCTTAGTTCCCTAACCAGGGATGGAACCCTTATCCCCTGCAGTGGAAGCAAAAAGTTTTAATCATTAGATCACCAGAAAGTCTTACATGGTCGTGTTTTAATTCATATACTACCAAGGATTTATGACATATATCATGGAGAAGAGTGTATGGATATCTTGGCAAATAATCAGATAAAAGACAGGACCATAGTCCCTGTCCTTAGGGAACACATACTGGAATGGGAGGAAAATGCAATTAAATGGATGATTATGGTGTGGGAGAAGGTGATGAAGCCTTCCTTGAAGATGTCATACTTAAACTGAATTTTGAAACAGAACTGGAAGTTATATACTCAAAGAAGGTTTAGAAGAATATTCTTCTAAAAGAAGAAACAGCAAGTGCAAAGGCTTATAAGCAAGAAAAAGCCTGACAAGTCAAGGAACTGAAAATTGTTTGTGTTGGTTAGAATGTGATATGAGAGGTGGGAAAGACGAGGGTCATGCTGGAGAAGCAGGTAAAGGGGTCGTCTAGACCAGGAGGTGTCAGCTCCAGCCTGCTAACCAAATCTGGCCTGAAGCCTAGACCTGTGAGTAAATCTTTACCAAAACACAACCACGCCTGTGTATTGATGTGTGTTCTGTAGCCTTTTTTAGAGCAACAGCAGAATTGAGAAGCTCTATCAGAGACTTTATCTTCCTCAGAGCCTAAAATATTCTCAATGTGGCCACCCTTTTGCTAAATGTTAGGCTGCATGAAGTAGAATCTTTCTAAAACATTTTTCAATTCAAAAACATTTTTGAATTTTGAATTTTTGAATTTTACCATGAAGATAATTTTTTTAAAAGTTCATAAATAAGCATAAATCTAGGAGTTATGCTGCCTTGTGCAGAATGAAGGGGCAGATTGCCAAGGATGGAAGCAGATCAGCAGCTATGAAGTTGTTAGACATGAAATTCTCTGCAGACCCATACTTGAGGTCAAGGGAATTAGTGAGAATGAAAAGGAAGAGGTGGATTTGAGAGGCTGTAAATTCATAATATCCTTGTGAGATCACTGATTGGACACGGGGAATAAGAGGAGTGCATGATGGTGAACAGATATTGGATTGGCATCCAAAATGTATCTGATATCACTTGCTAAGTTTGGAGGCTCAGAATGGATGATCCAAGGAAGACCTGTGATGAATTCTGTCTGAAACCTGTAGAGTTTGAGGTGATTATGGGAAAATAATTGGCCAAATAGAGAATGCATTTTCCTATGTGGGTCTAGAGCTGGAGGGGAAGGTCTAGCCTAGAAAAACAGATTGACATATTAGCAGTCTGGTGGTTGAGGGTCATTGAGGAAGAGGTTGTAAAACAGAGGAAGGAAGATGGGTCAGGATTTAGATGAAAGAGCAGATGGAGTTTCAGATGTAGGAGCAGTAACAGGACAGTGTGCTGCTTTGCATTGAAGGTGAGAGCCCACGAAGGAGGAAAGAACATAAAATAGTCCAGGGTTTCAGGCTAGAGGTGAGTTCAGTCATATGACTGAGCTGAGAGGCACCTGTCAGACCATCCACTAGGAAGTCATTGCTGACTTAGAGCCTCAGAGGTAGAAAGCCAGTGGGGCTCAGGAGTGAAAGCGAAGCCAGGAAGGAGTAGCAAATTTCATTTTGTAGAGAAGAATCCACTTGCAATGCAGGAGACCTGAATTTGATGCCTGAGTTGGGAAGATCCCCTGGAGGAAGGCATGGCAACCCACTCCAATACTCTTGCTTGGAGAATCCCCATGGACAGAGGAGCCTGGTGGGCCACAGGCCATGGGGTCTCAAGGAGTCGGACACGGATGAGTGATTAAGCACACAGCACAGCGTGTCTTCAGCTCTGTTTTGGCCTTTCTGGCTCTAGAAAATTTCTAATGAATATCATGGGGGAGTCAGTAAGGTTGAAATAGAGGTAAATGTGTATTTTAATAGTACTATTCTAGTAGTTAATCGAAGCTCTTTCTCCATCTTGGCATTTAAATGCTGTAGTATTTACAGGCATATGATCACTAGTCATTTAATGACTCTTCTGTCAATCAAAGGTGTCTTTCACACAGGTTTACATAGAATAAGTGTATTGTATGTTAAACATCCATATGTGTACTTATAAGTACATATATACATGGGTACTGGTTTCTGTAGACTGCTGACTTGGTAGATTATCCATTCTCTGATCTAGTCTCAGTTGTCTTGGTATCAGAGTATTAGTTGTAAAAAGGAAAAGAAAAGTAAAGGCTAAAAAAAAACTAGCTCAGGAATAGCAAGAGGCTAATAAAAGAATTCTTCTCTCAAATAAAGCAGACTTCAAATGTTTTTTTTTCTGTCTGGTGAGCAAGATTATGGGTGAAAAAAGAACACCAGTCAATTCCTTTTCTTGCACTATCTTTATTTTCACACCAAATCCATGCCAGCTAGAGGATACTATTCTGTTTCATCTTCTTGTCCTCTTGAAGGTAGGTTCCTGGGGTGTGTTTTTGTCTGGTGGGCATCCTTGATGTCCTCTGCTCTTTTCGCTGCCAACCCTTACCCACTAAGCAGGACCTGAATACTCATCAAATCTGATGTCTCATCAGGAAAACACTGGCAGAGGGGGAACAGAGCTGGAGCAGAGATGTTAGGAGGAAGTGGTTTCATTATCTCAGGTTGGAGAAAATGGTGTGTAAACTAGAACAGTGGCAAGATGGAAGAAAGGCAGCAGAGAGATTTCAGGGGTTCAAACAGAGAGTTGACCGGGTGGCCTGGGTCATTACATCTAGGGACATAGGAGAAACAAGTCGGTTGTTCAGTTTGCATATGTAGCAGTCAAATGGGCAAAGATGCCTTTCATCACAGTGGAAACTGCAAGACTGAGAAAGAAGACACTTTTGGAGGAAATAACCTGTGGGATAAGACTGAGCATTTCCAGATTGGCTGTTTATGACATCTTGAGATAGTGGGCGACAGCCCCCAAAGAAAGCTGAAGATAAAAGTTAGAGACTCATCAGAATGTCGGCAATAGGTTATGTCTTAGAAGATATGGGATTGAGGACAGACGGAACGGTTAGAAATAAAAAATTAAAGTGGTCCATTATCAAGGGTGTCTGGCTTTGAGTGGAAAAATTTCTATCAGCCAAACTTGCCTAACAGCTTGCTGGTATAGTAACTGTAAGGAAAGTCTGGGCAAACAAAGGGAGGGTGGGGTGCCTAGGATTTTTGTGGGGGCTCATTCTAATTGTGAATTCAAAACATAAGAATGGGAAGAGGTGCACAAGAAAGGAGGGAACAAGATGCCAGGGAGGTGCCAGCCCAAAAAGAGGGAGGGAATAAACCTGGGTGACATCCAGGAAGGTTGTTCACCCCATTGTAATCAGCCAATGAGGAACTGGGGGAGGGACTTGTGTCCCAGGGGATAAATTGCTTGTTGTAACAACACTGGGTATGCCTGCCCACCAGACACCCCATCTTGCAAGATCATCATTAACGCCTCATGTTTGCTGTGCTTCGGGTCTCCAAGTCCATCCCTTGGTTTGGGACCTATGAATGTGTTTCTCGCAGAACTGTGTGCATGACATCTGTGAGACCCACACTTAGGGGAAGAGGAGCTCACACGGGAGCCTGAGAAGGATGAGCTGGAGAGGACCGAGACAGAGCAGGAAGGGCTTCGGTCAGGGGAGACCGAGGACGGCGCTCCCGGGACTGTCACCCAGCAACACGAGGTGATATAGCACTTGTGGCACAAGACACAATAATGCCAACAAAACAGGAACATCAACTCCCCATAATCCACAATATCCCTGCTGTTACTTCCTCACCATCATCTAGTAAACAGAATATGTTAATGTTTTGGTACAAAATCTACATCAAAAATGTGCTTCATATTTGCAGATAGAATCAGTAAGTCAGTAAATAAACTCCCCACACAAAACAGTCACCGGTTCTCATTTTAATGAATTAAACACCATGCAGCAATTTATTGTTCAACACCTTCTGTGGAGTTTTCCCCACAATTTTGAAGGGAGAAATCACCCGAAAGAAGTCATTGCTCAAGTGTTATCATGTCCAATGTGAAATCTTTTAATCACATAATGGGTAAAGATGTGGCACTCTCATCTGTCTGAGGGTCAAATATCCTATGGTGATTTCTTGATTCTTGTGTTGAGAAGGGGTTCAATATAAGGATCCCAGGTTGTGCCACTCTGGCTTCTGGCCTATTTTGAACTGAAGAGAACCAAGACCCAGCAGATTTTTAAAAAAAGTTTATGCACCCCTTTACTGACTAAAAGAATTTAGACAAAGAACCTGGTCCAAGAAGAGATCTGTCAGCACAAATGACCGTGAAGGATACAGGGTAAAAGTGGTAACTAGGAGGAGCAGAACAGGGCATGGAGACCAGATTCCTCCCCATGTCCCAATCTCTGCAGGCCCAACAAACCCTGGTTCACCAAACATCTGCTCCTCCACCTTTCTGTGAGCTCTCTGGCTACTCTTTGGGGTCCCAGACCCCTGCATCCTTCTCTTAATTCAGAGACATGTAAACCTCAGTGGCCTGACTGTCTGGGGCTTCAAATTCTTATGGAACTCTGTACATACATAATTAAATATGTTTTTCTCCTGCTAATATATCCTAGGTTAATCTGGTTGTCAGACCAGCCAAAAAGCCAGAAAGTGTAGAGAAACATTTTTTTCTTCTTCTGATGGAGTGATTTTTTCCTCCTTCCACCAAAAATAGAAAGAGCGGATGAAAGAAATCACTTAGTAGACAAAGCAGCCTGACTCACACCGTTTGAAAACAATCCTAGAAACTTTTTGAAGTTTAAAGTTGTAAAATCTCTTTGGTGCACTGTTTCTCTCTGCTACGATCAATTCGAGTGCAAAGTGCAAGGTCAAAGCTTCTCACTTCTACCATCTGATGCCAAGAATGGAACTTTAAATCTATTTTCACTTGATTTTTCAGAAGGGAGACAAAATGCTATTTAATTTTGGCAACAAGAGCATCCTTACTGACAGACTTCAGATTTTGGAGAAGGTGCTAAACTGATTTTTGTCCAGAGATTCAGTCTCAGCAACTGGACCCACCCTTCACACTGCAGATCAAGGGGCATGAGCAAATAGGCTCCCTTCTCTCTTTGAAAACCAGTTTTTCAAGATTCTAAAGCAGAAAAAGATGATTTTTAACAACCACATCTACCAGATTGTTACACTGGAAAATACAGCTCAATTTCTTTCTGGATTCAATTGAATTACCAAATCATAAAGAAAATATGTTACAGTGATTTTATGCATTAATCACTTGGGTTATTTTCTCTCAACTTTTGGGATCTTTCATAACAAAGATATTTAAGAAAACTGAGTTAAATGTTCTCTTTCAAGTCATTGATGTTAAAGATATGGAAAATTTCTGTCCTCCATGAGCAATATTGAGTTAAATAAATGAAGAAAATATGAATTCATATTTATATTTATATTTAAACAGAACCAAATGGTCACATTTCAATTTAAATGCATCACTTCAGACAATGATTCTATCTCTCTAGTATCCTTATTTGCCAGGAAAATCATTTCACAACTTCTGTGGCTTCCTGAGCCCCTGACACTTCCTTCTCCACTGATAGGTCATGAACTTAAGTCAGATCTATTTTAAGAAGCTGTGAGTTCTTACTCATTTGCATTTTCTTTTGTTTTTCAGAAATGATCCATTTATTTTCCCCATTACTTCTAGGTATTTTGGGGGGATCCCAAATAATCACTCAATGCCAAAAAACTACTTCTATTTCCAAAATTAATTTAACCATGATCCCTTGCATCATTGCAATGGGATGTCTCTGTTATTTTTCTGAGAAGGCCAGAATTCAGATGAGTCAAGTTCATAGAGATGGTGCTTTAGTCCAGCCCACTTGGAAACATTCAGTCACCCAGAACTGGCATAGTAGAAGGGAATATTTCCTTTGGAAAGCATAACCTAGAAGCAGGTGCTTATTTCTTACATAAAAAAAAGAAAAAAAAAAACTTTAACATTCGACCATGTTTTTTTTCTCTCATATTCCTGAGTGCTTGTCTGTTGCAGCCTTTCTTCAGTGTGTGTTTTAGTCTGAAGCTGATCACACACACAGTTCAGACCTTCTCATGGGCCCAGGCATCTCTTATGAAGCTCTCAGAGGGGCTTCAGCCACAGGCTAATCTGTGTGTTTGTCCAGGGTCCAGAAAAAAGTCACTCAAAGTATAACCCATGGTCATGCTCCTGCCCACCTGATCGCCTGTCTTGTCCAGTGTCACTGGAGTGGGCTTGGTGGGGATTCACCCCCACCCCAGCTTGGGGGCACTTGCATCAGTGGCTCCCAGTCTCTTGTGCCCGGGAGAGGCTCATGCCTGCTGCCAGCATAGACAGACTTTCCAACTCCCATCAGGAGGCCCCCAGTGCTCTGACTCAAAAGAGCAGGGTCAGACTCGTGTTGCAAGAAGTCCTCTATTTTCCTTGCACCATAAATATGTGGATAGTGGATAAGAAAGCAGCTTAAAAAGCGTAGAGTCAGAAACAAGTGGTAGAAATTTCTTTTCATAGCTTGAAATTTGAAGTGGAAGCTTTTATTCTGATCAGTACCTCCTCAAAGTTTCTCTCGTGTCAGTAATGTATTTGATGACACAAAATTTACAAGTAAAATGACATCTTAACAAAATGGGTCATGGAGAGGATAGGATATACACACACACAAAGATGTGGTCAAACTTTTGTTTAGGGACCTGGAAACAAACATATAAAAGAAACCTATGGTTATAAAGAGGAAAAAGATAGGGGAGATAAATTAGGAGTTTGGAATTAGCAGATTCACACTAGCAGGTAACCAACAAGGACCAAAATTATATACTGTCACCCCGCTTATTTAACAGAGAATTAAACTCAATATTTTGTAATAATCTCTAAGGGAAAAGAATCTGAAAAAGAATGAAGTGAACATGATAGTTGCTCAGTCATGTCCAGCTCTTTGCGATCCCATGGATTGTAGCCCACCTATGCTCCTCTGTCCACGGGACTCTGCAGGCAAGAATATGAGTGGGTTGCCGTTTTCTTCCCCAGAGGATCTTCCCAATCCAGGGACTGAACACAGGTCTCCTGCATTGCAGGTGGATCCTTTACCATCTGAGTCACTAGGAAAACCCTGAAAAAAAAATAGATGTATATACATATACATATGTGTGTGTATACATATACATATGAACTTCCAGATATACAAGCTGGGTTTCGAAGAGGCAGAGGAACCAGAGATCAAGTTGCCAACATTCACTGAATCATGGAGAAAGCAAGGGATTTCCAGAAAAACATCTGCTTCTCCTCCATTGACTATGAAAAACCCTTGATTGTGTGGATCACAATAAACTATGGAAAGTTCTTAAAGAGATGGGAAAACCAGAATACTCTAACTATCTCCTGAGATATATGTATATGGGTCAAGAAGCAACAGTTAGAATTAGACATGGAACAACAAACAGATTCAAACTTGGGAAAGGAATATGGCAAGGCTGTATATTGTCACTCTGCTTGTTTAACTTCTACACAGAGTACATTATGCAAAATGCTGGGCTGGATGAATCTTAAGCTGGATTCAAGATTGCCAGGAGAAATATCAATAACCTCAGATATGCAAACGTTACCACTCTAATAACAGAAAGTGAAGAGGAACTAAACAGCCTCTTGATGAGGGTGAAATTTTCACCCTCTTAATGAGAGTGAAAGAAAAGAATGAAAAAACTGGCTTGAAACTCAACAACATTCAAAAAACTAAAATCATGGCATCTGGTCCCATCACAACATGGCAACAGAAGGGGAAAATGGGGAGACAGTGGCAGATTTTATTTTCTTGGTCTCCAAGATCACTGTGGACAGTGACTGCAGCCATGAAATTTAAAAACACTTGCTCCTTGGGAGAAAAGCTATGACAAATATAAACAGTGTATTAAAAGGCAGAGGCATCACTTTTCCAACAAATGCTTGTGTAGTGAATGCTATTTTTTTTTTTTTTTCAGTAGCCCTGTATGGATGTGAGTGTTAGACCAGAAAGAAGACTGAGTGCCAAAAAATGGATGCTTTTGAATTGTGGTGCTAGAGAAGTTTCTTGAGAGTCCCTTGGACAGCAAGGAGATCAAACCAGTCAATCCTAAAAGGAGATCAACTCTGAATACTCTTTGAAAGGATAGATGCTGAAGCTGAAGTTCCAATACTTCGGCTACTTGGTATGAAGTGCTGACTCATTGGAAAAGACCCTGATCCTGGGAAGGATTCAAGGCAAAAGAAAAACAGGATAGTAGAAATTGAGGTGGTTAGATAGCATCACTGACTCAATGGACATGAATTTGAGCAAACTCTGGGTGATAGTGGAAGACAGAGGGGCCTGGCATGCTACAATCCATGGGTTTGCAAAGAGTTGCACATGACTTAGCAACTGAACAACAACAACAAAACTGAGTCACTTTGGTTTTTTTTTTTTAATTTTTCCATTTATTTTTATTAGTTGGAGGCTAATTACTTTATAATATTGAAGTGGGTTTTGTCATACATTGACATGAATCAGCCATAGAGTTACATGTATTCCCCATCCTGATCCCTCCTCCCACCTCCCTCTCCACCCGATTCCTTTGGGTCTTCCCAGTGCACCAGGCGAGAGCACTTGTCTCAAGAATCCTACCTGGGCTGGTGATCTGTTTCACTATAGATAATATACATGTTTTGATGCTGTTCTCTCGAAACATCCCACCCTCGCCTTCTCCCACAGAGTCCAACAGTCTGTTCTGTACATCTGTGTCTCTTTTCCTGTTTTGCATATAGGGTTATCATTACCATCTTTCTAAATTCCATATATATGTGTTAGTATGCTGTAATGTTCTTTATCTTTCTGGCTTACTTCACTCTGTATAATGGGCTCCAGTTTCATCCATCTCATTAGGACTGATTCAAATGAATTCTTTTTAACGGCTGAGTAATATTCCATGGTGTATATGTACCACAGCTTCCTTATCCATTCATCTGCTGATGGGTGTCTAGGTTGCTTCCATGTCCTGGCTATTATAAACAGTGCTGCGATGAACATTGGGGTGCACATATCTCTTTCAGATCTGGTTTCCTCGGTGTGTATGCCCAGGAGTGGGATTGCTGGGTCATATGGCAGAAAGAATGCTAGACCTCCCACTTTTAAGCAAATATATTTTTTATTATAAAATATCATTAATTTTTTCTTCTTGTTTAATTGAAGTATAGTTGATTTACAATGTTACAATGTTGTAACATCTTTATATATGAATGAAAGTAGTGGGAAGAGATGGCTGTAAGGGAAATTGCTTTGCCTTGAGTGTTAATGAGCCTTTGTTTGGACCTCTGCTCTGGGCATTGCTGGCTGTGTTGACTTTACATTTTGCTAAAACTTTCTGAACTTCAGTTTGTTTTATGTAAATGCAGGCAATAATTTCTACCTCACAGGCTAGCATTTTGAGTTGTATGAAATAATGTTGGTAAAGTACCTAGTAGAATACCTGCCATATAATGGGGATTTTAGTGAATTATTTTGCTACTTTTGTTAATAACTGTGATAATTACCTTTATATACTCATTAGTTAATACAAATATAAGTTACATCTTATTAAACCAAACTCTCAGAGACTTCAGGTATGGACAAGTCAGGAACTCACACATAGCACAGAAACATCAGGACATGAAAAGATTTTACTTATTGTGACCGTGGACCACTGAGGTACAGGGTGATGCCCTGGAGAAGGGAAGATGGAGTGAATACTTCTGAATGAAGCTTTCTGAAAAGGAGTGTGACATAATCTAAGGCAAGCTTCCCATTCTTAATTTTAGTTTTCATAATAAATATATTTCATAAAAATGTTATTTGGAGAAAAAGGATGTTCTGGATTATCAGCACTGTTTGGTCTAGAATATATGGATCAATTTCTCATGAGTAGCTATGTACTTAGAAAAATCCTTCTCAAAATCTCACAAATTCGTGAAAAGGCTCTCATTGAGACACTGTCTGCTCCTTGATCCTTACAAGGAAGGAGAAAACTCATGATATGTATTTCCAGACCTATTTACAAATCACTATTGGACCACAGAAATAGCAGAGCCATGAATTCATCATCTGTAGGAAAGTCCCTACTTTTTCCCTTGCTTGAATGTAACATATGTTTTTTTCTGCAGCACAGAGCTTATAAATTCTCATAATTCCTTATTTGGAATTATCCTTCTGAGTCAAAACCAGACCATAAATTCTGTAATGATACAGACTAAACATGAACAACATGCTTCCACCACCCTGACCAGAAGGAAAATGTTCTCTCTTGGTGTGGTCACTTCTGAGAAGATATATATCCCGACACAAAACCGGGCAGAAATGTTATGCTTTTTTTAAGGCTTATTCTTAAACTTTGGATTGAATTCAACATAAAGCTGATAAATAAAAATATTTTATCTTTTACTGTTGTCATTTTATTTCTATTGTAAAATCATTTTCATTTGCAGGAATCTGTTATGGTAAAGAGAACTTTTTCTTCTGTTTTCCCATCTGCTCCATAAAGAAAACAAATATTCAAGGAAGCGATGTCATAAAAAGAGCCTGTGTGTGGTCTGGGGCCCGCTTAATGTAGAATCAAAGGACTCCGTGGGACTTTAAGAGATTGTTCAGCTCACTCCACAACCTCCAGACAAGACTTCACCTAAACTCTCTAGGACAGACCAGTTTATAGTGTCTGAGTAAGGCATCTGAATTGCTACCCTGACCAGCTGCCAGGGAGTATATTCTCAGATTAAAGTCTCATTTAGATGCATCTCTGAATGATGAAATACATAAGCTCAGGTTAGGCCTTGAGGGAGAGCCTCTGGATACTAAAAACTTGCTCAGAATAATTTTTAATAATAAAATAAAATAAATGATAATTTTTAACACTCTCATGTTTGAGCTATTAATCATACTGAATCCAACCAAATTGTTGGATAGTCACTTTAACTGCTAGTAGAAACCTCAAGAACAAAAAGGCATATAAGTGAAGAAGGAAAAGCCCCTGTCTGTGGGGTGTGTGTGTGTGTGTGTGTGTGTGTGTGTGTGTGAGAGAGAGAGAGAGAGAGAGAGAGAGTGAAGAGAGTCAGAGTAGAGTATCTAGGTGTAGGAATGATACTCTAAAGTTTTTGTTTTTGTTTTTTAAAACATGATATGTGGAATTTTATATCAAAGAGAAAGATATTCATATTTCAGTTGCAGGACAGCTAATCTTTGCAAGCTGATTAGATGGACACAGATAAATGGATCACAAGGAGATGCAGCTATCCTTAAGAATACATATTTGTGTCTCACTTCCAGTGGTTAGCAAGCAGCAAAAATGGTGGCTCAGATGGTAAAGAATCTGTCTGCATTGCAGGAGTCCTGGGTTCAATCCTGGGGTCAGGAAGGCCCCCTGGAGAAGAGAATGGCTACCCAGTCCAGTATTCTTGCCTGGAGGAGTCCCATGAACAGAGTAGCCTGATGGTTTACAGTCCATGGGGTCGCAAAGAGTCAGGCATGACTGAGTGGCTACCACTTCAAGCTCACTTTGAAGCTTTACAATTAAAAGGTAGAGATGTATTCTTAGCAGAACAAGTGCCCTGTAGCCTACTTGTTTATAAAGTTGTGCTGAGAACCTGGCCAGGTAAACAAAGGTGACAAGGGTACACCCCAGCCCCTTTGAAGTCTTACTGATTGAGGTGTATTAACAGCCAAACTTCAAAGACTGATGCTTCATCACTTTGTGATCCAATCACCACATTCAGCTGCAATTTATAGGCTGGGGATGTTAAATCCAGAAAGATTTAGATACTCCCAATTATGCTTCACAAATGAAATTAAAAGTTCAAAGTACCCAGCTGCCTGTAAAGTGAGTTGGCAAAGTTGGGAGAAAACTGTGGTAATTTGCTTTGAAGTTTGTTTTGTTTGCCAGTACATCTTAGAGAGTTGAATTTAATGGGAAACTTGCTTAATATTCTTTTTTTTTTTTTTTAAGAGCAATACAGTCTGGGTCAGAACAGTTTATATTGGACTACCTTCTTTCCAAAGAGCTGAATGGGATTCTATTAACTTAATCACCCAAGTATAGTCACAGAAAATCCCCTCACATACATACCCACAACTTGATATATTTGAATCCTACAGGTGAGTTGAAGCTTCAGATTTACCTTGAGCACCTCGTGTGTAAGATTAGAGATGCACTGTCATCCTCATCATCTACACACACGATTGGCTCCTTAGCCTAAAATCTTCAGGGAACGAAAGTCAGAAGCTGCATTTTCATGTGGTTATAAGGGATAAGAATTATAAAATCAGATTCCAGGCAATAAGGAGATTAGCACAGTCAATAAAATCTAGTGGACCTCAATGGATCAAAACAGTAGAAGCAAGAGTTTCCCTTCTATAGTAGAATTAGACTCCTATATCTGAAAGCAATCTCAGAGTTGGAGCTTAATAACATTTTTCAAAGACAAGGGTCAAATAAATATTGGAAGTGTCTGATTAAAAATGGGTCTATAAATGAATGCTAAGGTTTAATTTTTTTTGGAAGAGGGGCAGAAAAAACTAACACTAACCTGGCTTTGCTTTTTAGCATAAATGCTTTAGAGTTGATTACACATGTGAAATGTGAGACAGAGCCTAGAGGCTTTGTATTAAAATGCTTAAAGAAATTCTTTGTTTTATTGGGGAACATGTTGGTCTTTCCCTGGGTCCATCTGCGTCATGTGGTGGCTTATGCTTCTCTACTGCTGCCTCTGTTTTTTTAAAATGTTTTCTGAGTTAAAACTCAATGGTTTCTTCTGATTTTTCTCCAAAAGAAATCCATTCTGTCTTTCTGGTGCAAACAAGTCCTCTCTGAAGGGCATATCAAAGGGTCTCTCTCATGAATTCCCAGGATTTTCCTGGGAGGTGCCGGCCATTGTCCTGTGCTGTGAAACTGGAGCCTGTCACTCTGAGGCCAGGACAGGAACTAAGGTTCCCTGCCTCTCACCTCAAGGCCAGATGCCTGGTCCACAGCCACCCCCAAAAAACAGTAGCAACAACAATATTAAAGGATCTTTTCTATGAAAATGGCTACTTTTCCTAAGAAGCAGATGGTGCAAAAAAAAAAAAAAAAAGCTTGCCACTTTTATACATATCTTTGCAACTGCACTTTACATCTCAATGAACCATCAGGGAAAAAATGCTTTCAGTAAAATGTCAAATTGAAGCCAATATTCATCAGGAGCAAAGGTAACTTCTTGAATGTTCCTCTGAAGTCCCAGAAGGGTCTGTCATGGTTGACAAGCTCCTGAGGATCCAGCTCAGGTGAGTCCTCAGAACCTCTCAGTGTGACAGGTCAACCTGGGACAGAACAGTCATGACAGTCCTGGATCATTTGTTTCATGGTAGATACATGAGCCTGTTGACACTATAGGGAACATGGTACAAGGCATACAGTTCCCCCCCTGTATTTCCAAACCTGCTGAGGGTGGCACTGGGCTAGGGACTAGAAGGGGTATGTGATGGGTGCCCACACTTGCCCCGTTTTCTCTGGAGGCTCGGCTCCAGCTGGTGTGACTTCCGGATGCTGAGAAAGTGGCAAAGAGCTGAGACACAGATGGTGTCCCTGGAAACCCAATGCAGTGATACATCCTAGACTTTCTTTTCTCTGCTCCTGTATAAGCCCTAGGAAAAGAGCTGAAATCATCTTGAAAGCAGGTTGCAAAAAATATGGGACAGTTTCTGTCCTGGAAATACTGTACCAGATTCCTCAGAGTCTCCCTTGGGTTACTCAGTCTCCCTGCAATTTCAGAGAACAGCATCATCTCTAAGAGAGTAGATCCAGCTTTCAAAATAAAATGGAATTTAGGGGGTATCTGAAAACAGGCACCTGTCATGTTTACCAGGCTCTGGAAAGAACTTGTTGTTTTGTCTCTAAGTCATGTCTGACTCTTCGTGCGACCCCATGGAGTGTAGCCCACCAGGATCCTCTGTCCATGGGATTATCCAGGCAAGAATACTGGAGTGGGTTGCATTTCTTTCTCTGGGGGATCTTCCCTACCCAGGGACTGAACCTGTGTCTCTTGCATTGACAGGTGAATTCTTTACCACCAAGCCACCGGGGCAGCCCGGAAAGAAGGAGTTGATTAAATAAATGTGAAGGATTTCTCTTTCCCGGGTCTGTGCCAGTACTTAGTACTGGGGTCAGAGCAGGATCCAAGTGTCCACTCTAGAAGGCTACTTGAGTTTTCTTCATTTTTGGGGTTTCTTTAAAACTACATCTCACTTTTAAAAGACGAAAAGTGAGAGTGTTAGTCGCTCTGTTGTGTCCAACTCTTTAGTACCCCATAGACTGTAGCTTGCCAGGCTCCTCTGTCCATGGAATTCATCAGGCAAGAATGCTGGAGTGGGTAGCCATTCCCTTATCCAGTCCCAACCTAGGGACTGAACCCAGGTCTCCCACATTGCAGGCAGATTCTTTGCCATCTGAACCACCAGGGAAGCCCTTATTAAAGATAACACTAAGTTACTGAGAAACACCTCAGCTCTGTAAACTTTTCTGAATTCCACTAACATCAGAGCTCAGCATTCCTCTTATGATTAAAAATGAAAAAGGACAGTTCACAAATCACCTATTACCTCATGACAGAGGTGGAAGTTGTGGCCTGAGCTACGCTTTAGAATGTTCTTCAACTGTGCTGAGCTGTATTAACATCCACAGAAACAGGACTGCCGTGGCTTCCTAACTCTGTCACCCTCGGCTGATAGTGAGAATGCAGCTCTTGCCTTGAGCCACAAAGGTTGGTGGCAGAGATCACCTTGGTTCCAGAGCTGATACTGTGACTTCCAAGGCTCTCCGGGTTCCATGTTGCAAGAAGAGGTGCCCAGAAAGCATCAGGAAAGGCATGATGAACTGGGTGGGAATCTGTAGCCACACAAGTGGGTTCTGATGTCTAATTTTTGGATTTGTGATGAGGATTAGAGGGAATGGCATATAGGTGGCCCTTAACAAATGATATATTATTACTTCCACATAATCTACTTTATGAATTTGCAAACAGGTCAGATATTTCAAAAGAAGAAGTTGACTAGCATATCCCTTAAAATATTAACAAAAAGAGCAAAATGTTGTGCTAGTTCCTATCTAAGGGACATTCATAGTCTTGATTTCCACTGGATATTTCAAACTAGTAGAGTTAAAGATAAAGAAATGGATACTCAGAAATCTGTGACCCAAGACAATTGCAATATTATCTATCATTTATTTTAAAGTACCTCCATTTACAGAGAGTCTGAGATACACATTTACCTCAATTGACACCTTAGGAGCAGTTTATTGACATCTTAAGTTTTCTAGTCAGAAATTCATACTGCAGGTGTTTCATTAGCATTTGAACAAATGCATTGTTAGCTTGCCAGCATTTTGAAAAAGCAAAGAAACAAATCCATAAAATCAAGCAATGACAACAGAAGTTCATGTTCCCAAACAGGCTGCTTCAGGTCATTAGCTCTCTTCATTTTCCACAAACAGGGAATGTTGTTAAATAGCATGGAAATACCTAGAGATTACTGTTCCTTGGTGGAAAGCGTGGTGTTTGAGGGAGGTGGAGTGGCAGGGAATACCATGTGAGCCTTCCTGGTCTCGCTTAGGTAGGGGTGAGAATATAGCGGCCAGGAAGCACACACCTCTCAAAACAACCCTCAGGTTTTAGGACACTTTTATTCTGCTCTTATCATCTCGTTCTCCTTGAGGGAAAAAGAAAAATCACCTTCTGCCATTAGTCTATTTTTAGAGCTGTCTTGGTAAATCTTTTGTGCTATGTGCTGTCAGAGCAGCAGAAAGTGCAAAGCTAGGCTTCAGTGAGTTCCCATAAGAGGGTGAATGACTGTTTTATTGTTCATGTAATGATAAATATTTATGTCTGATAGAACTTGACCTGAGTCTTTGTTCGTTATAACTGGACACCTGACAGTGAAGTTGGAATGGGAAAAACAATATCCCATCTTCCTCTAAGTAACTGAAAGTTCATAATATTTTTGTAAAGCTGTATTTTTAATAATTCTGAAAAAAAGTTGTAGGTCAAAACAACATCTCATGTATTTCTGGGATGTTGTCCCAGGATCCAATTTCAGGATTGGCTCCCTGGTTTGTTGGCTTCTGTAGGATCATTATGTCTCTTTGAAGAGCATCCTCTGTATTTATCAGTGATCATGTTCTGGGAAGTCGCTTGCAAATTTGCAGTAGCCTGGATTTAGGAATGATGACACCTGATACCAAAACCAGACAAAGGCAACACAAAAAATGAAAACTACAGGTCAATATTACTGAGGAACACAGATGCAAAAATCCTCAACAAAATTTTAGTGACCAATGCAAAGCATCAAAAAGCTCATATACCATGGTCAAGTTGGGTTTATTCCAGGGATGCAAGGATTCTTCAATATATGACAATCAATCACTGTGATATACCATATGAACAAATTGAAGATAAAAACTATATGATCATCTCAATAGATGCAGAAAAAGGCTTTGACAAAATTCAGCACCCATTTATGATTAAAATGCTTCAAAAAATGGGCATAGAAGGAACCTATCTCAACATAGTAAAGGCCATATATGATAAGCCTACAGAAAACATTATTCTCAATGATGAAAACCTGAAAGCACTCCCCCTAAGATCAGGATCAAGATATGAGTGTCCACTTTCCCTGCTATTATTCAACATAGTTCTGGAAGTCCTAGCCACAACAATCAGAAAAGAAAAGGAAATAAAAGGAATCCATATCGGAAAAGAAGAAGTAAAGCTCTCACTGTTTGCAGATGACATGATACTGTACATAGAAAACCCTAAAGATAGCATCAGAAAATTACTAGAGCTAATCAGTGAATTTAGCAAAGTTGCAGGATGCAAAATCAATACAGAGAAGTCACTTGCATTTCTATATACTAACAATGAAAAATCAGAAAGAGAAATTAAGGAGTCAATCCCATTTACCATTGCAACAAAAAGAATTAAATATTTAGGAACAAACTTACCTAAGGAGACAAAAGAACTGTACACAGAAAATTATAAGACACTAATAAAAGAAGTCAAAGAGGACATAAACAGATGGAGAGATATTCCATGTTACTGCGTAACAAGAATCAATATTTTGAAAATGACTATACTATCAAATGCAATCTGCAGATTCAAAGCAATCCCTATCAAATTACCAATGGCACTTCCCACATATCTAGAACAAAAAAAAATTCACAATTCATATGGAAACACTGAAGACCCCAGATAGACAAAGCAGTCTTGAGAAAGAAGAATGGAGCAGGAGGAATCAACCTTCCTGACTTCAGATTATACTACAAAGCTACAGTCATCAAGAGCAGTATGGTACTGGCACAAAAGCAGAAATACAGATCAATGGAACAAGATAGAAAGCCCATAAATAAGCCCATGCACCTATGGATATCTTATTTTTGACAAAAGAGGCAAGAATATACAATGGGGGCAAAGATAGTCTCTTCAATAAATGATGCTGGGAAAACTGGTCAGCTACGCGTAAAAGAATGAAATTAGGACACTTCCTAACATCATACACAAAGGTAAACTCAATATGGATTAAAGACTTAAATGTACGACCAGAAACTATAAAACTCTTAGAGAAAAACATAGGCAGAATACTCGATGACAAAAATAAAAGCAAGATCCTCTATGACCCACCTCCTAGAGTAATGGAAATAAAAGTAAACAAGTGGGACCTGATTAAACTTAAAAGCTATTGCAAAGCAAAGGAAACTATAAGCAAGGTGAAAAGAAAACCCTCAGAGTGGGATAAAATAATAGCAAAATAAACAACTGAGAAAGGATTAATTTCCAAAATATACAAGCAGCTCATACAACTCAATACCAGAAAAACAAACAACCCAATCAAAAAGTGGGAAAAAGACCTAAACAGACATTTCTCCAAAGAAGACATACAAATGGCTAACAAACACATGAAGAGGTGCTCAACATCACTCATTATTAGAGAAATGCAAATCAAAAGTACAATTAGATATCACCTCATACTGGTCAGAATGGCGATCATCAAAAAGTCTACAAACAATAAATGCTGGAGAGGGTGTGGAGAAAAGGTAATGCTCTTGCACTGTTAGTGGGAATGTAAACTGATACAACCACTATGGGCGACAGTATGGAGATTCCTTAAAAAATTAGGAATAAAACCACCATATGACCCAGCACTCCCACTCCTAGGCATATATCCTGAGGAAAGCAAAATTGAAAAAGACACATGTGTGCCATTGTTCACTGCAGCACTATTTACAATATCTAGAACATGGAAACAACCTAGATGCCCACTGACAGATGGCTGGATAAAGAAGTTGTGGTACATATACAGAATGAAATATTACTCAGCCATAAAAAGGAATTCATTTGAGTCAGTTCTGATGAGGTGGGTGAGTTTATAACCTACTATATAGAGTGAAGCATGTCAGAAAGAGAAAGATAAATGTATTCTAACACATATATATGAAATCTAGAAAAATGGTATTGAAGAATTTATTTACAGGGCAAAGGTGGAGAAACAGACATAGAGAATAGACTTGTGGACGCAGGGAGAAGGGAGGAGAGGGTGAGATGTATGGAAAGAGTAACATGAAAACTTACATTGCTATATGTAAAATAGATAGCCAACAGGAATTTGCTCTATGACTCAGGAAACTCAAACAGGGGTTCTGCATCAACTAGAGGCATGGGATGGGGAGGGAGATGGGAGGGAGGTTCAACAGGGAGAGGATGTGTGTACCTATGGCTGATTCATGTTGAGGTTTGACAGAAAACAACAAAATTATGTAAAGTGATTATCCTTCAATAAAAAATAAATACATTTTAAAAAAGAAAAAAAAATAGTGTGCTATAAAGGAGACTTGGGGTTATTGCCTTTATTTGTTACAGAGAAAAAGTGATGACATGTAAATAGACTTACACGTTTTGTTGTAAATCTGAAAACTATGTTCTTTCTCTAATCTTTTCATAGTACATTGGCTCGTTATAGGTATTATTTGCAATATTCTGGAAGATAGTCCCCTAAGTAAATGTCTATTTTACAAGTTGATACTTCTTTCAGAAGAATAATTTAAAAGTTAAGAATAGCCAATATTAATTCATAATGAAAATGTAATCACAATAAAGTATAAATTCTAAAAACTTAACCAATACCACAAGCATGGCAAATGCTAAAGAATAATCTAATAAATTTATTAATAAAATTCAGGATGAACATGGAATTTTCTCTGAATTTGGTTATTATCAGAAACCCTGGAAAACATACAAAAGTAACTGAAAATAAATGATCCAAGGGAGGAATTCAAGATTTTTAGTTGCTTTCAGTTTTTTGAATTACATACTTGTATAACCAAATTAGTCTTATACTGAAGGTATTAATATTGATCCATGGTAAATATGTATTGGAAGCTTGTGAAAGGCATTTATTTTATGATTGTTTTGCTGTTTTTGGTTGAACATGGAACCACCAGACAACGTCAGGAGAAGATGCACCAGAGATGTGAGGGCATCTGGGTTTATGAGGGGATCAATGTGAATGAAACATACTTGCCCACACCGACATAAAGTTGCTGTTTGCAGTATCTTATCAATTTATTCAATGAGATTCTCAACAAAAAGGGGGAAAATGAAACATTTATAATTGTAAATTTTGTGTTATCAAATCCATTACTGACACAAGAGAAACTTTGAGGAGGTGTTGATCAGAATAAAAGCTTCCACTTCAAATTTCAAGCTATGAAAAGAAATTTCTACCACTTGTTTCTGACTCTACGCTTTTTAAGCTGCTTTCTTATCCACTATCCACATATTTATGGTGCAGGGGAAAATAGAGGACTTCTTGCAACACGAGTCTGGCCCTGCTCTTTTGAGTCAGAGCACTGGGGGCCTCCAGGTAGGAGTTGGAAAGTCTGTCTATGCTGGCAGCAGGCATGAGCCTCTCCCGGGCAGAAGAGACTGGGAGCCACTGACGCAAGTGCCCCCAAGCTGGGGTGGGGGTGAATCCCCACCAAGCCCACTCCAGTGACACTGGACAAGACAGGTGATCAGGTGGGCAGGGGCATGACCATGGATTATGCTTTGAGTGGCTTTTTTCTGGACCCTGGACAAACACACAGATTAGCCTGTGGCTGAAGCCCCTCTGAGAGCTTCATAAGAGATGCCTGGGACCATGAGAAGGTCTGAACTGCATGTGTGATCAGCTTCAGGGTAAAGAAACACACACTGAAGAAAGGCTGCAGCAGACAAGCACTCAGGAATATGAGAGAGAGAGAAAAAAAAAGGTTGAATGTTAAAGTTTTTTTTTTTTTTTTTTTTTTTTTTTTATGTAAGAAATAAGCACCTGTTTCTAGGTTATGCTTTCCAAAGGAAATATTCCCTTCTACTATGCCAGTTATGGGTGACTAAATGTTTCCAAGAGGGCTGGACAAAAGCACCATCTCTGTGAGCTTGACTCATCTGAATTCTGGCCTTCTCAGAAAAATAACAGAGACATCCCATTGCAATGATGCAAGGGATCATGGTTAAATTAATTTTGGAAATAGAAGTAGTTTTTTGGCATTGAGTGATTATTTGGGATCCCTAAAAAATACCTAGAAGTAACTGGGAAAATAAATGGATCATTTCTGAAATACAAAAGAAAATGCAAATGAGTAAGAACTCACAGCTTCTTAAAATAGATCTGACTTAAGTCCTTGACCTATCAGTGGAGGAGGAAGTGTCAGCGGCTCAGGAAGCCACAGAAGTTGTGAAATGATTTTCCTGGCAAATAAGAAAAATCCTACTAGAGAGAGAGAATCGTTGTCTGAAGTGATGCATTTAAATTGAAATGTGACCATTTGGTTCTGTTTAAATATAAATATAAATATGAATTCATATTTTCTTCATTTATTTAACTCAGTATTGCTCCATGGAGGACAGAAATTTTCCATATCTTTAACATCAATGACTTGAAAGTGAACACTTAACTCAGTCTTGTTAAAATCTTTGTTATGAAAGATCCCAAAAGTTGAGACAAAATAACCCAAGTGATTAATGCATAAAATCACTGTAACATTTTTTCTTTATGATTTCGTTATCCAATTGAATCCAGAAAGAAATCGAGCTGTATTTTCCAGTGTAACAATCTGGTAGATGTGGTTGTTAAAAATCATCTTTTTCTGTTTTAGAATCTTGAAAAACTGGTTTTCAAAGAGACAAGGGAGCCTATTTGCTCATGCCCCTTGATCTGCAGTGTGAAGGGTGGGTCCAGTTGCTGAGACTGAATCTCTGGACAAAAATCAGTTTAGCATCTTCTCCAAAATCTGAAGTCTGTCAATAAGGATGCTCTTGTTGTCAAAATTAAATAGCATTTTGTCTCCCTTCTGAAATTTCAAGTGAAAATAGATTTAAAGTTCCATTCTTGGCATCAGATGGTAGAAGTGAGAAGTGTTCGACCTTGCCCTTTGCACTCAGATTGATTGTAGCAGAGAGAAACAGTGCACCAAAGAGATTTTACAAGTTTAAACTTCAAAGTTTCTAGGATTGTTTTCAAAGGGTGTGAGTCAGGCTGCTTTGTCTACTAAGTGATTTCTTTTATCCACTCTTTCTATTTTTGGAGGAAGGAGGAAAAAAATCACTCCATTAGGAGAAGAAAAAAATGTTTCTCGACCTTTTTTGGCTTTTGACTGGTCTAACAATCAGATTAACCTAGGATACCCTAGGATACATTAGCAGGAGAAAAAGATATTTAATTATGTATGTATAGAGTTCCATAAGAATTTGAAACCCTAGACAGTCAGGCCACTGAGGTTTACATGTCTCTGAATTAAGAGAAGGGTGCAGGGGTCTGGGACCCCAAAGAGTAGCCAGAGAGCTCACAGAAAGGTGGAGGAGCAGATGTTTGGTGAACCAGGGTTTGTTGGGCCTGCAGAGATGGGGACACGGGGAGGAATCTGGTCTCCATGCCCTGTTCTGCTCACCCCAGTTACCACATTCACCCTGTATCCTTCATGGTCATCTGTGCTGACAGCTCTCTTCTTGACCAGGTTCTTTGTCTAAATTCTTTTGGTGAGTTAAGGGGGACTTAAAGTTTTTAAAAAAAAAATCTGCTGGGTCTTGGTTCTCTTCAGTTCAAAATAGGCCAGAAGCCAGAGTGGCACAACCTGGAAACCATATATTGAACCCCGTCTCTGCACAAGAATCAAGAAGTCACCATAGGATATTTGACCCTCAGACAGATGAGAGTCCCACATATTTACCCATTATGTGATTAAAAGATTTCACATTGGACATGATAACACTCGAGCAATGACTTGTTTCGGGCGATTTCTCCCTTCAAAATTGTGGGGAAAACTCCACAGAAGGTGTTGAACAATAAATTGCTGCATGGTGTTTAATTCATTAAAATGAGAACCGGTGACTGTTTTGTGTGGGGAGTTTATTTATTGACTTGCTGATTCTATCTGCAAATATGAAGCACATTTTTGATATAGATTATGTTCCAAAACGTTATCAGATTCTGTTTTCTAGATGATGGTGAGGAAGTCACAGCAGGGATATTGTGGATTATGGGGAGTTGATGCTCCTGTTTTGTTGGCATTATTGTGTCTTGTGCCACAAGTGCTATATCACCTCGTGTTGCTGGGTGACAGCCCTGGGAGCGCCGTCCTCGGTCTCCCCTGACCGAAACCCTTCCTGCTCTGTCTCGGTCCTCTCCAGCTCATCCTTCTCAGGCTCCCGTGTGAGCTCCTCTTCCCCTAAGTGTGGGTCTCACAGATGTCATGCGTACAGTTCTGGGAGAAACACGTTCATCGGTCCCAAACCTAGGGATGGACTTGGAGACCCGAAGCACAGCAAAAGTGAGGCGTTAATGATGATCTTGCAAGATGGGGTGTCTGGTGGGCAGGCATGCCCAGTGTTGTTACAACAAGCAATTTATCCCCTGGGACACAAGTCCCTCCCCCAGTTCCTCATTGGCTGATTACAATGGGGTGAGCAACCTTCCTGGGTGTCACCCGGGTTTATTCCCTCCCTCTTTTTGGGCTGGCACCTCCCTGGCATCTTGTTCCCTCCTTTCTTGTGCACCTCTCCCCGTTCTTATGTGTTGAATTCCCAATTAGAATGAGCCTCCACAAAAATCCTAGGCACCCCACCCTCCCTTTGTTTGCCCAGACTTTCCTTACAGTTACTACACCAGCAAGTGTTAGGCAAGTTTGGCTGGTAGCAATTTTTCCATTCAAAGCCAGACACCCTTGATAATGGACCACTTAAATTTTTTATTTCTAATGGTTCCGTCTGTACTCAATCCCATATCTTCCAAGATATAACCAATTGCTGACATTCTGATGAGTCTCTAACTTTTATCTTCAGCTTTCTTTGGGGACTGTCTCTCACTATCTCAAGATGTCATAAACAGCCAGTCTGGAGATGCTCAGTCTTCATCCAACAGGTTCTGTTTCCTCCAAAAGCATCTTCTTTCTCAGTCTTGCAGTTTCCACCTTGATGAAGGGCATCTTTGCCCATCTGACTGCTACATATGCAAACTGAACAGCCGACTTGTCTCCCCTGTATCCCTAGATGTAATGACTCAGGCCACCCTGTCAACTCTGTTTGAACCCCCTGAAATCTCTCTGCTGCCTTCCTTCCATCTTGCCACTGTTCTAGTTTATACACCATCTTCTCTAACCTGAGATAATGGAACCCCTTCCTCCTAACATCTCTGCTCCAGCTCTGTTCCCCCTCTGCCAGTGCTTTCCTGATGAGACATCAGATTTGATGAGTATTCAGGTCCTGCTTAGTGGGTAAGGGTTGGCAATGAAAAGAGCAGAGGACATCAAGGATGCCCACCAGACAAAAACACACCCCAGGAACCTACCTTCAAGAGGACAAGAAGATGAAACAGAATGGGATCCTCTAACTGGCATGGATTTGGTGTGAAAATAAAGATAATGCAAGAAAAGGAACTGACTGACATTCTTTTTCACCCATAATCTTGCTCACCAGACAGAGAAAAAACATTTGAAGTTCTGCTTTATCTGAGAGAAGAATTCTTTTATTAGCCTCTTGCTATTCCTGAACTAGCTTTTTTTTAGCCTTTACTTTTTTTTTTTTTCCTAGTGTAGCCACCTTTCTAAAACTAGTGCTCTGATACCAAGACAACTGAGACTGGATCAGAGGATGGATAATCTACCAAGTCAGCAGTCTACAGAAACCAGTACCCATGTATATATGTACTTATAAGTACACATATGGATGTTTAACATACAAAATACACTTATTCTATGTAAACCTGTGTGAAAGACACCTTTGATTGACAGAAGGGTCATTAAATGACTAGTGATCACTATGCCTGTAAATACTACAGCATTTGAATGCCAAGATGGAGAAAGAGCTTCGATTGACTACCAGAATAGTACTGTTAAAATACATATTTGCCTCTGTTTCAACCTTATTGACTCCCCCATGATATTCATTAGAAATTTTCTAGAGCCAGAAAGGCCAAAAGTGAGCTGAAGACACGTTGTGCTGTGTGCTTAATCACTCATTCATGCCCGATTCCTTGAGACCCCATGGCCTGTAGCCCACCAGGCTCCTCTGTCCATGGGGATTCTCCAAGCAAGAGTATTGGAGTGGGTTGCCATGCCTTTCTCCAGGGGATCTTCCCAACTCAGGCATCAAATTCAAGTCTCCTGCATTGCAAGTGGAGTCTTTACTGTTTGAGGCACCAGGAATGTCCAAAAACACTGAAGTGGGTAGCCTATCCCTTCTCCAGGGAATCGTCCTGACTCAGGAATTGAACTGCGGTCTCCTGCATTGCAGGCAGATTCTTTACCAGCTGAACTACCAGGGAAGCAAAGACGCTTTGGACTAAGGTTTTTATTTATCTCTTATATTTGTACAAAGACGATAAACTGATTCTTGTTTTAAAGGAACTCATAGACAGTTAGCGAAGATAGACCAAAGGCAAACACACTGCAAAGCATCAGTCCTGAGAGCTATCTGCAGTTTACTCAGGGGAGCACAGGGGAGAAGCAGCCTCTTCTGCTTTAGGAAGACAGGGCTGCACAGAAGTGCTAAACACAACACCAGTCACTGGTCTGTGAGAAGCCACGCAGGTCATCATGATAAATAATCTATCCCATGGGACTGATCTAGTGACAGTTTGTCTTAGAGTCACTTGACAGCTCAGAACTCAGATTTCCTTTTATTCTTAGATTTCTCAAGATTTGGAACTCAGCACCATCCTTGAGTCTGATCTTGTGTCCCACCTATGTCTCAGCACCTCTCAGATGGGATATACATGCTTGTATGTTTCAGAGGAGTAGGATTCAAAGAGCTCACTACCTTACGGGACCAAATCCCTGGTCACAACTGGGATCAAAGATGTACTTAAGATCACCATGAGCAGAAACTGACCTTCAGCCATTGTTTAACTGATCTCTGAGTCTTGCTAATGAGAAATCGCAAAGACACAGACAAAATGTTATCACGTGCAAGAGGTCTTTTATCTCTGATTATTTCTTTTGTTGAAATGGTTATGTAATCTTTAGCTGATAGGCTATACTAGATGTTTTATTTTCAGGCTGCCCTAAAGGGGAAGTGAGCTAGCAGTGCCCATTATTAAGTGTGATATATGATGAAGGAGTTACCAGAAATCTCAGGACACTAGATATATAATACTCAACTCTTAAAAAACTATAATGTGACCAACTAGTATATCTTCAATAAATAGGAGTGACATTTTTTTGCCTTTTAATAGTGTGAACTATAGTTGAAGTTTGATAATTTGGGGCCCAAAGTAGTTGTTACTGTCAACACACACACACACACACACACACACACATTGCAAACACAACACACACACAAACAAAATGAATTTTTGCTTTATGTAAGCTAAAAATACATGCTGTTTGTTTGTTGAAGTGTGTTTCTTTTTGATTCAGTAAGTTGCTTTCAACCAAAATTGGCTGTACTTTTTCAGTAGAGATATTAACATATTGCTCAAATATCCATATTTTAAAATTATTTCAAAAATGTTGCATATGTATTCACTCAAAATTTAGAATTTCATATTTCTAGAAATGAATACTATCTCCTTCAGATTTGCTAAGATATCAAAACAGGGAAGGAAATGTGGAGGATATAAAATATGGACTTCAATGTGCATTGGAGCAATATCCTCACTGCATAAAATTATATATGCTATCTTTATTTTCCTTTTAAATCTTAGTTCCTTCTTTTAGAATTGTATTCTTGAGAATTTCTTGATGGTCCAGTGATAGGATTTTCACTCTCTGGGGCACAGATTCAGTCCCTGTTTGAGGAATTTAGATCTCACAAGTGGTACAGTGCTATCAAAAAAGAAAAAAAAAAAAAAGAGGAAGAAGAATTACATTATTTTCCACTTGTTTAAGAATAAGAATGACCTTTTTAAAATTAAAATGCTGTGTTTTAGGGTCCAGAAAATGTCAGTGAAACATATTGACTATACATCTGTAACCACTTTGAGCCACTGTATCTATGGTGATTTAATATTTTTACCATTCAGAGTGATGGGCTTCACAGCACTTTTCTCAAGGCTGATTTCATGCTCATGAAGGCCGCATGGTTGCAAACATTTAGTACTGATTCATTTTGGAATGTGATGTCCAGGGTCTGAGAATTAACACTATCACTAGTGGTGTGAAATTGGCAAGTTCTTTAATAATTCTGGGACAAAGTCTCCTCAGAGTATCATGAATACTTCACTAGAGTGAAGTATTTCAGTCTAATGCTTTCTGAAATGATATAGCTTGAAAAATAACTAATCTGCAGCACCATAACAAATGTTAGATCTTGTTTCCTGTATTATCATAGAGTCTAGCCTCAACTAAGGGACTACATAACATTTTCCAGGGTGATCCAATGATACTCCACAAAACATGTTTTAAAGATAGTTTTCGTGGTTGCATAGTTTTAAAAAATACTGTGTTCTCTAGCCCTACCTAAGGATATCTATACTGTAGCACAAAAAACCTGCTCCTGGAGGTTGTGCAGTAAGGAAACAATTAAGTATTGTTTAACACAAACTTTCTAAAGTTGAAAGTGTAAGTGAAAGTCGCACAGTCATGTCTGACTCTTTGTGTCCCCATGGACTATAGAGTCCATGGAATTCTCCAGGCCATAATACTAGAGTGGGGAGCCTAACCCTTCTCCGGGGGATCTTTCTGACCCAGGAATTGAACTGCAGTCTCCTGCTTTGCAGGCAGATACTTTTGCAACTGAGCTGTGAGGGAAGCCATTTTCTAAACTTAGTTGATCTAAAAGCTTTTTTTTTTTGCATAATATTCACATTCATTTTACCTTATGGGGCCAATAAACAGAGAGAAATTATTTATTTGAAGTTAACTTTCACAAGGCTGTGGTCCATGTGATAAGACTGGCTAGCTTTCTGTGATAGTCGTTTCAGTCTATCTGCCCTCTGATGCCCTCTCTCAGCGCCTACCGTCTTACTGGGGTTTCTCTTACCTTGGACGTGGGTATCTCTTCACGGTTGGTCCAGCAAAGCACAGCTGCTGCTCCTTACCTTGGATGTGGGGTATGTCCTCACATGGGGTATCTCCTCCCCATTGGTATCTCCAATGAGATGTACAGTCAGCAAAAACAAGAGCAGGAGCTGACTGTGGCTCGGATCATGAACTCTTTATTGCCAAATTCAGAATTAAATTGAAGAAAGTGGGGAAAACCACTAGACCATTCAGGAATGGCCTAAATCAGATCCCTTATGATTATACAGTGGAAGTGAGAAATAGATTTAAGGAACTAGATCTGATAGACAGAGTGCCTGATGAACTGTGGACAGAGGTTCGTGACATTGTACAGGAGACAGGGATCAAGAACATCCCCAAGAAAAAGAAATGCCAAAAAGCAAAATGGTTGTCTGAGAAGGCCTTACAAATAGCTGTGAAAAGAGGAGAAGCAAAAAGCAAAGGAGATAAGGAAAGATATATCCATTTGAATTCAAAGTTCCAAAGAATAGCAAGAAGAGATAAAAAAGCCTTCCTTAGTGACCAGTGTAAAGAAAGAGAGGAAAATAATAGAATGGGAAAGACTAGAGATCTCTTCAAGAAAATTAGAGATACCAAGGGAATATTTTATGCAAAGATGGGCACAAAAAAGGACAGAAATGGTAGGGGACTAACAGAAGCAGAAGATATTAAGAAGAGGTGGCAAGAATACACAGAAGAATGATACAAAAAATCTTCAGGACCCAGATAATCATGATGGTGTGATCACTCACCTAGAGCCAGACATCCTGGAATGTGAGGTCAAGTGGGCCTTAGGAAGCATCATACAAACAAAGCTAGTGGAAGTGATGGAATTCCAGTTAAGCTATTTCAAATCTTTAAAGATGATGCTGTGAAAGTGTTGCACTCAATATGCCAGCAAATTTAGAAAACTCAGCAGTGGTCACAGGACTGGAAAAGGTCAGTTTTCATTCCAGTTCCTAAGAAAGGCAATGCCAAAGAATGCTCAAACTACTGCACAGTTGCACTCATCTCACACGCTAGTAAAGTAATGCTCAAAATTCTCCAAGCCAGGCTTTAACAATACATGAACCGTGAAATTCCAGATGTTCAAGGTGGTTTTAGAAAATGCAAAGGAACCAGAGATCATATTGCCAAGATCTGCTGGATCATAAAAAAGCCAGAGAGTTTCAGAAAAACATTTATTTCTGCTTTATTGACTATGCCAAAGCCTTTGACTGTGTGAATCACAATAAACTGTGGAAAATTCCAAAAGAGATGGGAATACCAGACCACCTGACCTGCCTCTTGAGAAATTGGTATGCAGGTCAGGAAGCAACAGTTAGAACTGGACATGGAACAACAGGAAAAGGAGTACATCAAGGCTGTATATTGTCACCCTGCTTATTTAACTTATATGCAGAGTACGTCATAAGAAATGCTGGGCTGGAGGAAGCACAAGCTGGAATCAAGATTGCTGGGAGAAATATCAATAACCTCAGATATGCAAATGACACTACCCTTATGGCAGAAAGTGAAGAACTAAAGAGCCTCTTGATGAAAGTGAAAGAGGAGAGTGAAAAAGTTGGCTTAAAGCTCAACATTCAGAAAACTAAGATCATGGCATCCAGTCCCATAACTTCATGGCAAATCGATGGGGAAATAGTGGCTGACTTTATTTTTTTGGGATCCAAAATCACTGCAGATAGTGACTGCAGCCATGAAATTAAAAGACACTTACTCTTTAGAAGGAAAGTTATGACCAACCTAGATAGCATATTAAAAAGCAGAGACATTACTTTGTCAACAAAGGTCAGTCTAGTCAAGGCTATGATTTTTCCAGTAGTCAGGTATGGGTGTGATAATTGGACTATAAAGAAAGCTGAGCACAGAAGAACTGATGCTTTTGAACTGTGGTGTTGGAGAAGACTCTTGAGAGTCCCTTGGACTGCAAGGAGATCCAACCAGTCCATCCTAAAGGAGATTAGTCCTGGGCGTTCATTGGAAGGACTGATGTTGAAGCTGAAACTCCTATACTTTGGCCACCTGATGTGAAGAGCTGACTCATTTGAAAAGACTCTAAAGCTGGGAAAGATTGAGGGCAGGAGGAGAAGGAGATGACAGAGGATGAGATGGTTGGATGGCATCACTGATTCAATGGACATGAGTTTGGGTATACTCTGGGAGTTAGTGATGGACAGGGAGGCCTGGCATGCTTCAGTTCATGGGGTTGCAAAGAGTCGGACATGACTAAGCGAGTGAACTGAACTGAACCATCACAAATAAAACTAAAATGATAATTTACATTAATTATATCTGTATTTGCACAGAGGTTTGATTTTTTAATTTAGGTACATTTGACAACAAAATATCTGCAAAATGTAGAGAATTTACTGAGAAACGCATCGATGGCTGGAAACAGTGGGTATTTCTGTATTGCAGAGACAGAGTGAGGGGCAACCATCTCCACCTCCCACCACCACTACCAAGTAAGATAAACTTCAAAAGATGCATTCTGAAGGGCGTTAAAGAAATGAGGAACCAAGTTAGTTGGAAAGACAATTCCAGTTAAAGTCACTGAAATATTATGGTACAACGGAGGTGAACCAGTCCTATGTAGGGTTGACAGCAAGGCAAATTAACTTGACAGATGTGGGATCTCAGGCTGGCCGTAATGGGAGAAAACTGGATGAAACGGAATGAAAATACTATCTTAGGGGTGAGACTAGTTCAGGAAGCTGATGTTTTTCATGGAACTTAAATATCAAAACATCTACTTGCATTTAATCAGCGAGACACCAAGGTTCACAATCCATCATAAGCTATCCTTTACTTTAAATACTAATTATTCCTGTCTAGACGTTCAGTGAGTTATGTGTATGGTTTCGGAGAAGCCTGATAAATATTTTGAGTCTGATTCTGTGCATGAGACAGAAAGTCTTTGTGTGGTTTCTCAGCCAGCTAAGTGAGAGTGACATGAAAAACATGCAGAGGTGTTTCTAACAAGAGTTACCCCTGTATGCTCACCTTCCCGTAAACACTGAGCTTCTTTTTATGAATCCACCTGCTCTCCTGAAGCCTTATTTCTAGGAATACTGCCAAAACTTCTGCTTTTTAATATGACAGTAGAATACTAATGAGTGAGTTCCAAGCAGCCTCATTTAATAAAATGCATCAGACACCATGGTAAACTTCTAGAAAGATAATTAGAGATTCAAATACTTGTTTTACAGCATATTCCAAATCAATAGATAATAAAAGTCTTCATGATAGAATATGCTTTATTATATTTTTTTAGCTTCCAAGAATTTAGAGCTTTAGAGCAATTTAGACAGGGCTGTGGTAAGGATTAAAAAGTTTGTCAACAAAGTAATAAAAATGAACAGTAAAAACAAAGGGGTGTATTGTATCATACACCCCAAAATAAGATGTTTCAATATATTAAAATATAGTCTCCATGACTATCCATAAACCTAAAAATATTTTTTTCAAAAAACTTCTCTGTATGGCAGAATATTATAGAATCTATATTTGGCTTGTGAGTTGTTCTCATAAGTTCTGGCAATAATTATATTTCCGTGATATAATCCATAGTTTCTATTAATAGTTCTTTCAAATTCCAGTACATCTCTGCCAATTATTCTAAATTAAGTAGGCGGAACCTCTTTTCAGAGTATTTTCAAAACCAGTTGTACAAGGAATTTCACATGAATTTAAAGAATTATTATAAAAAGTAAAAATAGATGTGAAGGTCCATGTTGCGTTTGGTTAGTTATATTCTTCCAGAAAGCTAAGCTGAATTCCCCTGTGAGCAGCAGTTAGATAGCATGGTCCTAAAGTTATTCTTGGCAAGCTGTATAGACATGACAAGTCCAGACTTGTGACATGAGCTTCTTTAATGGGCTTTTGATAATCTTAAGAAAGTAAAACAGTTTTTTGACTGTTTTGATAATTGTGGTGTCACAGCCTGGTTCCACGTGCCACAATAACCAATCCGTCCCCTAGATTTTGTCCTCAGTGTGATCAGGAGCAGGCTGCGGGCTGTGTCCTTGTCACTCTTCAGGCACCAATATATTTTGTAACTGACCCCTTTGTTCCATAAAGAATTTGCATCGGCTTGCAAATCTCAAAGTCCATAGAGAGTTAGTCAAGATGAAGGAGTATGGGGGTGCACACACCACTGCCAATGTGGTGAACACACACACACAGATATGCACCCAGACTCTCCTGTGGTTTCTAGAGAAAGATGCAACTCTGACACTCAGTTGCATAGTAACAAGAGAGAGATGAAAGGAGGTGAGGCAGTTATTCAGAATCTGGGGTCTTTTTTTAAGCCTGCCCAAGAGGACATGTAGTAAGACTAGCAGACAATGTCCTAGGCAGCATTCCCTACCTGATGGGAATGTTGAATTTGGTATGATTTTTATAGCATTTCTCAGTGAGGCCATTGATTAGTAATAAAGGCAAGTCAACAACATTGTAAATACATGCCTTCCTTTGCTTTGAATCACCACCCTAGGGCATAGAAAGGAATTTCCTGGAAATCTCATTTTTTTCCCCTGGAGGCTCCCTTGAAATCCAGATGATATTTTATGCAATTAGCTATGGCTTTGACACTTGGTGAATCAGCATTAAAAAATCATGTTTTAAAATACAGTTATCGTGAAAAAGCATTGACAATAGATTCCCTGAGGGTAGTGCAAACCATGTGCAACTTAAAACAGTATTTATTTTGACTGACTTATTTTAAAGTATTTTAATAATTATTTTTTTTCTTTCAGCAAGTTTTATGTCACTTTTGATAATTTTTATCTGCACTTCAAAATTTGAGAAAGAGCTAAAAGATGTAAAAGTTTCCTGCCAAATGATGGTGCTCTGCTTATTCTCAGCTGTATTTTATAGAGAGCCTTTTCTGATTCTCAAACTATAATGTTTGGCATATTTTCCTCATTAAAGATGTCTCATAAGTCTCCATCTGTGAAATGGAAGAAAATTTGGCTTTTGAGGTATTTCTCCTTAATCATCTAAAAGCTTCTAAAAGATGATTAATTATGTAGCACAAAAATCTATAATCTTTAGCAGATAAAAATTGTAAGACCCAGTCTTCCTGCCTCTGTTAACTCTACTTACAAATAAATCTAGCTTTTCTTGGTGTTCAAATAATTACTTTCAAAGGCATGGCTTGACTTAAATCATTTTTATCTATATAATAATTGCTAAGGAAAAATCTTTCTGAATATTTCTACATAGCATTTCTTTGAAATCTGAATCAAATCAATTGCTAAAAAGAATGAATTATGTAAATTTTCTTGCTACCATTTGCCGCCATTTCAAACCTTGTAGGGTTTGAAAATGGACTCTCTGTCTGTTCTTGGGGTTCAGAGACACAGAAAGAAATACCACCAGGAAAACAGTATCCTTGAGATGCTGCAGTCCCCGCCCTGCCTGTATGCCCTGCTGAGGCAGTGGGTCTGCAGGCATGTGGGGTTCTGGGACCTGATGTTTCCTTTGTAGCTGGACCAGTGTTAAGCATCTGATCCACGCTTAGCCAGGGATTAGGGACCATGTACCTGTAACTTGTGATGCAACAGGAGATGTAATTGAACAGTCTTACCTAGTGACTAGGTAATTGTTTAAAATGAGAAACACCTAGAATTTTGTCCATGTGAGGAGATATTTGAAACAGAACAGTTATGAAGAGGAGAGAGAAGGATCATAGGAAGTCAAAATGAAACACACAAATTATGAGGGAGTATAACACAAGTGAACAGGTGGAGGTATGCAGAGAAACAGGTGACATGAGGAACAAAGAAAGATTATTAGCTTATATGGAATAGATGAAGGACTTTGTCCTTATGAATGCTTTGATTCTTTATGATCCAATACTTTCAGTTGCTTATGCAGATATATTCCTATGATAAACCCTTTGCTTGACTTTACTAGAGAAGGTCTTTTTGTTTTGGAACCCAAAGAGTCAGGCCGCAGATATGCAGGTGTGAGGGAATTTGGTCCAAAGGTTATACAAATGATGGAGTTTCAGATGACCGCATAAAGGGAAGGGAAGGCATAAATAATCAGTGGGAAGCATGTCTGGGGATCCTCAACAGTGAGAAAGACAGGATGTGGTGAGGGTTGTACCTGGAGTGAAGTCCTAAGGTGATATCAGTTCCAGGCTGGGAAGATAGTCCCAGGATTCCAACATTTTGGATGATATGTGACAGAAGTAAGGTTGGGCCTAGGTACTCAAATAGATGGTAGGAACAACATTCATAACAACAACAACAACAATAAAAAAGCCTATGGGTAAGATCTGGGCACGTGGAAGAGAGTCAGACTTGAAAATCCACAGCTGGTGACAAGGTGGCATGCCACCATCAGAAATGAGTTTCTAACAGGGAAAGTGGCTTTGAAGCCCTGTTATTAGGACTAATGAGCTGAGGGATTTTAAATATTGAACTGATGAGAGGTGAGAGGTGAGCACTTTGATCACAGGAGCTAAATGGATTTGACCCCAGCACAGTGGCCTGAAATGACTACACTCCAACAAGACTCTGGGCCCTCAAAGCTCCCAGGCTCCAGAGCAGACCCCATAAAAGAATTCCTTCAGCCCACAAGCCTCTGCTCCGGGGCTCCTCCCAGGAATCAGTACATTCCTCAATCTCTTTCTCTCTCTCTCTCTCAGTGTTTTGCTTTTGGTCTTGGTTTCCATACTTAGGTCCTTATTTTTTTTATGCATGAGACAAGTGCTCGGGCCTGGTGCACTGGGAAGACCCAGAGGGATCGGGTAGAGAGGGAGGTGGGAGGGGGGGTCGGGATGGGGAATACATGTAAATCCATGGCTGATTCATGTCAATGTATGACAAAAACCACTACAATACTGTAAAGTAATTAGCCTCCAACTAATAAAAATAAATGGAAAAAAAATATTGGTGTTTAGTTGATTTACCATGTTGTGTTAGTTTCTGCTGTATAATAAAGTGAATTAGATTCAATCAAACATAGATCAAATTGTCAACATCCATTAGATCATCAAAAAAGCAAGAGAGCTCCAGAAAAACATCTGCTTTATTGACTATGTCAAAGCCTTTGACTGTGTGGATCACAAAAAACTGGAAAATTCTTCAAGAGATGGGAATACCAGACCACCTGACCTGCCTCCTGAGAAATCTGTATGCAAGTCAAGAAGCAACAGTTAGAACTGGATATGGAACAGCAGACTGATTCCAAATCCAGAAAGGAGTATGTCAAGGCTGTATACTGTCACCCTGCTTATTTAACTTATATGCAGAGTACATCATGTGAAATGCTGGACTGGATGAAGCACATGCTGGAATCAAGATTGCTGGGAGAAATATCAATAACCTCAGATATGCAGATGACACCACCCTTATGGCAGAAAGTGAAGAAGAACTAAAGAACCTCTTGATGAAAGTGAAAGAGGATAGTTAAAAAGCTGGCTTAAAACTCAGCATTCAGAAAACTAAGATCATGGCATCCAGTCCCATCACTTCATGGCAAATAGATGAGGAAACAGTGGAAACCATGGCTGACTTTATTTTTGGGGGCTCCAAAATTACTGCAGACGGTCAATGCAGCCATGAAATTAAGAGACGCTTGCTCCTTGAAAGAAAAGCTATGACCAACAGCATATTAAAAGCAGAGATATTACTTTGCCAACAAAGGTCTGTCTAGTCAAAGTTATGATTTTTCCATTAGTCATGTATGGATGTGAGAGCTGGACTAAAAAGAAAGGTGAGCTCTGAATAATTGATGCTTTTGAACTGTGGTGTTGGAGAAGACTCTTGAGAGTCCCTTGGACTGGGAGTAGATAAAAGATGTCAATCTCAAAGGAAATCAGTCCTGAATATTCATTGAAAGGTTTGATGCTGACCCTTGAAAGGTCCAATACTTTGGCCACCTGATGAGAAGAATTGACTCATTGGAAAAGACCCTGATGCTGGGAAAGATTGAAGGCAGAAGGAGAAGGGGACGGCAGAGGATGAGACTGTTGGATGACATCACCGGCTTAATGGACATGAGTTTGAGCAAGCTCAGGGAGTTGGTAATGGACAGGGAAGCCTGGCTTGCTGCAGTCCATGGGGTTGCAAAGAGTTGACAGAACTGAGCGACTGAACTGAACTGAAATCTTGTTAAGATTCTCTTCCCATATAGGCCATTACAAAGTACTGAATACAGTTCCCTGGGCTATATAGCAGGTCCTTATTAGTTATCTATTATATATATAGTAGTGGCCCTGACTTTTGATCAATCTTGGTTTCCTTTCCTAAACAGCCATTCCCAGAGACAGCTCATATCTCTCTCACTTGTGATTCAGGCTCCATTCTCCTTGCTCCCACCCCTTGAAAGTCTACCCATCCAAACCAGCTCCACTCCCAGGCTTGTCCATTTCTTGCTAACCGAGTGTCCAGAGTCTCTGCCCTGCGATGGGAGGTGAAGAAGTGTGGATTTGGGTGCTTGCAGGACCTCATCGCTAAAAGCACAAAAGCACAGCTTTGGCAGGACAGGAAGTTCACAGGTGCTACTTGGTCATGGGGGCAATGCTATTGTAATAGTACTGACTCTTGCAGTCACAGATATGGTTTCTTGGAAAACCAATGGCCCACCTAGCAGGGCAGGGTGGTGTGTTAGGCAAGAAATGCTCAGGCATCATAGAAGGGTCTATCTAACTAGTATTCATTTATCAAATGGTAAACATTTGTGATTTAAAAAAATCAAAGTCTGTAAGGCTTAAAAATAAAGGCAGCAGTGGATACATGGGCCATCTTGTCCCCTCTGTCTCAGTGAAGACAGCCACCACCAGTACGACAATGATTGTCTCCTGAGTGATTTTTGTTTCTTTCGCAATATTTGCAATGATTCAGTAAAGGAATATTGCACATTATTACCCTTTTCACAGATGCTGAATGGATGTCAGTGTCCACTAACAAAGGTCAGATTTCATAGCCCATTCAATTGCCATTCATATTGTGTTACATAAACACACATATACACACACACACAGGAGCTTATACAAATCAAATTTAATTTGAATGTAGTTTCCCCATCAAACATTACATCAGTCATAATAAAAGTATTTCATTCTAAGAAAAACAAATATAAAACCTCAATTAAAAAACAAAAACCCTCTCTATTTCCATACTTTGGGAAAAAAGAAATGAGAAAAACCTTACACTAATTTTTGAGTCAGTCATTTCTCTGTGAACTTCTCAATGCATATGCTTGCTAGGGGTTCATAACAAAGAAAATTTTAGAAATTATAAGCTATTTAGATGTTACATACATAATATGGTCAGTTATTATTGACTGTTGATGGCTACTGACTTTCCATTATTGATCTTCATTAAAATATTATAAGCATGAAGGAGAAATTATGTTTCATGGCTAAAACCTAATGAGAAATTTTGTTTCATTTCATAATTTTATGGTGATGCTACAAATTTACTTCTTCATATGCAGACCTCCAAATTGCCTGGTGCCTGATACCATCACCCATCATTGTGTAGATGCCTGTCTTAATTACAGCAATTTGTGCCTCCTACCAAAAAATACTGAGCATAAACTTTCTGAAGAGATATCAAATTATGATACTGTAGGTGATAGTATTTACTTTGAAACTGGCCAAATTTTAAAATGTATGTTTCAGTTAGGGAATCTGTCTTAAATATGGACCTACTTGTCTATATTTGTATACATATTATATTCCCATTTTGCTTTACAGGAGCATTTTGGGGTGAATTTTATAAACACGACCTTTGTCTTTACCCAAATAAACATTCTGGTTGTTCATTTATTATTGAGCCAGGAGGAAAGACAACCAGAAACTTTTGTAAATATTTGTGGCCAACTTGGATAATAGGCATAAAAGCGCTATTTTAAAATTGAATATTTATAGTGTCAATATAATTGGATTCATTTTAGTGTGATTTAGACTAATGTGACATGAATAATTTCTAATTAAACTTCACAGGAATGTTCCTATAATATCCTCTAATTTATAAATAATTTTTAGAAGGCTCTTATGGTATTACCCAATTTACAACCAAAAAAGTGCTTCAGTAATACTGTGAAATAAGACTCTGAGGTAGTCACATTTATTAGCTATTATTACTAGCTATGCAGTAATAATTTCTATTGCTTTCAAAATTGCACAAAATCAAGAACTGTTTCTCTTGTTAGAGGAAATGGTTATAAATCATTTTATTTTATAAATGCACAATAATATATTTCTGAATATGGAATTATGGTGTCATAACTGTAGGAAAATGTCTTACCATACCTACTCTCATATGGGGAAAATCCAATCAAAATCTTTCTAAATTGATTATTTTCTCTTTTTCATCAATTCCTATAGCAGTATACATGAAAGCCATTGAAAAGATACAAATTGCAGAAGAGGGTCAGTATAACCCACTTTTGAGCCTTCAGTTTTCATATTTTTCAGATATCACACCTAAAATATGGTGCAAAAAAGTTGAATACATCAGCAAATAATCACTAAGCTACTGAGAAAGATTGGCACATTCAATGTTTTTTGTGTGCAGTAAATGCAGTAAGTGCTTTCACGAGTGCTAAGTCGCTTCACTCTTGTCTGACTCTGCGACCCTATGGACTGTAGCTCACCAGGCTCCCTCTGTCCATGGGATTCTCCAGGCAAGAATATTGGAGTGGGTTGCCATGCCCTCCTCCAGGGGATCTTCCTGTCCTCTTACCTCTCCTGCATTGGCAGGCAGGTTCTTTATCACTAGCACCACCTGGGAAGCCCCAGTAAGAGCTTTAGCAATGCATAATTGTGAAATGGAATATATCTTCACCCAAGCTGGAGAACTTCTGATGTAGGTACTTACCCTGATAAGAACATAGTTTGAGTTGGAAGAGAGTGAGAAGAATGGAGGACAGAGAGCAGATGGTGGACAGATTTGCTTGGAAGGGTCATGGAAAGAGAGGATGGCTGGAGCTTGGCCAGTTCTTGCATGACCAGCTGAAGAACAGATACATAAATACAACACAGAATCTCCTTCACAGGCAGTGCTGGAGAGGGAAGACTTTTGGCCTGATTCTCTTCTATGGGGTCCAGATCAGGTAAGCTATTTAATAGACCTTGAAGTTTAATGAATTGGTGATTTTCATGCTATTGGTCACTTCTTCAAAGAAATGATTCTATTCCTGAACACATTATGTCAAAAAACTCAAGGGAAAATCAGTTAGAAGCACAAGCCTCATAGTTTTAGAAGACTTGGTTTTTTTGCTCCTTGATATAGACAATAACGGGCTTCCCAGGTAGCACTAGTGGTAAAGAACCCACCTTTGAACGCCACAGATGTAAGAGAAGTGGGTTTCATCCCTGGGTCGGGAAGGTCCCCTGGAGGAGGGCATGGCAACCTACTTCAGTAATCTTGCCTGGAGAATCCCAAGGAGAGAGGAGCCTGGTGGGCTACAGTCCATGGGGTCACAAAGAGCCAGACATGACTGAAGAGACTTAGTATGCATGCATAGACAATTAATAAAGTAAAAAATCAGATTATAAGCTGCCTTAAGACAAATTCAGTGTTCCTGTATCATCTAAAAATGTGATTCTAACAGTAGACTTGCATATACTTCTGTATTATTCGTTCACGTAGTTGTTCACATTTCCCTTTCACACCCTCTAGGAATTTGAAATGTTTCTTTTTGATGGTGTATATAATCATCAATGAAACCAATGAGTTAAAGTCATCAATAAATCAAAATTAACTTTGATTATGATTTTCCTGAAATATATTGTAAGAAATTAAAAAAACCTATAATCGAAGCATTATAGCATTCTTTTAAAGGAATAAAAACTATCAGTAAATATTTGACTTACATATTAGGTATCACAAAAGACATGCAAAGGTGAGTCATGGGTGTTAAAGTAACTAACAAGGTGTTGTAGCTGAAGTGAATAAAACAGAGAGGTGGGTTTTGTGGCGTCCTAGGTCTGGCAGTGAAATCTGCTTAACTGATGCCTGAATTCTGAGTGGCTTTTGTGCTACTATTTGTCATTCCTATTAGGGCTTGAAATGATATATTCTCAATGGAGGGATTGTTAACAACCACAATTTGTGCTCAAATCTGGCTGTTCCGTTAGCTTATAATGAGGAAGGCCCAGATCCTGAATGTTTCAGTACTGTTCAAATGGATTATTTTACAGGTGGTGGAAGACCTCCAAGTGTTTTAAGGTCAGTTTTATCTTAGCTTTGCCTTCTTTTGCAAACCCACAAGGAGCTATTTATAAAATTGCTGAAAAAGCAAAGGGACACTTATTTCTTCATCATGAGAAGTACTCACCCTTAGAAAGGCACTTAAACCCACAACTTTACAAAGTACATTTTGCTAATAAGCTTGCAAAATACCACAGGCTTTATGAAAACATAGATCAATGCCAACTGCTTTATTGCATGACATTACCAATAGTAGGCACCTGCAGTGAAGTTTTCTGTTTTTAGAACACTTTTTCTTCACATATTTGTATCTTTGGATGAGACATTTTATACCAAGTAATCTCCTGTAGTTATTGCTTCATATCTGAACTCATAATTCATTTTAACCACATACTTATAATTGGCTATATGGGAGAGCTCTTTAACTCAACAAAAGAAAATATAAGCAACTTTTATTTTGAGAAATAAAAGTAAAGTAACATTTATTCTTGACTTTTTAAATTCTCTCAAAATAGACCAGTGAATTATTTTGCATTTTTCAGCATTAATGCACCTCATGTGACCAACCAGAGAATATTTTGAGTATATATATTTCTCCTGACTATGATAACTATGTGTTCTTTAAATAAAAATGATTAAGATGAGAGAATTACCAAATACTCATATCTTAATTCTATCCTTACACGAAATTAAATGCTTAGCTATTTCTTATAACTCTTGTGACTCTTTCTCTTTAAAATCCAAATCTCACTAATGTTAAGAAAAAAATATGCTTAGTGGTACTCACAGAAGGTATTGAAAGAAAATTAGAACCTGATGTGTATTTGTGTGTGTTGTTGTTGTTCAGTTGCCAAGTCATGTCCAACTCTTTGAAACCCCATGGACTGCAGCACACCAGGTTTCCCCCTTCCTGTCCTTCACCATCACTTGGAGTTTGCCCAAGTTCATGTCCATTGAATCGGTGATGCTATCCAACCATCTCATCCTCTGTGCACACAGTTATATACACACATGTGTTTAAGAGAATCAGTCCATTGCTTTTCAACTACTTGGTAACAGTTTCTTCTTATTTGTCAATATTCTCACAACAGTCAATCAGTTCAGTTCAGTTCAGTCACTCAGTTGTGTCTGACTCTTTGTGACCCCATGAACCACAGCACGCCAGGCCTCCCTGTTCATCACCAACTCCCGGAGTCCATCCAAACCCATGTCCATTGAGTCAATAATGCCATCCAACCATCTCATCCTCTGTTGTCCCCTTCTCCTCCTGCCCTCAATCTTTTCCAGCATCAGTGTCTTTTCAAATGAGTCAGCTCTTCACATCAGGTAGCTAAAGTATAGGAGTTTCAGCTTCAACATCAGTCCTTCCAATGAACACCCAGGACTAAGGTCCTTTAGGATGGACTGGTTGGACCTCCTTGCAGTCCAAGGGACTCTCAAGGGTTTTCTCCATCACCACGGTTCAAAAGCATCAATTCTTCAGTGCTCAGCTTTTTTTATAGTCCAACTCTTACATCCATACATGACTACTGGAAAAACTATAGCCTTGACTGGATGGACCTTTGTGGACAAAGTAACATCTCTACTTTTTAATATGCTGTCTAGGTTGGTCATAACTTTTCTTCTAAGGAGTAAGTGTCTTTTAATTTCATGGCTTCATTCACCATCTGCAGTGAGTTTGGAGCCCCCCCAAATAAAGTCAGCCACTGTTTCCACTGTTTCCCCATCAATTTGCCATGAAGTGATGGGACTGAATGCCATGATCTTAGTTTTCTGAATGTTGAGCTTTAAGCCAACTTTTCCACTCTTCTCTTTCACTTTCATCAAGAGGCTCTCTAGTTCTTCTTCACTTTCTGACATAAGGGTGGTGTCTCTGCATATCTGAGGTTATTGATATTTTTCCCAGCAATAATGATTCCAGCTTCTGCTTCCTCCAGCCCAGCATTTCTCATGATGTACTCTGCATATAAGTTAAATAAGCAGGGTGACAATATACAGCCTTCATGTACTCCTTTTCCTATTTGGAACCAGTCTGTTGTTCCATGTCCAGTTCTAACTGTTGCTTCCTGACCTGCATACAGGTTTCTCAAGAGGCAGGTCAATACAACAGTCAATACATTCATAGAAAACAGTTTTTTAAAATCAGTTATCTATTCAAGTCTGTCTCTCTTTTTTGCCTGTGCATTAAGAATAGTGCTTCACAATCTAAATGTCCATCAACAGATGAATTGGTGAAGAAGGTGTGAATACGTATATATGATGGAATACTAGTGGCCATGAAAATGAATGAAATCCCATTTGCAACAATGTGGATGGATCTAGAGGTGATCATACTAACTGAATTCAGAGAAATGCAAACAACATATAAATTATTTGTATGTGGAATCTAAAATATGACACAAGTGAACTTATTTAGATTGAAAGCAGGAGGAGAAGGGGGCGATGAAGGATGAGATGCTTAGATGGCATCACTGACTCAGTGGCATGAGTTTGAGCAAGCTCCTGGGGATGGTGAAGGACAGGGAAGTCTGGTGTATTGCAGTCATGGGGTTACAAAGAGTCATACACGACTGAGCATCTGAACAACAGCCTAGCAATCAATGGGCTTCCCTGGTGGCCTGTGGTAAAGAATGCCCCTGCGAAGCAGAAGATGTGGGTTCCATCCCTGGGTTGGGAAGACTCCCTGGAGAAGGAAATGGCAGCCCACTATAGTATTGTTGCCTAGGAAATCCCATGGACAGAGGAATTTGACAGGTTACATTCTATGGGGTCACAAAGAATCGAACACAACTTGGCAACTAACAACAACAGCAATGATAGCAATCAATACAAACTTCAGAAACATTAATCAAAACTTGTGATTGTGTCTTAATCTAAGACACTATAGATTCTACAATAAATTACAGCTATTATATATAGGATGGATAAGCAACAAGGTCCTACTGTACAGCTTGGGGAACTATATTATCCTGTGATAAATTATAATGGAAAAAATATGAAATAGGTTATATATGTATGTATAACTGAATCACTTTGCTGCACAGCAAAAATTGGCACAACTTTTTAAATTAACTATACCTCAATAAACATTTTTTAATAAAAACATCAAGAGAAAGTTTAGTAATCATGGTGAGGTCAGCATGCAAATTTTCCCTTTTCCCCAAGAAAAGTATCTCTACTTTTCTTGAAGAGATCTCTAGTCTTTCTTATCTCTCCTTTCTATTCTTTGGAACTCTCCATTCAGATGGGTATATCTTTCCTTTTTTTCTTTGCCTTTCACTTCTCTTCTTTTCTCAGCTATTTGAATGGCCTCCTCAGACAACTATTTTGCCTTTTTGAATTTCTTTTTCTTGGGGATGGTTTTGATCCCTGCCTCCTGTACGGTGTCACGAACCTCCTTCCATAGTTCTTCAGGCACTCTCTCTATCAAATCTAATCCCTTGAATCTATTTGTCACTTCCACTGTATAATTGTAAGAGATTTGATTTAGGTCATACCTGAATGGTCTAGTGGTTTTCCCTACTTTTTTCAGTTTAAGTCTGAATTTGCAATAAGGAGTTTATGACTTGGTCCACTCCTGGTCTTCTTTTTGCTGACTGTATAGAGCTTCTCCATCTTTGGTTCAAAGAATATAATTAATCTAATTTCAGTATTGACCATCTGGTGAATGTTAAACCACTTCAGCATTCTTGCCTTGAGAACCCCATGAACAGACTGCTATAATTAACCAATAATTGATGTTTGTAAATATCAAGTGATTTTACAGAGATTGACATATGCTTTGCCCTAATGTTTCCAATGTTAAAAAAAAAAAGCTCAGTTACTCTTAATGTAATTATGTCTTATATTTCAATGCCAAATAAGTAAAAAATAATTTCTTTCCAGCTGACTTTTCTTCCTTTAGAAGATGCTAGCAGGTCAAAATATACAGTCTCTTTTATCTCTGTGTTGAACTCTTACAAATTATTGTTGCAAAATGTTATTTGCTAGCTATTGTTTCTGTCACAATAGTTGATCTTTCATCATGTTTTTCCATGTTCAAGCAAAAAATTACACCTTCAAAATTTTAAAATATCAAGGGCAGTTGCACAATTCTGTTTCTTTTATTTTCATTAAATTTTTAACTTCTAATTTTTCAACAGATTCCACTTTTCAGTAACTAATTTTGGTACTTATGATTTTAAGATGTCAACCATCACTGAAAGTTTCCAAACCCAAGAAAAGCATCAGTGCCCATAGTGGTATAAAATGAAAATAGTGGATGACCGCCAGTCAAGAAAATTCTTTCAAAAATGCCAATTATATTATTTGGCCAAATATGACTAATATTATCAGTTTCCTACTTGGTATCTATTCCTCTCTCTTCCTTGCTGAAAAGAAGTCAGCTTTGTTGGCAATATGCCCAACCCGAAACAGAAATGGCCAATGGTTGGACTATCAGCAATCATCTTGTTTCGTGTGGAAAAAGTAAAGAAAACAAACAAAAAAAATCATCGGTATGTGAAGCCATGGACCAGAAATTAGTAATCTCTAATCTCTGATTCTTTTTAATTAAAAAAAATTGCATCAGTTTTAGTTATTATTTCTGTTATTTGTAACCAAAATATTCACATTTAAATATGTAGTATTTATTGTTTCATAATAATTGTGTCATTTGTATGTACAGTGCATAAAAAGTAACAGTATAGTCATTTTTGCTTGTTTTTCTTTCTTTTATTTTTCTTAAGCTATGTTTACAAATACTGATTATTTTCTGCAGGGTTACCTTTAAAAACAACTGGAAGTAAGGTCTTGGGTTATCCAATTAGAATCACATTAGGTGAAAGAACGAAGAATTTTTTTTCAGACTGAAAGGTATATAAAAGAAAATATAATGAATTCATAATATAGATATAGTTTATTTTAACTTTGTTGTTATTATGAGGATATTTTGTTGTTGTTTTGGTTTGAGTTTTTAAAAACTTTTTTTAGGATTACCTACACATATTTCAAGTAACCAGCACTCTAGTGGCAAAATTTATATAAGGGATATACAGTACTAGAAAAGAATAAATGCTCCTAAAGTTTTGCTTTTAATTTTTATTCAGATACTATGTCTGTGGTAGAAAATAAAGTTTTATTAATAATGCACATAATAATTTGAGTTTGCGCCAACTTTCATTCTCTAAATTATTATTTTTAAAATAACAATTTTATTAAAAAGTTGGGAATATAATTGATTTACAATGTTGTGCTAGTTTTAAGTGTACAGCAAAGTGGGCTATGGGTACAAAGTCTGGGACAAGAGTGTGAGTTAGTATTCTTCAACTTAGAGAAAATGACAAAATAAAGAGAATCTGATGACCGAAAATAATTGGCAGCTTTGAGAGATATGGCAGAAAAAAAAATCTGATTTAATAGAATCCCTTACCTCCAAAAATTCATGGAAATACAAGCAAAATAAACCCAGAGTAAATAAACAGGTAAATACTATAGCTGAGACTAATACAAAGAAATATCTGGTCACTAGAAATGTATAGTAGCCCATTAGGTGATGTCAAACCTGCTCCTTTTCAGAAAGGTGCTAGAAGCAGATACAGCGCCCGGAACAAGCAAGAGGCTTGCATTAAAGGCTAAGACCCTCTGGGTGCTCTCAATATAAAACTGCTTTGTGGCCAGTTAGAGGAACATAGGCATACATTTTAGTTATATCACAATGACTATTATATTCCTCTCTTTGTGACTAAGATGTGATGACTGCTGATGACAGCTCTGTGATGTGGGTTCAAATCCCCTGCTCTTTGGTGTGTGTAGAAGTGACAGTTGATGAGTTGGGGGCCCCTGCACAGGTCCAGACATAGACAATGGTCTCCTGCTGGCCCTGTCTGCCCTCCGGATACAACTGTACACAACTTCCACTTCATTTTCTGAAGATCATTTTATTCTTTTTTTTCATTTATTTTTATTAGTTGGAGGCTAATTACTTTACACTATTGTAGTGGTTTTTGCCATACATTGACATGAATCAGCCATGGATTTACATGTGTTCCCCATCCCGATCCCCCCTTCCGCCTCCATCCCCACCCCATCCCTCTGGGTCTTCCCAGTGCACCAGCCCCGAGCACTTGTGAAGATCCTTTTATTCTTAAAGGCTTGCCTCTTGGACAAAATAACTTCAGGATAGTTGTATTTGTTTTCTATTACTGCCTACAAATCACTCAAACTTAGCCGCTTACTACAACATATATGTATCATCTTACATTTTCAGTGGTGAGGGGTTTAAGCACTGTTTAGTGGGGTCCTCTCATTAAGGTCTCACAAATCTGCAATCAGAGTCAGATATGTGCATTCTTAACTGGAAGGTCCAATGCAGAAGGGTCTATGTCCAAGCTTACTCAGGTTGCTGGCACGGACAGCTCAGCTTTTTACTGGCTATCCACTGGTTATCAACTGACTTTCCTACACTCTTGAAGGCATCCTCACCCCCTAGAGGACCTGTGCAGATCTCTGTCCACATGAACCTCATAATAATACCAAAGTTTTATTTAACTTGATAATTAGCAATTGAACTTTTGATTTTTACTTATTTTTAAATTAATATTATTGGAGTACAGTTGCTTTACAATATTGTGTTCATTTCTCTTGTACAGGAGAGTGAATCAGCCATATGGATACATATATCCCTTCTTTTAGGGACTTCCTCCCCATCCAGGTCTCCACAGTGCATCAAGGACAGCCTGTAATCAGGCAAAGTCTTGTACAATGTAACACAACTGCTGGAGTGAAAGCTCAGCATCTTTGCCATGGTTCATTGCCTGCATAAGTCACAGGTCCTGACAACACTCAAGGGGGAGGCATTACACAAGTTCTTGAAACCAAAATGAAACTTGGAGATTGTCCATCATAATGACTAAAATTATCTGTAATCTATTACCTCCAGTGGGTCCACAGGAAACTCATGGATGGTTTTGTATTTTTCGAATAAATGTATGTCAGAGGTTTTGTTTAATTTGATAATTAACAATTGAACTTTCATTTTTTATTTATTTTTAATTGAAATTATTGGAGTACAGGTGCTTTATAGTATTGTGCTCATTTCTCTTGTACAGGAAGGTGAATCAGCCATATGGATACATATGTCCCCTCTTTTTTGGACTTCCTTCCTATCCAGGTCACCACAGTACATTAAGCAGAATTCCCTGAGCTATACAGTAGGTAGTCATTTAGTTATCCTATTATACATGGTATCAATATGTGTGCCAATCTCTATCTTCCAATTCATCTCAACAGTTGATTTTTTAAGCTATTACAACCAATTCAAAGAAAACTGAAAACACATACCTACGGCAATCCAGGATGCTGAAACTGATTTATAAAAAGAAGCAAGAATGGTCGACGTTCCCAGGAAAGTAATCACCTGCATTTCATCAGACAAAATTCATTTGCATTTTTACAGACAAGAGTTTGCCATATATTTTCTGCAACTTATAAGAGTTATAAAAGAGGGTGTAGTCTCCATAGAGTAAAGTAATCCAGAAATATGCACTAGGTAAGATGCACAGTAATCTTTTCCTTTTGTCTATTTCAAAATCTTCCATGTTTTTCCTGAAACAGCAAAGTTGTCCTCAGGATTATTCATTGTCATAGAAGTGAAAAAGCTATAATCAATCCAGAACAAAAATGGGAGAGGATTGAATAAATAAATTTGTAATTTATTGCAGATCAAAATATTGAGGAGCTAGAAAAGTGATATTGAAGACATGAAAAGAGTTTTAAGACACTTGAAGTGGGCAGAAGATACATTCAGCAGCTGTTTACTGTGCACGACTCTAGATCAATTAAATGACATAGGCGTATTGTTCATGGGGCTCATCAATTAATGATAGCTACAATACTAAGAGTAGTCATCTCTGGAAGTAGAATTAGGCATTTCAATTTGCTTGTTTTTTTGCTGATGTTTATTTTTCAAATAAATACTTAATGATGAAAAGGTTTTCCTGGTAGACAAGAAAGCACACAAATCATGTAGGAAAAAAAAAAAATGACCAAGCATGTACTCTGTGCCAGATCCATAGAAAGATAAATCACAGAAGGTTCTGCCCTGCAGGAAACAGCAGTCAGTGGAGGAGATGCAGTGTCAATTCATAATTAGAGTGAACCCCACAGCGTGAGAGGAAAAGCATAGACTGGGCCAGAGAGTTCAGAGATGGTGGAGCGACTGCTGCTGATGAACAGCGGCGGAGTCAGGGGTGCGATGTGGGGTTTAGGAGGAACTCAGAAAATGGGGATGCCACAGCAGGGTTGAGAGCCGTAAATTAGAATTATCTATGGGAATAAAAGAGGGGGAGGACAGCGCAAAGAGTCTACACACCAATCTACAGTCTAGGGGATAGGCAGTTTTACTGGTCTGTTTGTTTTTCTATGTAAGATAAAAACTTCTAGTCTTTATACACGAAAAGTGTGTATCATTTTGTTGAAGGGGATCAGAATAGGTAACCCAAAGTGTGCCCTTTGGTGTATGGGCTCTTTTGAGCAGAAGGAAACCAAGACCCAGCAGATGCAAGAAAAACATTTGCCTCTTCCTAAACTGCCCAGAAGAATTTAGATGGGGGACCTGGCCCAGACAGTGAGCTGTTAACAGAGATCATTTTTCAAGGAAAAACTCACCTGTATGGCAGGGCAGATACCTGATTACCATTTGCTCTTCTCATCTCCCTGCAAATTGTCCTCCTGCCCTTTGAAGCCCTGGAGCCCCTATCCCATTTCCCAGCTCAGGATGGCATGGAAGACTCAATCACCTGACTACCTCTGAGTCTCAATTTTATGGGACTCCTATAGGTACAATTTAAATTTTTCTCCTGTTAATCTGTCTTATGTCAATTTAGTTATTAGACCAGCCAAAAAACATGGAAAGTAGACAAAAAGTTTTTCTACCCCAACAACATACATATGATTACTTAAAAATACCAAATAAACTAGGAGTTTGTGATTAACATATACCCACTAGTATATATAAAATAGATAAACAACAAAGACCTACTGTATAGTACAGGAAACTGTATTCAATATCTTGTAATGACCTAAAATGGAAAAGAATTTGAAAAAGTATCCATCTATCTATCTATAAAACTGAATCACTTTCTGTACATCTGAAACTAGTACAATGTTGTACATCAACTATACTTCAATTAAACAAATGGTTAAAAAAATTTAAAACCTAATTAACTTTAAAAACATTTGGTTTCTGTGCTTCCCTAGCACCTTGAAAATGTCTCTGTATCTGAATTGGTTTGATTAAATTAAATTGTATGTTTACCTGCCAGTCTTTTCCAACAAATGCTAAACCAGTTGAGGATAGAATCCTTGTCTGCTTTTTCCAAGACCACATGTAGTGCTAACCGTGTAGTGAGAGATTCTTAAACATATATTCACTGGAATAAGAACAACAAAAGAAGGCAGGACATGGCAGTGTTTCTTGCAATGTATGATTTGTCTGTAAGCTTATGGATTCTTGACAGAGCAGACTGGACTGTTGTGGCTCCCCTGATGGTCTTGCTCTTCTTTGTCATCTTGGGCGATTCCAGTCATCCTGCTGCTGCTGCTGCTGCTATGTCGCTTCAGTCGTGTCCGACTCTCTGTGACCCCATAGACATCAGCCCACCAGGCTCACCCATCCCTGGGATTCTCCAGGCAAGAACACTGGAGTGGGTTGCCAGTCATCTTAGACCTTAGGATTTTCTGGGTGCGTTGTAAGTACCTGTGATTCTATGGTTTATACAGTAATACATATTCGGCTTTTGTTCTATTTCTGGTGCAGACTTTCTAAAACTTTTGGAATTTCCTTCGTGATGAGAGCCATAAAGGTGTCGTTTGTTATAATGAGACTAAGGGGAAGGTGGTGTGAATTGAGAGAGTAGTATTGGCATATATACACTACCATGTTTAAAATAGATAGCTAGTGGGAAACTGTTGTATAACACAGGGAGCTCAGCCCAGCACTCTGTGACGACCTCGAGGGATGGGATGGGAGGAAGGGAGACTCAAGAGGAAGGGGTTATATGTATATACTTATGGTTGATTCATGTTGTTGTATGGCAGAAGCCAATAAAACACTGTAAAGCAATTATCCTCTGATTAAAAAAAACCTGCATAGAGATTCAGGAAACTGAATAAATGGCTTTGTTGCATGAAAAATAAGGAAACTTTTGGACATTAAGTGAAATGAAGTGAAGTGAAGTCGCTCAGTTGTGTCCAACTCTTTGTGACCCCATGGACTTTAGCCTACTGGGCTCTTCTGTCCATGGAATTCTCTAGGTAAGAATACTGGAGTGGGTTGCCATTTCCTCCTCCAGGGGATCTTCCTAACCCAGGGATCAAACCCAGGTCTCTCGAATTGCAGGCAGACACTTTACTGTCTGAGCCACGGGCAAGCAAACAGATATCCAAGTTTGGAGACTGGTTGCAGGGAGTCCGGACCTGCGATTGGAGGATTGTAACTTCCAGCCTCATCTCTGACTTCCTGAGCTCAGGGAGGGATTGGAAGTTGAACCATCATTAATGGTCAATGATTTAATCGATCATGACTGTGTAATGAAGGCCCCCTAAATACTCAGAATGACAGAGTTCAGAGAGCTCTGGGTGGGTGAATACGTGGAGATTTGGGGAGAGAGGTGGGCTCAGGGTGAGGAAGCTCCATATCCCTCCCACACCCTGCACTGAGCATCTCTTCCACCTGGATGCTCCTGAGTTACAACCTCTGACAAAAATTTGATCATCTAGTAAGTAAGATGTATCTGGGAGTTCTGTGAATGGCTTGAGTAAATTAATTGAAATAAACATGGGGGTCATTGTTTATTTCCAATGTTTATTTCCTATTTATCCAATAGGATCTTGGCCCTATTGGTCAGAGATACAGGCTAAAACCTGGAGCTGCTGTTGAAGATGGGTGGTGCTGACTTGTGGGACTGAGCAAATTGTGGGATCTGATGCCATCTCCAGGTAGACAGTGTCAGAACTGAGTTGATTTGTAGGACAATCAGCTGTTATTGAAGAATTATTGGTGCGGGATGATACTCATCGCCCTCATGTGGAATTTGGGTGCAAGATCCTTTAGAGTTTATATCTAGTCTTGTCCAAGGGACTTAGATATGGCTTATAAGAAGTTTCAGATTTTCATATAATTCAAGATTCCCCTTGCATACCCCTAATGCCGCTTTCCACCAGTGTTCCACTCCATCTGCTCTGGGGACACAGTGGAAGTGGGCACCCTCATTCCTGTGGCTTCGAATCTGTCCCTCCATCTTTGACTGGTGCTCTCGGAACCACCGTAGGCAGCCTCTGGGGAGGGTCCCAAGGACACCTGCCTTCTGGTATTTAACCCCTTGGAGTACCCTCCTTGCTCAGTGGGAGCTAGTTTTTCAAATTTCTAGCGACTAGAATATGAAGAAGTAATGAGCTGTCACCCTGAAATCAGGCTACAAATATATGATGACTTTTGTCTTTTTTCTTTCCTTCTCTTGCTTCCTCTGAGACAAGCCATCTTCTTGTTGGAAAATGGAGATAACCCTGTTTGTAATCTGCTTTCTGGAATGTTCCACATGAAAAGAAGCTAATCTCTCCAGCTGGCCATCTGGAGGTCTTCTTTCACTCTGGAAGTGAGCTTAGAAGCAATATTTTCTCCTGGGGATGTTTGAGTTGACCATGCCTCTGGTTGGCACTTTAACTGGAACGCAGGAGAAACCCTGAGTGAGAGGCAGATAATTGTACCAGCCCGGTCTCGTGGCTGACAGAAACTGAACTCTTAGTTATATATTGTTTTAATCCACTTTGATAATTTATTATCAGCAGCAATCAAATGCACCATGCTATATGAATAATAACCCCTGTGGTCCCCCAAATTGCAGTGTCTTAAATAAGTGTTTCTTTTCTATGTACATTATAATCTAATGCTGAACGATACCCTACCATAACCTTGGATCCAGGCTTGGATCCCAGAGCAGCTGAGTCATCGGTGTGGCCTGGAGAAGACCCTGATGGGATGCTGACCAGTGGGTGGCATTTTTTAATTGCAATAAGTCCTCTACATATGAACCTTCAAGTTGTGAACTTTCAAGGATGTGAATGTGGGTTTACATGTCCAATCACATAGGTTAGTTTACATGCCTGGTGTCCATTTTCACATGTGTGTGTCCTGTACAAGTGGTTGTGCTTTGGTGTGCCTTACTGTACAGTGCTGTATAGAGTACAGTAGTGCAGTGTCTGTATTCCAAGCTCAGGATGTGAGTGAAGTTGTAGTTTGCTCTCCACCTCCTATTGCTGACGATCCTATTCCTTCAACTCTACCATCTCCCACCTCCTCTCCCTCCTCTAGTCAATAACTTTTCTTGCCTGTTCACTCGTCTGTACTACTGTGCTTTTCAAGGTTCTCTACTATATGATGAAAATGTTTTATTTTTTGTGTTTCTTTGTTTTTTTGTCTATTATTTGTGTGAAAAGTATTATAAACCTACTACAATACAGTACTGTAGAGCTGATTGTATTAGTTGGGTATCTAGGCTAACTTTATTGAACTTAATGAAAAAATTGAACTTACAAATTCACTCTTGGATGGAACTCATTTGTTTGTAGGGGACTTATTGTACAAAGCCTGTAGATGGTTTCTATCATTTCTCTTTACATCTTTATTGGCAAAAACCGAGACTCATGCCTCTGCTTACCAGCAAGTGAAGTTGAGAAAAGTGGAGACACACAAAGATGGTGGCGCCGGGGAGGGGGTGGGGGACGGCAAACACCGGTGATCTTCCAGGAGCTGGGAGTGGGAGCTGGTGATACTCTGCCACTTTCTTTACAGTTCACAGATATCTGGTGCTGATTTTCAGCTTCAGGGTTTAGTTGAATTTCTTAGACAATAGGAAATATCCCATTTCATACAAATAATAAATGCAAGGATTGTACATTGAGCCTCAGACTTCTACCCATGGAGAACTTGAGTTGAAATCAGGCATTTAGAACCTCTTCCTCATTTGGGGCACATGTGGGTGGAAATTCTTACCTTTCCTGGCAGCCCCAGCCTTTCTGCCCACCTCACTCCACCTCCAGTTGCTAGCCTCCAGTTGCTTTTCCGCATCCTCTGTATCATGTGATTCCTTTTTTCCTTGCTAATTTAGCATTCTCAAATTTCAGCAAAACTTCTACTGAGTAGGTAACCTCTAGCTCTTACACTCAAGGGTGGCAGGTTTTTCTTTTATTCAAGTTAATAGGCCCACTGTTGCTGCCTTGTGATATCTGTAGGTACGTGCATTTCTATAATCCCTCTGCTAACATTTCTCTCTCCTTTTAGATTCTCAGAGCCCTGAGGTTAGGGACTATATCTGTGTTGCTCATGAGAATGTCTTTGGTTCTTGAGGCACATTCTGGGTGCTTGATGGATGTGTTTATTGACTGCATAAATGAATTAATGATGTCAGACAGATCTCAGCTAACCCTGTTTGTAAACTGGGTAGATTTCCAAGGCTCCTCAAGCATCCAGCAACTTCTGCAGTGTTTCAGGGGCTGTGAGGCAACACTGACACCTGGGTGGCCGAGGGGATTTCTTTGGAGAGACTCAGTATTCTCGCAGTAAGTAGATCACAGAGCTACACCGAGGTTCAGAGGGGGTGGATAAGTCCCTTTCTTTCCCCCAAGAGGAAACTTTGTTCTATTACACAATGAAATGAAGAAAGGGAAAAACAACTGGATAAAGTTTTAAAATCACACCTGTTTACTTTCTTCTCCTGCTTTATCCTCCCTCCCCCACCCGCTCCACACATGGAGCTCTTTGAGGGTGTCTGTGTTTGTATGTGTATGTGCGTCTCTTGACTCCTTGAATTTTTTCCAAGTTTAGTATTAAGTTGAAAAGAAAGTTGGGCTGGGTTAAAATCAATATGAAAATAAAAGCAAAGCCAAAATCAAAAAAGCACATTTCATTTCATCATTTTCTCCTCTCTTTCTTCCTTTCCTCTCCCACACCGTGTACCCCACCCCCCTTACTTCCATATAATCTTTCAGGGAACAAATGGCGGGAAAGCTGTGAAAGGGCTGGCCCCTGGGATTATACCCAGGAAGGAGGAAGTTCAAGGGAGGTATGGGGGCTGCTAGCTTTTGCCTCCCTCCTCTTTGCTGTTGCTTTATATATATACATTTATCAGATGGTCACTGAGAAGTTATAATTTACAAGAGATATTACCCTCCCTCATTTTCCAGGTGAAGAATCAGGGTTTAGGGAAGTGAAGCGTTTGTTAGGCAGTAGGTCTGGGGTACAGCTGGAATTTGAGTTCAGGTCTGTCTGACACCAAACCCCACTTTATTCCCACCTCACATACTTGGAAACAAAGCTACATGAGTGTACAGAATAAAAAAACCACAATAGGCGAATCTTTCCCCAGCTGATGGTGTAGATAGAAGAGCTTTACTAAAAGTAAAGTGTTTGCATCTCATTAAATTGCAGTGAATTCTCTATTTTCAAAAAATGTTGAAGGATTTCACTAGGCACATATATGTGCTTAGTGCTTAGGGAAAGAAGAGAAAGAAATTAAAGAAGGTCGACTAAAAATGTACAGTCACTACATGGTTGCAGCAATACATGGGGAGTTGTGTTCTGCCAGAGTATCAGTGGCCATCTGGGCTTCGGAAATTCCAGATGAATTTCTGTATTTACTCGCACTCATGGCAGAACACTCCTTGGTCATTTGAAAAACCATGTTGACTCAAGCTTTGCTGGAGCTGCTGGTGATTCCATAGTAACCAATAGCCTTTCCTAGCTGTGTTCTTGGCTTTTTTCATCTGTTTGCCCTTCACTTTAGAAATCCACGACAGTGTCGGGTTTGTATAATCTCAGTTCTATCCTTCTTCCCAGAGGCCCAAAGGGAGGTAGGGTGTGGAGAACTGGGGACTTATCAGCCAAATTAAGTGAGAACATTTAAGCAAGTGTCTGAAAAGTACATGTGCATATCTGTTATTGCTCAGAATGAAAAGTAAATGATTTCAAATTTCTGTTTCATTTGGAACAAGAGGACTTGAAGAGATGACAATCTTTTCCCCTCTCATGCATACATCATGGAATCGCATATTTGCAAGGGTGAAGGTGTCACTGAAGTACTTGTTTAAAAATAAATATTACTTCTCACAGAAAGGCTGGATTCACTCTCCAGGGAGCTGTAGTCATGGTAATGACACTTCAGAAGTAAAATCAACACTACTTTCTTTGATGAAGCTACTTACTGTGTGAGTTGCATAAACACACACATTTTGCCTGTTTGAGTATTTAAACCATTAAATTAATGTTCTTGGGCATCATTGTCCACAGCTCTTGAATTTCTTCTTTTAAAAGTATATGTGCATCCATCTCTCTTGATGGTAAAGTCTGCTATTATATTATTAGTAGGTCAACTATCAAATCCAAGACTCATTTGTTTTCTCTGACAAAAACATTATAATCCATGGCAGGAATGTAGACTTTTTATCCTTTATATTTGCAGGTTGGTGATGCTTTCCTCAACATATTATTTGCATAGTTAGAAGCTCACTTTAGATTTTTTTATTTACATAAGGCTCTTTCTCATTGTTTTAAATTGTTTTTTCCTTATTTCCATAAATTTATTGTAGAAAACTTAGAGAATATTACAACAATGGAGAGTACAAACGTTCCTAGTTCACAACTTACAGTGAATAAAGTTATTAATATTTGCAACATATTTTATATACTTCATAAGGCTCACAAAACACATGCATCTGTGTGGTCTCTTTTTCATATTTCACACCTCTTGAGTATTTCCCTCATTGATGATAGTCTGTAAAAAACCATTCAGAATAACTGAATACTATTTCACATCCTAGATGTTATTTAATGTATGTAATCATTCACTTTATACTTAGATGTTTGAGTTAAATATGTAAGAATACAAATTATTATTTCTATTTGTGTAACAGTTTAAAATGCTTTTAAAGAAAGGAAAGAATAATTTGCTAGTTAGAAAATTTGCACAAGTCTTGGTCTTCCAGAAAACACATCAGAAAATACTAGCAATGGGTCTTCCATACTTACTTCTGGAGCTTTATCAATCTTATCATTAATAAAATATAACTAAGTTTTTATTTAGTGAAGAAAACTACCAGTGACTGGGGCATCAAATAATATCTTTAAAGATGTTATAAATGTAAATAAGATGATGTTTGGATGCTTTATGGGTCATAGATTTCCCATACACTTTCAGCAGAATTCATAACACTAATACCTTTGGATTTCTTTGTTTAATTCTTGTCTCTATCTAAGATTTTACTAATAACACTTCTTGGGAATTGAGACCAGAGGCACTTTACTTCATTATTAAAGGTTTTCTGTTTTGTGCTTTTGGGTTCGAAGAAGGAAACTCTTGGCATTTTCTGAAAAACATGGCCAAGCCCCAAATATAAAGGCAAGTGGTGAGCATATGCTGGATCCTCTCTGTTCACTCCCATCTGCTCCCCACTAGGGCTCTCTGAGAGCCCTAAACTGTATGGAATAGCTGCTCTGGTGCAGCAGAAGCTAAATCCATAGTCTACAAATGGGAAATCTGACTACAAAACCCTTTCTGTTTTCAATACCTGCAGTTTTCATCCACAGTAACAGATAAGAAAGAATTCCTGGTAAAATAAGCCTTACTATCAATATCCTTAAGACTTAAAGAGCCTGATTGCTATCACTTGGAATATACTAATGACTTAAGCACTTGGGATGTGCTAATCACTACTGATAACATTATTTTTGAAGCTTTCTCAGTATCTGTAAATGCTGAAGAAAGAGAAGGAGAAGGAGGAGGGGGAGGAAAAGGAAGGGGAAGAGGAGAAGCAGAAGAAGGAGGATAACAAGAACAAGAAGGAAAATCCTTCTCTTTCCATTCTCTCGCATGTTTGTTACAGAGACAGGGAAGAGAAGACAGGAAATGTAGGGATAAAACATAATGCTGGTGCCAAAGCAGGAAGCTGGAAGTCTCATGTCCAAGTTGGGTACACCTTCAACCCTCACTGGGGAATTTTCAACAGAGTCATCTGTACATTTGGTGGTTACACATTGGTTGATTTGTACTGCCTGTTTTTTGATGAACCTGGAGATAGACTGCTTTGGGTGGGCAGGACCCCAGGGGAAGTCAAAGAGCAAGTGGCTCAGAGAGAGGAGAGCTCTGAGGAGAGGAGACAGGTGAGGAGGAGACAGGTGGTTAGGAGAGTCAGGTCCAACAGGATCAAGCTGAACTGGAGAGAAAGCAAGAAGGTAGACCAGAGCCAGGGACACAGTGGTGTTGGTAAATATTGGACAGACAATTGCACAAAAATTTTGCTTGTGAACTTGTCTTAAACTCTTCTCTTTGCCTTCTGCCCTGCTCACCATTAGAGCTCAATGGAACATAACCAATGAGGAAAGTTGTGAACAAATCACCCCATTTAATTAATCCCCTGCTGACTTGGTTGATGATCTCTTTCCCACCACGTGTCCTCCACAACAAGGTTGGGCAAAATTCACAGTAATGAATTTAACATAGCATCTGTTAACGTGCCAGCTAGTTGCTGTATTTTTTTCTCTTAATAGTTATCTTTTTTTTCTTTCTAATGAAGATTAACAAGGCATTACTAATTTATAGAATGGCTTTATCCATGCTTTTAAATGTTAATTTGCATGCACTAAAATAAGACTGGGATAATCACTTCTTACTTTGATTATTCTCTTGCTTAATAGTTTTTTTACATCAAAACATACAGTGTATATTATTGGATTTCTGAACATGAGCATATTTGTAATATGTCTTGAGATTCTTAGCCTCAGTCAAGTGTTTGGAAGTATTTCCTTTCATTACACATTTTATCTTCAGGTGAAAATCTCAGAAACGTACCTTATAGGGGAAGAACACATAACTTATACAAACAGAACATTTTCTTATCATATACAAAATGTATTCTACTGTCACCTGGCTGTCTGATTGGTTGTAGTCAAAGGTTGCACAAAATTCAAATGTTGTATTAATTTTGATAAGCCCTTATAAAATTATTTTTGCCTCCTTCTATTTTATTTCAGTCACATTTATTATTTATCATCCTTTTTATCATATTTATTGTATTTTTTATCCATATTATTGGGTAATGCAGCAGTTGCCATAAGGACATGTAGACATTTATCTTTTTACCCAAAACACATGCTAATGTAAGAAGTAATTATAGCTTTAAAGTGATGTGTAATTTTTATCTAAGCAATCTTAATATATATATTATTGAGGTATGGTTGACTTAAAATGTTTAAGATTCACAGCAAGGTGATTTAGTTATATATATACACATATTATTTTTGAAAATGTTTTCCATTATAGGTTATTACAAGATATTGACTATAGTTATTATAAGATATTGACTATCATTCCCTGTGTTATATAATAAACCTTTGTTGTTTGCTGTGTATCTATTTTTTAATGAGAAATCTAATGTTCTATTCATACTAAGTCAAACAAATAGAATCAAAATGTCATAATTTTTTCATTAAGCAAAGATTTATGAATCTTCTAAAATATATATGCTACACATATTATTTATATATATATGTATACAAAAGCTTTTCTACTACACTTGATAAAGTTTTGAGAAAGAACATGAAAAAAGAGATGGAGAAATTGGAAAACATAAGCTAAATGAAATGGGAGCAATGAATATGAAATAGAAAAGGTGAAATAAACTAGGTAAAAGTAAAAGATCATCATATAGTCCAGATGTTCTTAAGCATGACTGCTCATTAGAAACATATCTGGAGCTCTGAGGCAAAAAGCAATACCTGGGCATTTGTATTTATCAAAAAATTTCAAGGTAATTCTGATATGCATCTGTATTTTTAAAAAAGTGATTACACCTCTTCTACTAAATCCTAGTTTTGGTGATATAGAGTTCTATTATTATTTTTCTGTTTACCAATCATGATAAAATGGTATTAAGTGAGTAACAGTTACATAATCACAACAGTAAAAGATGTTTATTAGTCTTCACAATCATTAGCCAGACAAAAAATAAAAGATAATTATGATTGTAAAACATAAGAGGATTCTGGTTAACTTAACAATATAAAATATTTACATACAATTTGAGGGTCAAGTAGAGTGATATGGTAATTGGAAATGCATACATGCACACGTTTTCATCTGCCCAGTCAGGCTATGTCTTTTGGCTTTAATGTAAATGTTAATACATTTACATTAAAGGCAATTATCCACGTATATAATCCTGTTACCATTTTTAAAAATTGTTTTGGATTTATTTTTAGTAGGTCTTTTCCTTCTCTTGTGTTTCCTGCCTAGAGAAGTTCCTTTAGTATTTACAACAAATGCTAAGCTGGTTTGGTGGTGCTGAATTCTCTTAACTTTTGCTTGTCTGGAACGCTTTAGATTTCTCCATCAAATCTGAATGAGAGTCTTGCTGGGTAGAGTAGTCTTGGTTGTAGTTTCTGTGTACAAATATATTGTGCCATTGCCTTCTGGCTTGTAGAATTTCTGCTAGGAAATCAGCTGATAGCCCGATGGGAGTTCCCTTGTATGTTATTTGTCATTTTTGCCTTGTTGCTTTTAATATTTTATCTCTGCCTTAATTTTTGTCAGCTTGATTACTCTGTGTCTTGATGTGTTCCTTCTTGGGTTTATTCTGCCTGGGACTCTGTGTTTCCTGTGCTTGGTTGACTAGTTCGTTTCCCATGGCAAGTTTTCAGCTATTATATCTTCAAATATTTTCTCAGGTCCTTTCTTTCTCTGTTCTCCTGGGACCCCTATAATGCAAATGTTGGTGCATTTAATGTCCCGGAGGTCTCTTAGGCTGTCTCACTTCTTTTCATTCTTTCTTCTATGTTCTGCTCTGCAGCAGTGATTTCCAACATTCTATCCTCCAGGTCTTTTGTTTGTTCTAATGCCTGAATTATTTCTCTATTGATTACTTCTAGGGTATTATTCATCTCTATTGCTTGGCCTTTAGTTCTTGTATGTCTTTGGTAAACATTTCTTGAATCTTCTTCATTGTTTTTCCTAGATCCTGGATCATCTTCATTATCATTATTCTGAATTCTTTTTCTGGAAGTTTGCCTGTCTCTACTTAGTTGTTTTTCTGGGGTTTTACCTTGTCCCTTCATTTGGGACATAACTTTCTGCTTTTTCATCATGAGTAACTTTCTGTAATATGGTTTTTGTTTTAGCCACTGTGCGACTGTGCTGCTTCTGTCTGCCTTCTGATGGAGGCAACTAAGAAGCTTGTGTAAGCTTCCCAGTGGGAGGGGTTGGCAGTGCAAAAAACTGGATCTTGCTCTGCTGGGCAGGGCCTTGCTCAGTAAAGTTTTAATCCAATTATCTGCTGATGGTTGGAGTTGCACTCCCTCCCTGGTAGCTGGTGGGCCTGAGGAGACCCAGCCTGGAATCTACAGGCGCTATGGTAGGGTTAATGGTGAGCTCCAAGAGGGTTTATGCCAACAGGTATCTTCCTGGCCTGATGCTGCCAGTGCCCCTGCCCCTGCGGTGAGCACCTGCCCACCCACGCCTCCACAGGAGACCCTCCACTACTAGCAGGTAGTTTTGGTTCTGTCTCCTGTGGGGTCACTGCTCCTTTCCTCTGGGTCTTGGTGCACTCAAGATTTTGTTTGTGCCCTCCAAGACTGGAGTCTCTGTTTCCCTCAGTCCTATGGAACTCCTATAATCAAATCCCACTGGCCTTCAAGGCCAGATTCCCTGGGGATTCTCAGCCCCTTTGTCAGATCCCTGGGCTGGAAAGACTGACATGGGGTTCAGAACCTTCACAACAGTGGGAGAACTTCTTTGTTATTATTGTTTTCCAGTTTGTGGGGCACCCACCTGGCAGCTATGGGATTTGATTTTATTATGATTGTGCCCCTCTTACTTTCTTACTGTGACTTCTTCTTTGTCTTTGGACATGGGATATCTTCTTTTTGGTGGGTTCCAGCATCTTCCTGTTAATGGCTGTTCAACAGCTTGTTGCAATTTTGATGTTCTCACAGGAGGAGATGAGCACACATGTTTCTACTCTGCCATCTTCTAAGCAATCTTAAATAATAAACTTAAAATGCATTTTGGGTGTCTTATCAGATATCTTCTCACTCACACTCCTATCATTCTTATGTGACTCTGTCCACAACAGACAATTCCATGTTCTTTTTCTTCTTAGTGTTACACTAGGTAGTCATGGATTTTAATGAACAGATGCAAGACACAGGACTGAATATATGAACTGGTCTACCTGTATGACTATGGTGTTTTACAAACTGTGTATTAGAGTTAAGCTAATAAATGTAGATTTTCCTCATGCAGATAAGTTCATGAATGACTTTGAACATGAAAGTTTTTACATTATTGAACCAACAGTCAGCCTCTTTAAGCAAACTAGCTAACCACTAGTGGGCTACACAACAACAACAAAGAGAAACAAAAACAAAACCTCAAATTGGAAGGATTTATGAAATCATGCAATCTAATCCTTTCTCTGAATGGTAGAAATTCATGAATAAGAGAAATTCAAGTTGCTTTCTGAAGGCCATCTGTTGGTTCATATTAGAACTAAACAGTTAGTAACCATAAACACATTTCCTGAAAAAATTCATAAATAAATAAAGTTTAAAAATTTATATTTTAAAGCTGAATTCTACTTGCAATACCAAACTTATTATTGAACATCTGGTTTTTGAGGGTGCTTTTTGCCATTTTCTTGAATTTTTATTAATTTCTATTTTTACCTCAACCCATCTCTGCTTTCTGAATGTTAAAAGAACTTATATTTCCCTTTGTCATTAATGGTCTGTTTGGGACTTTGTGAACACAAGCAAAAATTAGCTCTATTTATTACAGTGAATTTGATAAACTTGATACTACTAATTGGTAAATATAACCAACATGAATCATTTCTGGTATATATGCCATATATGTGCCTGAAGAACTTTTGCTAGAATGCTAGGTAAATATAGAATTATATATTCCATGAGGAATCATTTTTCTTCTATGTGAAGGACTTGCTTTACCATTTCCTGTTTTGTAAGTTTGCTTGTGATTAATCCTTTCAGCATTTTTAAGTCTGAAAATGTTTTTACTTCCCTTTTCCTGAGAGGTATTTATGTTGTATATGGAATTTTATGTTGACAATAATAGAAGGTTAAATATGTCCTTGTTTCAAAGATATCTGTAACCTAGTCCCCAGAACCTATGGACACCTTGACTTGGATGTAAAATGAACTGTGTGGCTGTGATTCAGTTCAGTTCAGTTCAGTCACTCAGTCGTGTCTGACGCTTTGCGACCCCATGAACTGCAGCATGCCCAGCCTCCCTGTCCATCACCAACTCCCGGAGTCCATCCAAACCCATGTCCATTGAATCGGTGATGCCATTCAAACATCTCATCCTCTGTCATCCCCTTCTCCTCCTGCCCTCAATCTTTCCCTGCATCAGGGTCTTTTCCAATGAGCCAGCTCTTCACATCAGGTGGCCAAAGTATTGGAGTTTCAGCTTCAACATCAGTCCTTCCAATGAACACCCAGGGCTGATCTCCTTTAGGATGGACTGGTTGGATCTCCTTGAAGTCCAAGGGACTCTCAAGAGTCTTCTCCAACACCACAGTTCAAAAGCATCAATTTTTTTGGTGCTCAGCTTTTTTCACAGTCCAACTCTCACATCCATACATGACCACTGGAAAAACCATAGCCTTGACTAGACAGACCTTTGTTGACAAAGTGTTGTCTCATATGCTGTCTAGGTTGGTCATAATTTTCCTTCCAAGTAGTTAAGTGTCTTTTAATTTCATGGCTGCAATCACCATCTGCAGTGATTTTGGAGCCCAGAAAAATAAAATCAGCCACTGTTTCCACTGTTTCCCTATCTATTTGCCATGAAGTGATGGGACCGGATGCCGTGATCTTAGTTTTCTGAATGTTGAGCTTTAAGCCAACTTTTTCACTCTCCTCTTTCACTTTCATCAAGAGGCTTTTAGTTCCTCTTCACTTTCTGACATAAGGTTGGTGTCATCTGCATATCTGAGGTTATTGATATTTCTCCCAGAAATCTTGATTCCAGCTTGTACTTCCTCCAGGCCAGAATTTCTCATGATGTACTCTGCATATAAGTTAAATAAGCAGGGTGAGAATATACAGCCTTGATGTACTCCTTTTCCTATTTGGAGCCAGTCTGTTGTTCCATGTCCAGTTCTAACTGTTGCTTCCTGACCTGCATACAGGTTTCTCAAGAGGCAGGTCAAAGGATTTTGAGATGGGGATATTTATCTTGGATTCTCTAGATGGGCTTAATGTAATCAAAGTGTTCTGATGAAAGAGAAAATATGTAAGGACAGAAACAGTAATATCAGGGAAGAGGGAAGATGCTAAGCTGAAGACTTGGGAGGGACCACGAATTCTGGGGAGGCAGGTGACCTAGAAGTAGGAGAAGGGAAGGGATGAATTCTCTCTAGACCTCCTGGAAGGGATACATTTTAGCTCAGTGAAACTGAGTTCAGGCTTCTTATCTCCAGAAATGTAAGATAAAACTTTCTTATTGTTTTTAGTCACTGCATGGTAATTTGTTTATTGTAGCAACGGAAGTTCTGCAATATTTCTTTTACTATTTTAAATAAGTTGTTTCATTATCTTCTCACTTGCACTGAGGAATCTACAGTCACCCTTATCTTTGTTTCCTTCTATGGAATGTGTCTTTTTTTCCTTGGCTGCTTTGAAGCTATTATTTCCATCAGTATTTCTGAGCAACTAGACTAGGATAAGCCTTAGTGTAGTTTTCCTCCTGTATTTGTGCTTAGAATTTGTTGAGGGTCTCAGATATCTAGGGTTTAATTTAAATGTTTGTCTATTATCCTTCAATTTTTTTTCTTGTCTCCAGTCCCGCTTTTCTCATTTCCTTTGGTTGGTTTAATCCAAAGTATTTCACACCACTTGATTTGTCCAATAGATCATTTGATGTTTTGTCTGTTTAATTCTTCTTTTTCTCTGTGTTTCACTGTGGAAAGTTTTGACTCCATGTCTTCATGGTCACTGAGCTTTTCTTCTGCAATATGAAATTTGCTATTAATTCCATCTTATTTTTTATTGTTATTTTAAAAAGTTTCTTAATAAATATTTTGCTTTAAAACAGTTTCAGGTTAACAAAGAAGATTGTATGGAGAGTTTTGATATATCCCCACACCCATTTTTTCCCTGTTGCTAATATGAACTTAGTACATTTGTTATAATTGTGAACAAATATTGATACAGTGCTTAGAAAATCCATCTAGTCTTTCTGCAACTTCTAATCTTCAATTTAGATTTAGATCCTATATTGCCTTCTGTGTATGTAACCACTGGTTCTCCCACCCACAATTTTGTACTACTTCCTCTCAGATAGTGTTGCGATTTGCAGGAACCCACTGTACTAGTATGTTTCTCTTATAATATCTGTATACTTACTCCCTTCCGTAGATAGAGTTCCATGGGAAGTTCTAGGGAAACTAAAATGAAAACAAACAAACAAACAAACAAAAAAACGCACTATGATGAATCCACTAGCAAGAGATTCAAACTGCTTTCTGAATAGTACTAAGATTCAGTGGCCTAATATTTTGGTCCTCTGAGAGAGGCAGTTAATAAAAACAAACTAGTTTTTATCACAGTAAAGTCTTTCCAATGGCTTTTGAAATCCTTGGCTAAAGTTAACTATGAAGTAGGTGCTGTGTTCTCAACTTTCCATCATGTATAGGAAACACCATGTTTTAGGTCTAAGCTGATATAAGATTGTTTAAGAATTTCATTTTATAGATGACCTCTGCTGTCAAGTAAACTAATCCATAGTGATATTGTTAATTAGAGACATTTGGATGCGCTTGATTACTTAAAACCTGTAGTTATATGATCTTAAACTCTTGGAGAATTTAAATGATAAAATTGTTTTTATAACACATCAATGTGGTTTAAACATTTGAAAGAAAAGAAAATAGTTCTTCTTCCCATTGATAATTATTCTTGACAAAAGAATATATCTGGACATCACACTCAGACTTAATGTTGACTTAATGAGGTGTTCATATTGCCATGCAAAAAAAAAAAAAGGATTTTAAAGTTTCTCTTCTCAGAGGCACACTATGATATATAAAATAGATAAACAATAAGGATCCTTTTGTATAGCTCAGGGAACTATACGTACTTAGTATCTTGCAATAAACTGTAATGAAAAAGAATTAAAAAAAAATCCCTTCTCTGCATAACATATGATTCCATTTACATAAAGTCCGAGAACAACCAAAGCAACCTAAGGTGATAGAAATTAGGATTTTACTAAATAGGAAAGGTAGATAGATTTAAAAGGGGCAAGGAGAAAATCTGCAGGAGTGATGAAATGATTTAGTAGCCCTAAAGCAACCAAGGACTTTACTTAAATCATTTTATTGTATTTACTTCTTTTTCAATATTTTCGGTTCTGGCTTGGTGCTGGCCTTGGAGCAAAATGCTGACAATAGGAGTTTTACTGATAGGCTACTCTTGGCTGAACCTTTCAAATCTGTTGATCTTTTTTTCATTTTGAGAACATTATTCACAAAAACCTGTGGACATTTGTACAATGTGATATAAATACTGATTTAATGTTGTATACTACAAATATAAAAACACAAATAGATATCTCCTTTCATTTCCAGATTATTAACAATAATCAATTAAAAAAACCTCTTTCTGTGATGCTTCCTTTCAGTAATTATCATTTGATGTCAAACAATTGCACATTACTTCACCCATTTCAGATGATAGCATATTAAAAAGCAGAGACATTGTCAACAAAGGTCCGTCTAGTCAAGGCTATGGTTTTTCCAGTGGTCACGTGTGGATGTGAGAGTTGAACTATAAAAAAAGCTGACTGGGTGGACTCCAGGATCTGGTGATGGACAGAGAGGCCTGGTGTGCTGCGGTTCATGGGGTCTCAAAGAGTCGGACACGACTGCGCGACTGAACTGAACTGAACCTTCAGATGAAAACTATTTGAACAAGCTCCCTATCTTCTAAGAGTGCCTTTGAAAATTGAAATATGAAACTAAATGCATTAAAGCTCATGTTTACTGTTTCAAATTCATGTAATTAAATCAATAAAGTTAAAGCAAGTGATAATGAGTTTGCTCATGGTAATAAAAACTAATCGTGTTGGAGAAGGAATGAGTAGAAGCTGAAATGATTCGACTGCTCTAATTAAGGCTGTAGTGAGAAATGCAATTATAGGCAAAAAGCTGAATGTCCCAATTCTTCCTTCCTTTTCCACTCTTGAAGTTGCTTCAGCAAATGAATTGCCCTCTTCAGTGTTCCATGTTTATTTTACAAACTCTCATGATTAATACTTAAAATGCAAGTGAAGAGACATGGTAAAAATCAAATTATTTAAAACGCCAATGTCTAATTACCCTAGAGTGTGCTTCATGTTGAATTAAATAATCTACTGCTATTTAAGTGAGGAGAATACTAATTATACATATGGAATTTCCAATATGTAGTATTCTGGTACTTGAGTTCTAAGTTAAATTCAGTTTAATTTTGGGGGGAACTCCTCTTTGTTCTGGCCATGACCTAAAAAAACCTAATGTAATCACATGATCCTGTGCTGTACTTAAAACTACCAAATGTTTTATATTAAAGAAGATAAATTCATTATTAGAAGAAATGCTGAGTGATCACTTGGTTTTGGACATTGTTTCATTATTTTTTAAAAGGCACTGTTGTCTCTGCTGAGCAATATAGACCCTCGTCCTGCAAATACTCCCAAATGAGGTTAGATGAAAGGTGAAGAGTCATCAAATCTTAGGCTCCCAGACAGAAAAAGATAAGAGTCTTTTTAAAGTCATCTAGTCCAACCACCATGCGCAAAGGTAGCTTTGCCACTAATACTGGAAGGGCTGTTTTCCCTTTTATTAAAACCTGGCCAGATTTAACCTTTCTGAGGGCAGGACCTGGTCTCTTCAGGTTTATTGGTCTAGAAGCTTATTTCTCTGAAGTGAGACCTAAATCATCTTTGCCTAACACCGGTGTAGAGTGAAAATGAATGAAAGATGTTCCTCACTTAATGAGTAAGCTTTGGAGTTAATGGCATAAGATAAATAGACATTTGATTATAATACAATTAGCATATCAGAACTTAGCTAAAATTTTAGCCAGAGATAATTTTCTCTTGTTTATACTTCTTAGCCTTTTTGTTAGCTTGTTTGCTTTTCCTTAAGAGTGGTTTGCAAGAAAGTTTTGTAAGGAGCATGAAGTTTGATCTCTTTCTTTGGAGGCTAAATATATACGGACATTTGTTCTGTTTCCTGCCTGGGAGCAATGAACTTTGAGAGAGTAGCTTAGAAGGTGAGTGATGAGCTTCTCTTTCTTCCTGGGAGCACTCATTTTTCCAGCCTTGTGTTCACAGCACCAGCACTGACCTTGGCACTGTGTGAAGGATAAATCCTTGTGTTCATGGAATACCATCCTATCATTACCAGTAAACTATTACTGGAGTATCCATATGTGTTCCAAAAAACAATCCATGCTTTTCAAATACCTACATAGGAAGTACATATATATTTTTTTCTTCTAAACTCATGACATTCAACTTGAAGGCAAGGAGTAAGGAATATAGAAAACATATAATCTAGAGATTGGTTTAAAATCCTTGAAACAATTGATTAATCACTGTGAAATGGAATGCTATTTAGTTTTGTGATTATTAAATTTTAAAAACTTACCTCAAAAAAGCTTTAAAACACAAAAAATTGTGAAAGAGATAAAAGTGGGCCATAGTCAGTAACCTAGAAATAACTTCTATTTACACAGTTGACCTCTTATACACACAGACAATTACATCAATATGTGTATGAAAATAGCATCTGACACTTAAGAAACACACATGACTATTAGTTATCATTAACAAATAGTAATTATTATGGTTATTCTATAATATAATTTTAAATTATTAGATCCTTTGGACTCCATGTCTGTGTAATAATTTATGAAAACATTCTCTTATTTTTGGACAGTTATATTTTATATTATGTATTGTTAACATTTTTCTACATGTATCTGTCTACATTTCAGAATATCATTCTCAATCCACAGAATTGAAAATATCTGTTCAAGACACAGAAGTATTTTAAAAGTTTATAACAAAAAATTTCCCTATAGATATAAAATACACTCATTTTTATCCCAGAAAATACTGGACATTATCTGTTGGGAAAAAGTCTTTGGTATTTTGATAGGTAAAAATAGTATGCTTTTTTTTAGTGTATTAAGTTTAGTATACTTAAACTTGTGTTTTGACCTATTGTTTTTCTTTTTCCATTTCAGTTTTTGATCATATTTGCTGTTTCTTTTTTTCCTCTCTCAATTTTCTATCTGGACATTATAATTTTAAAATTTCACATGTTTTAAGGATTGCCTTTGTATACAAAAAGTTTTCTCTCAATTTTTTAACTTGCCTTTAAATGCAAAAAACAGAAATTTCTGTTTTCTGTATCAAATACTCTTTACATATTTTTAAAGAACACACATGCACACATTGAAAACCTCCATGGAAAATGTTGAAAAGTAGCTTTATTTTTTTTTTTTCCATTTATTTTTATTAGTTGGAGGCCAACCACTCTACAGCATTGCAGTGGCTTCTGTCATACATCGAATTAGCCATGGATTTACATGTATTCCCCATCCCGGTCCGGGGGTGGGATGTTTCAAGAGAACAGCATCGAAACATGTATATCTAGGGTGAAACAGATCACCAGCCCAGGTTGGATGCATGAGACAGGTGCTCGGGCCTGGTGCACTGGGAGGACCCGGTGAAAAGTAACTTTAATATCTTGTTCCCAAGAACACCTCTAATTAGATTATTACTGGGCAATTTTAATTCATTACCTCATTATACATATTTTATTTTTCTTTAGATTGTTTCTGAGATGAACTGGATTATCAAATCACCATTTAAAAACATCAGAGATCTTACTAATTATTTAGTAAAGAGTACAAATAACCATGATGCACAAGAGAAGCAGGAAGATAGCAGTGCTGTTTCCCAACCTTTCTTTATTCCCTATTACAGCTGTCTCTGGCACAGACTAACACGCAAAAGCTCTAAGCAATGTACGCTTGTTAAAAACAGAGTAGTTACAATTTTAAAATATTTATATCTCATACTCTGATAGTTCTGTAGCCTATGTGACATTTTTTTTTAGGAGGTATACATATGCATTCATAGATTCAGGCTTCATTTATTTTATACAAACCTAAACAGACCAGGCATATCCACTAAAGCAAATCCACAGAGTAGGACTCTGTCAGAATATGCTATTAGTGTGATTGCCAGAAGGTCTGTTATTTGAACGTTCTCAAGGAATTTTGACCACATCATCTTCCTTTTCTCTTTCTAGCCACGTGGGTGGTTGGTTCCTCTCCAGGTTGATCCTTGAGATGACTGCAACCCTGCCTGGCACCTCAATATCAGCTTTCTGAGAGACCTAGCATCAGAGAAGGCCAACCAATCTGTGACTAGATTCTGATCTACAGAAACTGCAAAATTATAAGCAATAATGATTTTGTGAAACTAATTAGAAAAAGCCTAAATTACCCTCAAAGAAAAGTATAAACCTGGGCTATGAAGACATGGCCAATTACAGCTCAAATAAAAGAAAAAAAATGAATAATATGTTATTGGAAAGAATCCTTAATACAGAACAGCAGAAAGTTTAGCAACTCTATCACCTGTAGGAACTGGCAATGTAGAAAAAGTGTCTAAGGGACCATATAATAGCTAGGAAAATTTCCAACCAACTCTCTCAATGCTGCCTCACTTCTCCTGCTTCCTCTCTTTCTTTCCTACTAAAATGCAAAATGAGAGCAAAATAAAAAGGAGAGCAGACATTGAGAGAAGGAGCCAGAATTTAATGGTTATGAAAGTTTTTAGCCTCTCCAACTGACAAATGATGCTAAACTCAAGAAATATCTTTGAGAAAGATAAGTTCCATGGCATTGCTAGAACGCCATGGTCTGCAGATGTATCTGAGTGTTATTATCACATGGGTCAACCTTCAGAAAGATCAATGGTAGTGCCTCGGAGGAGTAGTCAGTCACACAAAAGAGTTTTTAAGTGAAGCCTAAGAGTTTATGTCTGAGAGGCTTATGGTCATGTTTTTGTTTAGTGGAGTGACTCTAATGACATTCACAGGAGGTTCATAGACTGGCAAATCAGAGGGAAAAGAGACTGTTGGATTTCACTCTGCCTCCACAACTCCACTGGTAATAAATATCATGAGACAGTTGAAAACAAATATCACCTTTCATGAAAAAAGAATGACTGAATAATGGGCTCCAGTTTCATCCATCTCATTAGAACTGATTCAAATGAATTCTTTTTAACAGCTGAGTAATATTCCATGGTGTATGTACCACAGCTTCCTTATCCATTCGTCTGCTGATGGGCATCTAGGTTGCTTCCATGTCCTGGCTATTATAAACAGTGCTGCAATGAACACTGGGATGCACGTGTCTCTTTCAGATCTGGTTTCCTCAGTGTGTATGCCCAGAAGTGGTATTGCTGGGTCATATGGCAGTTCTATTTCCAGTTTTTTAAGAAATCTCCACACTGTTTTCCATTATACAGACTGAAGTAAGCCAGAAAGATAAAGAATATTACAGCATACTAACACATATATATGGACTTTAGAAAGATGGTAACGATAACCCTATATGCAAAACAGAAAAAGAGACTCAGATGTACAGAACAGACTTTTGGACTCTGTGGGAGAAGGCGAGGGTAGGATGTTTTGAAAGAACAGCACGTATATTATCTATAGTGAAACAGATCACCAGCCCAGGTGGGATGCATGAGACAAGTGCTCGGGCCTGGTGCACTGGGAAGACCCAGAGGAATCGGGTGGAGAGGGAGGTGGGAGGGGGGATCGGGATGGGGAATACATGTAACTCCATGGCTGATTCATGTCAATGTATGACAAAACCCACTGAAATGTTGTGAAGTAATTAGCCTCCAACTAATAAAAATAAATGAAAAAAAAAAAAAAAAAAAGAATGACAGAGAGGGCAAGACTAAGAGCCCAGAGGAAGATGCAGAGAGCCAGTTAGAATTATTCCCTGACTCTAGGAACTGAACAAGGAAACTTCCAACAGTTATCAAGCTGGATTTCAGAATTGCTATGGACCAGTAATTCGTAATTGGTTTCAATTTTCATCTTTTCCTATCCCACTAGGGTAGATTGAGTACATGGAAAGGTGTGGGGAGCAGATACCTTGTATATTTAGCTTCACAAGACTACAGAACAAGAATTGTGTGTAACAAATATACATAAGAACTACACCTAAGAGTTTTCATTCACATCTACTATAATATTTGACCCTCAGTAAAATGTTATTAACAAGCCCTTAAGGACAGTGAGAAAACAACAGATTTCTATGTTTATACACTGTTATTTGAAACTTTAGAACTTTATGATTAAGCTACTTAGTTTGCTATCATACTTGGGTAAGAGTTATATTTCTCATAAAATAGAAGAGTAGGTAACAACAAATAATTTACTGGGTGGAAATAGTTTGGGGATTATTAAATTTTATTCATATTTTATCATGTTTTAAAAGTATATTAGCACTAATAATGTTGGAAGCTAACAGTATCTTTTTAAGTCTCTAAGTGTCTAACTATCTAGAGTACCTGGAATAACAGATAAATTTGGCCTTGGAGTACGGTATGAAGCAGGGCAAAGGTGAACAGAGTGTTGTCAAAGGAACTCATTGGTCATAGCAAACACCTTCTTCCAACAACAGAAGAAAAGACTCTACACATGGATGTCACCAGATGGTCAACACTGAAATCAGATTGATTATATTCTTTGTGGCCAAAGATGGAGAAGCTCTATACAGTCAGCAAAAATAAGACTGGGAGCTGACTGTGGCTCAGATCATGAACTCTTTATTGCCAAATTCAGACTTAAATTGAAGAAAGTAGGGAAAACCACTAGACCATTCAGGTATGACCTAAATCAAATCCCTTACGATTACGCAGGGGAAGTGGGAAATAGATTCAAGGGATTAGATGTGATAGATACAGTGCCTGAAGAACTATGGACAGAGGTATGTGACATTGTACAGGAGACAGGGATCAAGGCCATCCCCAAGAAAAAGAAATGCAAAAAGCAAAATGGCTATCTGAGGAGGCCTTTCAAATAGCTGTGAAAAGAAGAGAAGTGAAAAGCAAAGGAGAAAAGAAAAGCTATACCCATTTGAATGCAGAGTTCCAAAGAATAACAAGGAGAGATAAGAAAGCCTTCCTCAGTGATCAGTGCAAAGAAATAGAGGAAAACAATAGAATGGGAAAGACTAGAGATCTCTTCAAGAAAATTAGAGATTTCATGCAAAGATGGGAATAATAAAGGACAGAAATGATATGAACCTAACAGAAGCAGAAGATATAAAGAAGAGGTGGCAAGAATACACAGAAGAACTCTACAAAAAAGATCTTCACAACCCAGACAATCACAATGATGTGATCACTCACCTAGATCCAGACATCCTGGAATGTGAAGTCAAGTGGGCCTTAGAAAGCATCACTACGAACAAAGCTAGTGGAGGTGATGGAATTCCAACTAAGCTATTTCAAATCCTAAAAGATGATGGTGTTAAAATGTCGCACTCAATATGTCAACACATTTGGAAAACTCAGCAGTGGCTACAGGACTGCAAAATGTCAGTTTTCATTCCAATGCCAAAGAATGCTCAAACTACTGCACAATTGCACTCATCTCACATGCTAGCAAAGTAGTGCTGAATATTCTCCAAGTGAGGCTTCAACAGTACATGAACTGTGAACTTCCAGATGTTCAAGTTGGTTTTATAAAAGGCAGAGGAACCAGAGATTAAATTATCAACACCTGTTGGATCATCAAAAAAGCAAGAGAGTTCCAGAAAAACATCTACTTCTGTTTTATTGACTATGCCAAAGTCTTTAACTGTGTACATCACAAAAACTGTGGAAAATTCTTAAAGAGATGAGAATACCAGACCACCTGGCTTACCTCTTGAGAAATCTGTATGCAGGTCAGGAAGCAACAATTAAACTGGACATGGAACAGCAGACTGGTTCCAAATAGGAAAATGAGTGTGTCAAGACTGTATATTGTCACCCTGCTTATTTAACTTATATATAGACTACATCATGATAAATGTTGGGCTGAAGGATGCACAAGCTGGAATCAAGATTGCTGGGAGAAATATCAATAACCTCAGATATGCAGATGACACCACCCTTATGGCAGAAAGTGAAGAAGAACTAAAGAGCCTCTTGATGAAAGTAAAAGAGGAGAGTGAAAATGTTGGCTTAGAATTCAACGTTCAGAAAACTAAGATCATGGCATCTGGTCCCATCACTTCATGGCAAAAAGATGGGGAAACAGTGACATACTTTATTTGTTGCGGCTCCAAAATCACTGCAGGTGGTGACTGCAGCCATGAAATTAAAAGATGCTTGCTCCTTAGGAGTAAAGATATGACCAACTTAGACAGCATATTAAAAAGCAGAGACATGGTTTTGCCAACAAAAGTTCATGTCGTCAAGGCTATGTTTTTTTCCAGTAGTCATGTATGGATGTGAGAGTTGGACTATAAAGAAAACTGAGTGCAAAAAAATTTATCCTTTTGAACTGTATCATTGAAGAAGACTCTTTAGAGTCCCTTGGACTGCAAGGAGATCCAAGCAGTCCATCCTATCGATTATCAGTGCTGAATATTCATTGGAAGGACTAATGCTGAAGCTGGAGAACTGACTCATTTGAAAAGAACCTGATGCTGGGAAAGATTGAAGGTAGGGGGAGAAGGGTACAAGAGAGGATCAGATGGTTGGATGGCATCACCGACTCAATGGACGTGAGCTTGAGTAAACTCCAGGAGTTGGTGATGAACAGGCAGGCCTGGTGTGCTGCAGTCCATGCAGTTGCAAAGAGTTGGACACTACTGAGCAACTGAACTGAATTGAACTGGTCTAACTATACCCTGGCCACATTATTTCTAGGCATACTACTAGCAAAGAAGCATGAATATGTTCCTGAAACACATGTACAAAATGCACATAGCAGGACTATTCACAATAGCTCCAACTGGAATCAAATGTCCACCACTGGTTGAATAAATAAATAAATTGCAGCGTATTTAAACAATGGAACATTTGAGAAAATAATTCACAAAGTACAATTATACACAGCAGCATGTTGAGTAAAAGAAGCCAGACACAAAAACTGTGTACCATATGATTCTTATTAGAAGGAATTTAAACACAGTCAAGGGAAAGTACTAATGTCTGATGCTAGTTGTGTCAGTTGCTCAGTCGTGTCCAACTCTTTGTGACCCCATGGACTGTACAGTCCATGGAATTCTCCAGGCCAGAATACTGGAGAAGGTAGCCTTTCCCATCTCCAGGGGATCTTCCTAAGCCAGGAATCAAACGCAGGTCTCCCACATTGTAGGCGGATTCTTTACCAGCTGAGCCACAGGGGAAGCCCAAGAGTACTGGAGTGAGTACCTATCCCTTCTCCAGGGGATCTTCCTGATCCAGGAATCGAACTGGGGTCTCCTGCATTACTGGTGAATTCTTTACCAACTGAGCTATGAGGGAAGCCCATGTCTGATGTCAGGATAATAGTAATCCTGGGGGCCTAGGGTTAGTGATTGTGTTGTGTGTATGACAGGAGATTTTGAGGTTTTTGAGCTGTGAGTACTGAATGCATGACTGTGTTCACCCTATGAAACTGTAAACTTATAGGTAAGTCCCCTTTGCCAACTGAAACTTATAGTTTGTGCACTTTTATAAATGTAAGTTCCAATTCAGTAAATTTATGTAAAAAAGGATAAAGCTATTTTGATAATAATACATTATAAGTAGTAATCCAGGAGAAAAGAGGTAAGAATTTCATTGGAAAAATATTTTAAAGTTTATATTTAGTATAAACTAGGATAAAAAACACATTTTGTTTTAAAATTATTTCTGATAGATCAAATAAAATGATATAATTCATAAATTACAATGCTAAGATTCCTTTCAGATTAGCAAATCTACTACATTCTCTTAGGAAGCTACAGTATATCATGTGTGAAACAAGATATTCATAGACTGTGTTATTCACACATTTTCAGGTTGCAATTCCTTAACAAGGAGGGGCTTTATTGCCTCCTAGGTTTGAGTAGGACTGACCCTTGGATTAGCTCCCATAGATGAGAGGAGTGCTCAAAGAATCGAAATCTCTCTTTTCTCCATTTCTCCATCTCGCATCACTTCTTGGGTTTATTTGCTCTTTTCTACAGTCAGCCTCCTGTATGTGGTGGAGGGGAATGCTCCTCAGAGTCAGATTCTCATCCTTACAAGATATAGAATCTTTCTCAGTGCCTCACTTTCTTCATCTATAAAGTGGGGATGTTAGCAGGGAGCTCATAAGGTGGTTGTGAAACTGGATGTTTTATGCAAGTGTTCTTAAGGGTGCCTGGCTCAGTGACCTTCTGTAACCATCCAGCCTAGACCTCACCCTTCATGCTGGACTCAAACTTGAGCTCATTATCTGGTGCCTCATAAGCATCTCAAATGGACCATCTCCCAAACTGAACCCCTGGTGTTTCTTCCTAATCTGCTTTTCCATCTGTGTACTCAATGTTTCTAGTTCCTCAAGCCAACATCATCCTTGACTACTTTCTTTCTCTCATATCTTACTTCCAATTTATAACACAGTCAGTTCAGCAAGTGCTGTCTGATAGAAATTTCTATATTGATGAAAAGAATCTATATTTGTCCAACATGGCACCCAGTCTCCTGGGGCTAACTGAATTTTTAGTTTTATTTCATCTTTAGTAACTGAAATTCAAGTTTAAATGACTACATGTGGCCATATCAGATGACACAAATATACTGTCGAAGTATATCTAGAATATCACCACTTCTGACAAATTCCATGACTGCAATCCTAGCCCAAGGCACTCTCATCTCTTCTTACTCTGTGGTTAGCCTCTTTGGTGTCCTGCTCCTGCAGCAAAGCAGTGCTGCTAGAATCCCTGTCACACCAGAGCAGGGACTCGTGGAAGAACAAACATGGGTCCCCACTTTCCTCCTTGGAACCTTGCTGAGTTTTCTTACTGCTCTGCCTCTCATTCATTCTGTTTCAGGATCCTGACCTCTGCCTCAATGGAACATTCTCAATAAGCATCTTTGCTCTTGGGTTTACTTCTTCCCAAAATGCTCTACCTCTAGAATTCCCCAGGGTTTGCTCTTTAATATTTGTTTATTCCTTCACATCCTCACTAAGGCCTTTTGTGTGCAGTTTCTAAATTTTCAATCCTCCCCAACATTTCCTATCACTTTCCACTAATGTACTTTTTCTTCTTAGCTTAGTAATCTTATTGCTAAGATTCTAGATATGATCCTTACTCATTGCATTTATTGTGTGTTTCCTTCATTAAAACAATGGATCTATGAAGAAATCATCCTAAGTGCTTTGTTCACTGCTGTACCCTGGGCACTTGGGGCTGTGTCAGCCATGGTAGGTTTTCCATGAACTTTATACCCACTGGGTAGATAGCTATACTGCACATTCTGTAATACTTACATGGACTCTCTTCAGCCTTGTGAGTATTTCCTGACTATCAACATAGGCACATGACTTCCATTGACTAAAGCTTTTAGGAAAAATATTTGAATTCTGACTAAATAGATAGGTATATTTTCCTAGTCTGAAAAAATTCATGATCACAGTATTTTAAAAACAAACCTTTGCCTATACCTAAAGTTTCTCAGAGAGTCTCCTTTGCAGACTCTTTTCACAGTAAAATCAGTTTTTTTATTTTTAGATATAATGTGTGTAGAATGAGATGAAAAATGTTTTATTTATTTAAACATTTTAAATTTATTTATAAACAAATATATTTATTTCTACATTTTAATTTATTTATAAATAATTTTTATTTGTAAATATTTTAATAAATGTTTTATTATAAATATTTTCTTTGTTTAAAATAAATATTTTATTTGTTTATAAATGTTTTATTAATTTATAAAATTTTCCTTAATAGACTGTGTTCTATACCATAATGGAAAAATTTTTCAAATTAATGAAATAATGCTAAATTAACTTTTCCTTGAAAAATCGTATCATGATGTTTCTCTCCAACAGAGATATTCTTATATTTTCAGCCTAAGAATTCCCCCCCTGTATTTTATTAAATGCTAGTTAACATTTCTTCAAAGTAAATTATGCTTGTTATGAAAAGCATAAGCTCAAAATACTGTATTATTTTCTTGATTCATTAAAAATATTTGTAAATAAAAAATATATAGTAAAATATTTTCTTTTTTAATTAATTAATTAATTTATTTTACTTTACAATACTGTATTGGTTTTGCCATACATTGACTTGAATCCTCCATGGGTGTACATGTGTTCCCACCTTCCTCCCCATCCCATCCCTCTCAGTCATCCCAGTGCACCAGCCCTGAGCACCTGTCTCATGCATCAAACCTGGACTGGTGATTTGTTTCACATATGATAATTTACATGTTTCAATGCCATTCTCCCATATCATCCTGCCCTGGTTCTCTCCCATAGAGTCCAAAAGACTGTTCAATACATCTGTGTCTCTTTTGCTGTCTCACATACAGGGTTATCGTTACCATCTTTCTAAATTCCATATATATGCATTAGTATACTGTATTGGTGTTTTTCTTTCTTTCTTACTTCCCTCTGTATAATAGGCTCCAGTTTCCTCCGCCTCATTAGAACTGATTCAAGTATATTCTATTTAATGGCTGAGTAATATTCCATTGTGTATATGTACCACAACTTTCTTATCCATTCATCTGCTGATGGACATCTAGGTTGCTTCCATGTCCTGGCTATTATGAACAGTGCCACGATGAACATTGGGGTACACTTGTCTCTTTCAATTCTGGTTTCCTCAGTGTGTATGCTCAGCAGTGGGAACGCTGGGTCATATGGCAGTTCTATTACCAGTTTTTTAAGGAATCTCCACACTGTTCTCCATAGTGTCTGTACTAGTTTGCATTCCCATCAACAGTGTAAGAGGGTTCCCTTTTCTCCACACCCTCTCCAGCATTTATTGCTTGTAGACTTTTGGATAGCAGCCATTCTGACTGGTGTGAAGTGGTACCTCATTGTGGTTTTGATTTGCATTTCTCTGATAATGAGTGATGTTGAGCATCTTTTCATGTGTTTGCTAGCCATCTGTATGTCTTCTTTGGAGAAATGTCTGTTTAGTTCTTTGGCCCATTTTCTGATTGGGTTGTTTATTTTTCTGGAATTGAGCTGCAGGAGTTGCTTGTATATTTTTGAGATTAATCCTTTGTCTGTTTCTTCATTTGTTACTATTTTCTCTCATTCTGAAGGCTGTCTTTTCACATTGCTTATAGTTTCCTTTGTTGTGCAAAAGCTTTTAAGTTTAATTAAGTCCCATTTATTTATTTTTGCTTTTATTTCCAATATTCTGGGAGGTGGGTCATAGAGGATCCTGCTGTGGTTTATGTCAGAGAGTGTTTTGCCTATGTTCTCCTCTAGGAGTTTAATAGTTTCTGGTCTTACATTCAGATCTTTAATCCATTTTGAGCTTATTTTTGTGTATGGTGTTAGAAAGTGTTCTAGTTTCATTCTTTTACAAGTGTTTAACCAGTTTCCCCAGCACCACTTGTTAATGAGATTGTCTTTTCTCCATTGTATATTCTTGCCTCCTTTGTCGAAGATAAGGTGTCCATAGGTGAGTGAATTTATCTCTGGGCATTCTATTTTTTCCCATTGATCTATACTTTTGTGTTTGTGCCAGTACCATACTATCTTGATGACTGTGGCTTTGTAGTAGAGACTGAAGTCAGGCAGGTTGATTCCTTCAGTTTCACTCTTCTTTCTCAAGATTGCTTTGGCTATTTGAGGGTTTTTTGTTTTTTTTTTTTGTATTTCCATACAAATCGTGAAATTATTTGTTCTCGTTCTCTGAAAAATACTGTTGGTAGCTTGATGGTGATTGTGCTGAATCTATAGATTGCTTGGGTAGTATACTCATTTTCACTACACTGATTCTTCCAATCCATGAACAAGGTATATTTCTCCATCTATTTGTGTCCTCTTTGATTTCTTTCAACAGTATTTCATAGTTTTCTATATATATGTCTTTTGTTTCTTTAGGTAGATATATTCCTAAGTATTTTATTTTTTTCATTGCAATGGTGAATGGTATTATTTTCTTAATTTCTCTTTCTGTCTTCTCATTGTTAGTGTACAGGAATGCAAGGGATTTCTGTGTGTTAATTTTATATCCTGCAACTTTACTATATTTATTGATTAGCTCTAGTAATTTTTTGGTGAAGTCTTTAGGATTTTCTATGTAAAGGATCATGTCATCTGCAAACAGTGAGAGTTTTACTTCTTCTTTTCCAATCTGGATTCTTTTATTTCCTTTTCTGCTCTGATTTCTGTGGCCAAAACGTCCAAAACTATGTTGAATAGTAGTGGTGAGAGTGGGCACCCTTTTCTTGTTCCTGACTTTAGGGAAAATGCTTTCAATATTTCACCATTGAGGATAATGTTTGCTAAGGGTTTGTCATATATAGCTTTTATTATGTTGAGATATGTTCCTTCTATTCCTGCTTTCTGGAGGATTTTTATCATAAATGGATGTTGAATTTTGTTAAAGGCTTTCTCTGCATCTATTGAGATAATCATATGGTTTTTATTTTTCAACTTGTTAATGTGGTGTATTATATTGATTGATTTGCAGATATTGATGAATCCTTGCATCCCTGGGATAAAGCCAACTTGGTCATGATGTTTGATCTTTTTAATATGTTGTTGGATTCTGTTTGCTAGAATTTTGTTATGGATTTTTGCATCTATGTTCATCAGTGATATTGGCCTGCAGTTTTCATTTTGTAGCACCTTTGTCAGGTTTTGGTATTAGGGTGATGGTGGCCTCATAGAATGAGTTTGGGGTTAGTAGAAGGAAAGAAATCTGAAAAGTTAGGGCAGAAATAAATGCAAAAGAAACAAAAGAAACCAAAGCAAAAATCAATAAAACCCAAGGCTGGTTCTTTGAGAAGATAAATAAAATTGACAAGCCATTAGCCAGACTCATCAAGAAACAAAGGGAGAAAAATCAAATCAACAAAATTAGAAATGAAAATGGAGAGATCACACAGAAATACAAATGATCATAAGAGACTATTATCAGCAGCTATATGCAAATAAAATAGAGAACTTTGAAGAAACGGACAAATTCTTAGAACAGTACAACTTTCCAAAGTAGAACCAGGAAGAAATAGAAAATCTTAACAGACCCATCACAAGCACTGAAATTGAAACTGTAGTCAGAAATCTTCCAACAAACAAAAGCCCAGGACCAGACGGCTTTACAGCTGAATTCTACCAAAAATTTAGAGAAGAACTAATACCTATCCTACTCAAACTCTTCCAGAAAATATTTTCTTTGTAAATATATTTGTAAATAAAAATATAAAATAGTATTGTTGTGTTGTGCTTAGTCTCTCAGCCGTGTCCAACTCTACTGCTGGCAATACTTGCTTGGGTGTAAAACTGATACTTAAAATCCTAAAATCATTGTAAGATAACTTAACAAAAGGGGTAAAATCCACAGTTCTCTAACTGGCACTCTGAGCACTACCTGATAGGGAGCTCTTAGAGGCACCATGGAATATTTTAAATTTCCAAAAGAAACATAGAAATACTCATTTATGGGGTACCATCTGAACAACTAGATGAATGAAGTTCACAGTTTCAACATTATATCATGATACGTTTCTCTCAATGATGTTATAGATTTATGCAACTTTTTTTCCTTAATAAATACCAAATACTATTATATGATCAGAGTGAAGCATGAAATGAAGGTGGCAATATATTTCAAGGATTGAGATGCTGGGTTGTACCCTACTGGGCACACAACCTATTTTGTTGAGAAACTTGAGAACCTGTGGAATCAGGTTATTTGTTTTCTGTTGTTATTTTTGTAATTTCTTGAAATTAATGTTTATTCATATTTTCCAGTTTTATTGAGATATAATTGACATACATCACTGAATAAATTTAAGGTGTATAGCTTAGTGATTTGAGTTACAACTTTTGTGAATTGATTCAGTTTAGTTCAGTTCAGTCCCTCAGTTGTGTCCGACTCTTTGTGACCCCATGAACCGCAGCACGCCAGGCCTCCCTGTCCATCACCAACTCCTGAAGTCCACCCAAACCCATGTCCACTGAGTTGATGATGCCATCCAACCATCTCAACTTCTGTCATCACTTTCTCCTCCTGCCTTCAATCTTTCCCAGCATCAGGGTCTTTCCAATGAATCAGCTCTCTGCATCAGGTGGCCAAAGTATTGGAGTTTCAGCTTCAACATCAGTCCTTCCAATGAACACCCAGGACTGATCTCCCTTGGGGTGGACTGATTGGATCTCTTTGCAATCTAAGTGACTCTCAAGAGTCTTCTCCAACACCACAGTTCAAAAGCATTAATTCTTCTGCACTCATCTTTCTCTATTTTTTTTCATTTATTTTTATTAGTTGGAGGATAATTACTTTACAATATTGTAGTGGTTTTTGCCATACATTGACATGAATCAGCCTTAACTTTCTTTATAGTCCAACTCTCCCATCCATATATGACCACTTGAAAAACCATAGCCTTGACTAGACAGACCTTTGTTGACTAATGATGCATAAAAGCTTAGCTAGCATCCATCATTTCATATAGATACTCTAAAAAGAAAAAAAAAAGAAGAATATTTCCTTGTTATGAGAATTCTTAGATCTCTCTTAACAACTTTCTTATATTGCATACATCAGAGTTAACGCTAGTCTCCATGTTGCACATTACCTCCCTAGGACTTATTTATCCTTAATTGAAAATTTATGCATTTTGACCACCTTCTTCCAGTTTTAATTTTTATAATTACACTGAACATTTATGTGAAAATGGCATGATGAATCTCTTAATTCTATAAAAAATGATTTATGAAAGTGAATTTGTGGTCCTTGTCCCAACCACCTTCTATCCGTTTATCACCAGTAGAACTTGGAAACACGGTTCAGTTTGGATGTGTCACAAAAGATGATCAAAAATAGCAAGTTTCAGTTTCAGAAAAACTTCAAAACATAGTTTTGAAACTCTTTGGGTTTAACAAAAACCAATTGAATTCTGCCAAGGCACTCTTGCCCCTAATTTTTCAAGCTCTTGTGTACTTCTGGAGAAATTTAATGCTTATGTTACTGATTAATTTACACTTAACTCATCAAAATGTTTGGTAAATGCTGCAGCATTTGATATTCAAAGAACTTTATGAGAAGCTACATCTGGAAATTCTAAAGTTTTATAAATCATTCTTGAATTTCTTTTCTTTAAACCAGAAAATCACTTTTTTTTTTTTCCAAAGCATGTAGAATTTGAATCTCATATTTAACTTTATTTTGGTAGAGTTCAGGAACTGTGTGGGAGAAAACTAAACAAAAAAGAGTATTCCTCTTGTAAGTTATTTAAATATGCTGCACTTGGATTGTCCCTAATAGAATATTATTTCTATAACTAAAACAAGAGTAATAGTCAAATTTTTATATGTGCTGTCACCTAGTGGAAATATTGCACCTCTAATAATTCAGTACTGGATTTTAATCATTTTATAAACTCTCTTAGTGGATAAATTTAACATTAAAAGCCATACTGGTTAATTTGTTATATTTCAGTGGTAAAAACTTCAAAACAAACATAATAGTCCCTATCACAGAATAAACGTTGTCTGTGCCCTCAAGAATGTGTCCTGCAACAAGTAATAGTTAAGATGTTAGAAAACAAAATCTTAAAAAATGCATTAGATCACGTCTGAAAAAGACAAATGTTTGTTAATCACACTGTGCTATTTGGCCTAACTTTTTACATGATCTCAACATAGGAATTAATGCAATAAAATTAAACTCTAAGCAAATTCTAAACATGAGCAATCATTTCTTTTCAGCAATCAACTCACTAAAACACAATGTGTATCTCCTTAGATACACAAAGACAATATGATATTATCAGGACATTTATTAGGTTAAGCCCCTGGCAGTTGCCATTTGTAGGTTAAAGACTGGTCAAACCTGGGTAATTTCACACAGCAGAACCTGTATATGGTCATATACTTATTGATATTGAAAGTATTATTTCTAGAAGTATTTCTTTATCAGGAAGATCTAGTTTACATATTTTAAAGAGCTATTTGTATCAGTATCAGGTTTTTTAATTCAAATATTTTCTTAATTAATCTGGAAACACACTTCAAACCTTTGTAGTTCTTCAAGCCGATCAGCTAGGGCAGCCACGTTGGGTCGTCTTAACTCTTACATCTCAGTGGATTAAAAGGTAACCACTATAGTTTCCCTGGGGCTATCTGTCTGCTCTACACCTGTTGTCTTCACTCCAGACCCCGAGCTAATAGATGCTGTTAGCCATGGAGGCCAAGGGATAGGGTGAATGATGGACAGAGGGCTCAGAAAACTTCCACTGGAAAATCTGACTGTCCATTTCTGCTCACAAATTTGCCAATTTTGTGAAAACAAATTTCATGACAAACAGTTATTAATGGAAGAGAAAAAAGGTAATCCTGCCAGGTGCCCCAAAGTGAGAACAGAACATTGGTAAATAGTCCTCGTGGCTGCAAGACTGACAGTGATACTGTATGCTTCACATCAGGTAAAAGCCACCATTGATCCCTGAGGAAGTGAATAGCATAGATAGATAAGAAAGCCTTCTTCAGTGATCAATGCAAAGAAATAGAGGAGAACAATAGAATGGGAAAGACTAGAGATCTTTTCAAGAATATTATAGACACCAAGGGAATATTTCATGCACGGATGAACACAATAAAGGACAGAAATCATACAGACCTAATAGAAGCAGAAGATATTAGGAAGAGGTGCCAAGAACACATAAAAGAATGATACAAAAAACATCTACATGACTCAGATAACCGTGATGGGAAAGACTAGAGATCTGTTCAAGAAAATTAGAGATACCAAGGGAACATTTCAAGCAAAGATGGGCACAATAAAGGACAGAAATATTATGGACCTAACAAAAGCAGAGGATATTAAGAAGAGATTGCAAGAATACACAGAAGAACTATACAAAAATACCTTAATGACCCAGATGATCACGATGGTATGATCACTCACCTAGAGCCAGATATCCTGGAGTGATAAGTCAAGTGGGCCTTAGGAAGCATCACTATGAACAAAGCTAGTGGAAGTGATGGAATTCCAGTTAAGCTATTTCAAATCTTAAAGGATGATGCTGTGAAAGTGCTGCACTCAATATGCCAGCAAATTTGGAAAACTCAGCAGTGGCCACAGGACTGGAAAAAGTCAGTTTTCATTCCAATCCCAAAGAAAGGCAATGCCAAAAAATGTTCAAACTATAGCACAATTTCACTTGTCTCACATGCTAGCAAACTAAAGCTCAAAATTCTCCAAGCCAGGCTTCAACAGTACATGAACAGAGAAGTTCCAGATGTTAAAGCTGGATTTAGAAAAGGCAGAGGAACCAGAGATCAAATTGCCAACATCCCTTGGATCGTTGAAAAAGCAAGAGCGTTCCAGAGAAACATCTATTTCTGCTTTATTGACTATGCCAAAACCTTTGACTGTGTGGATCACAACAAACTGTGGAAAATTCTGAAAGAGATGGGAATACCAGACCACCTTACCTGCTTCTTGAGAAATCTGTATGCAGGTCAAGAAGCAACAGTTAGAACCAGACAGGGAACAACAGACTGGTTCCAAATCAGGAAAGGAGTATGTCAAAGTGGTATACTGTCACCCTGCTAATTTAACTTATATGTAGAGTACATCATGTGAAATGCAGGGCTAGATGAAGCTCAACCTGGAATCAAGATTGTGGGGAGAAATATCAATAACCTCAGATATGCAGATGACAACACCCTTATGGCAGAAAGCAAAGAGGAACTAAAGAGCTTCTTGATGAAGGTGAAAGAGGAGAGTGAAAAAGCTGCCTTAAAACTCAACATTCAAGAAATGAAGATCATAGCAGCCAGTCTCATCACTTCATGGCAAATAGATGGGGAAAAAATGGAAACAGTGATGGACTTTATTTTCTTGGGCTCCAAAATCATCTCAGGTGGTTACTGCAGCCATGAAATTAAAAGATGTTTGCTCCTTGAAAGAAAATCTATGACCAACCTAGACAGCATATTAAAAATCAGAGACATTACTCTACTGACAAATGTCCATATAGTCAAAGTTATGGTTTTTCCAGTAGTCATGTATGGATGTGAGGGTTGGGCCATAAGGAAAGCTGAACACCTAAGAATTGATGCTTTTGAACTGTGGTGTTGGAGAAGACTCTTGAGAGTCCCTTGGACAGCAATGAGATCAAACCAGTCAATCCTAAAGGAAATCTATCCTGAATAATCACAGGATGGATTGTTGCTGAGGCTGAAACTCCAATACTTTGGCCACCTGATTCTAAGAACTGACTCATTTGAAAAGACCCTGATGCAGGGAAAGATTGAAGGCAAGAGGGGAAGGGGACAACAGATGAGATGGTTGGACGGTGTAACCACTGACTCAATGGACATGAGTTTGAGCAAGCTCTGGGGTTTTGTGATGGACTGGGAAGCCTGGCGTACTCCAGTCCATGGGGTCACAAAGAGTCAGAGACAACTGAGTGACTTTACTGAAGAGTCACTGTGTGACACAGTTCTTCACTAATGCCTGGTTATTCCAATTACAACACAAGAATAATTTTTAAATATTCATGACAAATTAATGTTGAGGTTATAAAAATTCTTGACACATACAATGTGTCAAAGACAGTAAAAAACACCTTGTAGGGTGAGGAGAGAATATTTTACCACTGTCTTACTTGGATGAACATTCTAAGCTTAGCTTGGGTTCTACTTACTGCAGTGGGTCTGTATCACAGCTGTGGGTAGGACCTCAGCCAATGCAAGGTGATGCTCCATGGATCCTGACGTGCTGCTAGCCTGGTGCCCTGTGTCTCTCCAGTCAGCTGGTGATTCAATCATGATGGAGAAGCAACAGACCAAACCAATTATTTGGTTCCTGGCTTTGGGAGCTGTGTTGTGTGATTACATTGCTATGCTCTCAGACACTTTGTCTTTTCCTTTACTTTCTTCTTGTTTTTTATTTTGCAGCTATATGACTTCAGCAGGCTGCACAGCCAGGGTCAGGAACAATAGACACCACCATGAGATTTATCTTTCTGTTTCATAAGGAGGAAAACTGTACACAAGATGTTGAAACCATCCATATGCTAGGAGGAGTATATTCCTTAGATAATTTTGTGCAGAAGGCAAAAGAAAAAATCAAGAAAAAAATTATGAATAATAAAAAGAAAAGATAATTTGTACAAATTGGACTGCACATTTAGTCGTTGAACATTAAATTTCTTGAAGTTAACCAGTTAACTAACTTTAATAATTTTTCCAGTAACAATTAATGATACATTTAAGAATCTTATGTACATCAATATCATGATACTCTAGTTTTTAAATTATTTTCAAGTTAATTTTAGTGTCTTTGTTCACAGTGTTAGGTCAGACACAGTGGTAGTTTCTCTGACTGCTCCCAGTGTACTTATAAAAGAAGAAAAGTTAAATTGATATTAAACCCAAGGCACCACAGATCATTTTCTCTAGTGTAGAGCTTCTCTTTGATTTAAAAGACATCTGATATTGTTATAAGCTGGAAAGTTGACTCATTAGAAAGGAATGTGAACCTCTTGCTTTGAGACCACCTTGCAACCCTGACAAGGTAAGTCAGAAAGCAATGGGTTAGCATTAGGGTTAGAATTGGGGTTAGCACAGCTCTAGTGAAACTGAATGTGAACAGGCTAGTTTTATTAATTCTGATCTGAACATGTTCATTTCTCTTTTTAAATGTGATTACATTCAAGGAAGGGAACATCACAGCAACATCACACAAACATTAAGTAATTCAAATATGAAATATTAAAATATAATAAATTTGTCATCAAAGCAAATATATCAAATGCATACTATAAAATAGCCAATGCACTTTTTCATAGAAGCATTTCTTTCTTTAATTAGCCATAATTGATTATTGGCTGGAGTTTGATGGTTTATCCTATGGTTTAACTTTTTGCAAAAGAAGTTTTGATCATTTTTAAACAATCTGCTATTCCTGTGATTGAGTCTCTGTCTACTGCAAAAGCTCAGAAATATTTTCATATTCCTCATTTCCATTCAACTTTTTTTGTTGGCATCTATCTTTGTATCACCCTGTTCTCTAGATGGTAGGTCCTTGCCTGTGAACCATGGCTGAAATATCCCGCTATTAACTTTTCTAGATCCTTCATATAATATACACCTACATCCACAGAGTTTTATTGAGCTCACTCTAGGCTTTGTGGCCTCCTGGGCATGACTGTCTGGGCTATGATTGCACTTCAAAGACCTAAGTCAATCCTTTTCTCATCTGCTACCTCCAAGATTCAGTTTCCACACTCCTACTGAGCAAAAGATCAAATCAATGACTCACCTTAAAAAAAAAAAGATATTGCCTTCAATATTGTTTACTGTGTTTGATGTGCCTAGTTTCTACCTTTACCTGTTAATGTAATTCCATTCACTCCTCAGAAAGCCTTCCCAGGTTATCTCCTTAATATTTTGTAAAATACAAAATTGAAAGTTGAATTTTGATGGGCATCTAGATTGCTTCCATGTCCTGGCTATTATAAACAGTGCTGGGATCAGCAGACGAAAGGATAAGGAAGCTGTGGTACATATACACTATGGAATATTACTCAGCCATTACAAAGAATTCATTTGAATCAGTTCTAATGAGATGGATGAAACTGGAACCCATTATACAGAGTGAAGTAAGCCAGAAAGATAAAGATCAATACAGTATACTAACAAATATATATGGAATTCAGAAAGATGGCAACAATAATCCTATATGCAAAACAGATAAAGAGACACAGATGTACAGAACAGACTTTTGGACTCTGTGGGAGAAGGCGAGGGTGGGATGTTTCGATAGAACAGCATTGAAACATGCATATTATCTAGGATGAAACAGATCACCAGCCCAGGTTGGATGCATGAGACAAGTGCTCGGGCCTGGTGCACTGGGAAGACCCAGAGGAATTGGGTGGAGAGGGAGGTGGGATGGGGGATCGGGATGGGGAATACATGTAAATCCATGGCTGATTCATGTCAATGTGTGACAAAACCCACTACAATGTTGTAAAGTAATTAGCCTCCAACTAATAAAAATAAATGGAAAAAAAAAGAAAGTTGAAATTTGTAAGTTATTTGAAAAGTATTTTTCAATCTAATTTTTAAAATTATTTTTCTATAAAGTTTTTTATCAATGGAAAAAGACTTCATATTTCTCTGGATTCATGATTTATTTCTTACATGAGTATACTTTAACATAAAGAAAAATGGTTAAATTTATTATTAGGAAGGATTTAAAAGTTAGATTTCAAGCACTTGGCTTCATTTCTGCCTTTCAACATAGAACACTCTGCTTTAATATTAATATTAATAATTTAATATTAATATTATCTATTAATTCCTTATGTTCAGTGGCTTAGTAGATGTCTTAAGGAACCCTATCCACAAAATATCATGAGTCATTTTTCTTGTATCTGTGTCTGTGAATACCTAGGAATTTTATGTAGTTTTCTTAAGAAATTCCAATCCCCTGTTCTCTGACCACACCATGGCCAGTGACTCTTCACAACAGAGATAAGTCTATTATTTTCATGAGCTTCAGTTGCAGGAAATGTACAGCTAGTAATGGGAGAAATTCTTTGCTAGCCTCTTTTGGGAATAGATTTTATTGGAACTGAGATAAGCATTGTGTTCCTCCAAGAAATTTTATTTAAGGTTATTTGTAAATGAGTCAAAGGAATAAATATTTAGAAAATGTTATGGTTCAGACTTTTTAATGAATGCAAATACTTCTTTTTCCTCCCCAGTTCTACAGGATGACTATTCTACCCTTTGGTTTAATTCAATATCCTAAATAAATGTTTGCTGAGTTTAGAACAATGTCACAAAAGTTATTTGTCAAGACTATTTTCAGATTGTATTTGAAATTTCTCCATTTTTATGTTAAACCTCATTCCAATACTCAGGCATGACAACAAGATTGATCTAATGATCTAAACAGAAACAAAGAAGATTTTGTTCATAGTTGCAAATAATGTTGATACAAAACCACTCCTTCGGCACTGAGTGATGAGTTCTAAGCAGATAAAGGGTTGTAAGCATCAACAGCATCCTTTGGGGAGTAATCTCAGGGAACTGTATCAGTACTGCAGATGTTCAGACATTCCTGAAGGGAGGATAAATGATAGTCCCAATGTGCTCAAGTCATTCATGACTAAAGGCAAATAAGATAGTTTTAAGATTTTTTATATTTTTTCCCTTTGAAGGGGATGATGTTCAATTCATTTAACAGTAGAAGGAATTATAGTAAGAATCAAAAATGAAAGGGGAGGGATTGTGGCAACCCACATGATAGGATTAATAGTTTGCCCAATAGTTTGGTGTCTAGCTAATGATTAATATTTGAATGAATAACCATCTTTAACATGGTTGAAATTTAGCTTGCTTGATTTTTCTGTTAAAACTGATCTTAAATTTACTAACAAGAAACATTGCCAATAAGATAATGGTGTTTAGATGCTGATTTAGAAGACTTGGACTTGTATAGTAATCTGAATGCTCCAACTACTTCCCATATATTGATGGTACTTTAACAAATTCATGATCATTTTATACCTGTTTCTTTAAATAAGTAAGAATTAATACACTGCTTGATCATTTTATCAGAGAGATGCTGTGAGATGGAGTGAAATAATGTATGTGAGGTTTCTGTGCTAATAATAAAGTGATAGAAGTTCTGCTAGCTTCAAACAAGCCTTCTATTTTGTGGTTATCTTGAAATTGTGACAAAGTACCTTTGCATGCCTGTTGGTTTAGCTTAAAATAGTTTAATTTAAATATCTTTGGGTTAGCTTTTTTTTTTTTTAATTTTTATTTTTATTAGTTGGAGGCTAATTACTTTACATCATTACAGTAGTTTTTGTCATACATTGAAATGAATTAGCCATGGATTTACATGTATTCCCCATCCCAGTCCCCCCTCCCACCTCCCTCTCCACCCGATCACTCTGGGTCTTCCCAGTGCACCAGGCCTGAGCATTTGTCTCATGTACCCAACCTGGGCTGGTTATCTGTTTCACCCTAGATAATATACATGTTTCAATGCTGTTCTTTTGAAACATCCCACCCTCGCCTTCTCCCAGAGTCCACAAGTCTGTTCTATACATCTGAGTCTCTTTTTCTGTTTTGCATATAGGGTTATCGTTATCATCTTTCTAAAGTCCATATATATGTGTTAGTATACTGTAATGGTCTTTATCTTTCTGGCTTACTTCGCTCTGTATAATGGGCTCCAGTTTCATCCATCTCAACCATTAAAAAGAATTCATTTGAATCAGTTCTAATGAGATGGATGAAACTGGGTTAGCTTTAAATATATTTTGATTATTCTCTTTCTTGTGTAATGATATAGTCAGCATTTAAAAATAGTTTGTAGAAGGCAGGTTTATCACAAGACATTGATTCCCATATTTACATATTTTTAGTATATTGATTTTATATCAATTTTCTTACACTTCAGTTTTTTTTTTAAAAAGTAACAGGTTTCTAATAGTTTAGAATATACTTATGTTTTCCTGGGCACCATACCCAAGTTGCACCTCTGATTCCACCACCATTGGTCAGAGGCAGTCACTGTTACATCTCTGGACTATCTGAGTCCAGTTTAGGCTTATCCTCTTATGCTGCACTGTTCATCCTAATTATGAGTTGACACTGCATCTCTTCCACTAACTGCTGTCTCCTGCAGAGCAGAAAACCTCAGTGTGTTTTATTTCTATGAAGCTGGCATGGAGTAAGTGATCAAGGCACCAAGCAAAAATTTACACAGTGCTATATACACATTGCAAATCAACTATACCTCCCAACATTTTAAAAAAATTCTTTAAAAAGTACACATTGCTGGCATATACAGAGCTAATGCATTCAACATGGAGAACTGTATTTCCATCCAAAACATAGATTTGGTGATGTGGACAGAATCGTGTACCCTGCAAGATCCATGTGTGGATAATAATCCAATCTGACAATATTGGAAGACAGGACACAAAGGAAGTCATTTAGGATGAATGACCTAAAAAATGTGGGGCTCCAATCTGATAGAATTGGTGTTCCAGTAAGAAGAAACACCAGAGAATTCCTTAGAGTCCATTCTCTCTTTGTTTCTGTTCTTCACTTGAGGACACAGCTAGAAGGAGATGGCCCGCGAACTGAGGACAGAACCCTCATCAGGGACCACATTGACCAGCACCCTGAATCCTAGACCTTCCAGCCTCTAGAACTGTGAGACATAAATGTCTAATGTTTGCTTAAACAAATAATCCCTGCTGCTTCATTTATGGCAGCCTGAGTAGATTAAGTCATTGGGACTAAAGCATTTAACAGGATGTTAAGGACAAAGGAATTTGTAAGAATTAAAAATTTAGATTTGTTCTTACTATCTGTACTGCACAGTAATAAATCTTATTAAGTATTATTCTCACTGAAAGGATATCAACTATCCTCAGCAATTCTTCAACAACTTTGAAGATACCTGGGTCAATGTGTTTAGAAAGTCTCAAATTTTCAGGCAAACACTAACCTTATCAAGGAACATTTTTCTCAGTTTGCAGCCTTTAAACTTGATTCTAGTTACTACATTCAGAAAAACAATTGCCACTAAATTCTAAGTCCAAATTATTGGAGTAGGACTTGCCAGCACCTTGCTATTTTTGTTAGGCGATTTTATCAATCTATGTAAAGTTGGTCATGACTCAGGCCAGCAAATGTTCAACAGAAATTTTCATGAGGGTATAGGTGGGAAAAGACTCTCAGAAACCAATGAAATATGCAAACATTTATTTTTCAATTATAGATATATTCTATTTATTGAGACCTTGTAGTGGTATGTTTGCCAAGGAAACAGAAAGAACAACATTGCTGACAAATGTCACCAGGTTAAGAGTCCATTAATGAGCTTCTCTTGAAGCTGGCTTCTTTCAACTTGATCAGCTGTGTCTCTTCCAATGATTTAAACATTAAACTTTCCTGAAACCTTAAAATCAAAACCAGGAGGTAGAGTATAAATCACCGAAACTCAAGTTCTTCTAAATTGCATATTTATGGTTAAGAAAGACATGATTATTCCCTCTGCCCTAGGGAACATGAGAGCTCCTTCCATTTTTCTCTTACACTCTGTTTCTTTCTTTGGCTTGTATCCAGTTGAGCAGTGACATGTATGAATTATCCTGTGTGGACAAAGAATTCTTGCAGTCAGGAAACAGAAATGAGATGATGTCATAGACTAGAACGGTGTTTTAGAAAAAGAGAGGAGTGCTTTCATTTTGTTTCACCATAGTTTGATCTAAGTATCTCACCTATGATACGTGTGGTCCCAGGTAGCAATACATCCTGCTTACCCATGAGGTCTATTATCTGGCACTGAGGTATGTACTTAGCAGGTATTATTTTCTTATTCTTCACAAATTGTAGATTTGGATGGGATAAGGAAAGATAAGGAAAATGAGATTTAGAATCATTTAAGTACCTTTTTCTTAGTAACAATCCTTATTCTTGGTGTTGCCAGAATCATATTCAAGTCTGTCTGATTAAAATGCCCAATGAACTTGCTTCTTCCTTTGAACTCTGTACAGAAACTGGTCTCTTAAGTAATATCAGCCATTTTAGCAAGCATTCTGTAACCAGAGTTGCAGGTCTCTGAGACTGTGGCAAAATGCACACATGGAAAAATGCACTTTAAGTAAAATTAACAAAAAGCAAACAAACATACTTTTCTTGTTCACACTGATTTTCATCTCAGTGATTTCTAGTGTTTTTTTTTCCCCCTCGAGTTTCTTGCAGTGTGATTAGATGATTTAAATGGGGGAGCAGACTTTCCAAGTTTTGGATCTGGCAGACCTGACCCATCTCTAGGTAGTATGATGCGTTAAGTTGGTTGAGCGGAACAGTTTCAAGCACGTTGTCAGGAGTGTCTCAGGAGAAGTCATTGGTTCCCCAGTAGATGGCAGCAAAAGCAAAACACAGGCGGGCATCATGGCAGAGTCTGCCCAGTTGGACAGGCTCATCAGAGAGGATTCTTGGCGGAGAGCAGATACAACGACAAGAGGACGTGAGGTTGAAGGTGCCTATCTCCAGCAGACTTGACAGTTTTGAGGAGGAACAACATCGAGTATCACAGAGATCGTGCTGACCCGACTGGGGCAGCAGAAGGTGGTCAGATTGAAGGACACCCAGTTACGAAAACTCTGCATTGGGAGGCAGCACCTGCAGCTGAAAACTACAAGACCAGAGTAAAGAAGGCAAGAATCCAGTAAACACATCTCACCACAGTACACACCAAAGTAATTTTATCATCACACAAAATCCATAAATCTTTCTTCCTTTAATTTTCTTGTTAGTTGATGTCCACTTTCCACATCACTTTAATGAAGTGCATTCTTTCTTTTTTCTAGAGAACCTTAATCAATGATTCTTTAAAATTAATTTTTATTGGATTATAGTTGATTTACAATGTTGTGTTAGTTTCTACTGTATAGCAAAGTGAATCAGCTATATGTATACATATATCCCATCTTTTTTGGATTTACTTCCCATTTAGATCAGCACATAACATTGAGTAGAGTTCCTTGTTTTACACAGTAGGTTCTCATTTCTTTTTTTTTTTCTCATTTATTTTTATTAGTTGGAGGCTAATTACTTTACAATATTGTAGTGGTTTTTGTCATACATTTACATGAATCAGCCATGGATTTACATGTATTCCCCATCCTGATTCCCCCTCCCATCTCCCTCTCCACCCAATTCCTCTGGGTCTTCCCAGTGCACCAGGCCCAAGCACTTGTCTCATGCATCCAGCCTGGGCTGGTGTTCTGTTTCACCCTAAATAATATACATGTTTCGATGCTGTTCTCTCGAAACATCCCACCCTCGCCTTCTCCCACAGAGTCCAAAAGTCTGTTCTGTGCATCTGTGTCTCTTTTTCTGTTTTGCATATGAGTAGGTTCTCATTTCATTATCTGTTTTATACATAGTAGTGTATACATGTTAATTCCAATCTCCCAATCCATCTCACCCCTTCTTCCCCCACTTGGTAGCCATATGTTTGTTCTTTGCTTCTGTTTCTGTTCCTGCCCTGCAAATGAAATCATCTAGACCAATTTTCTGGATTCCACATATCTGCATTAATATGCAGTATTTGTTTTCCTCTTTCTGACTTACTTTACTCTGTATAACTGGCTCTAGGTCTATCCACATCTCTACAAATGACTCAGTTTATTCTTTTTTATGGCTGAGCAATATTCCATTGTATATATGTGCCACATCTTCTTTATTCATTCCTCTGTTGATGGCCACATAGATTATTTCCATGTCTTGGATATTGTGAATAGTGCTAATCATGTACATTCTTACATATTGGCCATAACACACGAATAAAACTTCTAACCTTCCCTTGGGTTACCTCCTTCTTGTATTGAGGGCGCTGCTCCCCCCAACTCCTGGTTCCTCTCCTCTATGTCTTGATTCTGAGTCCCTGCTTTATTGCTCTTCTCCTTCTGTGCCGGTTTCCTCTGCATTCTTGCCATCACACTGCACCATAGCCCCACCTATGAGGCAGAAGGCAAGGTGGGACTACCCAGGAGATCCTATCAAAGCTGCCAGTTGGTAGGAGGAGAGAGGAACACAATCCACTCTTCTATGTTCAAATGTTTCAAATGAAAAGAAAATATTGCTTTTGGATTTTATGGTGATGGATTCAGAACTGTGAATTCTGTGTTTACTACTGAACCGTGTCTACGACTCAGTGGTGAACTTGTTTATGACAATATTCTCTCAAGAGCATCAGGAGATGAAGTAGTAACCTTCACGGTATTCTCAAACAGAAGTGAAAAGTACCTATGTGTTGAGGAAGTTCCTAACAAAATAAAATTCTGTCTCAAAGTGCTTTGCTCTTCCAGGTATAGGGTAGAAGGGATTAAAAAACAGGAAAGATTTCTTTCCCATTCAGGTCACTGCAGCGCATTAAGCAGAGTTCCTTGTGCTATAGAGTAGGTTCTCATTAGTTATCTATTTTATGCATAGTTTCCGCAGTATATATCTGTCCAATAGGGAGGGGATGCATGTATATGTATGGCGGATTCATTTTGCTGTACCGCAGAAATTAACACAAGATTGTAAAGCAACTACACTCCAGTGATGGAGAAGGCAATGGCAGTCTGCTCCAGCACTCTTGCCTGGAGAATACCACAGACGGAGGAGCCTGGTGGGCTACAGTCCATGGGGTCACAAAGAGCCGTACACGACTGAGCGACTTCACGTCACTCACTTCACTCACTTCATGCTCTATCACTGGAGAAGGAAATGGCAACCCACTTTAGTATTCTTGCCTGGAGAGTCCCGTGAACAGAGGAGCCTGGAAGGCTACAGTCCATGGGGTCACAAAGAATTGGACACAACTGAGCGAATGAGCATGCACACATGCAACCTTGATGTTTCCACACAGATTCTGAATATTTAGCTATAAATATATGAGGAAACCGAAATACAACTCATTTTGAAAAATTAAAATGCATTGGCTTTCTTTCATCAAATTCAGTCTTGAATTTCTTTGTGAATATTTGCTCTACTGAAAAAATAGAGAACAGAATGTTGAATTCTAGAATGTAGTATTAACAAATTTTTCTCTTTCATTTATGTGTATATAACTTGGTTGAGTTGATTGATTTCAAGTCTAAATAAATACAGCAAGTTTCTCATGCACCACAACAGGAATTCACACACTTTTTCTCTAAAGGGCCAAATAGTAGCTATTTTAGCTTTGTAACTTATGGCTTCTGCCCCAACTACTTAACTCTGGCATTCTAGCAGGAAAATAGCCACAGATAATATGTGAAAGTGTGCATGAACCATGTTCCAATAAATCTTTAATTATAAAAGTAAGTAACAGGGTGGATGGATTTGGTCCACAGGCTGTTGTTTCTGATCTCTTCCTTAAAATCTCTCTTTCTTACTGCTTTGACTTTACAGAATAGACTTTTGGACTCTGTGGGAGAAGGCGAGGGTGGGATGTTCTAAGAGAATATCATTGAAACAAGTATACTATCAAGGGTGAAACAGATCACCAGTCCAGGTTGGATGCATGAGACAAGTGCTCAGGGCTGGTGCACTGGGAAGACCCAGAGGGATGGGATGGGGAAGGAAGTGGGAGGGGGGATTGGGATGGGGAGTACATGTAAATCCATGGCTGATTCATGTCAATGTATGGCAAAAACCACTACAATATTGTAAAGTAATTAGCCTCCAACTAACAAAAATAAATGAAAAATAAATTATTCCTCAACTTTCAGAAAGTCCCTATATAACTTGTATGAATGTGTAGAATAGTTGTACGTATTTGTACTTCTGCCAGTGTTGGGTAGGCCCCTGTGGTCCTCTGATGCACTCTTTTCTCCCAGTTTCACAGATAGCATGTTTGGCCTAATGGCATGGTTACAAGAAGGAAAAAGTCATATACCAAAACATTTTCCTCCTCAATTTCCTGTATAAAACAGTCTTATAGACAACCAACACCATCTATGGAATGGTGGGGTGTTAGATGAGACAGGATCTTGGTGATGGTTTAGTGTAAGTTTCTGTTATGTAGGTGAGGATATAAAGATAAAGAGGTGAAGTGATTGCCTAGATCAAGCTGGGAGTGAAAACCAGCACGCACAATTCCAGAGTTGAAGTCCAGTCTTCCAACTCTGATATAGTGCTCTCTTCACAAAGCCTTAAATCTTTCTAATGTCCATCATAATCACCTGATAGACAGGAGTATAAGAGGAGGAAACACAGCAGGTAGAGCTGAACATCCTGGTTATAATCCAGAAACCATGCTCTGAAATTGACTCCAAGTAAACTTGAATTCCCACAACTCTGTCAACATCAGTAACTACTTATAAGTATAAAGCATTAAATATGTCATAGTGTAAGGGGCCCATTTTATCAATTTTAGCAATGAAATTTGCACATTCTCATTTTGAAAAAGTACAGCTCTGACAACAGACTCTGCAGAGGGTGAACAAATTCAGTTCTGCACATCTCTGTTCGTGCTTCAGAGTTAACAACCCAGCTCTGATCTGTATGCTGGAGCAGTGCACTGGCTGTGAAAAACAGGGTCATTTATTTTAGGAAAGTGAAGGTCAATCTAGTTTTGATGTGTGTGTGTGTGTGTGTGTGTGTGTGTGTGTGTGTGTGCATGCGCATGTGTATGTATGTGTGGGTATTTTCCTCTGTGAACTTGAGGAGATGAGCAGAGTGGTTCTGGAATGTGGTCTCCAGGAGGGTACCAGAAGTTGGATGTGAGGTTGCTAGGCAATCTCCCCTATTGTTTTAAACAAACTGCACAGGGCTGGCAGCAGCTGTCAGAGTTCCTGGCTCTTTGGACTAACAGAGCTGAAAAACACAAAGAACAAAAGTCTTCCACAATAAATGGCCATAAATAACGGGAACTTTCTATGCCAGTAAATGCAGGCACTTGGAGTTAAAGCAATTAATAAGGTTAACAAACACAAGAGGTCATTTGAATTCTATTTGTTGTCAAATACTTCTTCCCCCCAGACACTCTAATTTAAATAGTAAGCCAATCTGAAAGTAGGGTGGTAGGCTGTGATTTTAATCAATTATCCCTTTAAAATCACCATCTTCTTGCTTGTTTATTTTGACTTTATTCATGGAGAATTTCACCTCAGGGGAAACAGTATAAACTTGCTCTGAATGTGTTTTAAAAATCTTAAGTAGAAACAAATTTTCCAATGTATATTAAAAGACAATTCACTCAGCATACTATCAGCACAGGACTCCTTCTTTTTACTCCTAGGACACCCCCAGTCCTCACCTCTTCCATCTTCATCTCCTCCTCCTGGAGGTAGTTACATAAGACTACACATGTAATGAAACCAGATGGAGCCACACACATGTGAGCTCATGTGTAGCTGTGAATGTATGCATAATCCCTGTAGGTAGAACCTTATCAGTTCCTGGGCTGTGACATTGCACTATGGTTGTGTAGTGATTGTCCTCAGAAGAGGCTGTGATGCATGAAATTTGCCTCAATGTAGTTGAATAACCTTTCGTGAATCTAGAATTATTTCAAAATAAAACATCCATAAGAAACATGCGGGTCCTTAATTTTTAATCTTTCAAAATCAGAGTTTTTTTTTTTTTTTCCTTAAACAATGAATCTTAGTCCTGTTAATTCCTGTCAATGGTGAGATAATGCTTTCCTTCAATTGATCTGTGCCTTTGCATTCATTTAAAAATAATCTGAAAGGTATAACTCAGAAATTTCCTGGAAATTAGGTTTTTCTGATATACTGGATTTAAAGTTTAGTTAGATAATTATTATTTTTTAATCCATTTATGGATTCTAAATCATTGGGAAGTTTAAAATCAGGAGTCATTCTGAATGAAATCAAGGCTTAAGAGTTTGTACAGTAAGGAACAGCATTCTTTGTTTCCCCACTTGAGATAAATTTTGAAATAAATTCAGATATAAGAAGAATTGCAAAGACAGTGCTTTAAGGCTCCATGTACCCTTTACACAGTCCCCCTCAGGATTATGTGTTGAAAAACTTCTGTCAAAATCAAAACCAGTCATTGGCATTGGTACCAGGTGTGTGTATAGTTCTAAGCCACTCTAACACATATGTAGAAATTCTTTTACCCACGGCTTCAGTTAAGATTCAGAACTATTCCATCACTGCAAAGGTCTACTGGTGTCAACATGTTACCAATTCAAATGAAGTGTAGAAATTTTACCTACTTTAAAGTCCTCAAATCATCACTATTCCTAGTATAGTTGTCTTAAATATCCACATCAGACAACACTGTGCCTTTGACTCTGTCAAACATAATTTAAAACACTCAAGAAAAGAAGGAACATGTTTTGGATTTTCATTGACTCTTTCCATTATTCTTTTTTCCTTCTGATGTTTCAAGATGCGTTCTTTTATGGTTTTCTTTCTGTTACAAAAGTTCCCTTGGCTATTTATTTAGGAATAGGTCTACTAGCAACAAATTCTCTTAGGCTTTCTTGATCTGAGAATGTCTAATCTTCCTCTCATTCCTGAAGGATATTTTTGCTGGATATAAAATTCAGGGCTGGTCATTCCTTTCTTTCAGCATTTAAAAGCACGGTGTCACTTCTTTCTTGGTTCCTCTTGATTGCTTTCTGATGAAAAATGCACTGTTGTTTGAATTTTCTCCTCTCTATATGTAAGGTATAGATTCTTCCTCACTGTTTTCATGGTCATTTCTTTTTCTTTACTTTTCAAACATTTTATCATAATGTGTCTTGATATGACAGCACTATTATGTATAATTACAATTTTATATATATATATATATATATATATACTTTTGAAATATTGTCCATGGAGTTCAAATATAGAGCAAGTAGAAGTCATTAAAAATTCTAATTCAAAAGGTGTACAGTAAATTACAGAACTCAGATTGTATCCATTTCTTCTATTCCCAGCTCCAGGTGTCCAGGATTTGCACACAGTTCTTAACTCTTTTGTTCCCATATATTTTTAGGTTTTTCAAAATTTAGGATGAAAAGTTAAGTACTAAACTATCACTCCTTTGTTATTAGTAATACCTATGGAAAAACACAAGAGAATTCTAGAAAAACATCTACTTCTGCTTCATTGATTACACTAAAGCCTTTGACTTTGTGGATCACAATAAGCTGGAAAATTCTGAAAGAGGTGGGAATACCAGACCACCTGACCTGCCTCTTGAGAAATCTGTATGCAGGTCAGGAAGCAACAGTTAGAACTGGACATGGAACAACAAGCTTATCCCAAATAGGAAAAGGAGTACGTCAAAGCTGTATATTGTTATCCCACTTATTTAACTTATATGCAGAGTACATCGTGAGAAACACTGGGCTGGAAGAAGCACAAGTTGGAATCAAGACTGCTGGGAGAAATATCAATAACCTCAGACATGCAGATGACACCACCCTTATGGCAGAAAGTAAAGAAGAACTTAAGAGCCTCTTTTTGAAAGTGAAAGAGGAGAGTGAAAAAGCCGGCTTCAAACTCAACATTCAAAAAACTAATATCATGGCATCTGTTCCCATCACTTCATGGCAAATAGATGGGGAAATAGTGGAAACAGTGACAGACTTTATTTTTGGGGGCTCAAAAATCACTGCAGATGGTGACTTCAGGCTTGAAAGTAAAAGAAGCTTGCTCCTTGGAAGAAAAACCATGGCCAACATAGACAGCATATTAAAATGCAGAGACATTACAATGCCGACAAAGATCTGTTTAGTCAAGGCAATGGTTTCTCCAGTGGTCATGTATGGATGTTAGAGCTGGACAATAAAGAAAGCTGAGGGCTGAAGAATTGATGCTTTTGAACTGTGGTGCTGGAGAAGACTCTTGAGAGTCCCTTAGACTTCAAGGAGATCAAACCAATCAATCCTAAAGGAAATCTATCCTGAATATTCATTGGAAGGACTGATGTTGAAGCTGAAACTCCAATACTTTGGCCACCTGATGGGAAGAGCTGACTCATTGGAAAAGGCTCTGATGCTGGGGAAGATTGAAGGCAGAAGGAGAAGGGGATGATGGAGGATGAGATGGATGGACGGCATCATTGACTCAATGGACATGAGTTTGAATAATTTCTGGGAGATGGTGAAGAATGGGGAAGTCTGGTGTGCTGCAGTCCATGGGGTTGCAAAGACTTGTACACATCTGAGTGACTGATCAGCAACCACATACATAATAAGTTTTCTTATATATTTATTGAAAAGTCATTTAATTTTCTTACTTCACAGCAACCAGCCTGTCAGGTCAGAACTTAGGTTTTCATTTTATCCTCAGCACTTTTCTACCTTCACAGAAGAGCAGAAAAATATCCTGCAATATAATATTTATAAGCAGGAGTAGTTTTTTCAAGCCTTGCATCCTCCCTCCCAGACACTAAATAGAACATATAAGATTCTGAATATGAAACTTTTTCCTGAAACATAAAGAATCGTCATGTAAATCAGAATAGGAAAACTTGATTTTAAAGTTCCTTTGAATTGCTCATACTTGAAAGGTTGAAGGGTAATCCAAAAGGAATAAGTAAACTATATTGTTTGGATAGAAAGTGCAAGTTACATGTAGGAAGCAAAGAAAGAAAAAGAAAGAAAATTCTCCTGGCAGAAAAGTCTAACTATAAACTTAGAAGATGATTAAAGCTGCTACCCCTTTTATAAAGTCCATGATTAAGAAAATAAATAGCCAGTCCACACTGGTAATTAGCTTGCAAGCAATATCATAATTATAGCAGTATTATGAGTATTTTCATTGATGATAAGATGGTGTACATTCTGAAGTTTGTCACCTAAAGATAACTTAACTTCAGTACAAGTAAATGTAATTCAACATATGTTATCAGATTTTTGCATCGTATCTGATTTTTCCATATACTTTTCTAGGAATACCAGAGTGTTTGTAACTCTCATAAGAAATCATTTATATGGGAAAAATAAAATTGTGAAGAGCTTTCTGAAGTTTTATGGTCTAGGAAATTTCCAGCAGTTCCTAAAAGGTTAATAAATAGTAACTATTATTATATGATGTTATTGTGTTTTCTTTCTAAACATGCAAAATTGAAATTTGAGTATTTTCATTCTTTTAACAATGATCAATTGATTTTTAAGATAATGACACATATTTTCTTCCCAACAGAATGCCCTCCTTGTCCCTCTTTCTCTTTCTATCCTCATCTTTATCTGCATCCTGAGAACCTCATATGTGACATTTTCATGCTATCCTTTGTCAACATCTCTCCAACATGAATTCTGTTCTCTTGCCATTTCAAATGACCTGGAGCAAGTTTAGTTCATTCATCACCTTAGAGCTTTGTTCTCACAGATTTCTCTGTTAGAAATGTGTCCATCCAGTGTCCTCTCTACCTATTCAAATATCCAAACCTAAATATTTAGTTGAAATCTTGCCCATTCAATAAAGACTTCTTGTCTATTTCATTTGACAACATAACTCAGTTTTTTCTTGTAAAGGCCAACAAAAATCTCTTATGCCCCATTACAAGGGGTAATTGTCTTTACCTGAGATCTCATTTGACTTTAAGTTACTGATGCTGCCAATTATGTCAGTTTGTGTTTACCTGTTCATCAGGAACCTTCAGTTTCAAAATAGGTCCATTCTAGCATATAGAATACTTCAAAATATGCTAATTTCTCCTCTAAATTGATGTATGAACTGACTGACTTCACTACCCCTATTTTCCCTTTTTACTATCATATATATTTATAACTAAATTTTTGTATTCTAAAAACACAATAAAATTTTATTTCACTAAAAATTAATCCTCCAAAGGAAATCCTTGTAAAAATCATTGAAAAATCAAAAAAGTAGGAAAAAATAAAACAAATATAATTAGCTGTAAATCATCATCCAAAATAACCACTTCAAATATTTAGATCTATTCACGTTACTGTTTTCTATTAATTTTGTTTTTATGATTTTAACAGGTTTGGAACGTGCTAAAATATAATTTTATCTTTAAAATTAGTCTTATATGAATATTTTCAAGTCATTAGACATTATTTGGAAACGTAGTATTTACTGGCTTTGTAATAGTGTATCACATGAATGTATCATTATTTGATTGAAGGGTTTTCATACAGTTGGTCATTCATGCTGTGATCAATGTTAAAGATTTTACCAAGAAGTGCTTAGTCACTCAGTTGTGTCTGTGGGCTGTAGCCTGCCAGGCTTCACTGTCCATGGGAACTCTCTAGGCAAGTATACTGGAGTGGATTGTCATGCCCTCCTCAAGGGGATCTTTCCAAGCCAGGGACTGAACCTAGGTCTTTACCATCTGGATCACCAGGGAAGAGTTTTGTTATAAATATCTTCATTGTTAATTGTCAAACATCATATTATCAATGTAAATAATGGAACTGAAAATCTCAATTCATATGTTGCACATATTTCTAAATTTAATTATTCTTATTGTAGTCAAATTTCTCTTCAGACAATTTCTCTGTACATTTGGCAATTGTGAGCATTGTGATTCTTTTTTTACATTAACACTATGCATTTCTGTAAATCACTTCAATAATTCTGGGAGAAGATGTATGAGTGAATAAATAAAGTAATAGATGAATGCCGTCTAGGTTGGTCATAGCTTTTCTTCCAAGGAGCAAGCGCCTTTTAATTTCATGGCTGCAGCGATTTTGGAGCCCCCCAAAATAAAATCTATCACTGTTTCCATTGTTTTTCCCTTCAATTTGCCATGAAGTGATAGGACAAGATGCCATGATCTTAGTTGTTTGAATGTTGAGTTTTCAGCCAACATTTTCACTCTCCTCTTTCACTTTCATCAAGAGGCTTTTTAGTTCTTCTTTGCCTTTTGCAGCTTCTTTTAGTACCTTCTTCACAAGCTCTGGGAGTTGGAGATGGACAAGGAAGCCTGGCATTCTGCAGTCCATGGAGTTACAAAGAGTTGTACATGACTGAGCTACTGAACTGAACTGAACTGAATAGATGAATGGATATATTTCCAAGCCAAATTTATTTCTCCTCTAAAAATCATATTTGAATGTCTATTATATTATTTTGCAGCTTTTGTTTTGTTTTTCTTTTTTATATTCTTTATCAATGATTTTTTTTTCTTGAAATAAGTTGAAAATTCCCTTTAAGAAGACACTATAATATTTCTTCTAAATCTCTATATTTTTAAATCATATTTGTGGGAACATAGTTACAAGTCATAGTGTATTTGCTGGTTGACAATTATGCTACAGTTCACACATACAAAGGAAGAAGACAGAATATTCATAAAGAAGTAGTATTAACTACTGTGGTGAGAATGCAGGTCACCATAAACTTTCCTGTCCTGTCCTGAATGGTAACATCTTGACAGGTGAAAATAGTCTTTCCCTACTTTGTCCTAATCTGGTAGCATTAAATGGTGATAGCATCACATGGAACTCTTTCCCAAATTCTGTCCCTAGCATCTCAGCTATCACACTTCAGGACATTGAGTCTCTAGAGTTTCTAAATATCATGACAATGAGATCATTCACTTGTCAGATCTCAAAACTCTGGGCTATGTAGATATGTATTCTTCACTCAACCAAGAGGGATGCTTGGACCACACAGGGTGACTGAGGGGTCAGATGGCAAGAGGGCTTGGAGGAGAGTGGGCCATACCCAACCAATAGCATGGATACGACTCTGGGGTGAAGTGGATTAGCTCAGTAGACACTCATATTGAGCATCCAGACTATGATCTATAAATATTTCTTCCCCACTCATCATAACTAGGACTGCTTGGAAACAGAAACAATTTCAGAATGCTTTTGTTGTTCTGTCACTAAGTTGTGTCCCACTCTTTGTGACTCCATGGACTGGAGCATGCCAGGTTCCTCTGTCCTCCTATATCTCCTGGAGTTTGCCCAAACTCATGCCCATTGAATTGGTGATGCTATATAACCATCTCATCCTCTGCTTCCCCCTTCTCCACCTGCCTTCAATCTTTCTCAGCATTGTAGTCTTTTCCAATGAGTTAACTCTTTGCATCAGCTGGCCAAAGTATCAGAGTTTCAACTTCAGGGTCAGTCCTTCCAATGAATATTCAGGGTTGATTTCCTTTAGGATTGTCTGGTTTGATCTCCTTGCAGTCCAAGGGACTCTCAAGAGTCTTCTCCAGCACTGCAGTTTGACAGCATCAATGCTTTGACACTCAGCCTTCTTTTTGGTCCAGCTCTCACATGCATACTTGACTACTGGAAAAAATAAAACATAGTTTTGAGTATACAGACCTTTGTGGGCAAAGTGATGTCTCTGCTTTTTAATATGCTGTCTAAGTTTGTCATAGCTTTTCTTCCAAGGAGCAAGTGTTTTTAATTTCATGGCCACAGTCACCATCCACAATGATTTTGGAGCTCAAGAAATTAAAATATGTCACTGCATACACTTTTTCCATTTGACATGAAATGATGGGATCAGATGCCATGATCTTTTTTTTTTTTTTTTTTTTTCTTTTTTTTTAACGTTGAGTTTCAGGAAGCTTTTTCACTTTCTTCTTTGACCCGCATCAAGAGACTCTTTAGTTCCTCTTCACTTTCTGCCATTAGAGTGGTTAATATTTGCATATCTGAGGTTGCTGATATTTCTCCCAGCAATCTTGATTCCAGCTTGTGCTTCATCCAGTCTGGCATTTTACATGATGTTCTCTGCATTTAAGTTAAATAAGCAGGCTGAGATATACAGCCTTGACCTACTCCTTTCCCAATTTTGAACCAGTCTGTTGTTCCATATTTGGTTCTAACTGTTGATTCTTGACCTGCATATAGATTTTCCAGGAGGCAGGTAAGGTGGTCTGTATTCTTATCTCTTGGAGAATTTTACACAGTTTGTTGTGATCCACACAAAGGTTTAAGTGTAGTCAATGAAGCAGAAGTAGATTTTTTAAAAAATATGTATAATTTCCTTCCTTTCTCCATAATCCAGTGAATCTAGGCAATTTGATCTCTGGTTCCTCTGCCTCTTCAAAATTCAGTTTTTATATCTAGAAGTTCTTGGTTCCTGTACTGTTGAAACCTAGCTTGAAGGATTTTGAACATAGCATTGTTAGTATGTGAAATGAGTGCAATTGTGTAGTAGTTTGAATATTCTTTGGCATTGCCCTTCTTTGGGTTTGGACTGAGAACTGACCTTTTCCAGTCATGTGGTCACTACTTAGTTTTCCAAATTTGTTGATATATGGAGTGCAATACTTTAACAGTATCATCTTTTAGGTTAGGGGCAGAAAGTATGTAAGATAGATTTGGACCTGCTTCAGGTACCAAGAAACAAAGAACTTTCCAAAGCTATTAATATCATGTCTAAAATACACAGGAACCAGCCAAAGAGGATTCCTGTGGCCAAAGAAAGAGGACACTTGGTACATCAACAAGAGTGAGAACTGATGAGAAGACGGAAACACATCAAGACAGTGAGGGTAGGGACTTGCCTGGCAGTTCGGTGGTTAAGACTTAGCCTCCCAGTGCAGGGGGTGTAGGTTTGACCCTTGGTCAGGGACCTAAGATTACACATGCCTTTCAGCCAAAAAAACAAAACATAAAACAGAAGCAATATTGTAACAAATTCAATAAAGATACACATACAAATTCAAAAAAGATACACATACAAAAGTCTTAAAAAAGCAGGAAGATAAAGACCATTACAATATACTAACACATATATATGGACTTTAGAAAGATGGTAACGATAACCCTATATGCAAAACAGAACAGGATGCACTTTCTCTGATTTCTTAAATATGGTACCACTTACCCACCTACTTTCCATTTTCTAAAAATAGCTCCCTCCTTTGATCTCATTGCTTCAGCTCTTCTATCCATCATTGACATTTTCTGCATGTTCACTAAACACTTTTGAGGGTCTGAAACATCAGTAAAGAGAAACATATTTGATATCCCATATTTAACCTATGAAGTCTGGGACGTATTTTTAAGAAAACATAGACTCACAAGCACATAACACATAATCACTTTAACAACAGAGCAAGAGGCTCTGGCAGACTTAAAAAAAAAAAAAACAACTGTTTAAAGTAAGCTTTGGTTTTCTTTGTATGCATGAAGCAGGGCACTCAGAGCTAGTGCTCTGGGACAACCCAGAGGGATGGGGTGGGGAGGGAGGGTGGAGGGGGGGTTCAGGATGGAGGTACACATGTACTGACTCATGTCTATGTAAGGCAAAAGCCACCACAATATTGTAATTAGCCTCCAATTAAAATAAATAAGTTAATTTAAAAAAGGTGACTCTCCGACTTGTTCCAATTTTATTTTTCTCATGCACTTAATTTCTAATTTGAATAGAAAGCAGACTGCTTCACAGAAAACACCTTCCTGTATGATTTATGTCTAAAAGGAGAGTTATGTCATTTCCAGAATCGTCTCTACTTGTCCTCAGTGGAAGCTAAGTAGTGGTTTCAGTTAGAATTTCCAGGCTGCTACAATGTGACTGCTCATCCACCCTCCTCCTCAAAAATCATTTTTTATTGTTTTAGTCCCTCAGTCCTGTCCAGTTCTTTTAAGATCCCACAGACTGTAGCCCACCAGGCTTCTCTGTCCATAGGCTTTCCTAGGCAAGAATACTGGAGTGGGTTGCACTTTCCTTCTCCAGGGGATCTTCCCCATCAAGGAACTGAACCTGCGTCTCCTGCATTGACAGGTGGACTCTTTATCAGTGAGCCACTGGGAAGTCCAAAAACCCTTAATTATATATTTTTTAAGGTCATATTCATTTGTGTTAGTCATCCACACTATGGCTTGACTAGAAGCCATTTGATGCATAAATAAATAGAAACACTCAGCAGTGTAGAAGAAGGTCAATGGAGAATAGCAAAGATAACACTGGGTCTGGGTTCAAATAGTGGCTGTATTTCAACTGCAATTTGAGTGAAGCATTTAACTAAATGAGTCTATCTCTTCATGTGTAAACTTATGTCATTGGAAAACATAACAGCCTTCTGTTCCTAAATGTTCTGTGATTCTTTATCACTGAAATAACCTATCTCACATACTGTTTTTGTGTCAAAATATTTTATATTCTTGGAATGGAAAGATGCTATTTAAAAAAGGAAAAACCTTTCCCAAATTTCCAAAAAAAGCATTCCTAAATTTCAATATGTATTTTTAACTCAAAACATCTATTCCAAAATGTTGTTTAATGGTGCCAAATTAGAATATTTTGAAAAAGAAATTCCATTTCTTACAAGGTTTGCTCCATAATACCAAATATACTTTTGATACATGATTATATAATAATCTAATACTTATATATAAATCACCTGACTTTGTGTTTCACAAATGTAACTACACCCAACTCCCATGTGGAAATTTTTAGAAGTGCTGTTTCTTAGACTCCACCCAGAGATGCCAGTTCAGGAGGCTGGGTTAGGTTCATACTCCCTGTTATTAAACAGCCAGGCAATTCTGATGTAGTTCCCATGTATCACCTTTTGAAAATAATGACCAAATACTCTATTTAGAATTTCTTTCCATAATAGTATTATTTGATAACTAAAATTATTTTAAATTTATACAAAATGCAAAGATAGAACATAATCCCTCATGTAATCAAACAAAAATCTCTTACTTTCATTTAATATATGATATATTTTTAAAAAGGATATGTCTCAAAATTTGAAACTTTGCTTGTCAGACTTACTGTGTGTTTTTGGCTCACATTACATTGATATAAAGAGAAAATTCAGGTTTAAAATATCTGTCTCTCTATTTACCTGTCATCTATCTATCTATCTGTAAGGACCTGATTATTACATCTTCACTCTAGTTTGCATATTAGCCAGTCCTGAAAGCTTGTCTCATTCAGAGAGTACAAAATGACACAAGAGAAAGACAAACTAAAGTCCTGCTTTAAACAAGTATTCATCTTGAACGAGCATTCTTGGTACCAGCATCAAAAAGAAAGAACATGAAGAAATATAAGAGGCATAGGCAATATGCTTGCTTGACTGTAGGATTCTAAAGTTAGGATGTATGGATTTAACTATCCAGCTTTACTCAAAGAGCAATTCAGTTTTATTCAAAGACAAATAACATATAAACATGTATCCAGGTAATTTCACAGCTGAAATAAGTACTCCTATAGCTTCATAAATAGATATATATCTAAATTAAAGGTGTATACCCTTGTTATTAACTAGCATATTACTGGAATGTAATATATAATGTTAATTTCTCCATTTGGATTTCTCAAAGCCAGATGATTTTTCTTTTAGGGAAATTCTAATGCTAAAGTAAATATGTGTGGTATTGAAAAAAGATATACTGAAAGACATGGAAGAAGAAAAAAATTATTTGATTTTCTAAGCCAAAAGAATGTGCTCCAAATAGGAAGAAGCTAGAAATTTTCATAGCTTTTTCATAATTGTTACAAAAACTGATCCTTCTATGAGCCATACATTTCAACAAATTAAAGATAAATCATTTAGAGTATATTTCATCACAGCAGTGGAATAGAAATATAAATAGTTAACAAAACAAGAATAACAATGACAAAGACAATAATTACAACTATAAAATCCCCAACATCTTAAGAATTGAACACATTAAAAATAATTCACCAGTTAGAGATTAGAAAAAATAAAAGTGTTGTAACTTCATTATAAAGAAAATAAAACACAACTAAGAAGTTATCAACTCAAACAGTACTAAGGGAAATTTATATCCTTAACTCCATATGCTAATAAAGAATTTTAAAAATCAATGAGTTGAACTTTCAACTCAATAAGCTATAAAAAGAGCAGAAAATTAAGCTCAAATTAAAGGGAGAAATAGTAAAGAAAACAAATGTACAGCAGACTGTCACAAAGGATAGAAACTAGTTCAGTGATAAAATTAATCAGACAGACTCATGTTTAATTAAGAAGAAAGGGAGAAAAAACACAAATTACCTATAGCAAGAACAAGAAAGCGAAAAGAAAGGTAATAATCTGGCCAACAGTGAAAAACATAGTAAGTGGGTACGATAAACAAACTATGGCTAATCAATTTGGCAATTTGAATAAAATAAATATATATATTAAAAAATATAATTTACCACACTCAACAGAAAAATAAATAGAAAACTCCATTAGTTCAACATTTTCAATATTATACAGAGTTGGGTTTCTTTGGTTTTTATATTGACAAAAATATTCAAAAAATCATGAGAAATGCAAAGGCCCAAGATAATCCAAGACAATCTGATGAAAACTAAAGAAAGGAAGGATTTACACTGACAGAATTCTCCTACAAAACTGCAGTGATTGAAACCCTGTGATTTAAATAGCGGAAATTTCAGAACTAGGGCAGTGCATACAGAGTCACCTATTTTATGACAAAAGTCACACTGAAGTCAAAGGAGTAAGAGATGCCACTTCAGTAGACAGTTATTGTTTTATCGCTAAGTCATGTCTGACTCTTTGAGATCCCTTGGACTGCATCACAGCAGGCTTCCCTGTCCTTCAATATATCTTAGAGCTTGCTCAAATTCATGTCCATTGAGTTGGTGTCTCTACCACACCCTTATCCTTTCACCTTTCACTTTCAACCTTTCCCAGCATCAGAGTGTTTTCCAAACAGTCAACTCTTTGCATCAGGTCATCAAAGTATTGGAGCGTCATCTTCGGCATCAGTCCTTCCAATGAGTATTCAGGGTTGATTTCCTTCAGGACTGACAGTAGAAGATACACATTGTCAGCAGACAGTATCAAGTGAATCGGATACGTGTATGGATAAGAGCAGACAGTTTGCGTGTTCCATCGTAAGAACCAAATGAAAACATAGTGCAGATTGAAAGGTAAATGGCAAGAAAGCTACTAGGGAACAGAATAAAGGGAAACATTATCATTTTGGTGAGGGCAAACATTTCTCAACAAAATACAGAAAGCACTAACAATGCTTTCATTTTTTATTTATTTTTGACTATATTAAAATAAATTGGGCTATATTAATTTGATTATATGAAAATAAATAGATCATGCTTCTCAAAAAGACATTATTAAGAGAGCAAAAAGGCAGATTAACAGATTCGGAGACTATGTTTTGCTTTACATGCATCTGACTTGATCCCTATCCAAAATATATAAATAATATTTATAGATCTATATTTACAGACATTATAATTAAACAGTGCAATAGAAAAAGGCATTAAAAATTCAGCAGAACCTTACTGAAGATGATAACAAATGGCCAAAAAAATAATAGAAATATTTGTTTTAACCAGCAAGAAAACCCAAATCAAAATCATAGTGTTCTAACACAAATCCTAAGATGGCTACAGAGATATAATTTTTCTTTTAGTGACCAAATGTTTTCAAGGATTTCAAGTTAAGCAACAAGAATCCTCTCTGACTGCTGCTAAGAGTTAATTTTGTGCATTTACATAAGAAACTGTCAATAGTATCTAGTAAAATTACCAGAAATCCAATGTATGATTCAGCATCCATTCCTACCTGTACCTACACTAAAAATACACTGAAAGTTGGTTGATCCTCTGAGGACCAGGGTTGGAATGCACAGCCCACCATCCTTGGATTCAAGGACAGTGTAGGTTTTGTCACACTGGTGATGAGTTATTTTGTCCTCTTTTTATAACCTAGATATAATTACTTTTGTCCATAGTAATTAGAAAATCAGCTAAAATAGATTTTGATTAAGCTAGTACAGGCTCTCCAGGGTATTTTATTTATTAAAGCAATTTTATTGACATATAGTTGATTTATAATGTTGTGTTAGTTTCAGTAGCACAGTAAATGATTCAGTTATACATATATATATTTATAGTATATAAATATACATATATACTAAATATATTACAGTCTTTTCCATTATAGGTTATTACAAGATATTGAGTAGAGTTCCTCATGCTATATAGTAAGTCCCCGTTGATTATCTATTTTATATAGGAGTGTGTATAAGTTAACCTCAAACTCTTAATTTATTCCCATCCTGCCTTTGTTAACCATAGATTTGTTTTGTATGTCTATGAATCTGTTTCTGATTTCTAAATAAGTTCATTTGTATCATTGTTTTTTAGATTCCACGTTCTACCAACAAGTGATACCATAACAATATTTGTCTCTATCCGACTTACTTCATTTAGTAATCCAGATAATTTTAAAACAGCATATTTTCTTATAATCTGAAGAACATCAGGTTTGTTATTCCCTTACTAGTGTTCAACCACCTTCCTATTTTATCCTGACAAGAATTTCTCAGGTTCAGTACTTTTTAGGCTCTTGTGGTCCCATAATTACAACTTGCAGTAACTCATAAGTGGCAGCAGTATTGACAAGAAAGTACCAGCAAGAGTTTTGAAGCACTGAGATGCTGAGATGCTCACCTGTGTAAACTGCTTTTGTTACCCATCATTGTTTGTGATACTTACCGCCATAGAATGGTCATGTTTAATTTGGTGCCACGTTCATACCCTCTAAAATGTAGCTTTATTTGAATTTGGCTAAGTAATACTTTCATTTTATGAATGATGGCATTGAATCTCAGTAATCAGCTTCTCCAAAGTCATACAGATAGTATGTGACATAGTCATGTTCAGTGTATGTAAATTTACATTTCTAAACAAACCTTACATGCAGTCTATACATGCAATCCAATCCATTGACTGTATAGCCAGTGGTTCCAAAAATATTTTTGTTTGTTAGTTTTTTTGCTAGCCAGGTTCAGATGTTAGCCTAGGAAGTCACTGGATGGAGGAGCTCATGCTTCCTGTTTAAATCCTCTAAGAAGTTTTCTGTTTGTGAAAAGGAGCTCTGAAGGACAAGGTTGCACAAACTTATAAATGAGTTTCTGTAGGCAATATGCTCAGTTTACCTGATATTACTAATTTCAATTGAATTGAATTCAGCTATATTTCACTACAATCTTTAAATTTTTTATCGTACATTAGTTTGGAGACATCTAAGGCTAAGAATCAGATCAACTAAAAAATAAATTGCAAATAAACATTTTCATAAAATATACACATACGTGATTAATTCTACATCTTTTCAAGACACAATCTCTTTCTTTTTTTTTCCCTCTCAAGGTAAACGACCACAAAACTCACTAAACAGAGGTAGTTTATCATAATTTATTTGTTAAATGAATAGGGCTATAAAAATGATAGTAATGATAATTAAGCCAAGTAACATAACAGGGACAAAAGGCATATAATAGAAGTTTAAGTGAGAGTTAAACTAGGATCCTAGAGCTAGACACTATTGTGCCTTGTTAGGATAACACGAATTTTCTTTTTTCTTTTCAAATTATAGGTGCATTGAGTCAGTGCATCTTTTAAATTAGAAATCACTGTTTTGGTCAATTCAACTTTTGCTACTAGACTCAAGATTATTTATAATGTCTACTTTTTACTGTTAACATCACATATTAACAAAACATTTTAATATCTAGAATTAATTAAGAATGAAAATGTAACCAAACAGAGTTAAATTTAAGAACTACTGAATTACCCAGAAAATATCCAGCTTCTTTGTTCTAAAACAGTAACCAAATTCTGAGAGGGTTTGCTATTGCCACAGTCTTTGAAAAAACAGTCTAGGGTGCCAAGATAAACTGCTGAAAAAAAAAAAGAAAGAAAGAAAATAATAATACCAAATATCAAAAGCTATTTTTCACAGTTCAACTCTGAAACAGAGGATTGTATAAACATTACTTGTTATAGTCATAACAAAAACCCAAAGTTTTGTGTCAAAGCAAGAATACTTCTGAGCCTTTTAAAATTCCAGCTCAAATTGGATCCCTGATTAAAATATTAAAAAGAGAAAAGGGGCAGCTTGAGGTGCCAGGATTAAGGATAATTGGAGGTGAAAATCCCATGTTTGAAGCATAATTCAATAAACACATTTATTATGCTAGCTTTAAGGTGTTATTCTTGTGTGGCTTTTAGATAACATAGTATTTAGCTTTGGCTTTGCTAAGTAGCATCTCTGCATTTAGATTATGAAAAGAAGACTTGTTTCCAACCATCCTTAGTAGCTTCCATTTCTACTCAGAGTGGTGTGGAGGGAAGGTGTGGGTTTCATTAACAGTTCCATGTACTATTTCTAAACCCAAATAACTCACTGATTTTGAGAAAGAGACTTTAAAGAAAAATCCTGTAATTTAGGATGGAACATTCTAGCCCTCATTATTATGAATGTTCTGAGAATCAAATTCAAAACAAAGTATGCATATAAGTATCTTTTCAAAAAGGAATTTCCATTAAATGTATGGAATTGTCTTTATTACTGTTATATTAGTATCGTTGTATGATTTGATCCTAGAGCTAGTGTCCAAGTGTTATGAATAGCTGAACTTCTGCTATTTTTGCAACTAATGAATGAAGCAATGCTATCAGAAGGCCATAGTTTCTAACAGAAGAAGAGATGAAGGTTAATAAATTACCAGACTGGATTGCGAAGAGGTCATTGATGGGCTTTCAGTTTTCAATAAGGAATAAGGGACAGTATGGTCATTTCAGGGCACGAAGCTCTGTTTAAAATCTTTAGTTTTAGTTTTAAATAGCAATTCATCTAAATATTACCCAGTAACGTAACTTGAGGAGAAGGCAATGGCAGCCCACTCCAGTACTCTTGCCTGGAAAATCCCATGGATGGAGGAGCCTGGTAGGCTGCAGTCCATGGGGTCGCTAGGAGTTGGACACGACTGAGTGGCTTCACTTTCACTTTTCACTTTCATGCATTGGAGAAAGAAATGGCAACCCACTCCAGTGTTCTTGCCTGGAGAATCCCAGGGACAGGGGAGCCTGGTGGGCTGCCGTCTATGGGGTCGCACAGAGTCGGACACAACTGAAGCGACTTAGCAGCAGCAGCAACAACATAACTTGGGCTTCCCTTGTAACTCAACTGGTAAAGAATCTGCTTCTAATGCAGGAGACCTGGGTTTGATTCTTGGGTTGGGAAGATCCCCTGGAGGGGGAAATGAGAGCCCGTTCCAGTATTCCTGCCTGGAGAATCCCATGGCTAGAGGAGCCTTGCAGGATAAAGTCTAGTCCATATTATCACAAGAGTTGAACACAACTTAGCAACTAAACCACAACCTTACCTTAAGGAAAATTAAAGACAATTCAAATGAAAGACTTGAATATTCTTTTTTTTTTTCCATTTATTTTTATTAGTTGGAGGCTAATTACTTTACATCATTACAGTAGTTTTTGTCATACATTGAAATGAATTAGCCATGGATTTACATGTATTCCCCATCCCAGTCCCCCCTCCCACCTCCCTCTCCACCCGATCCCTCTGGGTCAGGGAATTTGAATTGCTTGTTTTTCTTATGTGACACAATCCTAATTCATATTTTCATAAATGAAATATACAAGTTGTACACATTTTCACCACTGTCTGTAATATTTCAGGCTAAATTATAGCTATGTGAATATTATACATTTGTTTATTCATTTCACCAAAGACAAATAAATAGGTATTTCTAAAGTCACTGTCCAGCAGCTCCTTTCTAATTCAGCAGTTAAATCCTGGTGAGTTAAGAGCTAGTTCTAGTATGTGATGTGCTCAGACAGTTGTGTCTGACTTTGCAACCCCATGGACTGTAGCCCACCAGGCCCCTCTGTCCATGGGATTTCCCAGGCAAGAATACTGGAGTAGGTTATCATTTCCTTCTCCAGGGTATCTTCCTGAGCAAGGGAATGAACCCACATCTCTTACAACTCCTGCATTGGCAGGCAAATTCTTTACCACTAGAGCCACCTTGGAAGCCCTACTTTTAGTAGATTCATTATTTAATCCCTACGTGATACATTTTTTCTAGTACCCATTATTTGATGGTCATGTGCTAGGTGTGGGGAGTATGTGGATTAATAAAATTGGCTCTGTGGCTGAGAGGAAGGCCCAGCTCCTAGTGGAGAGATATTAATCATCATTTATGTCTTGCATTGTGTTATATATATGCCTGAGAAACAGTTACCTTAGACTTCAGAGACCAGGAAGGCATTTGAGAAGTAATTCCCATGCTGTTCTGAGCTCGACAGAAGGTGATTCTAAAGGAGGACCTATAAGATATGTTCATATAGTTGCTGTGAGGCAGCTGTTTTGATGGGCTGTTATTTTAGCCTTTGTTGTTGTTCGGTCTCCCAGCCACGTCTGACTCTTTGCGATGCCATGGACTGCAGCACTCCAAGTGTCCCTCACTATCTCCTAGAGTTTTCCCATAGTCATCTTTATGTCTTTTAAATTCAGACTTTAAATTTGTATCTATTTTTTTAAATTAATTTTTTTATTGGAGTATAGTTGATTTACTATGTTGTATTAGTTTCAGGTGTAGAGCAAATTGACTCAATTATACATATACCAGTGTCCACTCCTTTTTAGATTCTTTTCCCATATAAGCCATTACAAAGCATTGAGGAGACTTCCCTGTGCTATACAGTGGATCCTTCCTGGGCTGCGCTTAAGTGCCCAGTCATGTCTGACTCTTTGCAATCCCATGGACTGTAGCCCACCAGGCTCCACTATCCGTGGGATTCTCCAGGCAAGAATATTGGAGTGGGTTGCCATGCTCTTCTTCAGGGGATCGTCCCAACCCAGGGATCGAACCCAGGGCTCTTGCATTGCAGGTGGATTTTTTTTTTGCCATCTGAGCCAACAGTGAAGCCCACAATGGGTCCTTATTAGTCACCTATTTTATATAGAGTTGTGTGCATATATCAATCCCAGTCTTCCAGTTTATCTCTACTCCAACCCCATTCCTATTTTAATTATCAAGGAATTTGCAAAAGATGAATACCTACCCCCATCCGGAAGCTCACTGGAAACTTGAGCCTTTCTCATCTCTGACCCTGAAGTCCAGTCTGGGGTTAGGCATGGTGGGTGAGGGGAATCCTTAGCAGGGGGAAGTCAGAGCAGAGACATGGGGTGGCTGAAGGGGAAGTCATGTGTTACTGCCGACTCACCAGCCTCAAACGACCAGGGCTACACATTTACCACACTTACTCATCTCAGGAAGGGCCGCCCATCTCTCTAAGTAAAGTTTCTCTCAATTTTCAAAGTTCGCTTGCATCTAGATCTGTTTCTTAAATTCTCAGTTTCTTTCTTTGTTCACAATAATTACAATTTACTTTCAACTAGTAATTGGATTTGACTATATGATAAGTGTATTTGAATTACCATATCTCCCTAGACGTGATTGCTTGTGTTTTCCATGGGCTTCCTAAGCCAGATAATTATACTGAGTATGGATAGATTATCCCTGGGGTTTGACTGACCACTGAAAACATTAATATAATGGAGTAAAATGATTAGATCACAGAGGACAACTCTCACCACAATGGTCCTGGGAAATAGAGTAAGGGAGGTAAACTTTTAATTTATAAAACCTCATACCTTCTCTTTCTTTCTCTATCATCTTTCTCCTTCACGTGTGAGCACTAACTATTCCTAGGTTCCCCCTCTGCAGTAAAAGTCCTCTCATGGAGCACCATATCCTGCTCCAAGCATATCTCTTTTCTTTCCCCCAATATTAGCTTTAGGCATTGCCTGCAAAAATATTTTATTATACTTGCCACATTCATCTGTCTACACCGTCAGATTTTAATTTAGTCTTACTTCCTCTGTAAACTCTCATCACCATAAAAGCATATTTACCTTTAAAACACATTGCATGCAGTGTGCACCAATGCCCTTAGTAGCCAAGCCAGAGGTGTCCCACAGCATACTAGATAGCAGAAATAAAGAGAAGGTGAACCCTGAATCTTATGGTTCAATATGTGTTTCATCTGTGTTCTCCAGAGAAACAGAAAAATAATTTGTTTCTACAGAGAGACTGATTGATTTACTGGTTGTAAGGAATTGGCCTCTTTCAGCTACGGAGGCTGAGAAGTCCCCAGCAGGCTGGAACCAGGAGAGCTGATGGTGTAAATTCTGCCCCATGTTTTAGTCTGAAGGCAGGAGAAGACAGCCATCTCAGCTTGAAGACACAGAGAGGATAAACCCTCCGTCACCTTGCCTTGTGTTCTATTCAGGCCTTCAGTGGATTAGTAGAAGCCCACCACATAGGGGAGGACGGTCAGCTTTACTCAGTCTACAGATTCAAATGTTTATCACACCCAGAGACACCCTTACATATCCAGAACCATGTGTAACCAAGTGTTTGAACTCCCTGCGGGCCAGGTAAATTGATACATAAAATTGAGCACCATGGTTTGTATAGAAATAAGTTAAATCAAGTTAAGCAATTCAAAGATTCAAAGCCCTAAAAGTAAATGAGGGTACAGATTTGACTGTGGCCCAATTGTCTCCAAAAAGGGGCATTATTTCCACCACATTTTGACAGAGTTAAATAAAGAGATTATCTGAAATAACAGGACAAGACTATATACCTTCAGGGACTTCCCTGGTGGTCCAGGGGTTAAGACTCCATGCTCCAATGCCAGGGGCCTGGGTTCGATCCCTGGTCAGAGAACTAGATCCTGCATGACTCAGCAAAAAGTCTGCACAGGGCAATGAAGATTCCACATGCTGCAGCTAAGACCTGACACAGCCAAAAAAGTAAAAAAAGCAAAACCAAGGCCAGCAGGGGTGAGTTGCAAAGGCAGCTAAGACCTGAGGGATGATGTTCAGGTGAGACTCTTCCTTCCTCCATCACAATGCTGTAAAGTTTCCACCTACGCCCAGATGCTACAGAGGGAAAAGAAAAGGGACACAGGAAAGGTAGCAGGCCTGAAATTAACTGGAGTCAGAATCTTCCTATTTCTAAGTAGAGCTGCAGGTCAAATCATTCATGAATAATGGATTTCCATAATAGAAAACAAAGAGAGATATGTTTCTGCCTATTAGAATTATACAAATGGTCACAGAAAACACTGTTTCTACTCATTTTAAATGCATAAAGTCATTTTATTTTCTAAACAAGACTTTGAGGTAGGTACTATTTTTATAATCAACTTGGAAATGAACAAACTGAAAAAAGCATAGAGCAGCTGCAAGTACTGCCCTTTGTGACGGAAATGGCTCCCGCCTGCTTAACTCTATACTCAATTTTTCTTTTCTTATTTTCTATCTCCACTATTCAAAGCATGCACCCCTGTTGACAATAACTATTATATGTCTTGAGTGTTCTATTTTTAATGTAGCCACTTGGAATCTTTAGACTTTTATATTTCTACCCTTGACAACACAACTCCCTCCTGCCCCATAATTTTTTATTTGTGAGGTTTCATGTTATTGGGCAAGCAAGATGAGTTAGTAAAAGCTTCCACTCTCCATGTTTCTTGTCCAAGTAGTGCATTTATGCTAGTGGACTTTCACAGGGTGGCCATAACAATTAATTCACAGACTTTTATAAAGTGAATAGAAGAGGAATACATGATTCATGAGTTTAAAGGCCAGAATAACAAGGCCCCAAAATCCAATGAATTGGTTAAAAGACATATAACATCCTGTACTACAGTTTATTCAACATACTGACTGTATAAAAATGTGTTTCCTTTATTGGTTGGAGGTCAAACAAGTATAAACTTAACTTAGCCAAATTATGATTTTAGGAATGATATCATTTAGGATAAGGGCATAGACATGGGAATATGGCAGTCCCAGTTCACTAGTTTGTCAGCTGTGTAATTTGAGACAGATTCCTTACCTTCTCAAGTCACAATTTTTTCATTGATAAGATAAGAATCATAATATCCATTTGCCATGGAATTTATGGGGAGGTTTGGGTCTATTATAATGTATGCGTCTTGGCTCAGGGTAGAAAACAGAAGAATCACTCATCATCAAGTTCACCATCATTCACTATCATTCATCTAATCTCTTCTTAAAAAAAAAAAAAAATACTGAGTATAGGTGATCCATAAACCATGCAGGGGTTAAGGGCAAAATTTCTTATGGACAGACTTGTGCAGTTCAGACCCAAGTTGTTTTAAGGGTCAATTGTGTTTACTGTGAGCTAATCTGTGTTTCAGGCTATTGAGACACATTGATGAACAAACACAGATGAATGAGTGTCTTAGTCCATTCAGGCTGTTACAATGAAATAACACAAGTAGGGTGGCTTGTGAACAGCAGAAATATGTCACAGTTCTGGAGACTGGAAGTCTGATCAGAGTGGAGCCTGCTTGGAGTCGGGTGGGGGAGGGGTTTCCAGGTTGCAGACACAGTGTCACTGTGTCCGCAGGGTTGGCAGGGACCAGGGAGCTCCCTTGGGTATCTTTTCTAAGGCCACATCAGTCTCATGGTCTAATCACTTCTGTGGTTCTACCCACTAATACCACCACCTGGGCATTAAGATTTCAACACCTGCCCTTGAGGGGGACACAAATGTTCAGACCACAACAGCTCTACTCCTTTGCTATTTACATTCCATGGGGATGCAGACAAACATCACACAACAAAATTAAATGTGTAAGTAATTACATGATGTTTTTATAAGCCATTGAATGCCATGGAAATCAACCAAACACAGAGCAGGGTAAACTTTATCTTGATAGTTTGATTTGAAAAGATTTGAAAGAACTGGGATATGGAGGGGCTTATCATTAAAAATGGAGTGGTAGTCTTCATCAGAAAGGTAATCTTAAAGCAAATATAAGGCATGAGAGAATTAGCCAGAGAAAGCAGCTTCAGGCAGGGGAAACCACCAGTGAAAATGCCCCCAAACAGGAGCATGTGTCAAACTGCAGGGATTCCAAGGAGACTGGAGTGGCTAGGATGGAGAGCAGTGGTTGAGTCAGGAGTCACCTGGGGAGATAGGTAACATCAGTGTGTGGAGCCTGCTGTCAATGCTCTGGTTTTATTCTGAGTCAGATGTGGGGCTACTGCAGAGTATGAACCAGAAGCTAAGATGTTCCATCATCTTCCTAAGATGCAAAGAGTCAGGACCTAAAACACTGTCACCATATAAGAAATGAATCACCTATAGAACTTCTCATAGTTATAAAGATCTGAATTTTTGAATTGGCAAATTTTAAGTGGGCACCTTCATTTTATTGCACTTTTCAGTAAAAGAAACTTTAATAGCAACATTTCAGAATCAAGGCTCCTACTTACAGAAAGATAAAATATGGATTTAATGGAGGAAAGACAAGGATAGATTGAATGTAATATTAGAGTTAAATCTGTATGTCACCAGTGGCTCTGTGGTAAATAATTCACCTGCCAAAGCAGGAGATGCATGTTTGATCCCTGGGTTGGGAAGATACCCTGGAGGAGGAAATGACAACTCACTTCAGTATTCTTGCCTGGGAAATCCCACGGACAGGCGAGTCTGGAGGGCAAAAAAGTTGGACACGACTTAGTGACTGAACAACAAAAATAATTCAAAAATATAAAAATGAATAGATTTATCTTTTAAACAACTGGATTAAGGCAGTGCTTTGAAACACTGAATATGTAACTAATTTGCATTTGATTTTCCTCTTTCCATTTTTATGTCCTATTAAATAATCTGATTTAGAAATATATTGTCATGGTCAACCTGGATTAGTGCACCAGTAAGAGTGTCCTGGCTTGCTGCTGCATGGGTATTTTTCTGGTTTGCATGGACACCATGGCTTGGACAACAGCAAAAATAGGTATGCAGCATATAATTTGGAGAAAGAAGCAGAATGGAGAGAATCTTCTAGAAGTATAGCACCTCTCCCAGAATAGTTCTCTTCTGTCCCTTAATCTGTTCCTCATAACTCAATGGCTATTCTAGAATTACATGTGCTGTAAGTCCACACTAGAGTTTAAAGTACAAATAGCTCTTGTTTTCAACTTCACGAGGCAAAAGTCTCACCACTTCCATTAGCATTTTATCTTGGCTCACAGTGATGCTGGATGTGTTATGGCCTTCGTGGCCCTGCCCTCTATTTAAAATAGAGGCACATCTTGAGAGCCACTGAAGGGCATGCCTGCAGGCTCACAGCCCTGAGACACAGCAAGCACTCAGAGAAAGACTTCTACTTGCTCAAGTGTCAGAGAACAATTTTTATTTCAGGCTGGAGTGGTCTGCTACAGTTATTGAAAGTATGGTGCAGATTTTTGTTATAAAGCTGAGGGGACATGATTGCAGAGGAACATCTGAAGAATGACAGAGGGGAAAGTAAAAACCTAAATGATTCATACAAGAGTACCCTGGAAGTGGTTAGATCTGGTAACCAAACTGGAAATTCCTGGTGACTCAGGGCCACTGCTCATCTATTCTGGCAAATTAGTGGAGAGCTGAAGGCTTGTCTCATGCAGGAAACTGGAGTAGTTAAGTAGTAAAGTACAGTTTTGCAAGAGGAATAATAAAAAGTGTTATGTTAGGAAACTGACAAGGAGCTTTTAGTCTCCAAAGAAAAGGTCATCTGCTTTGAAAATGATGTTGCTATGGATGAAACTGAGACACTTGCCCAGAAAAGAGGTGAAGGACCTGGGTGTTAACAAAGAAACTCTCCCAGACAGGACCAAGATGTGACAGATTTTAGAAGGATATCCTCATGATTTTTAAATTATCTATTTGTTGAAATGATATTTAAAGTATCTCAGAATAAAATTCAAATACAGTTTTTTTAGGGGGTGGCTTTCCAGGTGGCACTAGTCGTACGTAAAGACCCCACCTTCCAATGCAAGAGATGTAAGAGATGTGGGTTCTATCCCTGGGTTGTAAAGATCCCTTAGAAGAGGGCACTGCAACCCATTCCAGTATTCTTGTTTGGAGAATCTCATGGACAGAGGAGCCTGGCAGACTATAGCCCAAGGGATCAAAGAGAGTTGAACACAACTGAAATAACTTAGCACATAGTACATAGTCGTTCCAGGGCAGAAGATGTCTTACATTAAGGATGTGTGTGGTGTATTTGGTAGCCAACATAATAAAGGAGGATATTGTAGGTTTTCAGTAGAAAACAGCTAGGGATGCTTAATTTCTTGCATTTTGTCATTTTGAGAAACACAATCATTCCATCCCAAACACTGACATTGGTATCATTTTTAAAAATGAGGTAATTTAAGGGATGTTTTTGTGAAGAATGCAAGGTTGTACCCCCAGTGTCTGGTCCAAAAGCAATGGAAGATACTTAAAACATATTGACCACACTCAAAGAACCTGTGCCCTATAACCAAGTCCATTCCTATATGTTTGTATTTTTCTTTTCATTAATATTTGGCTAAGTGTTGGAAAAGATCTGGGGTATTTCCTCTAAAGAGAAAGAGAAAAAAAAAAAAAAAGAACAGGTCTGAACAATGCCCAGATACCTGCAGCTCTTCTCTGGAACAGTGTAATCTGAAGCAAATGCCTTCAGTCAGAGAGCTTCTTCTTTTTTTTTTTTTTCTGGGGGCATCTGTATGGGAAGCTTGGCTCTGCTGTTTATTTATTTTTTTATTTTTATTTTTTCCCATTTATTTTTATTAGTTGGAGGCTAATTACATTACATCATTACAGTAGTTTTTGTCATACAAACAGATGGAGAAATATACTGTGTTCATGGATTGGAAGAATCAATATTGTCAAAATGGCTATACTACCCAAAGCAATCTATAGATTCAATGCAATCCCTATCAAACTACCAACGGTATTTTTCACAAAACTAGAACAAATAATTTCACAATTTGTATGGAAATACAAAAAACCTCGAATAGCCAAAGTAATCCTGAGAAAGAAGAATGGAACTGGAGGAATCAACCTGCCTGACTTCAGACTCTACTACAAAGCCACAGTCATCAAGACAGTATGGTACTGGCACAAAGACAGAAATATAGATCAACGGAACAGAATAGAAAGCCCAGAGATAAATCCACGAACCTATGGTCACCTTATCTTTGACAAAGGAGGCAAGGATATACAATGGAAAAAAGGCAACCTCTTTAACAAGTGGTGCTGGGAAAACTGGTCAACCACCTGTAAAAGAATGAAACTAGAACACTTTCTAACACCATACACAAAAATAAACTCAAAATGGATTAAAGATCTAAATGTAAGACCAGAAACTATCAAACTCCTAGAGGCGAACATAGGCAAAACACTCTCCGACATAAATCACAGCAGGATCCTCTATGACCCACATCCCAGAATTTTAGAAATAAAAGCAAAAATAAACAAATGGAACCTAATGAAACTTAAAAGCTTTTGCACAACAAAGGAAACTATAAGCAAGGTGAAAAGACAGCCCTCAGATTGGGAGAAAATAATAGCAAACGAAGCAACAGACAAAGGATTAATGTCAGAGAGCTTCTTGAAGTATCCAGTTTCATCCCCAATTCTTAGGGAGTGCCTTTGAGTTGTGCAATTTGCTGAAGCTTTGCTTTAAAAGTCAGGATGGTTAATGAGTTCACCACATGCCACGCCTCTGTCCGAACTTAAAGCATGATTTTATGACCCTTAGCAAGCAGATTTCTTTTTCATTCCTTAAACTGTCTATCATAATTGCCAATCCAAGCTGATAATTCAGAAAGGAGAAAAGGTGTGAGTAATACACATGTTTATGTATTCACATGGACATCACCAGATGGCCAACACCGAAATCAGGTTTATTATATTCTTTGCAGCCAAAGATGGAGAAGTTCTATACAGGCAACAAAAACAAGACCGGGAACTGACTGTGGCTCAGATCATGAACTCCTTATACCCAAATTTAGACTTAAATTGAAGAAAATAGGGAAAACCACTAGATCATTCAGGTATGACCTAAATCAAGTCCCTAGCGATTATACAGTAGAAGTGAGAAATAGATTTAAGGGACTAGATCTGATTGACAGAGTGCCTGATGAACTATGGACAGAGGTTCATGGTAGTGTATAGGAATCAGGGAGCAAGACCATCCCCAAGAAAAAGAAATTTGAAAAAGCAAAATGGCTGTCTGAGGAGGCCTTAGAAATAGCTGTGAAAAGAAGAGAAGTGAAAAGCAAAGGAGAAAAGGAAAGATATACCCATTTGAATGCAAAGTTCCAAAGAATAGCAAGGAGAGATAACCCTTCCTCAGTGATCAATGCAAGGAAATAGAGGAAAACAATAGAATGGGAAAGACTAGAGATCTCTTCAAGAAAATTATAGATACCAAGGGAACATTTCATGCAAAGATGATCACAATAAAGGACAGAAATGACATGAACCTAACAGAAGCAGAAGATATTAAGAATAGGTGGCAAGAATACACAGAAGAACTATACAAAAAAGATCTTCATGACCCAGATAACTGCAATGGTGTGATCACTCACCTAGAGCCAGACATCCTGGAATATGAAGTCAAGTGGGCCTTAGTGAGAATCACTATGAACAAAGCTAGTGGAGATGATAGAATCCCAGTTGAGCTATTTCAAATCCTAAAAGATGATGCTGTGAAAGTGCTGCTCTCAATATGCCAGCAAATTTGGAAAACTCAGCAGTGGCCACAGGACTGGAAAAGGTCAGTTTTCATTCCAATCCCTAAGAAAGGCAATGTCAAAGAATGATCAAACTACCACACACCAGTAAAGTAATGCTCAAAATTCTCCAAGCCAGGCTTCAGCAATACGTGAACCGTGAAATTCCAGATGTTCAAGCTGGTTTTAGAAAAGACAGAGGAACCAGAGATCAAAGTGGCAACCTCCTTTGGATCATCAAAAAAGCAAGAGAGTTCCAGAAAAATGTCTATTTCTGATTTATTGATTATGACAAAGCCTTTGACTGTGTGGATAACAATAACCTGTAGAAAATTCTGAAGGAGATGGGAATACCAGACCACTTGACCTGCCTCTTGAGAAATCTGTATGCAGGTCAGGAAGCAACAGTTAAAACTGGACATGGAACAACAGACTGGTTCCAAATAGGAAAAAGAATACATCAAGACTGTATATTGTCATCGTGCTTATTTAATTTTTATGCAGAGTACATCATGAGAAACACTGGGCTGGATGAAGCACAAGCTAGAATCCATATTGCTGGTGGAAATATCAATAACCTCAGATATGCAGATGACACCACCCTTCTAATGGCAGAAAATGAAGAAGAACTAAAGAAGAACTTCATCACTGCCTCTTGATGAAAGTGAAAGAAGAGAGTGTTAAAGTTGGCTTAAAGCTCAACATTCAGAAAACTAATATCATGGCATCTAGTCCTATTACTTCATGACATATAGATGGAGAAACAGTGGAAACAGTGGCAGACTTTATTTTTTTGTTCTTCAAAATCACTGCAGATGGTGACTGCAGCCATGAAATGAAAAGACGCTTAGTCCTTAGAAGGAAAGGTATGACCAACCTAGACAGCATATTTAAAAGCAGAGACATTATTTTGCCAAAAGGTCTGTCTAGTTAAGGCTATGGTTTTTCCAGTAGTCATATGTGCATGTGAGAGCTGGACAATAAAGAAAGCTGAATGCCAAAGAATTGATGCTTTGGAACTGTGGTGTTAGAGAAGACTCTTGAGAGTCCCTTGGGCTGCAAGGAGATTCAACCAGTCCATCCTAAAGGAAATCAGTCTTGAATATTCATTGGAAGGACTGATGTTGAAGTTGAAACTCCAATACTTTGGCAACCTGATGGGAAGAACTGACACATTTGAAAAGACCCTGATGCTGGGAAAGATTGAAGGTGGGAGGAGAAGGGGATGACAGGGATGATATGGTTGGATGGCATCACCCACTCAATGGGCATGAGTTTGAATAAACTCTGGGAGTTGGGTGATGGACAGGTAAGCCTGGCGTTCTGCAGTCCATGGGGTTGTAAAGAGTCGGACACGACTGCGTGACTGAACTGAACTGAACTGAACTGATGTATTCAAAAGAGAAAAGGAGATTATATATTCTTTTAAATTAATATTTATACATCCCATTTGCATGTCATGGGTTTTTTAATTTTATGGTCTTTATCCTTGCTCTGCCAATTTTTTGGAAAAATGTTATCAATGCCACAGAAAATATTTAGAAGCATTTAGTATCTATATCCTCATTGAGCATATTTTCTTTGGGTCTTCTAGAAAATTTTAAAAATATTTCTGCCATTAAAAAAATTTTTTAAATTTAATTGGAGGATAATTGCCTCAATGTTTTGTTGGTTTCTTCCATACAGCAATGTGAATTGCCATATGTATGCATATATCCCCTTCCTCTTCAGCCTCCTCCCACATCTGCATGCTATCCCTCTAGGATTTCACAGAAAGACCTCTTACTGGACCAGCGTCCACTTTCACAATTCAGTTTCTATGGACTTTATCAAAGACCTTGGAATAAACCCGAAGTAGACATTACCCTCAGATTCTATGAATAACTAGTATGGTCATAAAGTGATTTACCAGTGTAGTGAGTACTCACAGATATGAGTCCAAGCATTTGGCAATGATATGCTCATGAAAAGAAGTACCTTCATTTTTTGAAGGCAAGAATATTTACTGTGAAAATGTTCTCAGGTATTAAAAACAAAAAAAAAAAACCTTACTTGACATCATTGAGAAAAGTTTCCCAGATTTATTTATAAAGATCTTCATCAGGGTGCATGTTAAACCAGATACCCTGATCCCTCCCCTGCTTCCTCTGACTGAGTTGCCCTGGTAAGCACACTATCCAGGTAATCCTGGTGCACATACAAGATGTGCTGTGAAAACCCTGCTATAAAATCATTTCAGGTTAGAGCTTAATCTATACAAGGTATGTTAACAGAGTAAATTTAATTCAAAGAATTATTACCTAGGTATGGAGGAAAAAAAGAAATCTAAGAAGGGTCAGAGATTTCCACTGCCACCCTAATATATGTAACTCTGTTGACTAGAGACTCTCATTAGACACTCAGAACCCTGGATGTTTATTGGACATGACCTTGCTGCCTCTCATGCACTCAAATTTCTGACTCCCTGAAAGAAAGTGGGTGCTCAAGATAAGCCACAATACTTGCATAGGTAAGGGCACCACAAGCCACTTTTCTCAGGGGACCCTTTTGTAAATCCAAGTTCCAGTCAAGGGCCAGTCTTGCAGGCAGGATGCTCTAATGACAGCATCTCAGGTCCACTATATTCACGCTTCTCTGCACAGAAAGTGTCAGAGAGGCAATGACCATAGGAAACAATCACCCCCGCTAGAGTTGGGGAAATGATGAAAAGAGGTCAGATAGCATGGTTAAATCGGGTTCGATCCCTGGGTCAGGAAGATCCCTTGGAGGAAGGCATGACAACCCACTGCAGTATCCTTGCCTGGAGAATCCCAAGAACAGAGGAGCCTGGCAGTCTACAGTCCATAGGTCAGCGAAGAGTCAGACATGACTGGTGACTTAGCACACACATACCATAGCATGATTAAAACTTTGCCAGTTTGAAGGAGTGGCCCCTGGAGGGAAACTCTGACCTCTAAATGGGGGCGGGCTCCACGGAGCACCTGTCTTTGCATCAGAGGCTGGGTCCAAGCACCTGGACCCCGTGGCAATGGTACCCAGTGGGCAGCGGTATCAGGGCGATGATGCTGTTGTTTAGAGCAGGCATCCTTGGGCCAGTGCTGCAAGTAATGGAAAAATTCAACATAGAAAATGTACTGACTTTGGAAAAAACCACCATTTCCAAGACACAGAAGTGAGGCATGCTGGTGGGAAGAGAAACCAACAGTTAAGCAAGGGTCAGTCCCTTTGTGGGGCTTCATCACTCTCTAGCGCCCTTTCTGGGCAGAGATTGATAGGAGTGCTGGCAAAGAGAAGTGCGGTCTGGACTTTCAGCCCCAGCAGCTTTAGAATCTGGAAGGTTGGTTTTGAGCTCAGAACCAATAGCTTAGTTAGCCAGTAGAAAACTTTATTACTTTTCACAGACCATCCTACGAATACCTGAAAGGTTGGTGTAAAGCATTTACAACTTATAAATTTCAGGAATATTTGGAGTGCTGGTGCTGGAGTATTTGCAGTGGCATCTACAACCACAGTGACCTGTAAAACTTAGCTTACCTGGGAAGAGGGAGCGGCTCTGCCCTGGAAGAGGAATCCACTTCCATCAGCTGACTCCTAGTCTGCTTTCGTGGGAAGCCAGTGGAGCAGGGCAAGCATTGGAGTCATGCCCCCATCCCGGAGGAAGGGGTACTTCCCCCCGTGCTCTCCTCTCTGCTGCTGGGAGGCAGGCATGGTGGTCATGCAGTGGCTGCGGCCAAGCTCCGTCAAATTTTGTCTTCAATGTCTTATCTGATGTTGTTATACTTTTTAAATGCTACGGTCTGATTTTACTTCTGTAGAAAAATACAGCCATATCTGTTCCTGTCTTGATGTCATCCAATTCATCTGACTTCTATTAACTTTACCCTGGTTACTTCCACTTTTTATGTGAACAGAAAAACCATGGGCTGCATTCATTCCAAATGGCAAGGTGTAAAAAGATGTGAAAATAACTATCACCCATTGATTCCTTAGCATGAGCCAGACACCATTCCAAGCAATATACATTATCACTTATGTCTACAAAAATCCTGCAGGGGAGGTATTATTTTCCATTTTATTGTATGAAAACTAAAGTCTTATCCATATACTATAGCATCTGTGTTTTTTATAGCATGCCAAATATTTATTAAACTTTTTCTTTCCCTCCTTAAACTTCAGTCTGGAAACCGAGCCTTGTCTTATCTGAATGAGTCCTGAGAAAGGACTTAGGACACTTAATGTCTGCTTCTGTTTGTCTATAAATATGTGGGATATCACTTGCTTCTCTTAAAAGGTTAGCAAAGATGATTTCTAAGAAGAGCTATGAGATCCACTGGAAATATTAAAAACCTTAAAATCAAACATATAAAGTTTTAAATCCAAGCTCCATCTTTATTACCTTAGAGAGCTTAGAAGTTTAACTTATTTTTTCAACTGCAAAACTGAAATAATTCCTAACTCAAAAAATTATGCTGAGTGAAATTTGTTATGTAGAGTGTACATTTCACCTAACTTGTCAAACTAATTCAATAAATTGCCTGTAAAGTTTTAATCTTATGTTCAAAATTTTCCATCACTTATAAAATCACTTTTGATTATTTGGTGAATAAATAGTACCTTAATTCCAACTCTAAGTTTGAATTCTAAATTCAAACAGCCTTTTAGATCTTTATTTCTCATTTCCCTTCTGCCTTTGCTTCCAAAGTTTTGGCCATTAAAAGTAAAACAAAAATGGAAACAAACCACATCTATTCTGTGTTCTGTGTCCTAACCCAGCTTCTCCAGCCTTTTCACCTTTCACATTTCTCATGAGGTGTTGAGAAATTTTATCTTTAAAATCAACACTCTAGGTAAAATCTAAAAATAATTCTGTATAACCCAACTCTCACTCACCTAAATTAACTCTTCCCTTTGTCTTTAAAGCAGTTCTTGTCTGTTTGTTTCCATTGTTACATGCGTTACAATGCGGCTTTCTACTACACTTCAGAAAGCAGTGAAAATGTATGCTGTGTGGATGGACCTAGATATTATTATACTAAGTGAAGTCAGAAAGAGAAAGACTAATATCATATGAGATCACTTACATGTGGAATCTAAAAATTGATACAAATGAACTTATCTGTGAAAGAGAAGTAGACTCAGACACAGCGAACAGACTCCCAATTGCCAAGGGTGGGGGAAAGATTGGGAGTTTGGGGTTAGCATTGGTAAACTACTATATATAGGATGGATAACAATAAGGCTCTACTATATAGTACAGGGAACTATACTCAATTCTCTGTCATAACTTCTACTGGAAAAGAATATAATAAAGAATATATATACATATATATGTAAATATATGTGTGTGTGTATATATATATAACTAAATCACTTTGCTATAGAGCAGAAACTAACACAATAGTACAAATAAACTATATTTCTATAATATTTTTAAAAATGTATGCTGTGGAAATATAAAAACACTACTAAAGCATGAGTCATTTCTTAATTGAAAATCTAAAATAGTTTCAATTATTGAAATAAAAAGTTAGGGTAATGCATATTTAATTAATTCCTTTTCCCGGACCAAGCAATCATCACCTATTATGTACTTGTTCCTTATTTTTGACTGTGACATTTGTTATGTTTATCATGGATTTTTCTCTAATTGAGACTCTGCTTTCCAAAATCAAGTCCCACAGTTTGTTGAAAAAAATTTACTCACCACATTGTCAATAGTAGTTTTATAAGTAAAGGAAAATTTTGAGCTTACAGTCAGGATTTTACAGGAAATTTATTGACTTGGTTTACACACTAAGCAAGTGTGGTTTTTCCCTGAATTTCTCAAGGATGATGCATATATGCTAATAATCAACAGTGAACACTTAAGAGTCTGCTAATGTGGCTCTGTGATTTCACACTGGAGATAGAATTAGCAGGCATAAAAGCAGTGGTATGCATCAGTGTAACAGAAGGCTAACAAAATAAGGTCAAAATGTCATTGACTGTACAAAGAAAAGCTTGAAATTACATGTAGGTAGACCACCCCTCCAGAGAAAGCTCCTGGAGGCAGTGATGCAGGTTCAGCATCCCTGGTCTTAGGACAATGCTCTCCCGGGATGCCAACAGCAGGGAAAGAGTATGAAGAGTGTAGTAGGCAGGTTCTTAAACACCTTGGCCCAGAAATGATGCACACCACTTTTCTCACACCCCGCTGCCTACATGTAGTCAACAGTCTCGCCTAATGGAAATAGCACTTGGAAGATTTAGACTTTCTATGTGACCAGAAAAAGAGCAGAACAAGATCTGGGTGAGCATTAAATACCTGGATCGTAATTAGGATGCATTTTTTTAATTAACTCATTCAGTAAAAACACACCATCTCCCTAAATATGCCAGATTCTGTGCTAGATGGATATTAAAGTGATCAAACATTGAGATTTTCCTCTTTTCTCACATTTCATAGGGCAATCTCCACCCACCCTTTAACCAAACACTGGCAGATAGGTTTCACACTTGGTGTGAGGGTACAAAATTGCTTCAGTGTGATCTTGAACTACAAAGTCTGTGGCCATATTCCACTTGCATGGCTATTTCTGGTCTAAGCAAAGTTACAGACTTGCAGGGATTCAGAAGTCTAATGCTCAAGTGTGCAGCAGCTTGTTATTCAGGTCCATGCACTTTTATAAAGCAAGTGGGCTGGGTTCCTGCAGATGTTATATTAAATACTAGTCCCCAGTCTAGGTGCACTGTCCTAAATTCCATGATGCATGCAATGGCAAAAGGAGGAAATATGCACAGGTGAAATTCAGATTCACATAACTTACCACAGGCTCAAGGTCGACTCCTCTACCTGGTCACATTGTGACTCAGGAATGCCAGTTATGTATGAAGAAATGGTTCCTGTGAAAGGTAGGTTTCATACCTAAGGTTACTGTTTGTGTGTTTCAAGGAAAAGATGACACCATCAGTTTCTATATTATTAGCTCAAGAGAATTTGGAAGATATTTTTTAAAACAATCCTCTCTATACGAAAACATGGGCTGAAAGGAGAAGTGGAAATGAAAGGGATTTAATAGATTTAAATAAACTCTGAAGAAAGTTAAGAAACTCTAAACAGGGAAAACTCAAATAATGATAGTTGTAAAGAAAGAAAGAAAACAGAGCCCCAACCGAGATGGGGGAAGCAGCTGGATAACATCCAGGATGCTGGTGGAATCTATTCAAAAGTAGCCTATTAAAAGAGCCACTCCTGAGATGCTCGTAAATACACTTGACCTAATATGGACAGAGGTCGCAGAAAGAGCCCTTGGTTTTGAATCTAATCATTTCCTGGGTTGACGAATCCCTCAGATGCAAGTAGCATTAAGGATTCAAGCGATTCCTTAGAATCAACGCTGGAATCCACAAGATAAAACTTTTGACTCTAGCTGCGACAGTTTTCTTTGAAAATTGCCAAACAAGTCATTTTGAACGATGAGATATCTTGAACAAATATGCAATAAGACATAACAAATCTAGGTTATGAGACATCATCATCTAAAAACCATTATACTGATTGATTCTTCCCCAAAATGATTTATCTCTCTGATCACATTACTCTTAAGAAATCCTGACCATGTAAACAGTTGAATAAATGAAATCTCAAACCATTCTGGTGTTTGCAAACCAGGATAGTTTGAGACTTCTGGCAGTGCACCTTAGATGCTGTGATTCCATTGCCCAAGCATGTGTGCACTGCTGTTCTAGGATGACAAACAAATACTAGAAATGATAGAAATAATCCTTCCATTTGTGGAACCTACAAAACAGAACAAACACATAAGATAAAAAACAACTTAAAAGACCTAACTTATTTTCAGATGTCATCATAAAATTTCACAGACTGGCTGGCCTAAACAATAGGAATTTATCTCATACGTTTCTGGAGGCTGGAAGTCCAAGATCAAGATGCCTGTAACCTAGGTTCCATTCTGAGGTTTGAATTGCCTTGTGAATGAGCACCATCTTGCTGTGTGTTCATTGGACCTCCTTTTTGGGGGCACTAGAGGTGAAGGATAAAGCTCTCCAGAGTCTTTTTATAAGGACAAAAATCCCATTGCGAGGCTCCCACCTTCAGGGCTTCGTTTAAACCTAACTAACTTGCAGAGTCCCCATCTTCAAACACCATCACCCTGGCACTAAATTTTAGGGGGACACAAAGCAGTCCATGACAAATACTGTATAAAAATAGGATCACGCCTATTTCAGGAAGGCTTCCCAGGTGGCTCAGTGGTAAAAATACCTGCCAGGTGGGAGACTTGGGTTTGATTCTCTGGAGAAGAAAATGACAATCCACTCCAGTATTCTTGCTTGGAAAGTCCCATGGAAAAGGAATCTGGCAGGCTACAGTCCATGGGGTCTCAAAGAACTGGATGTAACTTAGGGACTAAACCACCACCGCTGCATTTCAGGAAGATAAAGCATTAGAATAGTTTCCTTGTGGAATGTCTGAATTTGAAGAATTTATGAGTAAACACAGGAAATAAACAGTAATCAAATAATATCATATGTAATGATAACATGAGGTCATAAAAATAGTCATTTAAAAAAATCAGTGACTAAAAGTATAAATAATTGAGTACATGCATAATAAATAAATAAATAGACATATATCTTTCTGAGAGTTAAGTATATGGTATATAATATTGACTGTAGTAAGCATATATTTATTATAGACAAATATGTGGTACACATATAGATAACATAGAATAGAAAATAGGAGTGTTATATGACTTACACAGAAAATGCAAGATTTGTATTGGATCTTATATTGCAAAGAATAATATTAACTCCAGTTAAAAACTCCCATCAGTGTTATAGTCAGTATTCCTCCACCAAAAGACAAAAGGTGTAACATCCTGAAATAGAGATTAAAGATATTTGCATAGATAGACATGGGTTATCATTACACAGAACTTTAACTGCTCTACAGATCAGTTAAATATGATTGCTTTTATTTGAAGGAGTTTTGATGGTAACTGTTAATAAGGTGTGTAGTACTTTACACATGGGACTTGCATTTAGCTTAGGGGGACTCTGATAATCCAAAGATTCTGCTTGAATGTAAATGACTAGCCCTGTTAATAGGTATACAAATAAGTTTCATTCATATATTTTTCTAATATTTTATTCTCTTCTGTGAATGTTAATGATATTTTATCTTTGACCAAGATATGAAGCTTCATCTTAGGTAGTTATTAGTATTTTTACATTAGTGTTTTCTAGAATGATTGTAATAATAATAATAATAGCTATTATCATACTTGTAATTGCATTTGCATTTTTGTTAGATATTTTACATTCTCTATGCCTGTTACAGCTAAATTGTGCTCCCCTTAAAATTTGTATCTTAAAGTCCTAACCTCTAGTATATCAGCAGGTAACCATATTTGAAGACAGTGTCTTTAAAAATGTAATTAAGTTAAAATGAGGTCATTAGCATGGGCTTTAATCTAGCTTGCCTGGTGCCCCCCAAACAAGAGGAGTTTAGGACACAGATAAGGAAGGAGAGATGGAGAAGGAAATGGCAACTGACTCCAGTATTCCTGCCTGGAAAATCCCATGGACTGAGGAGCCTTGTGGGCTATGACTTTACTAAGGAAGGAGAGAAGACCATGTAAGAACACAGGGAGAAGATGGCCATCTGCACATTCAGGACAGCAGCCTCAGAAGAAACTAGTCCCGCCTACACCTTGGTCTTGGACATTCAGCCTTCAGGACTATGAGAAGTAAATTTCTGTTGTTTAAGCCCCTGATTCTGTGGTCCTTGTACCAGCAGCCCTATTGGAACAACACACTGCCTAACACCATTTATATTTAAAAGTCAAGGTTGAGAGGGGTTGATTCACCTTTTGACAATTGAGTACCTTCCTATAACTTGGGTTATCAAAAGCTATTATCTACTTTTTAGGAAGAATTATATTAAGTGTTAATTTATTTATCTTCTTTTGATATTTTCTTTGACTGTCAGATGTGTGGTCTACAATCTACTTTGTTAGCTAGGATGGTTTTCTGTATGTATCTTACAACATTGAAGGTGTGTGCACAATAAGATGGGACAAGATGTTAAAGTAATAGAGAAGGTTTGAGGGTTAGGAAGCAAAGAAGAGAAAGAAATAAGGAAGGAATAAAGGAAGGGAGGAAAGGAAGGAAGGAAAGAAAGAAAGAGGAAGGAGGGAGGGAGGGAAGGAAAAGATGAAGGAAGGGAAGAAAGAGATGGAGAGACATCCTGGTCTCTGTGTGAAACACAAACAAGTCACTCCCTTCACAAAGGTGCGAGTAAGTGTTTTTTTGTCTGTGGTTCTGGTAATATTGGAAAAAATTATTAAAACTCATCTGTGTTAGTTTTCTAAAGTGCCTGCAAAATGTACCACAGTTGGGTGGCTCAGACACCAGAGGTTTATTGTCCGCTGGTTCTGAAGGGTAGACATTGGATTCAGGGTGTCAGTGGGTGCTTCCTTTGGAGGCTGTGAGGAAGTCTGTCTCTGGCACTCCGGTTGGCTTGCTGTCTTTGGTGTTACCTGGTTTGTAGGAGTATCTCCAGGGTCTGCCTTTAAGTCCACACGGCCTTTTCCTTGTTCATGCATCTGTGTCCTCATCTAGCCTCCTCTAAAGACACTCATTATGTTGGATCAGGAGCCACCCACCTCCAGTATAATCCCCTTCAAATCAAATTACCTCTGTAAAGACCATATTCCCAAAGAAATCACATTCTGGAGGTTAGGATGACAACATGTATATTTTGGAGCCTGGAGAAATACCAATAACTTCAGATACACAGATGACACCATCCTTATTGCAGAAAGAGAATAACTAAATAGCCTCTTGATGAAAGTGAAACAGGAGAATGAAAAAACTGGCTTAAAACTCAACATTTAAAAAAAGAAGATCATGTCATCTGGTCCCATCACTTCATGGTGCATAGATGGCGAAACAATAGAAACAGTGACAGACTTTATTTTCTTGAGCTCCAAAATCACTGCAGATGGTGATTGCTGCCATGAAATTAAAAGACGCTTGCTCCTAGGAAGAAAAGCTATGACCAACATAGAGAGCATATTAAAAAACAGAGACATTACTTTGCCGACAAAGGTCCATCTAGTCAAAGCTGTGGTTTTTCCATTTGCCACATGTGGATGTAAGAGTTGGACTATAAAAATAGTTGAGTGCCAAAGAATTGATGCTTTTGAACTGTGGTGTTAGAGAAGACTCCTGAGAATCCCTTGGACTCAAGGAGATCAAACCAGTCAATCCTAAAGGAAATCAGTCCTGAATATTCATTGGAAAAACTGATGCTGAAGTTGAAGCTCCAATACTTTGGCCACCTGATGCAAAGAACTGACTCACTGGAAAAGACTCTAATGCTGGGAAAGATTGAAGGCAGGAGGAGAACGGGATGACAGACAATGAGATGGTTGGATGGCATCACTGACTCGATGGACATAAGTTTGAGCAAGCTCCGGGAGTTGGTGATGGACAGGGAAGTCTGGCATGCTGCAGTCCATGGGGTCGCAAAGAGTCTAACATGACTGAGTGACTGAACTGAACTGAATGCAGCTCATAACAACATCTATTGAAAACAGGTAAACTTAAAAATATCCCCTTGAAATACATTTAAAATATTAAAAATGCCTATATTTATGCACAATTGAGTGTACATATATATGCGATGTAAATAGAAATAAAATAAATGCACATTTATATGGATTTATGCACATGTTATGTGGATTGAGAGCTGAAAAAATAAGAAGGAGGTATGAAACCAAAATCTGGAACAAATGACAACCCAGAGCTACTAATGAACTTTGAGAGAGCCTGTGAAGGTTCTCATTACTCAGGCTGACCTGGGCTCTGGAGTTTGTCTCTGAAACAAAACGGAAAAGTGAAGATCCAGGGCTCACCCTCAGTGGTACATCTGACAAGAAATCTTCCCCGTGTTAAACTCAGATCCAAAGCTCTTTCTCTCCTACAGCACCAGAGGGATGTGACCTTGCCAATGAAAAGAGCTATCCCAGGAGTCTGCATCCAACAAAATATATTTAGTAATGATGGGATATTCTGAATTCATTTTCAAGCAAAGGCCATGCTACCAGCAGGCCCTGGCAGAAAGCAAATGAGTCCAGATAGAAGATTTGAGAAGAAAGAAGGAATAAAGAACAAAGGCGAAAAAGCATTCTGATAAATCTAAATAGTCGGTATAAACAAAATAACTTGTTTTAGGTTGAAAAAAGTCAATACAGACTTAAAAACATCTTGATAATAGCAAACACCAGAAGGTGGCTATCTTATTCTAGTCCACACAATAATCAAGGAAGACAGAGTTAGCAATAAACATTTAGTTTAAGATGGATCTTGTGATTCTTTGGACACTTGTGAAAATAAAAGAAAGAAATCATACATTCTAAGTAAGTAGACACTCATATCTTATGACCCAGTGGTTCCACTACTAGGAATATACCAGAGATAATTAGGTACTTGGCACCAGGAAACATGAACAAGAATGTTTATGTCAACATCATTCAAAATAGCCCCAAACTTGAAATAATTCAAATTTCTATCTATACTTTGGTAAAACAAATAATACTGTAGTCTGAAATGTAGTTAAAAACAATATTGAAGATAAGCTTTCCTTGCATGCAAAAATATACAGATGAACCCCAGAGTTTTTAAATGCAAACTGCAAAACATGGGGATTTTATTAACTTTGATTTTTAAAATCAGTGTTCTAAAAATAAGCAAAGTAAAATTGTGTTGTTTAAAAACACATAGATGGCTAGAAATTCTATAACAGAAATCAATGGACTAGTTACTATACTGCAATTACAAGTCCTTCTGGGAAGGCAGGCTGATACATAACTGTATCCTTGTCATTTGTATTGATTACATGGGAGTTGGTATTATAATTACTCATTAAAGTAGATGATTTTTTTCAGTGAACATTATATTTAATAGAGAAAGAAGATTTTAAATGTATATATATTGAAACTACTTAAAGCAATTTGTTGTCACTAGAGTAACAGAGACAGAAATTTGGGTAATGAGAGTGTTTAAAAGATCTTTTTTAGTATTACATAATGGATATCCTAGTATGCCATGTTTTAATTTGAATTTACCTTGAATCAGCTAGCAATATAACTAGCAATTTATGTTTTGGAATGTTTTGATATACATTATTTTCAATGATGTTGATAACAGGGATAATAATACTATTCGTTATATGAGTACATTTTATCAAGAAAACCAAGTTAATATGATAACTTTAAGAGTTTTGTCTCTGCAATTCTAAAGTTTTTTTCAGTGAAACATCTTGCATTTAGTTGGTGTTCGATTAATGTGTTGTGAACTGTTATCTAACAGGAGGAAAATAAAATAATTCAAGAAGCCAATTCAATTACATAATTTTCTATATAATGCTTACTGTTTGGCTCTTTCCTCCAATATATGTGCTTTTTTTTTTTAAAAAAAATAGATATTTTTATTTTTTTCCCTTAATCAGAGTTGCATATTGTTAAATTTCCAAAGAGATCTCTGTTTTTGTGACCAAAATGGGAAAGAATATTGAGGAGCATCTCTTGGAACCTGGATGATACACGTGGTTTTAGGTAGCACTGCAATTATCCAGTTGTCAATAAAGTGTCTTTACTACTTTATTGGGCTTCCCAGGTGGCTCAGTGGTTAAGAATTCACTTGGCGATGCAGGAAACCAGGTTTGATCCGCAGGAAGATCCCCTTGAGAAGGAGATGGCAACCCTCTCCAGTATTCTCGCCTGGGACATACTATCGACAGAGGAGCCTTGGCAGGCTTCAGTCCATGGGGACACAAAGAATCAGACATGACTTAGTGACAAAACAACAACATTACATTGATATGATTATTTATAGGGTTTAGTTTCTGAAATTGTCTGCAAAGTAATCATAACATATATACAACCTTGGCCAATCTGAGAGATTGTCATTCAACTGTTCAACTCAACCATAAGTGGACTCAAGAATTAATGATTCTTTTATATTTAATTTGAGTTACAACAGAGAGAGCCATTCTTTACTCATCAATTATTAACTCTACCTGGGTAGAGTAATGACACATTATGGTAGCATAGCTTTCCTTCCTAGAGACAGCTGTAAGTTTGAACGTATAGTATGATGATGCACATCATTTAAATGCTCTTGTTTACAAGGATGTCTCCTAGGAAATCAAACATGCTTTGACAGGCTGTTTAAGTTGTTAATATCTTCCTGCCAGAGTACCAAGATTTCTCCTAGGGCTCCAACCTGACTTCCTACCTAAATATTTTATGACTTTGGATTGATTAGTTTGCTCCAAAACAATAGTTTTTCAAATTAGTTTTACCCAGTAACTGAGCTGTGAATTAATTGTCATTTTATTTATTAAACAGCTTTCACAAATGTCTCACTTTCCCAAATGGTGTATACTGTAAGGGAGAGAGAAAGAAAGAGAGAGTGAGAAATGGGAGAATTTCCTATTTCAGGAAATGTTCAGTTTTAAATTATGAAAATAAATGCTGAATCTTTAAATGGAGGTTGAGTACTTAAAATATTATGATGACACATTTTGATATTTCCCCTTTTCCTCTATTTTTCTATAAAGTCCTGGTAACATTCTATATTTAAAAAGAAGCTAATAACCTATTATTGGCATTCTACAAATAATTTTGATAATGATTAAAGAAATATGAGTCAAAATCAATATTATTTCTTCCCAAAAATGCAGTTAGCTATGAAGCAGTGGCTAGAATACTTAGAGGTAAAGATGTGTTTGTGTCAGCCCTTGAAGACAACAGTCTCATTCAGTCATCAAGGTGACAGACTCCTTGCTAAGCCAACATACATCTGCATAAGAACAACTCAGATTATTTATCAAGAGCTGTGTTTACATTAAATAAGTATAACTTGAGCCTTGGGAAAGCTATAGACAAGAAATGGATTTTTGGTCAAACTTTTTCTTTGGATAGGAGTAAATGCCATTTGCGTTCTGGCAAATGCAATCAAACTGTGATATTTTGAGTACATGTGTTCAAAAAAAGATACAATATATGAATACTATATCAAAGAATCATCTCTTCAAAGCTTTAAAAATAATCAGTAATCATGATGCCCTCTTTCTGTTCACACATTATTAAAACATTTCTTCAGTTCTGAGAGACAAGTGATAGATTTTTGCTTAAGGCTTTTTTTCATTGAAACTTCGAAGCTAAACAACAAAGTTCTACTGTTTAACACCAGAGACTGTACTCAATATTCTGTAATAGCCTATATGGGAAAATAACCTGGAAAAGAACAGATACATGTGTATGTCTATACATGTATATTATATGTATATATATGTACATGATGGTGGTGGTTTAGTTGCTAAGTCATGTCATGCTCTTATGACGCCAAGGTCTCTAGTGTATCAGGCTCCTCTGTCCTTGGGATTTCCCAGGCCAGAATACTGGAGTGGATTGCTATTTCCTTGTCCAGGGGCTCTTTCTGGCCCAGAGGCCAAACCTGCATCTAGTGTCTCACAGTCAGATTCTGTACAGCTGAGCCACCAGTGATTCCCATATACATGTATATACATGCATATTATCTGTCTATATGCATATTATATATATAATAAACATGTATCTATTCTTTTCCAGATTATTTGTATAATATGTATATACATGTATGTGTATAACTGACCACTTTGTTGTATACACGAAACTCACACAATATTATAAATTAACTATTTTAAAAATCGGTATATTAAAAAAGAAACTGAGGAGTTGACTTAGGCAGATGAATGGTTTCTACTTTTCTTTAGTTATAATGTAAATATTTAAAATCAACAAAGAAAAGAGAGAAAAAGGACTTAGAAAAAAACAGTATTTCAAATATGTAAGAGTTTATTACAAATATTCATTTCAGAGACTATTTCTTGCTTTCTTAATCAATTATGCTGCTTCTTTTATGGATGCAAGCATCACAATCACAGAGTACATTAGATCCCTAGTATTCATCCTTTGTTGTACAACCATGATTGAGCAAAACTTACTTGTGTTAAAGTATGTATATTATTTCCTTGACATTAATTTTCCATGTGATTTTGCTTCCCATTGGTAGTTAAGTGTAGCTTTTGCACTTAGTAATTTAAACATTATAAATACTCCTTCAAAATAAATATGATTTCATTTTACTAAAAATAGGAAATTTAATGTCAGCTTACAGTTAGGGTATGGATTTAAGTAAACCCATTATGTTAAGAAGTAATGATCTCTGATTGTTTCCAAGGCAAACCATTCAATATTATGGTAATCCAAGTCTATGCCCCAAACAGTAATACTGAAGAAACTGAAATTGAATGGTTCTATGAAGACCTACATGATCTTTTAGAATTAACATGCAAAAGTACGTCATTTTCATTATAGGGGAATGGAAGGCAAAAGTAGAAAGTCAAGAAACACCTGGAGTAACAGGTAAATTTGGTCTTGGAGTACAGAATGAAGCAGGGCAAAGGCTAATAAGAATTTTGCCAAAAGAACATACTGGTCATAGCAAACATCCTCTTCCAACAACACAAAAGAAGACTCTACACATGAACATTACCAGATGGTCAATACCGAAATCAGATTGATAATATTCTTTGCAGCCAAAAATGGAGAAGCTCTATACAGTCAGCAGAAACAAGACCAGGAGCTGACTGTGGCTCAGACCATGAACTCCTTATTGCCAAATTCAGACTTAAATTGAAGAAAGTAGGGAAAACCACTAGACCATTCAGGTACGACCTAAATCAAAGCCCTTATGATTATACAGTGAAAGTGAGAAATAGATTTAAGGGATTAGATCTGATAGACAGAGTGCCTGATGAACTATGGACATAGGTTCATGACATTGTACAGGAGACAGGGATAAAGATCATTCCCAAGGGGGGGAAAATGCAAAAAAGCAAAATGGCTGTCTTATACATAAGAGGAAGCCTTACAAAGCTGTGAAAAGAAGTGAAAAGCAAAGGAGAAATGGAAAGATATATACCCATTTGGATGCAGAGTTCCAAAGAAAAGCAAGGTGAGATAAGAAAGCCTTCCTCAGTGATCAGTACAAAGAAATAGAGGAAAACAACAGAATGGGAAAGATTAGAGATCTTCAAGAAAGTTAGAGATACCAAGGTAACATTTCATGGAAAGATGGGCTCAATAAAGGACAGAAATGGTATGGACATAACAGAAGCAGAAGATATTAAGAAGAGGTGGCAAGAATACACAGAAGAGTGAAGTAAGCCAGAAAGATAAACACCAATACAGTATACTAACACATATATATGGAATTTAAAAAGATGGTAACGATAACCCTATATGCAAGACAGAAAAAGAGACATAGATGTACAGAACAGGCTTTTGGACTCTGTGGGAGAAGGCAAGGGTGGGATGTTCTGAGAGAACAGCATTGAAACAAGTATACTATCAAGGGTGAAACAGATCACCAGCCCAGGTTGGATGCATGAGACAAGTGCTCAGGGCTGGTGCACTGGGAAGACCCAGAGGGATGGGATGGGGAGGAAGGTGGGAGGGGGGATTGGGATGGGGAATACCTGCAAATCCATGGCTGATTCATGTCAGTGTATGGCAAAAACCACTACAATATTGTAAAGTAATTAGCCTCCAACTAATAAAAATAAATGGAAAAAAAAAAAGAATACACAGAAGAACTATACAAAAAAATCTACATGACCCAGACAATCACGATGGTGTGATCACTCACCTAGAGCCAGACATCCTGGAATGCGAAGTCAAGTGGGTCTTAGGAAATATCACTATGAACAAAGTTAGTGGAGGTAATGGAATTCCAATTGAGCTATTTCAAATCCTACAAGATGATGCTGTGAAAGTGCTGCTCTCAATATGCCAGCAAATTTGGAAAACTCAGCAGTGGCCACAGGACTGGAGAAAGTTAGTTTTCATTCCAATCCCAAAGAAAGACAATACCAAAGAATGCTCAAACTATTGAACAATTGCACTCATCTTACATGCTAGTAAAGTAATGCTCAAAATTCTCCAAACTAGGCTTCATTTTGTGAACTCTGAACTTCCAGATATTCAATCTGGTTTTAGAAAAGGCAGAAGAACCAGAGATCAAATGGCCAATATCTGTTGTATCATTGAAAAAGCAAGAGAGTTCCAGAGAAATATCTATTTCTGCTTTATTGACTATTTCAAAGCCTTTGACTGTGCAGATCATCACAAACTGTGGAAAATTCTTCAAGAGATGGGAATACCCAACCACCTGACCTGTCTCTTGAGAAATCTGTATACAGGTCAGGAAACAACAGTTAGAACTGGGCATGGAACAACAGACTGGTTCCAAATTGGGAAAGGAGTACATCAAGGCTGTATATTGTCACTGTGCTTATTTAATTTATATACAGAGTACATCATGAGAAACAGTGAGTTGGATGAAGCATAAGCTGGAATCAAGATTTCCAGGAGAAATATATATAACCTCACATATGCAGATGACACCACCCTTATGGCAGAAAGTGAAGAAGAACTAAAGAGCCTCTTGATGAAAGTGCAAGAGGAGAATGAAAATGTTGGCTTAAAAGTCAACATTCAGAAAACTAAGATCATGGCATCTGGTCCCATCTCTCCATGGCAAATAGATGGGGAAACAATGGAAACAGTGGCTGACTTTATTTTTGGGGACTCCAAAATCACTGCAGATGGTGACTGCAGCCATGAAATTAAAAGATGCTTACTCCTTGGAAGGAAAGTTATGACCAACCTATACAGCATATTAAAAAGTAGAGACATTGCTTTCTCAACAAAGGTCCATCTAGTTAAGGCTATGGCTTTTCCAGTAGTCATATATGGATGTGAGAGTTGGACTGTAAAAAAAGCTGAGCACCAAAGAATTGATGCTTTTGAACTGTGGTGTTGGAGAACACTCTTGAGAGTTCCTTGCACCACAAGCAGATCCAACCAGTCCATCCTAAAGGAAATCAGTCCTGAATATTCATTGGAAGGTCTGATGCTGAAACTGAAACTCCAGTACTTTGGCACCTGATGCTAAGAACTGACTCATTTGAAAAGACCCTGGTACTATTTAAGATATAAGGTGCAAGGATAAGGGGATGACAGAGGATGAGATGGTTGGATGGCATCACCAACTCAATGACATGAGTTTGAGTAAACTCCAGCAGTTGGTGATGGAGAGGGAGGCCTGGTGTACTGTTGTTCATGGGGTCTGAAAGAGTCTGACAGGACTGAACTGACCGAACTGAAGATATAGTATTTTCTTTATTCCTTTTTTAATATGAAAAGATGTTAATACACATGTTCTGTGATATGATAGGGTCAAGCTCTACTTTTTTTTCTTTTAGAGCTACTCATCACATATATATATGTGTGTGTGTGTGTGTGTTTCTGTACCTTACATGGTCCCAGCTCCCTACAGAATTAGTTACCTTCAGACTAAAAATGTATTTTATTTGGATACTTCATCTACAGTAATTTTTAAAAGGTTTTTTATTCATTGTCTTTCACCTATCCCAAGTAGGTCAGACCTTTCAGCCAAAGCATAGAACTGAAGCGTCACTGTAGACAGTTCAGGTAATTACATTGAATAATACACTTTGTTTAAGTAAAAGTTCTGAAAAATATCTTAATTCTCTGACTTATTTGGCCTTGGTGACATGACCTAGGAGCTATCATTAAACTGTGTGGAAGAAGTGACTATTTTCTTGCAGGACAGACATAAATAGTTCAGTGGGAAAAAACCCACAAAAATTGTTTCTGTTCTGGCAGACATTACAATGAGATGTTTCCCAAGTGTTAAAGTAAGAAGCACAGAAGATTCTATTTTGAAATGATCATAAATTTTAGTGCCAAGGGTAATGAATAAATAAAAAGTACAGCTCTAAGACAGAAACATGTTTACTAAGAATGGTCCAAAATTCTGAATAGTCAAATAAAACAGCGAGCAGACTAGCTAAGAAAGAAACAATGTTTTAATCACTAATATAATAAAAATCTTGCTTTTTGTTTCTACTTGCCAATATAATTAAAGTTTTGAGTATAAAATGTAAATGGCAGTAGGAGTTAAACAACAATATTTATTTTTCTTATTTTCTAATTCAAAACATTCTACCATATACATGATCTCAATGACTAATTCTGGCCTTTGACATTCTTTGCATCATTCACTTAAAACTTACCATAAAATGTCTCATATGGTGTATTTATCTTTGTGTCTTGTCACTGGCTTGTAAATATTTTGACACTAGAAACTTATTTTATGCCCTCTGATATCTAATAGAATGTCTCATGTCTCTCAGGGATGGGTAAAGTGGGACTTGGCCAAATCAGGCTGACTGCTGTTTTTGCAGAGCTTTATTAGAACAAAACCACACCGTTGGTTTGTAAAAACTGGGCAACTTGCAGGTCAGTGTAGTAATGACTCATGTTACATAAAATCTGACTTTGTGTAAATATAAAAGACCAAACAACAGAATTTAATAATTTTCTTTTCTCAGAAATACCAGTAGAGAAAAACTTTAACATATTAAAAGGGATTTTGTGAGCATTTCAACTTTCTTAAAGACCCCAGAGATATTATTTGGGGAGCATTTCTCCATTGTCAATATCATTATTTTATTCATATGCCACTAACAATCTGTGTTGTTAATAAAAATCTATTGCATTTTTTGGGCAAAGTAATTATGGGCAAAGAAAGTGTGAGAATGTTGCTCAGGAAGCTGGAAGGCATGCCAAAATGATGTAAGGGGCTGTGAGTGCCTCTCAGAAAGTGACCCTGCTTGTTTGGGTTCTAGGCTGGACATCAAACCCTGTTTCATAAAGCAGTAGTCTCTTGAGATCAGGGCACTACAAACTTAAAAAGAATGAATTTGCTGTGATCCTCTTAATCAACAGGAAAAAATATAGCTCTCATAATTAATGAGCTGTCAAAGCTATTTTTAACCAAGGAGCAACTAGAACAACCCAGAGTCATAAATCTGTGGCATAGGTGCATCCCAATTTGATTTACTTTCCTGATGAAGCTCAGGAAAAAAACAAAACAAAACAGATTTAGGCATAATATTAAAAATAATATCCTTCAAGCTAGACTTCAGCAGTATGTGAACCGAGAGCATCCAGATGTTTAAGGGTTTAGAAAAGGCAGAGGAACCAGGGATCAAATTGCCAACATTTGCTGGATCATCGAAAAAGCAAGGAAATTCCAGGAAAACATCTACCTCTGTTTCATTGTCTACGCTAAAGCCTCTGACAGTGCAGATCATAACAAACTGTGAAAACTCTTAAAGAGATGGGAACACCAGACCATCTTACCTGTCTCCTGAGAAACCCATATACGGGAGAAGAAGCAACAGTTAGAACCTTATATGGAACAACTGACCTGCTCAAAATTGAGACAGGAAGTATGACATGGCTGTTTATTGTCATTCTGTCTATTTAACTTACATGCAGAGCACATGATGTGAAATGCAGGGCTGGATGAGTTACAGGCCGGAATCAAGATTACCAGGAGAAATATCAATAACCTCAGATATGCAGATGATACCACTTTAATGGTGGAAAGCAAAGAGGAACTAAAGAGCCTCTTGATGAGGGTGAAAAAGGAGAGTGAAAAACCCAGCTTAGAACTCAATAAAACTTAAGATCATGGCATCTGGTCCCATCACTTCATGGCAAATAGAAGGGGAAAAGCTGGAAGCAGTGACAGATTTCCTCTTCCTTGGCTCTGAAATCACTGTGGATGATGACAGTAGCCATGGAATTAGAAGACGACTGCTTCTTTGCAGGAAAGCTATGACAAATCTAGTAAAAAGTAAAGATATCACTTTGCTGAAAAAAGTCTGTATAGTCAAGGTTATGGTGTTTCCAGTAGTCATTTATGGATGTGAGATTGGACCATAAAGAAGGCAGAGAGCGTCAAAGAATTGATGCTTTCAAACTGTGGTGCTGGAGAAGACTCTTTAGAGTCCCTTGGACTGCAAGAAGATTAAACCAGTCAATGTTAAAGGAAATCTACCCAGATAATTACTGGACAGTGTTAAGCATGGACTTCCCTGGTGGCTCAGATGGTAAAGCATCTGCCTACAATGCAGGAGACCCAGGTTTGATCCCTGCATTGGGAAGATCCTCTGGAGAAGAAAATGGCAGCCCACTCCAGTACTCTTGCCTGGAAAATCCCATAGACGGAGGAGCATTGTAGGCTACAGTCATGGGGTCGCAAAGAGTCGGACACGACTGAGAGACTTCAATTTCTTTCACTTTACTTACTGGAAGGACTGATGCTGAAGTTGAAGCTGCAATACTTTGGCCATCTGATGGGAAGAGCCAGCTCATTGGAAAAGACCCTGATGCTGGGAAAGATTCAAGGCAGAAGAAGGGGTTGACAGAAGATGTGACGGTTGGATCGCATCACTGATTCAGTGGACATGAACTTGAGCCAACAGTGGGGGACAGTGAGGAACATAGCCTGCCGTGCTGCAGTCCATGTTATCGCAGAGTTGGATACAACTTGGCGACTGAACAACATTAAAAATATTCATCCAACAACTTTTCTCCTCTGTTTACTTATTATTTTACTTCACTTGTTGACATAAAAGACATAGGAAAGACCTGACTTCACAAACACATACTAGTCATATGTCATGCTGCTGCTGCTAAGTCGCTTCAGTCATGTCCGAGTTTGTGTGACCACATAGACGGCAACCCACCAGGCTCCCCTGTCCCTGGGATTCTCCAGGCAAGAACACTGGAGTGGGTTTCCATTTCCTTCTCCAATGCATGAAAGAGAAAAGTTAAAGTGAAGTCGCTCAGTTGTGTCCGACTCCTAGCGACCCCATGGACTGCAGCCTACCAGGCTCCTCCATCCATGGGATTTTCCAGGCAAGAGTACTGGAGTGGGCTGCCATTGCCTTCTCCTAGTCATATGTCATAGTAGGCAAGAATAGTGGGGTTTGTATATTACCTTCTCTTGTTCTTTATGATTTTTCCTGTGTTTCAGTAAAATTTGTGAAAACTTCCCAGCAGTGATATTAAGATGAAAGTGTGAGTAAAAAAAATACAGTGAAAAGACTCGTGAACTTTTGCTGTCCAGTGACAAAAAATAGTCTGAATGTTTGTTTTCTAGTCTCCACCGGAAACAGAGATACTTCATTAGCTCCCAGGCTTGAAATAGCGTGAGCCTAAATTTAGTGCTTGGGTCAGACAGCAGATTGAACAAAACACACAGAGTAAATAGTGTACAGTCCAAAAGCATTGCTTAGGGGCTGGGGAGGTTCTTAGTTTATAAGAGAGAAGAGACTCAGAAAATGGTTTGGAGGAGTATACTTTTCTCTGTCCCAGGAAGAGTGATTTGCTTGTTTTTCCTTTTTTTTAAAAGAGGATATCAGTAAACTGAGTAATATTTAAGAGACGTGCATTTTGCAGGAGTCTTTTTTTTTTTTCTTTCAGACAATATTGCACAGGTTTAATTCATTTTGTTACCTTCTATTGTGCAAAATTTTTTCTATATTGCTAGAATAGGGAGTGCTCAGTTATACATAAGATATTTTTCCACCCTCAAAACTTCAGAGCTAAAATAAGAACATTTGGCCACTAGGGATAAACTGAGGAATATTAACCCATTTATGCTTAGAAATGATTTGCCTCATTTGCTCTTGTGAAACCCAGAGGGAATTCCCACATCCTTAGGAAGGCAAAGCTGCTTGATTCTAGCACCTGAGCCACTGTGATCATTCTATCTTTTCTTTATATCTTGCAGTCCTAAATATCTTGTCTCTGAATGTTATCCAAATAGCTCACATTAGACCAAATCTCCTCTCTCCTGCTCCAAGTGAACTCCCAGTGTGTGTGATCAGCACCCCCCAGAATATTCCAATCATTCCTCACCAGCTCTTAACTAGAGGTGCCAGCCTCAACACAGGGGTTACCTCTAATTTTTGTAGGACCCAGAACAACAGTGTATATGAAAGCCCACGTATTTTATCAAGCTAATAAACTGCTACATTAAAGTCTATAGTCCTACTTTGAAAAACAGACTTTCACAAAAACACACTTTTTAATATGCAAACTATGATTGTTTATTAAAGAAGACCAAATTTATATTATTGCATCTAGGTGGGCATAGTATTGATACATTAGCAATATTTTTGGTTAGAAATAAACTAAACATATAATTCATAACATGGTTATTTCAGAAGTTAGTTTAATTTATCTCACTTATATAAAATCATTATTTGAGTCAAGGTTTTTCTATAATTTGTTTTATTATAATCGACACGAATATTTAGGATTAAAACACAATTAAGGCATGATTTATTAGATAGGTAAGTTACATAAAATTTAAAAATAAAATGTAGTTTCATTTTTTCAAAGTTTTTTTCCCTAAACTATTAATATTTGTTCAGCAAAATTCAGTGGAAAATAAAAATCTCAATAAAATATTAAAGACATATCTAAATTATTTAAATTTAAATAAGTGCTTAATTTTTGAAAATATGAATAAATGTTTAAAATACAAAATAAAATTATCATTCATCATAGTAAATATTGGTTCAGGAAAGAATCATTACCTGATGCTAAATCTAGAAGAAATCTTGATAAAGGTCTGGATAATTGCATCATCTTGAGTTGTTCTCTTACAAATTGCTTAATTTTTGCCTGAGAAAAAGTAGTAACTTTCCTATGGAGAGGTTGGGACCCTCAAGATAAGTGATCAAGCTGAACATCACCAGTGAGAATAAGATGGATGTAGCCTACCACCGAGGAGAGACCCAGCATCCTTACTGCACTGTCCACATGGGGATACAGATCCTGAGTCTGGTCCTGAAGGCAATGACAGACAAAACCCAACTGAGGCATGTTCTATTTATAAAATAAGGGCAGGCTGTAATCTTCAGAAATGCTCATATTATTAAATTGCATACATTTTTCTGTGTCTCTGTCCATTTTTCTTCATTAATTTTGCCTCTGTTCTTCAGATGACGTAATCTCTGTCAAAACTTCTCTAGATTCACTGATTATTTTCTTTTGCCTGTTCAAGTCTACTGTTGAATCTTCCCAGTGATCTTTTTCATTTTAATTACTCTACTGTTCAATTCCAAAATTTGTATTTGGTACTTTTTGTAATTTTGATCACTTTATATTTTCTATTTAATGAGACATTGTTATCATACCTTTTTTTACTTTTATAAAAATTGAGTTATAACTGGCTTACATCTTATAGTTTTTAAACATTATTTCCTTTAGTTCTTTTTTGAAATACCTATAGACATTTATTTGTTTTTAATATTTAATTTATTTGGCTGCCTTGGATCTTAGTTTCAGCATGTGGAATCTCTAGTTATGGTTTGCAGGCAACAGAGTGCACACAGGTTCAGTAGTTATTCCGAGGCATGTGGGATCTTAGTCCCCTGACTAGGGATCAAACCCTCATCCCCTGCATTGCAAGGATGGATTCTCAGCCACTGGACCGCCAGGGAAGTTCTCTCCTTTAGTTCTTTGAACATGTCTATAATGGTTGCTCCAGAGTCCTTGCCTAGAAAATCTCACAGTTTCTCTTGCCATTTCCCCTCTTTTTCCTGTGTATGAATCACACTTTTCTGTTTAATGTCTCATAATTTTTTGAGACACTGACATGTTTGAGAATACATTTTTTGCATCTCTAGGGACTGATTCTTCTCCCACACCAATCCACACTCTGAGGGCTTCTAGTTGCTTATTCATTTGTTTGGTGACTTGGTAGGAGAATCTTAGTGAATTCTTTTCCCTGCAGTGAAGCCTCTGGTGTCCTTCCTCAGAGGGCCGTCTGTGGGTGACTGTACCTCAGTCTGCAGTGCTGATGGTTTTAGTAGGGCTTTTTTAATTTTTCCCTTCCCTCCTCTCTCTGTTATCCCCTCATCTCTTCTGCCTTTTTGGTTTCACACCCAGCTGTTAGGCTCCACTATCTGGTGGCAGATTATTCTGCTGCTTCTGACAATTCTCTGAGGCATAAATCGCTCTTCTGATCCAGTTACATTTGAGATCTTTGCAGAAGTCATTTTGGGGGCCATCCCTGAGGTCTGCTGTAACAGTAAGTGGGCTATCCTGAGGTCTCTCTGGCAAACTATTAGATTGATGAAAAAGCAATTGCAGTTTTGGATTGTGAATTTTAAATCATTATAGCTAGTCTCAAACACATCTTATTAATCAAAATAGGAATCATTATAATCAATACATTTTAGCAATGAGAAATAAGTTTACAAATAAGAAATAAGAATCAAAATGAGTTTGTTTATTCCTGTAGCATAAATATCCATGCTTTGGGGTTTGATGAATACTTGGAAAGAATTTTCTGCCTTCCGCTGGTTGTAGAAGCATTTTCCCTGCAAAAAGTTGTTGAGATGCTTGAAGAAGTGGTAAGTAGTTCGGGAGAGGTCATGTGAATATGGCAGATGAGGAGAAACTTCATAGCTCAATTTGTTCAACTTTTGGAGTATTGATTGTGTGACATGCAATTGGGTGTTGTTATCGAGAATAGGACACTTTCTGTTGACCAATGCCAGCAGTAGGTGTTGCAATTTTCTGTGCATCTCATCGATTTGCTGAGCATACTTCTCAGATGTAATGGTTTCACTGGGATTCAGAAAGCTGTAATGGATCACACTGATAGCAGACCACCAAATAGTGATTGTGACCTTTTTTTGGTGCAAGTTTGGTTTTGGAAAGTACTTTTAAGCTTCTTCTGGGTCCAATCACTGAACTAGTGATTGGTTGTTTGTGTGTAAAATCCACTTTTTGTCACACATCACAGTTCGATCAAGAATTGGTTCATTGTTGTTGCATAGAATAAGAGAAGATGACACTTCAAAATGATTTTTTTTTTTTTTTTTTTTGGTTTATGGTCAGCTCATGAGGCACCCACTTATCAAGCTTTTTCACCTTTCCACTTTGTTTCAAATGCCAATGACCATAGATTGGTCGATGTTAAGTTTTTTGGCAACTTCTTGTATAGTTCTAAAAGGATTAGCTTTGATGATTGCTCTCAACAGGTCCTTGTCAATTTCTGATGGCCAGCCATTACACTCTTCATCTTTAAGGCTCTAGTCTCCTTTGCAAAACTACTTGAACCCCCACTGCACTATACTGTTAGAAGTTCCTGGGCCAAATGCATTGGTGATGTTGTGAGTTGCCCCTGTTGCTTTAAGACCCATTTTGACTGTGTAAAAAAAAAAAAAAGCACTAGAATTTGCTTTTTGTCTAACATCATTTCTAAAATAAAAATAAAATAAACAGAAAGTAACAGGTCATTAGCAAAAAAAAAAAAAAAAAAAAACAGCAAGAAGTACACATTAAGATGATGCATAGCATAACCACCTTTATTTAAGAATGTATTCCAATATCAAATGGCAAAGTTCAACAATGCACAGCTGCAAACTACTTTTTGCACCAATTTAATAGATGGGTCAAGGTATAACTCTTGTTTTTGGGTCACCTCCAGCCTACTCTTAATTGCTGACCACTAAAATATCCATTGTTTTGGAGACCACCCTTAAGGTGGAACTTCCCCCGCAATGTTTCCATGAAGCTCAGAATTTGGGGGATAATTTTGAAGCTTTGAAATATCTTAAGGTGTGTCTCTTCCATTAGGCAGAAAAGAACGTGACCCACTACCCTGGGACTGACACTTTGGTTCAGGAGAGGACCCCAGTGGGGAGAGGAAATGCTGGTCCTTAGGTGATCTTTCCCAGCGTGGAAGCTCCACCCCATGAGCAAGCTGCGGTAAAGGTGACAGAAGCCCCAGGACTCTTGGTCTTCCATGTCTGCTGTAAGCCTCTGGTTTGTGAGTCAAGGCTGTGAGGGGAAAAGGAGTTCCTGCCCTCTGGCCTCACTCTCTTGGAATTTAGTTGTTGCCACAAGTAGCTGAGGGAAGTGAGACATGCTGGTCCAGAGAGCCCAGGGCCCCAGACCAAGAGCTGGACAGAGGGACCCCCACTGCTTGGACACATTCTCTCCAAGTGGGGGTCTCCTTACTCTGGGCTTTGTGTGGGGAGAGGTAAGTGAGTTGTGGCTCTAATACCACAGGGTGTTCCCACCAAGATTTAGTATAATTTCCTGAACAAAAAAAAAAAATCTTCATTTGTTTTATGCCCTTAGGACAATCTCTGGAAACCTTAAATGTCAACTTTTTAAAAATGTATTTGTATTGCTAATAAACAAGAAACAAATTATGATTGTTTCTTATAGGACCTGGTTCTCAGTACTCATCCTGTGATTCCAGAAGTGGAATTATACTGGACTTCTTTATCTCAAACAACTGTCTTTGTAGTTATGTAGTTTTCCAATAAGTTCATTCAGTTGTTCAGCAGATATGTCAGGGTTGTCTTTGAATCTCTGAATGAGGAATCAAACATGGCAGAAAAAATACTAACATCTGAATCTACCAAAGTTTATATACTATTTCCCTAAATAAAAAACAATCTTTATTAGGCTATTTATTGCCTTAATATATTCTTACTAGAATTACTATTGAAATAAAGAAAAAATAAATTCATAGTATAGATAGAGGTTAAGAGCAGAAGTGTTGAAACAAGCCTTTGTTTTTAATCCCAAGTTCAACATCTAATGGCACGTTGTGACCTTTCTGTGTCTCTGCCACCTTACTGATGAAACAGGATAATAACAGTAATCACCTTCTAGAGCTTTTGTGACTTAATATATGCAAAGCACTTAAAGTAGTCATGGGCAAAGAATACTTGCTACATAAATATTTGTTATTATTTAATAATAATAAAACTTGCATTGACTGCATGATGAAATTCAATCTGTAGGTATAAAATTACTCCATAATATGTATTTCTGTCCAGTGCCAATTAATTACACTGAGAGAAATATGACTGTCCTTAATAAGGCAATTAAAAATATATAATTTTTATGGACTAGTAGTTCTTTGTAATCTTATAACACAAGTAATTATAAAGAGAGGCTAATTTGAGACATTACTCCTCTTGTCTTATCCATGGTTTTAGAAACCTATAATTAACTCATAATAGGTAGTGTGCTCAAATACCTTTTGTGGTCCCTGAAAAGGTATTAAATTAACTCAGAAATTTTCCAAATTTTAACTTTAAGAAATTCAGTTGTATTCCAAAATGCATTTAGTATATAGAATATTTTTCTTCACAGACTGCATTTTATTGAATGACTTTTTCATCCAAGAAGTAACATAATTTAAAAAATTCAAGCCATGCCTATTTTTATTATATGAATATGTATAGTCATTAATCATCACAAAGAAAATTGACTATGTATCTAAGTAAGAGGGATACCATCCTAACATATTTGTTGAGAAGAAAAGCAAATTTGATATCAACTTACTATTGGAAGGATTTTAGAAACAGAAGCTGGAGACTCCTATTTTGGGCTTATGCAAGAAGTTGGGAATCCAAAGCAAATGAAATCTATAAGTGTGCTTTTCTTCCTCAAGTCACATATGATAAAAATCTAGAGGAGTAATGGCATGCAGTAAAGCAAAGAAGTACAGTTGTATTGAATGCATCTATTTCTAGGAAGATTTGAAAATTTTGACAATCAGATATAAAGGTAGGCACTTTTTACAGTATTTAGATTCCTTTCATTGAAACTACTTTCTTCCCATTGTGAATTTTCTTGAATCCGTCTTTATAATTAGAGATATCATTGGCTCACCACCCTTTACTTTATGAAACCTTACATTTGAAAGTGTTAAGATGGTTCATGATAATTAATATGTTTTTCTATTTTATAAAGGATTTAAAGATGTCATAAAGAGGCATAGGAACAAACTGAGTTGAACAAACCAAGTTGAACAAACTCTTCTGAAAGTCAAAAAAGTATAAGGCAGCAGAAATCTATACTGATTTTTACCAACATAGTATAAATGAAAATAGGTTTAAGTGGGAGCACTGGCCATATACTGGGAATTTCACTGCTAAAGGTAAGCTTAGGAAGAAAAAAGATTAAACTTACCCATAAAATATTTCAATGGAAATATCATATGTTACTTTTTTAAAATCAAAGTATAAATGACTTATAATATTATGAGAGTTTTAGCTGTATGACATAGTGATTTGATATTTTATACATTACAAAATGATCACCATAGTAATATAGTTACCATCTGTCACAATATGAAGTTACTACAATATTTTTTCTATATTTCCTTGACTGTACATTACATCCCAATGACTTATTTATTTTACAACTGGAAGTTTGTACCTCATAATCTCCTTTATTTATTTCACCATTTTACCCACCCACACACACACTGACAACCGTCAGATTGATTTATGTATCTATGCATGTGCTTTTGTTTTATTTATTTGTTTGTATTGCTTTTTAGTCCATATATACATGGAATAATATGGTATTTGTCTTTCTCTGACTTATTTGAAAATAATGTAAAATGAAAATAATGTCTGTAATCGGTTATGTGAAAGACAGTAACTGAAAAGAAAAAAAAATCAGAAGAGATGATCTAGAAAGATTTAGCAAAATTAACAAAATAAATTGCATAATAACTATGGAGTTTATGTGCTTTACAGACTTTTCATAAATAGGTGAATAATGATAAAATTTGAAGTCCTAAAAATTTTTTAAAGCTTGAAAATTTTTACATAAACAAGAATGCTTAGCATTCAGAATGAAATTTTCATAAGTATATAATTAAGAAATAGGTTTCAAAGTTTTTCCCTGAAGTCCTAAATCAATTTTAAAAGTTATTATAATAATGAGATATTAAAAAAGTTTCAAGGTTTCAATGGTAATACAAATGTAATAAAACTTGAATTTTCAGTAAAATGCAAAATACTTTCTACCAGAAAACATTTATTTCTTATAACACTTAGTTTTTCTACCTAACCATAATTTTATGTTTGGAAACAAAATAGATAAACATATAGCTAAATATTGCAATATGGCAAATAATTGTCTTTGCTCAAATTATGTTCACGGTGATTTTTGCACAGTAATTTATAATATTTCTATGATTATGCATGAGCATTTGTTTACTATTCCATATATTCAAAATCAAATTTTGCTTTTACAAAGTCCACTTAAAATACATTAAAAAAAAACAAATTTTCTTTAGTGCACTGTTCTGCTGCCCCATTAGAGCTTGTACAACTGGATTTTCTCATTCATAATATCTAATCAATGTGCATTTTGCTTCTGGCTATGGAAAAGCAATGCATCCAAAATTGCAGAAATTTTTAAAGCATAATATATATGAAAATAAATTTTAAATATTGATATATTTTCTTCTAGTTTGCTTTTTGTGAAAATTATGCACAAAGATTATATCTTTGTATGTGCAATAAGCATAACTTACTACAGTGAATTTTCAAATAACCAATATTAATAAAAGAATCAAGAAATGTAATATTATATTTCTACTGTAACAATTCTATTCTGAGCAAGGCCTCTACTTTTGGGACTTTAATCCTTTGTCCATCTTATACATGTATATCCTCCACCAACTTGTACTCCTTAAAACCACCTATTTACATAAGGACTGATACCTTGGCTGATGCTGAAGCTGAAGCTCCAATACTTTGGTCCACGTGATGCAAAGAATCAACTCATTTTAAAAGACCTTGATGATGGGGAAGATTGAAGGCAGGAGGGGAAGAGGGCAACAGAGGATGAGATGGTTGGATGGCATCACTGATTCAATGGATATGAACTTCAGCAAACTCCGGGAGATAGTGAGGGACAGGGAGGCCTGATGTGCTGCAGTCCATGGGGTGGCAAAGAGTTGGACATGACTGAGGGACTGAACAACAACAGCAAGACAACTATACTTTGGCTACCAAAGACCACCCTAATCGGGAAAGGGGCATTCCCTTCTCCAACTGGAATGTATGGCTCAGACGGTAAAGAATCCACCTGCAATGCGGGAGACCTGGAGTCCATCCCTGGGTTGGGAAGATCCCCTGGAGGAGGGCATGGCAACCCATTCCAGCGCTCTTGCCTGGAGAATCCTCATGGACAGAGGAGCCTGGTGGACTACATGCAGTCCATGGGATCGCAAAGAGATAGACATGTCTGAGTGACTAAACATAGCACAGCACAGCACACAGCACAATAGCACATCAGCCAAGATACCATTGGAAAACTAGACTCAAGCATTTCCTTTCGAGAAAATATTGAATTAATTGAGCTATTTAGCTGACATTCAAACAGTGGATGGGAAACTTTGCATAAGAGCATTTTCATTCTGCCCCAATAGTATGAGTGAAAGTGAAAGTCACTCAGTCATGTCTGACTTTTTGTAACCCCATGGACTATACAGTCCACGGAATTCTCCCATCCAAGTACTAACCAGGCCCGACCCTGATTAGCTTCCGAGATCAGACGAGACCAGGTGCGTTCAGGGTGGTATGGCCGTAGACTTGTCCATGGAATTCTCTAGGCCAGAATTCTGGAGTGGGTAGCCTTTCCTTCTCCAGGGAATCTTCCCAACCCAGGGATTGAACCTAGGTCTCCCACACTGCAGGCGGATTCTTTACCAACTGAGTCACAAGGGAATCCCAATAGCTTCTGTCCCAATAGCATTCTTCAATTGTTTCAAGATTGAGGAGGAGGAGGAACTCAAGGAATTCAGAAATATCAATGAGGAAATATTTGCAATTATTCAGGTAAGTGTCAGAACTCAGTTCTTTCTATTGGGTTTGGAAAAGATGTGAAGAGAAACATTGCAAGGGTAAAATTAATGGACCTCTTTTAGTGTTTTTATGTGAGTAAGGGGTTTTAGATGATATATTGAATTTTAATTTAAACCATGTCAAATGACTTTAGATATTGATTGGTGCACAAATTGATCATTGAACTTGGTGATTATAAATCATTAATGTCTAATGGAAAAGCAGCTTTGGTACATTGATTAGTGAGAAGTAAAATTTTGAGAAGAAACTAGATGAAATGAGTGAGAATATTGTTTATAAATAATTGACAATGAAAGGATGAAGATAGGTCATATTTGAAGGAAAACAAAGGTGGAAGGAAGATCTCTTGGGGGTATGGATACTTGATTCCTCATTTTACACATTTCTTACTCTAAGTATTGGCCATGCATCCCTAATTGTATTCAAAGGTGATAATTTTAAGACAACACATATATACTATTGATACTATGTATAAAACAGATAACTAATGAGAACCTACTGTATAGCTCAGGGAACTCTACTCATTACTCTGTAGTGACTTGAATGGGAAAGAAGCCCAAAGGGAGGGGATATATGGATATACATAGCTGATTCATTTTGCTGTATAGTAGAAGCTATCACAATATTTTAAAGCAATACTCCAATAAAAATTAATTTTGAAATGATAATGACTGTAATTTCAGAACCTGTGGGAAAAAAAGTTTACTTTTTGTTTTGTCCTTCTGTGCTGTGTGTGCTGTGTTTAGTCACTCAGACCTGTCTGACTCTTTGTGACCCCATGGACTGTAGCCTGCCAGACTCCTCTGTCCATGGGGTTCTCCAGGCAAGAATACTGGAGTGGGTTGCCATGTCCTCCTCCAGGGGATCTTCCCAACCCAGGATTGAATCCAGGTCTCCTGCATTGCAGGTGGATTCTTTACTATCTGAGCCACCAGGGAAACTTGTCCTTCTAATTATGTCTTTATCTTAACACTTCAGTAGACTTTCAGTAAGGGGGGGCAAAAACCTACCCTGTTACCCAGAGCTATTTAACCATCCAGGCATTTGCCAGCCGTTTAGTCATGGGCGGTGAGGGGCAATTACAGTGAGAAACAAATATGCATGGCTATGCAAGTACCACCATATTCAATCAAAATATACTGACACATGACCACTTAATATCAAAAGGAAATGCTTATAAAAATGAAGAAGACTTGTTTATGCTCACTTGTTTTGAGCAATGTTCAGATAGGTTAATTCTTTTTTTTTTTTCATTTATTCTTATTAGTTGGAGGCTAATTACTTTACAATATTGTAGTGGGTTTTGTCATACATTGACATGAATCAGCCAAACTAGTACAGCCACTATGGAAACAGTGTGGAGATTTCATCTAGGTTAATTTTTAAGTGGAACGCCTTAAAAGAGTAAGCAAGGATTTTGATTTCTGGTTGAGTTTGGGGAAGAGATAAATCATTATCCACCTTCGTTCTGAATATACTGTAAATCAGCAGTCTATTTTTCATGAAAACTTTTTAAAGTTCATTTTTTTCTTTATACATGTAGGCTGTTGATAAAGTGTTATGTACATAGAGACAGATTTCAGTTGAGATCAAGTCCAGAATGACTTTTCAAATTGTAAAACTAAGTATATTGTCAGGATAATTGATGAAAATTTAAAAGCAGCGGGCTTACTGGCCTTTTTTCCAGTCTTTACTTATTGCATGTGCTTATAAAGGAAAAATACAAAAAGGAGGGATTTCACATTTTTTGTTGTTAAAAGCTATGTTCTCCTTTACCCTTAAGACACTATTCATATTTCAGCTATCTCATTACTGAGTTAAGTCTTAACGTAGCAGAACAAAAATAGAGCACCCTGAAAGAAGCAGCAGTTTACACAGTTTTTACTGTTCTATTTTCTTTAAATTAAAAACAATATTAATATTTCTAATATGGAGTCAGAAATCTCTTCACAGAATGAAATAAGAATTTGGTATATAGGCTTTCATAAGATGTAATATAATTTTCTGTATATATTCATGCAATTTTCTATTTCTTAGGTATAGACACATAGGTTAAATTAAGAAATTGCAAGAAACAAACAAGAATGGAGCCTAAAAATTGAGTTTACTGAAAGTAAAAAAAAAAAATACTGATAATGAAACTTCGTTTTTGAAAACAATTAATTTGATTATTTTCCTTGAGGAAATGGTCAATAAAAACAAGCAAAAAGACCAATTTTTCACCACAAATACATCCCTACATCCTTATGTCTTTGTTCCCTAAAACAGCAAAGTGCTGATTCTTTTTCCCTGGTGCACACATGACTATTCTCTTCACATATTTTCTGAAAAGTTAAAAAAGTTAAAAAAATGTATATTTGTCCAGCTTACTGTTTGGTTTGGATTTGTATGTTTTTTCCTTCTGGACATGATTTACCATGGACTTGTTTCTCCTGACCCTCATCTTGTTTATATTTGTTTTAGTGTCTAAGTCAAATCCATATAGAATAGAAAGGCATAGCAATGTAACCCTTAGAGTTTATCTCTCAGAAACAGCTGTGCTAAGATTCAAAGGTAGCTGAATGACATTTTATCAAACGTATCCAGGGATAATTTTGGTCACATGTAAATATAACAAAGAAATGGATTTTACAGAAATAAAAATGACCTCAAGAAAACAATTACATGATATAGCTCCAAATATGATGAATGGGTCCATGTGGGATTGGGTGGTTTCCACTCAAATGATAATTGTGCTAAACAATTTTTTAAATATCAATGATTACAGTTAAATATATACACATATGTTTTTAATGTTGGAATTTCGATGGAGATAGCATTTCAAAAATCAAAGAAGCAGAAAACCCAGTAATCTGTAGAAGAATTCAGAAAACAAAGAATGTTATACATCCTTCCCAAGATATCAACTACTTCCCATTTCATTTATCAAATACAGACTGAATTTTCCAGAACAAGCATTACATTCTGAACATGTTATTAATACTGAATAAAAGGACACACTTCTATTCATGTTTTCCCTTTGGTGTTAGTATGGCATCCTTCTGAATTTGGCTATAATGGTAGGATCTTCAGAATTACACAATTATAATGCACACACCATTTTTAGAGCAGAGGAAGGGTCTCAATAACAGGCCATAACTAAACAAGTTTTCAGACATGGGGAATTGAGGAGACCCTGCACCAAAGCCCAATCTCATCCATAAAATTCCAGTTCCATGGGATGCTTTTGCAGAACACAACAAAAATATTTTATGGACTACATAGAAAAATATGTGCCCTTAAGCTCAACATTCAGAAAACTAAGATCATGGCATCTGGTCCCATCACTTCATGGCAAATAGATGGGGAAACAGTGTCAGACTTTATTTTTTTGGGCTCCAAAATCAATGCAGATGGTAACTGCAGCCATGAAATTAAAAGACGCTTACTCCTTGGAAGGAAAGTTATGACCAACCTAGATATACAGCGTATTATAAAGCAGAGACATTACTTTGCCAACAAAGATCCATCTGGTCAAGGCTATGGTTTTTCCAGTGGTCATGTATGGATGTGAGAGTTGGACTGTGAAGAAAGCTGAGCGCAGAAGAATTTATGCTTTTGAACTGTGGTGTTGGAGAAGACTCTTGAGAGTCCCTTGGACTGCAAGGAGATCCAACCAGTCCATCCTAAAGGAGACCAGTCCTGGGTGTTCATTGGAAGGACTGATGCTGAAGCTGAAACTCCAATGCTTTGGCCACCTGATGTGAAGAGTTGACTCATTGGAAAAGACCCTGATGCTGGGAGGGATTGGGGGCAGGAGGAGAAGGGGATGACAGAGGATGAGATAGTTGGATGGCATCACCGACTTGATGGACGTGAGTTTGAGTAAACTCCGGGAGTTGGTGATGGACAGGGAGGCCTGGCATGCTGTGATTCATGGGGTCACAAAGAGTCGGACATGACTGAGCGACTGAACTGACTGACTGAAGTCACTAAATGACTTTTTGAAAACAGATCAAAGAGAGGGCAATCACTGTAATAGAGAAATCAACTTGCTACAAAGCTGTAATAATAAATTTTAAAATGAAGAAATATAGACTGTATCTTTTAACATAGCATTAAACACATAGATGAGTATAACAGAATAAAGGGGTTAAAGAAGATCAGGATACAAATGGAAGCTGGACATCCAGTAAAACCCCAAATCTTTGGGGAAAAAAGAGAAAGCTCTAATAAATGCTTAGAAAAATATGTCACTACATAGAAAAAGATAAACTTTATTCCTATTTTTCTTCCTCTGCGAGGGAGACTTCCAGATGGTTAAAAGATATGTGATGCATATAGAACTCTAAGTCTAAGGGAGTTTACTGAAAATGCACATAGAAAAATACCTTGGTGGGGTTAGGAAAAAATAACATTTTGTGAAAATAAAAATATCATATGAAATGTTGACCTAAATATTAAAAGGAACAGTATAGGTAAGGTTTATAGTTGAGCCATAGGAAGCAGAAGGAAGGATCCACAGCTCCAGATGGAAACTAACCTCAGTGAGACCTCTGCCAAGTCTCTCAGTTATTGAATAAAACTTAAATTCTACTCACTCATTCATACTTTTAAGTATTGTTGATACATTCATATTTTTGTGTGTCCAATTTGACACTTTTGAACATAAGCAAATATCCATGATATCATGATACCATTTAGTTCAGTTTAATTGCTCAGTCATGTCTAACTCTTTGTGACCCCATGGACTGCAGCACGCCAGGCTTCCCTGTCCATCACCAACTCCCAGAGCTTGCTCAAACTCATGACCATCGAGTCAGTGATGCCATCTAACCATCTTGCCCTCTGTCGTCCCCTTCTCTTCCTGCCTTTAATCTTTCCCAGCATCAGGGTCTTTTCCAATGAGTCAGTTCTTTGAACCAGGTGGCCAAAGGATTGGAGTTTCAGCTGCATCATCAATCCTTCCAATGAATATTCAGGTCTGATTTCCTTTGAGATTGACTGGTTCAACCTCCTTTCAGTCCAAGGGACTCTCTAGAGTCTTCACCAACACCTCAACTCAAAAGCATCAATTCTTTGGCACTCAGCTTTCTTTATAGTCCAACTCTCACATTCATACATAACAACTGGAAAAACCATAGCTTTGTCTAGATGGAATTTTGTTGGCAAAGTAAAGTCTCTATTTTTAATATGCTGTCTAGGTTTGTCATAGCTTTTCTTCCAAGGAGCAAGCATCTTTTAATTTCATGGTTGCAGTCACCACCTGCAGTGATTTTGTAGCCCCCCAAAATAAAGTATCTCACTGTTTTCATTGTTTCCCCATCTTTTTTGCCATAAAGTGATGGGACTGGATGCCATGATCTTTGTTTATTGAAGGTTGATTTTTAAGCCAACTTTTTCACTCTCCTCTTTCCTTTCATCAAGAGGGTATTTAGTTCTTCATTTTCTGCCATAAAGGTGGTGTCATCTGCATATCTGAGGTTATTGATATTTCTCCTGGCAATTTTGATTCCAGCTGGTGCTTCATTCAGCCCAAAATTTTGGATGACGTACTCTGCATATAAGTTAAATAAGCAAGGTGACAATATACAGCCTTGACGTACTCCTTTCCCAATTTGGAACCCGTGATACCATTACCATAATCAAAATAGATAGGTGTGTTTAGAACCTCCCAGATTTTTTTAGTACACCTTTGTTTTGGTGTGTGTATGTGTGAATGCATGTTAAGCACACTTACCAAGAGGTCTACTGTCTCAATAAATTTTAAGTGCACAATGATGTATTAAACACAGGCACTCTGTAGTGCATCAGATTGGTAGAAATGATTTCTCTGGCATAACTGAAACTTTACTTCCGTTGAACAGAAACTGCATTTTTCCCACCCCTTAGCCTCTGGAAGCCACCCTTGTACTCTCTCCTTCTATGGTTCCATTTTAGATTTGTCATATGAGTAAAATCCCATAGTATCTGTGTTTCTGGACTGGTTCATTTCACTTAGCATAATGAACTCCAGGTGCATCCATGTTGTCTCACAAGGCTGAATTCTTTTTGTGAGTCTGAATCATATTCCAGTGTATGTTGATGCCACATGTTTTCCCTCCATTCACCTATTGATGGACTCTTGGTTCATATCTTGGTGGGAGTCAACAGCAGAGTGAAGATATCTCTTTGAGACACTGATATCAATTCTTTGGATGTATCCCCAGAAATGGAATTTCTGGATCATATGGTTGTCCTATGTATTCATTTTAAGTTATTATTAATTTTTGGCTGACTTGGGCTTTCATTGCTGCACACAGATTTTCTTTTTTTTTAAATTTTTAAAATTATTTTATTTTTTTCCATTTACTTTTATTAGTTGGAGGCTAATTACTTTACATCATTACAGTAGTTTTTGTCATACATTGAAATGAATTAGCCATGGATTTACATGTATTCCCCATCCCGGTCCCCCCTCCCACTTCCCTCTCCACCCGATCCCTCTGGATCTTCCCAGTGCACTTGTCTCATGCACTCAACCTGGGCTGGTGATCTGTTTCACCCTAGATAATATACATGTTTCGATGCTGTTCTCTTGAAACATCCCACCCTCGCCTTCTCCCAGAGTCCATAAGTCTGTTCTATACATCCGAGTCTCTTTTCCTGTTTTGCATATAGGGTTATCATTACCATCTTTCTAAATTCCATATATATGTGTTAGTATACTGTAATGGTCTTTATCTTTCTGGCTTACTTCACTCTGTATAATGGGCTCCAGTATCATCCATCTCATTAGAACTGATTCAAATGAATTCTTTTTAATGGCTGAGTAATATTCCATGGTGTATATGTACCACAGCTTCCTCATCCATTCGTCTGCTGATGGGCAGCTAGGTTGCTTTCATGTCCTGGCTATTATAAACAGTGCTGCAATGAACATTGGGGTGCATGTGTCTCTTTCAGATCTGGTTTCCTCAGTGTGTATGCCCAGAAGTGGGATTGCTGGATCATATGGCAGTTCTATTTCCAGCTTTTTAAGGAATCTCCACACTGTTTTCCATAGTGGCTGTATTAATTTGCATTCCCAACAACAGTGTAAGAGGGTTCCCTTTTCTCCACACCCTCTCCAGCATTTATTGCTTGTAGACGTTTGGATAGCAGCCATCCTGATTGGCGTGTAATGGTACCTCATTGTGGTTTTGATTTGCATTTCTCTAATAATGAGTGATGTTGAGCATCTTTTCATGTGTTTTTTTGCCATCTGTATGTCTTCCTTGGAGAAACGTCTGTTTAGTTCTTTGGCCCATTTTTTGATTGGGTCATTTATTTTTCTGGAGTTGAGCTGGAGGAGTTGCTTGCATATTTTTGAGATTAATCCTTTGTCTGTTGCTTCGTTTGCTATTATTTTCTCCCAATCTGAGGGCTGTCTTTTCACCTTGCTTATAGTTTCCTTTGTTGTGCAAAAGCTTTTAAGTTTCATTAGGTCCCATTTGTTTATTTTTGCTTTTGTTTCTAAACTTCTGGGATGTGGGTCATAGAGGATCCTGCTGTGATTTATGTCGGAGAGTGTTTTGCCTATGTTCTCCTCTAGGAGTTTGATAGTTTCTGGTCTTACATTTAGATCTTTAATCCATTTTGAGTTTATTTTTGTGTATGGTGTTAGAAAGTGTTCTAGTTTCATCCTTTTACAGGTGGTTGACCAGTTTTCCCAGCACCACTTGTTAAAGAGGTTGTCTTTTTTCCATTGTATATCCTTGCCTCCTTTGTCGAAGATAAGATGACCATAGGTTCGTGGATTTATCTCTGGGCTTTCTATTCTGTTCCATTGATCTATATTTCTGTCTTTGTGCCAGTACCATACTGTCTTGATGACTGTGGCTTTGTAGTATAGTCTGAAGTCAGGCAGGTTGATTTCTCCAGTTCCATTCTTCTTTCTCAAGGTTACTTTGACTATTCAAGGTTTTTTGTATTTCCAGGCAAATTGTGAAATTCTTTGTTCTAGTTCTGTGAAAAATACCGTTGGTAGTTTGATAGGGATTGCATTGAATCTATAGATTGCTTTGGGTAGTATAGCCATTTTGACAATATTGATTCTTCCAATCCATGAACATGGTATATTTCTCCGTTTGTGTCCTCTTTGATTTCTTTCATCAGTGTTTTATAGTTTTCTATGTATAGGTCTTTTATTTCTTTAGGTAGATATACTCCTAAGTATTTTATTCTTTTTGTTGCAATGGTGAATGGTATTGTTTCCTTAATTTCTCTGTTTTCTCATTGTTAGTGTATAGGAATGCAAGAGATTTCTGTGTGTTAATTTTATATCCTGCAACTTTACTGTATTCATTGATTAGCTCTAGTAATTTTCTGGTAGAGTCTTTAGGGTATTCTATGTAGAGGATCATGTCATCTGCAAACAGAGAGAGTTTCACTTCTTCTTTTCCTATCTGGATTCCCTTTACTTCTTTTCTGCCCTGATTGCTGTGGCCAACAGTTCCAAAACTATGTTGAATAGTAGTGGTGAGAGTGGGCACCCTTGTCTTGTTCCTGATTTCAGGGGAAATGCTTTCAATTTTTCACCATTGAGGGTGATGCTTGCTGTGGGTTTGTCATGTATAGCTTTTATTACGTTGAGGAATGTTCCTTCTATTCCTGCTTTCTGGAGAGTTTTAATCATAAATGGATGTTTACTTTTGTCAGAGGCTTTTTCTGCATCTATTGAGATAATCATATGATTTTTATTTTTCAATTTGTTAATGTGGTGTATTACACTTATTGATTTGCGGATATTAAAGAATCCTTGCATTCCTGAGATAAAGCCCACTTGGTCATGGTGTATGATTTTTTTAATATGTTGTTGGATTCTGTTTGCTAGAATTTTGTTAAGGATTTTTGCATCTATGTTCATCAGTGATATTGGCCTGTAGTTTTCTTTTTTTGTGGCACCTTTGTCTGGTTTTGGAATTAGGGTGATGATGGCCTCATAGAATGAGTTTGGAAGTTTACCTTCTTCGGCAATTTTCTGGAAGAGTTTGAGTAAGACAGGTGTTAGCTCTTCTCTAAATTTTTGGTAGAATTCAGCTGTGAAGCCATCTGGTCCTGGGCTTTTGTTTGCTGGAAGATTTCTGATTACAGTTTCGATTTCCTTGCTTGTGATGGGTTTGTTCAGATCTTCTGTTTCTTCCTGGTTCAGTTCTGGAAAGTTATACTTCTCTAAGAACTTGTCCATTTCTTCAAAGTTGTCCATTTTATTGGCATAGAGCTGCTGGTAGTAGTCTCTTACAATCCTTTGTATCTCAGTGTTGTCTGTTGTGATCTCTCCATTTTCGTTTCTAATTTTGTTAACTTGGTTCTTCTCCCTTTGTTTCTTAATGAGACTTGCTAATGGTTTGTCAATTTTGTTTCTTTTTTCAAAAAACCAGCTTTTAGCTCTGTTGATTTTTGCTATGGTCTCTTTAGTTTCTTTTGCATTTATCTCTGCCCTAATTTTTAAGGTTTCTTTCCTTCTACTAACCCTGGGGTTCTTCATTTCTTCCTTCTCTAGTTGCTTTAGGTGTAGAGTTAGGTTATTTATTTGACTTTTTTCTTGTTTCTTGAGGTAGGCCTGTAATGCTATGAATCTTCCCCTTAGCACTGCTTTTACAGTGTCCCATAGGTTTTGGGTTGTTGTGTTTTCATTTTCATTCATTTCTATGCATATTTTGATTTCTTGTTTGATTTCCTCTATGATTTGTTGGTTATTCAGAAGCGTGTTGTTTAGCCTCCATATGTTTGAATTTTTAATAATTTTTTCCTGTAATTGAGATCTAATCTTACTGCACTGTGGTCAGAAAAGATGACTGGAATGATTTCAATTTTTTTGAATTTACCAAGACTAGATTTATGGCCCAGGATGTGATCTATTCTGGAGAAGGTTCCGTGTGCACTTGAGAAAAAGGTGAAGTTGATTGTTTTGGGGTGAAACGTCCTATAGATGTCAATAAGGTCTAGCTGGTCCATTGTGTCCTTTAAAGTTTGTGTTTCCTTGTTCATTTTCTGTTTAGTTGATCTATCCATAGTTGTGAGTGGGGTATTAAAGTCTCCTACTATTATTGTGTTACTATTAATTTCCTCTTTCATACTCGTTAGCGTTTGCCTTACATATTGCGGTGCTTCTATGTTGGGTGCATATATATTTATAATTGTTATATCTTCTTCTTGGATTGATCCTTTGATCATTATGTAGTGTCCATCTTTGTCTCTTTTCACAGCCTTTATTTGAAAGTCTATTTTATCTGATATGAGTATTGTGACTCCTGCTTTCTTTTGGTCTCCGTTTGCGTGGAATATTTTTTCGAGCCCTTCACTTTTAGTCTGTATGTGTCCCTTGTTTTGAGGTGGGTCTCTTGTAGACAGCATATATAGGGGTCTTGCTTTTGTATCCATTCAGCCAGGCTTTGTCTTTTGGTTGGGGCATTCAACCCATTTACATTTAAGGTAATTATTGATAGGTATGGTCCTGTTGCCATTTATTTTGTTGTTTGGGGTTCACGTTTATATCACTTTTCTGTGTTTCCTGTCTAAAGAAGATCCTTTAGTATTTGTTGAAAAGCTGGTTTGGTGGTGCTGAATTCTCTCAGCTTTTGATTGTCTGTAAAGCTTTTGAGTTCTCCTTCATATCTGAATGAGACCCTTGCTGGGTAGAGTAATCTAGGTTGTAGGTTATTCTCTTTCATTACTTTAAGTATGTCCTGCCATTCCCTTCTGGCCTGAAGGGTTTCTATTGATAGATCAGCTGTTATCCTTATGGGAATTCCTTTGTGTGTTGTTTGTTGTTTCTCCCTTGCTGCTTTTAATATTTGTTCTTTGTATTTGATCTTTGTTAATTTGATTAATATGTGTCTTGGGGTGTTTCGCCTTGGGTTTATCCTGTTTGGGACTCTCTGGGTTTCTTGGACTTGGGTGGCTATTTCCTTCCCCATTTTAGGGAAGTTTTCAGCTATTATCTCCTCGAGTAACTTCTCATGGCCTTTCTTTTTGTCTTCTTCTTCTGGGACTCCTATGATTCGAATGTTGGGGTGTTTCGCATTGTCCCAGAGGTCCCTGAGGTTGTCCTCATTTCTTTTGATTCTTTTTTCTTTTTTCCTCTCTGCTTCATTTATTTCCACAATTTTATCTTCTAACTCACTTATCCTATCTTCTGTCTCTGTTATTCTATTCATGGTTCCCTCCAGAGTGTTTTTGATCTCATTTATTTATTAATTTTTAATTGACTTTTTAAAATTTCTTCTAGGTCCTTGTTAAACATTTCTTGCATCTTCTCAATCTTTGTCTCCAGGCTATTTATTTATAACTCCATTTTGTTTTCAAGATTTTGGATCATTTTTATTATCATTATTCTAAATTCTTTTTCAGGTAGATTCACTATTTCCTCCTCTTTTGTTTGACTTGGTGGGCTTTTTTCATGTTCCTTTACCTGTTGGGTATTTCTCTGCCTTTTCATCTTGTTTACATTGCTGTGTCTGGAGTGGGCTTTCTGTATTCTTGTGGCCTGTGGTTCCTTTTTATTGTGGAGGTTTCACCCAGTGGGTGGGGTTGGACGATTGGTTTGTCAAGGTTTCCTGGTTAGGGAAGCTTGTGTCAGCGTTCTGGTGCGTGGAATTGGATTTCTTCTCTCTGGAGTGCAAAGGAGTGTCCAGTATGAGTTTTGCGATGGGTCTATGTGTTAGGTGTGACTTTGGACATCCTGTATGTTGACACTCAGGTCTATGTTCCTGCGTTGCTAAAGAATTTGCGTGGTATGTCTTATACTGGAACTTATTGGCTCTTGGGTGGTGGTTGGTTTTGGTGTAGGTATGGAGGCTTTTGGATGGGCTCTTATTCCTTAATGTTCTGTGTAGTCAGGAGTTTTCTGGTTTTCTCAGGTTTTGGGCTTAAGTCTCCTGCCTCTAGATTTCAGTTTTATTCTTCCAATAGTCTCAAGACTTCTCCAACTATACAGCACTTATAATAAAACTTCTAGGTTAATGGTGAAAAGATTCTCCACTGTGAGAGACAACCAGAGAGGTTCACAGAGTTACATGAAGAATAGGAGAGGGAGGAAGGAGATAGAGGTGAGCAGGAGGAGAAAAAGGGGACTCAAGAGGAGACAGACAGATCTACGCAGTTATCTGTTCCCAAAGTGTTCTCCGTAGCCCAGACACCCACAAAGATTCACAAAGTTGGATTGGGAAGAGAAGGGGAAAGGAGGAAATAGAGGTGTTCTGAGGTAGAAAACAGAGTCAAAAGTGGGAGATTAATCACCACACTCATGAATAGAAATGGGAACTGAATATTGGATTCTTATATGTCCAAAATTTACATCACATACTGAAAAACAAAGATTAAAAATCTAGTGTAGAGGTTAGACTCTTTGAAATAGAATATTTAAAAACAAAAACAAAAAAACTTAGAAATGTATATGAAGTTTGGTTTAAAAATAGGGTTTCTCTCTCTCTCTCTTTTTTTTGCAAGGTTATAGTGAAATGAGAATGAAAATTAAGGAATAATAGAGGAGTATTAGAGGACTTTAAAAGGAAATAGGAGAGAAAAACAAGAAAAAGAAAAAAAAAATTTTTCCCTAATTAAAAACTCGTGAAAATATATGAAAATGAAAGTTGAGGAGTAATGGGGGAGTAATAGGGAATTTTAAAAGAAAATAAAAGAGAAAAAATAAAAAATAAAAAAAAGGAAAGAAAAAAATTTTTTTTTAATTAAAAAAAACATATACATATATATCTAGGAATGTCTCTGGAGTTGTTGCGGTCAGTGTAGGTTCAGTTCAGTTTCAGATAGCTCCTCTTTCCAGCTCACATTTCTCAATATCTATAGGCCCCTTCCGGTGTAGTCGGTGTTACCGTCAGGGATTTTAATCTGTTGCACCGGTCCTTTCTGAAGCGGTTCCCTTTGTTTATTTGGCTTCTGTTTGCCGTCTCTTCGGTGTCTAATTTCTGCCCTGACACAGGGGGGCGAAGGTGATCTCTTATTTAGGTTCGCTAGTTCAGTTCAGTCCTGCTACGGGGAGGGCGGTGCACTGCAGACAGATACCGCTCTGTGTGGATAGCACTCACAGTATTCCGGCCACACTGGGTTTGCCCTGCTCACGGTTGTCAGTGCTTTCCCCGTCTACACTGCTCAGGCTCCCGGCTGCTCTATATGGAGCGGGCCCTGCATTGAGTGCGGTTCCAGTTTTCGGGTACTCCACAAAAGCGCAGATTTGGTTGCGCCTGCGTTTTGTGCCTTCCTCGGCCTGAGCGGTTCAGGCAGCCAGAGGCTTGGGCGCACTCTTCCTGGATGCGGTGCACCTTTTCCCTCCGCGGCGAGCGGCCCAGGCAGCCAGAGGCTTGGGCGCACTCTCCCAGGGTATGGCACGCTTTTCCCCTCCGCGATCCCAGCGCGCGCCGCCAGTCGGGTCCAGGAAGTCTTTAGATAGGAACCGGGGGCCTGTTTGCAGTGTGGGAGGGGGTGGCTTCTCAGGGGCTGAGTTTGCCCTTTTCCCCTCCCCCCTGCCTCCTACCTCCAGCGGGGATGGGCCGGCTTTTCTCTGGAGATTCTCAGTCCCTTTGTTTTGCGAACCGCCGGCAGTGTGTTCGGGCCGGTTAATTTTGTCCCTTGCTATCCCACAGTTTAAAAAAGCTCCCTCCGATTGCTCTCAGGGTCTTCAGGCCGGTCCTTACCCTAAGCAATGCCGCCCGCTCCTCTCCGTTCCGCCCCCGCTTGTTGCTGGCGGGTACGGGCGTCTGGGGTACTTTTCTGCTGGGAGTTGCTTTTAGGCACGTAATCTGTGGGCCTTGTTTAATTTTTCCTCCCAGTTAGAATGCCGAAAACTTCCCCCAGTCCCGCCAGTGCGAGGGTTTCCTGGTGATTGGAAACTTCCTTTATTAAGACTCCCTTCCCGGGACGGGTCTCCGTCCGTAGCTCTTTTGACTCCCTTTTTATCTTTTATATTTTGTCCTACCTCCCTTCGAAGACAATGGGCTGCTTTTCTGGGCGCCTGATGTCCTCTGCTAGCGATCAGAAGTTGTTTTGTGAAATTTGCTCAGCGTTCAAATGTTCTTTCGATGAATTTGTAGGGGAGAAAGTAGTCTCCCCGGCCTATTCCTCCGCCATCTTGGCTCCTCCCCAGAGACCTGCGCACAGTTTTTCTAGTTGCAGCAAGCAGGGTCTGCACTCTAGCTGTGGTGCATGGTCTTTTCATTGCAGTGGCTTCTCTTATTGCCCAGCACAGAGTCTAGGTGCCTGAGCTTCAGTAGTTGTGGCGCAATTAGCCTCTCAGCTTGCAGGATCTTAGTTCTGGGACCAGAAATTGAATCTGTGTCCCTTGCATTGGCAGATGGATTTCTAACCACTGGATCACCAAGGAACTTCCTCTTATTTTTAATTTTTGAAAAACCTCAAATTTTCTCTTCTGTAGATCCTGCATTATTTTACATTCCCAGCGACAGTGTAGAGTTAAATCAGACAGATTTAACCTAGAAATTGCCTTCAAGAAAAATACTGAAATAGCATCCAGTTAAGTTTATATAAAATCTACCATACAAAGAATATAAACAATAGTAATGAAATGAATTGGGCCAAAATAATACACCCACCTAAGATAAGTACCTCTAAACCTAAAAATACCCATTCACAAAAAATTGTCAGTTGCTTAAATATCACTTCATTGTTCAAAAGAAAATCACTAAGATTATATCCTAAGATGTGAGAGATTCACAAACAAGATATTTGCTTTTCTCAGTCTTTGTATCTGTCTCTGTTGTCTCTCTCTTTTGTTAGGGGAAATCATGACAGTTATTTGGCAATTTAGGATTACTGATAAACCTTTTTCTTAACTGCTGGAAAGGTATTAGGCTAAAGAGGGTTATCTAACAGGCTAAACAGAATTTACTTGAATGTTTTTGTAGATTATATGTCTACACGTAATACATATATTAATGTTAATATTAAAAATCTGGAGCAACACCATTCTACTATACCTTCCACTTGTTCAACCTAAGTCACAGAAAGTTTTAAGATATGATTTGTTCACAAATTCACAGTTAATATCATATTAAACTTGGTTTTCTTAAAACTTTCACAGAAAAAAGTTCACATCCAATAATAACAAAACAACAACAACAAAAAAAAAAAAAGAAAAGAAAGACAGTTGGACTCAGGTCTATTATATAGAGAGCTTCACAGGTGGCTCAGTGGTAAAGAATCCACCTCCAAAGCAGTAGATACAGAAGACATGGTTTCATTCTGTGGATTGGGAAGATGTTGTGGAGGAGGAAATGGCAATCCAGTATAGTATTCTTGAATGGGAAATCCACGGACAGAGGAGCTCGTTGGGCATTAACCCATAGGGTCACGAAGAGTCTGACATGACTGAGCAACTGTGCACAATTTTAGAAAGCACTGTAATTTAGAAGTCATGTGAGAATAATGGATTTTTTGCTTAGTTGCTGTGCACAGGGCTTTCAAAAATCATGCATTAATGTACTTGTTTCCAGAAGTTTCCACTCTACTTTTTGTAAAAAAAAATGTTCATATACTTTCTTTGAAGGTCAAAATGGTTCATCATGAAACAAAGTGAAAAATGAAAGTGTTAGTTACTCAGTTGTGTCTGACTCTTTGTGACCCCTTGGACTGTAGCCTGCCAGGCTCCTCTGTCAGTGAATTCTCCAAGCAAGAATACTGGAGTGAGTTGCCATTCCCTTCTCCAGGGATCTTCCTGACCTAGGAATAAAACCTGGGTCTCCTGCATTGCAGGTATATTTTTTACTGTCTACCAAGGAAGCAAGTCCATCATGTTTGCTGACAAATTGTGCATCATTTGGATATAGCTGTTACATCAAGGGGTGACACAGTGAAAAATCCTTACAGCAAGTGTTACAAGTCATCTGTACCTAACATAAAAGTAAAAATCCACTTGTTCAGAAGTATCCACTTTTATCCCAGGCATATCCAATTCCTTCACCCAAGGGTTAAGTTCTTTATAAAATTCTTCAACCTTTCCTCAATAACTTGTTGGTTTCTCATTTCATCTTTGTTTTGTCCTTCCTAGAGTCATTTTTCCTTTGTGGAAGTTGTCTAGCTCTGACTCATTTTCATATTTAACAGCTTTGAGCAGACTTGGCACCCTAAGAAAGGAATCATGTCTTAAAGTATGCAAACACACAAGAGGATTGTCATTCTTCAATCACTTCATTTTGTTTGTTGGCATATCTCTTCTCTTCCACATTGGCAATCTTCATTCTCCATTTATTTATTTATTTATTTTTTCATTTATTTTTATTAGTTGGAGGCTAATTACTTTACAATATTGTAGTGGGTTTTGTCATACAGTGACATGAATCAGCCATGGATTTACATGTATTCGCCATCCCGATCCCCCCCCCCCCCCACCACCTCCCTCTCTACTCGCTCCCTATGGGTCTTCCCATTGCACCAGGCCCGAGCACTTGTCTCATGCATCCAACCTGGGCTGGTGATCTGTTTCACCCTAGATAATATACACGTTTCGATGCTGTTCTCTTGAAACATCCCACCCTCACCTTCTCCCACAGAGGGCAAAAGTCTGTTCTGTACATCTGTGTCTCTTTTTCTGTTTTGCATATAGGGTTATCGTTACCATTTTTCCAAATTCCATATATATGTGTTAGTATGCTATAGTGTTCTTTATCTTTCTGGCTTACTTCACTCTGTATAATGGGCTCCAGTTTCATCCATCTCATTAGAACTGATTCAAATGTATTCTTTTTAATGGCTGAGTAATATTCCATGATGTATATGTACCACAGCTTCCTTATCCATTCGTCTGCTGATGGGCATCTATGTTGCTTCCATGTTCTGGCTATTATAAACAGTGCTGCGATGAACATTGGGGTGCACATGTCTCTTTCAGATCTGGTTTCCTCGGTGTGTATGCACAGGAGTGGGATTGCTGGGTCATATATTATGTAAGCTCTACTAATTTCTTCCTCCACTTCACTAAATACTGTTGGGTTTTACTCTCTTCCAACAGCTGAATCATCCTCTTTGACAACTTCATCTACACTTGATCAGTCTACCCAAATGTCAGGATGCTGTTTCCTCACCTGTTTTTCTCTAGGAAACTTACCTTCACAATACTTGAGCTCTCTACTCTAGAGTCTTGCCACTGCCCAGAACTGTTAGACTTTCAAAAGATTAATTTCAAACTTATTATATTCTGATCTTGTATTACCACCTCTCCATGAAACCCACACTATCTAAGGTTTGGCCTCATAGGGATTTCCCATCTGTGATCTTTTTGCTTTTTATTTCTCTCTCTCCTGAATTTACACCTAAATCTCTATCTTTCAGCTCTGATTTCATTGTACAGTAATATTTCTCTTGATACTAGTCTCAAATCAATTTTTCTTTTAACTTAACCATTGGATGGCCTAGGGTCACTTCAGTTTTGGGAGAGTCAAATTATTTGATGTAACTGCTACCATATTTTTTTAGGGCTTGCATCATGATCTTCAACTCAGTTCCAACAGCAAGGTTCACTAATACTCATTAAACCCAGTCAACTCTCCATAGAGTCATTTCCCCCTTATTTCATTACTTTTTCCCAATTAATTTCTATTGGAATATAGTTTATTTACAATGCTATGTTAGTTTCAACTGTACAGCAAAATGACTCAGTTATACATATACATATATCCACTTTAAAATATTTTTTTTCCCCATGTAGCTCATTACAGGCATTGAGTAGAGTTCTCTGTACTACATAGTATACTGGTCCTTATTAGTTATCTACTTTATAGATAACAGTGCACTAAGAATTTAAACAGCCCAGAGACAGGGCAATCTGTGATGACTTGGAAGGGTGGAACGGGGGAGGGGGGGGGGAGGTGAGAGAGAGAAACTAGCACAATATTTGTAAAATAATTATAATCCAATAATATAAATAAAAATCCATAAAGTTCTTAACAGCAGAAGGTATGAATTTCTCCACTTTTCTCCAAACTTTTAAATCTTGCTGTCTATACCTGAATTTATCCTTTCTTTCCCCAAGGCTACCATGAAACTATGAGTCCTTTCTTTTACTGAGGCTAAATCTCTTAATTGTGTTCTGGAGCTTATCCTTCCATGCTTACTTAGAAATATCATTAATTATTGCTTCTCACACCTGAGACTTCTCTGACTCTACATTTATCTTCAGAGAAATTTGAACCCTGTTAATAACTACACAAATGTCTCTCTTTAGTGATTTCCCTGGTTTAAAAAATTAATTATTTTAAAATTTCAAAACATGTCATTGATTGATCCATGCAGAACTTTTTAATTCTAAAAACAAAAGGTCTATAAAGAAGCTTCACCTGTCGGTTTAAAATATAGCCCCATTTTCTCTTTCTAATGTCTTTAGGAGTCTCTCATTTCATTTCAGGTCTAAGAAACAGTAAACATATATTAAAACTGAAGTCTAAAGAGGTTTCCAAGCAAAACTGTTTTCATGAATATTGAAACTAATACCATAATACCTTAAAGTATCCATTTTTCTCTCTGAACTTTTGTCCAAGGCCCAAGGCCTATGCTAGGGAAAATTGCTTTTTGAAGTAGCCTTTAAATGGTACTTTGGGCAGCCCATGGTAAAGGATTTTGAATGAGTATGTTTGCAAATAAACAGGAAACAAAAGTCTATGAGATATCTATTTCGACAGTTTGCCATCTATCGCTGTCCATACCATCACTTATTATTGGTCACACACCTAATATACCTTTATGAGAATTAGATTCTTTTCTACCACTTATTTTATTGTGGAGAAGTACCTATTTCTTTGCCATGTTCAGATGGTTTTAGTTCTCTAATTTAGATGAAAATGAACAATGCTATTGACATCAATTGCTAGCAGGGTGATTTGATGCCTATGCCGCATAGAAACAGCCCTCTGACTGGCTTATCATCTTCATGCTTTGAAAATTCCTACTTAAGTTTCAGTGAAATATTTTGTGAGAAAAGAGAAATGGTTGATCCATTTATGAAACAAATATGAAGCTTCTTCTCTTAGAATCTAAATAAAACAAGAGTCCTCTGAAAAGTAAACCTAAAGCACTTAATAGCTTAGAAGCTTTTAGTGGATTAGGGCTTGATTTATTAGTAATGTGAACAAAGATGTGAACAGGGGAGCACAACTTTTAAGTTAGATTTTTTAAAACAAATACCTCCGTTATCTTTAAACTAAGGACAAAAGTTTCTGTTTGTTCCTTTAGTTGAGGCAAGCAGGGAGACCTGTGGGTGGGGAAGGGATGAGCAGGACCCCAGGTCTTGCTCTGAGAAGTCACCTTTGTTCTCTGAAAGGCCTTGGAATCCTTAAGAATTTACAACGTGCATTTTCCATGGGTAAACCTCAAGAGAGAATGAACATGTGCTGGATGAGGACCTTCTTTGCTTTCCAACAAAAAGATATGTCACCTACACATGAGAGCATGAAAATATTAGATGGTGAAACACCAGGCTGTGATTTTTACAAAGGATGTTTGATAGTGCAATGCAGGAATAAATCATAAAGTAAGGTTTTCTTCTATAATGGGGGCTCTTTGACATTCTAGTTATCCCAAGAGTCACTCCTTCATGTTAGATGTAAGACAGTCAATCTGTTCTCCTGAAACAGGAATTGGGATATACTCAATGACTCATAGGCAACTGTAGGTATTTTGTCAGGCCACACATACTTTTCATGTACACACAGTGCAGTGAAATATTAGCATAGCTAGTTGCAACTGAGGCAGTTTATACATTTGTGCTTTAGTGAATGAAATAATTCATTTTCTTGAAAAATATTTATTGAGATTCTGTAGACTCCATCAAGGATTCTCTGTATTTTTTAATCAGCAATGATAGAAGTGGATTGCCTGACATGGAACACTTTACAATGTGGAGTAGCTGCATAATGGAGATTGGATGCAGAAATTGATAATCATGGCTGATACAAGTTATCTGGGGGGAAAAAGCAAACAATTCAAAGATCTAGCATTGGAAAAAAATGCTGAAAGTGTTATTATTATGTGAGAGATATTAATAATAGAATTATATAATAAGCATAGCATAGCATGGAACCCAGGTCTCCCTCATTGCAGGCAGATTCTTTGCCCTTTGAGCTACCAGAGAATCTCATAGCATAGCAAGCCTAGATATTTTAGAGGAAAATCAGCCAGAGTGTAATTAGACATAAACCATATTTAGAAGGCTGGGGCATGAGAACAAGGCTGGCAGGGTGTTGTAACTTGGAAAAAAGAGGGCAGGGAATTTACAGTGTATCAGCAAAAGGAGTCAGATGAACTTCAGCTGCTTGGGGAATATGTGCTCAAAACTAATCTCTTAAAATGCTCTTATGGCTTGAAAACCATTGGTTGGCATTTTGATTTAGCAAGAAAGGAGGGGAGGAACCTATCAGGAAGATGGCATCACATGAGAATGACAGTAGAAATGCCCAGTTCCTCAGGTTTTCTTACATTGTTGATCATGCTTTATAACATGAACCCATGCGTCTTATATTATGTTTAATATTTATGTCCATCTCTGTTGGCTTTGCTCTCTGTACTCAGCCTCAAAGTCTATTTCTTCTCTCCAGCTCGTTCCTCTCACTGATCTAACCCCACCTCCCTCTGCATCCCAAACTCTCTCTAAAATAACAAATATACCAACCCAGATGATATTTAAGTCAAGATTGGGTGCATGTGGGTAGAGACATGAGAAGTGAGCGAAACACATGAAAAGGCTTTTCCTTTGTGAATGTGACACCTTACTTACATTTGGAGTAAATGACAGAATTTTATTAATTTTGATTGTTTAAAGTATTTGGTTCCTTCTATCTCTAAAATACATAGGTCCCAGAAATATAATGTACATCATAGTGACTATAGTCAATAATTCATATTATATATTTACAAGTTGCTAAGAGAGTAGATTGTAAAAGTTCTTGTCACAAGGAACAGTTGTCACTCTGTGGTGATGCATGGTAACTTTGTGGTGATCATCTTGCAGCACACACAATCATCAAATCATGATGCTGAATACTCAAAACAAATATAAATTTATGTCAATTTTATCTCAATAAAAAAGAATAAAAATAAAATATGCAGTTCTTTACATGGAGATATGAATTCTACATAATTCAGTTTGCTTTCCTTGACATCTCATAACTCTTAATGAGTTGTGTCATAATATTCTTCCTTTATATAATTTGCTTTTTAAATTTTTTTACCTTTTAAAAATTTACAAATATAACCCTTGAAAGCAATTTTTGTTAACAATACAATGAAACCAGTAGCGTGTTAGGTAGGGAAAAGGACAAGGTTCACTCCATTTTTCTTTCTTGTGGAGGGAGAACTAGGTAAATCCACACATAGTGAGATTATTTAGGATGGTAGTGATTGTCCTTTTCCTACAGATGACAAGTGACCCAACTAAGATTTACATACAATCTCTCTGACTCCAAAGCCCCAAATTTTAATTTTGTCCCTCATCCCTCTTCCCAAATAGTCAACATTTATCTCACTGATATGTAATCAGGGTCCTTTCCACTTGTTTTCATCAGTTGGATTTGATCAATTGGTTTGGTTGTTTCTGATGGCAAGGGATCCTACACTAAATTTAAGTCTCCATTAAAAGCAATATGACTGCTAAACAATCTATTTTGACATCAATGTGTTTACGGACTCCTAGAGACTTACAAAAAACAAACAAAAAAATGTTGAACTTAGCACACAGCCTCTTTAAGCACACATCCACAACTTGGTACTTCTTTATCCTTGTCTGCCCTATCCATAACTATCTTGAGGGTCTGTTTGTAGGAACAAAACACTGCTTAGGAGCTCCAGTATTTTTAACGCCACACCAGGTGCAGCCAGGTTGCCTAAAATACTTAATACCCATTGAGACAATCTCTGGAGACTCAAGTCTAGCATAACATATTTTTAAAAGAATAACTAAAGCAAAAGAAGTCACATTATTTTGGAAAGTGTTCCAGCTTTAAGAAGAGAGCTTCATCTCTCAAAGCGCACGTATGCTGTGAACAGCACTGATTTGTTTAGAAGGAAGATATTTACTATTTACTCCCTATGAAAAATACATTTTCAAAATGTTTTACAAAATGAAATTTTGAGCTACTATGAGACTCTGGATCAAGCATGTTGTCATTACTGCTAAAATTCCTGTGGCTTTCATGGTTAGCCTTTGGCATCCACAGTTATGGAAACTCTGAAGTCCTTCTAATTTTGGAAAATATGGGTGGGATATTTTAGTCTATTTGTGCTAAGCAAGATTCTTGTCTTTATCAAAGTTTAAGCCTCAAAATATGTCCCTGCTATTTTGAAAGAACTTAGAACCCAGTGGAAGAAATAAATTAGGTTAGATTTTATATTATGCATAAAGAAACCATTTACTAATTGGCATTTTACATTTTCTATATTTAAAACGGAAACTCAGATACTAGGAGCTACACCTTCTCTGTATAGTAGTATATGAAATCTTCTTCAAGGAAGAAAGGTTAAGAAATTTCTCAGGCACCCGTCATATTTGATCCAGAGCCCACTTTAAAATTTGCAGCAAATGCAGTGGTCACATCTACACTTCAATGAGATGCACTGAGAGTAGTTTGCATTAAGACTTATTGGATTAGGGCTGAGCTACATGATAAATTCAAGTGGGCCTTAGAAAGCATCACTGCGAACAAAGCTAGTGGATGTGATGGAATTCCAGTTGAGCTATTTCAGATCCTGAAAGATGATGCTGTTTAAGTGCTGCACTTAATGTGCCAGCAAATTTGGAAAATTCAGCAGTGGTCACAGGACTGGAAAAGGTCCTTTTCTATTCCAATCCCTAAGAAAGGCAATCCCAAAGAATGCTCAAACTACCACACAATTGCACTCATCTCACACTCTAGTAAAGTAATGCTCAAAATTCTCCAAGCCAGGCTTCAGCAATCCGTGAACCGAGAACTTCCAGATGTCCAAGCTGGTTCTAGAAAAGGCAGAGGAACCAGAGATCAAATTGCTAATATCTGCTGGATCATCAAAAAAGCAAGAGAGTTCCAGAAAAACATTTATTTCTGCTTTATTGACTACACCAAAGCCTTCGACTATGTGGATCACAATAAACTGTGGAAAATTCTGAAGGAGATGGGAATACCAGACCACCTGACCTGCCTCTTGAGAAACCTAGATGCAGGTCAGGAAGCAACAGTTAGAACTGGACATGGAACAACAGACTGGTTCCAAATAGGAAAAGGAGTACGTCAAGGCTGTATATTGTCACCCTGCTTATTTAATGCAGAGTACATCATGAGAAACACTGGGCTGGAAGAAGCACAAGCTGGAATCAAGATTGCTGGGAGAAATATCAATAACCTCAGATATGCAGATGACACCACCCTTATGGCAAAAAATGAAGAGGAACTAAAAAGCCTCTTGATGAAAGTGAAAGAGGAGAGTGAAAAAGTTGGCTTAAAGCTCAACATTCAGAAGACTAAGATCATGGCATCTGGTCCCATCACCTCATGGGAAATAGATGGGGAAACAGTGGAAACAGTGTCAGACTTTATTTTTCAGGGCTCCAAAATCACTGCAGATGGTGTCTGCAGCCATGAAATTAAAAGACGCTTACTCCTTGGAAGGAAAGTTATGACCAACCTAGATATACAGCGTATTATAAAGCAGAGACATTACTTTGCCAACAAAGATCCATCTGTTCAAGGCTATGGTTTTTCCAGTGGTCATGTAGGGATGTGAGAGTTTGACTGTGAAGAAAGCTGAGCACCGGAAAAATTGATGCTTTTGAACTGTGGTGTTGGAGAAGACTCTTGAGAGTCCCTTGGACTGCAAGGAGGTCCAACCAGTCCATCCTGAAGGAGATAAGTCCTGGGTGTTCATTGGAAGGACTGATGTTGAAGCTGAAACTCCAACACTTTGGCCACTTGATGCGAAGAGTTTACTCATTGGAAAAGATCCTGATGCTGGGAGGGATTGGGGTCAGGAGGAGAAGGGGACGACAGAGGATGAGATGGCTGGATGGCATCACCGACTCAATGGGCATGAGTCTGAGTAAACTCCGGGAGTTTGTGATGGACAGGAAGGCCTGGCATGCTGTGATTCATGGGGTTGCAAAGAATTGGACACGACTGAGCAACTGAACTGAACTTAACTGACACGATAAATTGCAAACTGACCACAATCATCCAACTCTTTATATATAAGAATCCTAGTGAAATGTTACTTTTCATTTCTTCTTACCAAGAGATAAAGCTTATTTCTTTATGCATTGAACTACTTGGCCACAAGACTTGCTTTAACCAATGGGACAGGAAAAAAATATGACACAAAGGCTTGAAAGGTGATTTTACATTATACCATTCCCCCCTGCTGCTCTTGGAAGACAGATACCAAGTGACCAAACACAGGAGAATATTGAGAAAATTAGAGAATAATAAATTCAGAGGAGGAAAACTGAGGCATACCAGCAGACAGCCATTTTCAAAGTCTGGATGTTAAAATTGTTTAATTTTCTTCACCTTATATGACTTAAAAAGACAGTCATAATTTGCATAAAGTGTAGAGGACTGCACTTTGTTACGAGAAACCTGGGCTAGACTTATGGAAAAACATGGTACACGTTGGGATCAAGAAGTGGTTTTTGGACGTCCCTGGTGGTTCTGTGGCTAAGAATCCACTTCCCAAATGCAGGGTTTAATCCATGGTTCAGGAAGATCCCATATGCCATGAAGCAACTAAGGCCTGTATGCCACAACTACTGAAGCCCATGTATCCGGAGCACAGGCTCCACAGTAAGTGAAGCCTCCGCAATAAAAAGCCCTGTGCACTGCAAGGAAGCGTAGCCCCTGCTGGCGGCAACTAGAGAAAGCCTACGCAAAGCAATGAAGACCCCTGCACAGCCAAAAGTAAATAAATAAATAAAATTATTAAAAAAAAAAAGAAATAGCATTTGTCATTGATAGGACTTCACTTGTCATGTGACTATTCTTATTCATTTTACAATAATACATCATGCTTTTTTAAAGCCTTATTTAATTTCCAGGAACACTGTGCATTCTATTTATCTTTATATTTGCATCTGAATCGCATGTTTCATAAAGAAAAGGAAGATCAGGATTCCAAATGATTTATTTTCCTGTGATCACAAAAGCAGGCAGGAAACTGTTCAGGTTCTGACAAAGTATCTCTCTATGAGCCTGTGTTTTTTGTAATATTTACAAAAGTGACTGCCAAAGGTCATTTGCCTCACATCTTGGGCTAGACTTATGGAAAAACATGGTACACGTTGGGATCAAGAAGTGGTTTTTGGACGTCCCTGGTGGTTCTGTGGCTAAGAATCCACTTCCCAAATGCAGGGTTTAATCCATGGTTCAGGAAGATCCCATATGCCATGAAGCAACTAAGGCCTGTATGCCACAACTACTGAAGCCCATGTATCCGGAGCACAGGCTCCACAGTAAGTGAAGCCTCCGCAATAAAAAGCCCTGTGCACTGCAAGGAAGCGTAGCCCCTGCTGGCGGCAACTAGAGAAAGCCTACACAAAGCGATGAAGACCCCAGCACAGCCAAAAGTAAATAAATAAATAAAATTATTAAAAAAAAAAAAAAGAAATGGCATTTGTCATTGATAGGACTTCACTTGTCATGTGACTATTCTTATTCATTTTACAATAATACATCATGCTTTTTTAAAGCCTTATTTAATTTCCAGGAACACTGTGCATTCTATTTATCTTTATATTTGCATCTGAATCGCATGTTTCATAAAGAAAAGGAAGATCAGGATTCCAAATGATTTATTTTCCTGTGATCACAAAAGCAGGCAGGAAACTGTTCAGGTTCTGACAAAGTATCTCTCTATGAGCCTGTGTTTTTTGTAATATTTACAAAAGTGACTGCCAAAGGTCATTTGCCTCACATCTTATAAAAGTGATTTGTAGAAAATATGATGTTTAAATAAATCAATATGCAATAAAGAAAATGATGAGCAATGTGATTCTTAAAGAAGCTTATAAATAACAGGATAAAGATACTATATTTCAAAATGTAGAAGTGTTTTTACACCTCTGCAAAATAATGACTAATAATACAAAATGAGACAGTAATAAGCTTTTCAGTAAGTGCTATGATGGTCTTCCTTCTATGTATAACCATATTTTTAAAATTACGAGGATTAATAGTAAAGGAAAACAAAGTTTTTAGATCCAGAAAACATGATTATGAGTTTACTTAACCTCCAGCGTTCTTAGTTTTTTCTTTACTTAAATATGGATTATACTACATTTTAATGTTAATATAAGAAGATTTCCTATTATGTAGAAATTTCAAAGACAGTGTGAGTAATTGATCTAAGTTAATTCACTGTACTTATTAAATACAAAAAGCATCAAATTCTTAGGGTGGAATAATGTCTCAAATATGATTAATAATGAAAATATACTTTCAAGTGTAATTGGCTATCAGTCAAATGAGTATTACAAGCAACACAAGTGAAGACCTGAAGAAGAGTGTACAGAATACTTTATATAAACAAGTCATAATTTAAAAACAGGAGCTACTAGACTCCAGTTCTCCTGAAGGTGGACAAGGGTTACTCATTCTCTGCCTCAGGATAACAACCTGTCTAAGTACATCTTCAAGGAACTTGACACAGTTCAGCTGACATCCATCTGTAACCATAAAACTATCTGCTTCAAGGATCCTCTATGACTCACCTCCCAGAATATTGGGAATAAAAGCAAAAATAAACAAATGGGATCTAATTAAACTTAAAAGCTTTTGCACAACAAAGGAAATTATACACGAGGTGAAAAGACAGCCTTCAGAATGGGAGAAAATAATAGCAAATGAAGAAACAGACAAAGGATTAATCTCAAAAATATACAAGCAACTCCTCCAGCTCAACTCCAGAAAAATAAATGACCCAATCAAAAAATGGGCCAAGGATCTAAACAGACATTTCTCCAAAGAAGACATACAGATGGCTAACAAACACATGAAAAGATGCTCAACATCACTCATTATCAGAGAAATGCAAATCAAAACCTCAATGAGGTACCATTACACGCCAGTCAGGATGGCTGCTATCCAAAAGTCTACAAGCAATAAATGCTAGAGAGGATGTGGAGAAAAGGGAACCCTCTTACACTGTTGGTGGGAATGCAAACTAGTACAGCCACTATGGAAAACAGTGTAGAGATTCCCTAAAAAACTGGTAATAGAACTGCCATATGACCCAGCAATCCCACTCCTGGGCATATACACTGAGGAAACCAGAACTGAAAGAGACATGTGCACCCCAATGTTCATCGCAGCACTGTTTATAATTGCCAGGACATGGAAGCAACCTAGATGCCCATCAGCAGAATAATGGGTAAGGAAGCTATGGTACATATACACTATGGAATATTACTGAGCCATTAAAAAGAATTCATTTGAATCAGTTCTAATGAGATGGATGAAACTAGAGCCCATTATACAGAGTGAAGTAAGCCAGAAAGATAAAGAACATTACAGCATACTAACACATATATATGGAATTTAGAAAGATGGTAACGATAACCCTATATGCAAAACAGAAAAAGAGACACAGATGTACAGAACAGACTTTTCTGTTCTGGGTGGGATGTCCTGAGAGAATAGCATTGAAACAAGTATACTATCAAGGATGAAACAGATCACCAGCCCAGGTTGGATGCATGAGACAAGTGCTCAGGCCTGGTGCACTGGGAAGACCCAGAGGGATGGAGTGGAGAGGGAGGTAGGAACGGGGATTGGGATGGGGAACACATGTAAATCCATGTATTATTCATGTCAATGTATGGCAAAAACCACTACAATATTGTAAAGTAATTAGCCTCCAACTAATAAAAATAAATGAAAAAAAAAATCTGCTTCAGAGAGACCAAGAAAGATCATGGTCTTTCATTGATTTCCTGCAAAAATACTGAACTTGTAGTAATTACTACATGAGCTTATATATCTCTAGGAAAAATCCAGACAAAAGCAATTAATCAAGACACTGTGGACCTGAATCTCTACTAATCATTTGATAACTCTTTTACTTTATGGAGGTAATATTAGAATTCAGTTCAGTTCAGTCGCTCAGTCATGTCCAACTTTGCAACCCCATGAACTGCAGCATGCCAGGCCTCCCTGTCCACCACCAACTCCCAGAGCCTACCCAAACTCATGTACATTGAGTCAGTGATGCCATCCAACCGTCTCATCCTCTGTCCTCCCCTTCTCCTCCTGCCCTCAATCTTTCACTGCATCAGGGTCTTTTCAAATGAGTCAGCTCTTCGCCTCAGGTGGCCAAAGTATTGGAGTTTCAGCTTTAACATCAGTCCTTCCAATGAACGCCCAGGACTGATCTTTAGAATGGACTGGTCGGATTTCCTTGCAGTTCAAGGGACTCTCAAGCATCTTCTCCAACATCATAGTTCAAAAGCATCAATTCTTGGGCACTCAGTTTTCTTTTAAGTCCAACACTCACATCCATACATGACTACTGGAAAAACCATAGGCTTGACTATAAGGACCTTTGTTGGCAAAGTAATGTCTCTACTTTTTAATGTGCTGTCTAGGTTGGTTATAACTTTCATTCCAAGGAGTAAGCATGTTTTAATTTCATGGCTACAGTCACCATCTGCAGTGACTTTGTAGCCCAAGAAAATAAAGCCAGTCATGGTTTCCACTGTTTCCCTATCTATTTGCCATGAAGAGATGGGACCAGATACCATGATCTTAGTTTTCTGAATGTTGACTTTTAAGCCAACATTTTCATTCTGCTGTTGCACTTTCAACAAGAGGCTCTTTAGTTCTTCTTCACTTTCTGCCATAAGGGTGGTGTCATCTGCACATCTGACGTTATTGATATTTCTCCCAGCAATCTTGATTCAAGCTTGTGCTTCATCCAGCCCAGCGTTTCTCATGATGTACTCTGCATATAAGTTAAATAAGCCAAGTGCCAATACACAGTCTTGACATACTCCTTTTCCTGTATGGAACCAGTCTGTTGTTCCATGCCCATTCTAACTGTTGCTTCCTGACCTACATACAGGTTTCTAAAGAGGCAGGTCAGGTGGTCTGGTGTTCCCATCTCTTGAAGAATTTTCCAGAGTTTATTGTGATCCACACAGTTAAAGGCTTTGGCACAGTCAATAAAGAAGAAATAGATGTTTCTCTCAAACTCTCTTGCTTTTTGGATAATCCAGGGGATATTGGCAATTTGATCTCTGGTTCCTCTGCCTTTTCTAAAACCAGCTTGGACATCTGGAAGTTCACAGTTCTCATATTGCTGAAGCCTGGCTTGGAAAATTTTGAGCATTACTTTACTAGCGGTGAGATGAGTGCAATTGTGTGGTAGTTTGAGCATTCTTTGGGATTGCCTTTCTTAGGGATTGGAATAAAAACGAACTTTTCCAGTCCTGTGGCCACTGCTGAGTTTGCCAAGTTTGCTGGAATATTGAGAGCAGCACTTTCACAGCATCATCTTTCAGGATTTGAAATAGCTCAACTGGAATTCCATCACCTCCACTAGCTTTGTTCATAGTGATGCTTCCTAAGGCCCACTTGACTTCACATTCAAGGATGTCTGGCTCCAGGTGAGTGATCAAACCATCGTGATTAACTGGGTTGTGAAGATTTTTTTCTACATTTCTTCTGTGTATTCTTGCCACCTCTTCTTAATATCGTCTGCTTCTGCCAGGTCCATAGCATTTTTGTCCTTTACTGAGTCTATCTTTGCATGAAATGTTCCCTTGATATATCTAATTTTCTTGAAGAGATCTCTAGTCTTTCCCATTCTATTGTTTTCCTCTATTTCTTTGCACAAATTGCTGAGGAAGGCTTTCTTATCTCTCCTTGCTATTGTTGGAACTCTACATTCAAATGGGTATATCTGTCATTTTCTCTTTTGCTTTTTGCTTCTCTTTTTTCACAGCTATTTGTAAGGCCTCCTCAGACAGCCATTTTGCCTTTTTGCATTTCTTTTTCTTGGGATGGTCTTAATGCGTGTCTATTGTACAATATCATGAACCTCCATCCATAGTCCATTAGGCACTCTGTCTATCAGATCTACTCCCTTGAATCTATTTTTCACTTCTAATGTATAATCATAAGGGATTTGATTTATGTCATACCTGAATGGTTTAGTGGTTTTCCCCACTTTCTTCAATTTAATTCTGAATTGGCAATAAGGATTTCATGATCTCAGCTACAGTCCACTCCCGGTCTTTTTTTTTTTTTTTTTTTGCCGACTATATAGAGCTTCTCTATCTTTGGCTGCAAAGAATATAATCAATCTGATTTTGGTGTTGGCCATCTGGTGACATCCATGTGTAGAGTCTTTTCTTGCATTGTTGGAAGAGTGTGTTTGCTATGACCAGTGCATTCTTTAGGCAAAACTCTATTAGCCTCTGCCCTGATTCATTTTGTACTCCAAGAACAAATTTACCTGTTACTCCAGGTGTTACTTGACTTCCTACTTTTGTCTTCCAGTCCCCTATAATGAAAAGGACATTTTTTTTGGGTGTTAGTTCTAAAAGGTCTTGTAGGTGTTCATAAAGCCATTCAACTTCAGCTTTTTCAGCATTACTGGTCAGGACATAGACTTGGATTACTGTGATATTGAATGGTTTGCCTTGGAAAAGAACAGAGATCATTCTGTCGTTTTTGAGATTGCATCCAAGTACTGCATTTCATACTCTTTTGTTGACTATGATGGCTGCTGCATTTCTTCTAAGGGATTCCTGCCCACAGTAGTAGATGAAATGGTCATCTGAGTTAAATTCACCCATTCCAGTCCATCTTAGATCACTGATTCCTAGAATGTTGATATTCACTCTTGTCATCTCCTGTTTGACCACTTTCAATTTGCCTTGATTCATGGACCTAACATTCCATGTTCCTATGCAAGATTGCTCTTTACAGCATTGGGCCTTGCTTCTATCACCAGTCACATCCATAGTTGGGTATTGTTTTTGTTTTGGCTCCATCCCTTAGGAGAATTACAGGGATGTAATGGTGAAGATATTGAAGAGGGAGAGGATATTGCATAAGAGGTAATTTGAATACTTTGAATAGCACATTTAAACTAATTACTTAGCGTTTAGCTATTTCTGCAAGACTTCTTTACTAGGCAAATTAATAGAAATAAAGATTGCCAGAGAAATATTGAATATATTTACTACAATATTCTCTTTAAACCATTTTGGTAGTATATTATTCTATACAATTTCATATTAATATAATTGAACTCTGGTCTTTTTGTAATGTAAAAAAAAAAGAGAGTTCCTAAAAAGAACTATTAGACAAATTTTTTTTTACAAATCAGGATTGCATACCAGGATTAAAACTACTTTCTGTATTATAGTCTACAATATTAAGATATTTTATTAAGCCAGACAGGAAACATTTTCAATGAGGCCAAACCATTAAATTTTCACTCTGTTTTAATTGTTTAAGCATTTTAAGGTATGTGCTCCATAGTGTGATATGGAAAGACAGTTGGTTTATCTTGGTGGTTTTCCCTCAAAGCCTTTAACCTGATCTAATTTTCAGGGAAACCCTAAATGAGGGACATTTTACAAGATAATTGACCAGCATTACTCAAATGTCAAGTTCCTTAAAAATAAGAAAAGTCTGAGAACTCAACACAGACCAGAGAAGACTAAAACTTTGACCCTAACTGCAGTGTGATAATCTGGATTATATCCTGGGTTACAACAAGGATATTAGTGGAAATACTAGTGAAATCCAAATAAACTGTGCATCTGGTTCAGAATAATACTTATAGCTATATAAGTATCAGGTGGAAATCTTTGAATGATTTATAAATGAATGTATATATTTACTCTCATCCTCCTTCGTCGCCTTCTCCTGCCCCCAATCCCTCCCAGCATCAGGGTCTTTTCCAGTGAGGCAACTCTTCTCATGAGGTGGCCAAAGTATTGGAGTTTTAGCCTCAGCATCAGTCTTTCCAATGAACACCCAGGACTGATCTCCTTTAGAATGGACTGGTTGGATCTCCTTGCAGTCCAAGAGACTCTCAAGAGTCTTCTCCAACACCACAGTTCAAAAGCATCAATTCTTGGGCACTCAGCTTTCTTCACAGTCCAACTCTCACATCCATACATGACCACTGGAAAAACCATAGCCTTGACTAGATGGACCTTGGTTGGCAAAGTAATGTCTCTGCTTTTTAACACGCTATCTAGTTTGATCATAACTTTCCTTCTAAGGAGTAAGTGTCTTTTAATTTCATGGCTGCCATCACCATCTGCAGTGATTTTGGAGCCCCCTAAAAAATAAAGTCTGACACTGCTTCCAATGTTTCCCCATATATTTGCCATGAAGCAATGGGACTGGACGCCATGATCTTAGCTTTCTGAATGTTGAGCTTTAAGCCAACTTTTTCACTTTCCTCTTTCACTTCCATCAAGAGATTTTTACTTCGTCTTCACTTTCTGCCATAAGGGTGGTGTCATCTGCATATCTGAGGTTATTGATATTTCTCCCAGCAATCTTGATTCCAGCTTGTGCTCCATCCAGCCCAGCGTTTCTCATGATGTACTCTGCATAGAAGTTAAATAAGCAGGGTGACAATATACAGCCTTGATGTACTCCTTTTCCTATTTGGAACCAGTCTGTTGTTCCATGTCCTGTTCTAACTGTTGCTTCCTGACCTGCATACAGATTTCTCAAGAGGCAGGTCAGGTGGTCTGGTATGTATTTACCTTAGATCCTTCTTTCTTCAAGTTAGTTCTGCCTAAAACTCAGAACAAATAATGGCTCAGCAAGCCAGTATGTTTTACTCACGGAAATGTTCTCTTAAGCTATATTAATGAGACTCTGTATTTGCTTGAATATCTGCCTTTCTTCAAGATTCATGTCAATTATTTTATGGCCCAGGATGACCCACCTTGTGCCAATGTTATCTCAAAATGCATGTTGTGGGTGAGGGTTTAGTGCCACTGTCTGAGTTTTGAGACATTTCTTTCCCTAATTAGCAGCCTGCTAATAGATATATAATTTCTTGCTAAAAACTAGCGAGGGGGCACTCTTTCTGCCCTTGTCTGATGTCTATGTCAGAAGCCATCTCTATCTATTTTATACTTTAATAAAACTTTATTGCACAAAAGTTCTGAATGATCAAGTCTTATTACTGATCCCAGATCAAATCCCTCTCCTCTGGAGACCAAGAATCCCTGCGTCTTTCACAGCATAATGACAACCTTCCAATATGATGTGTTTGATACTGTAGAAAGACAACCTCTGGTTGAGACAAAAGGATCTGGTGAGAAAGAAGACAAAGGCTTTGTGAAGGAAATAGTTTTCAGTGCATCTTGCCTGTCCCATACCTGCAGTAGAAGCTCAGATTACTGCTGCCCGAGCACCCAGGTATCACCTCTGATGAGGGAAGTTGCCATTGGCACCCAGAAAATGGTATTATGTTCTTGCTATCTTAGGATTCCACGTGTATACTTGCTTTGTTTAAACTGGGAAATAAATATTAACAAGGAGCCACATATTACACTGCGTGGGTAACAAAACATAGAAATCAATATAATTGTATTCAATAATAATAGATCCTTGGCTAATTCATATCAATGTATAACAAAAACTACTGTAATGATGTAAAGTAATTAGCCTCCAACTAATAAAAATTAAAAAAAAAAAAAAAGAATGGGGTTGATTTCTTCTTTTATATTTTCTTGTTACAATTGTGTATAGGTTCAAATTTCTACAGTTTCTAAATCAGGATTATCATCCCTTTCCACTGGGCTTCAATCTGAAGTTACATAATAAGAATAAATATTGCACTATGTTGCCTAAAGAATGTTACAATAAATATTTAAGTTATACCATACAGATTAACAATATTACTGGAATTGAGAAAATGGTACATAATAAAATTGGGCAAGAATTATCAGCAAAGTTTTATAGGCTCTTTTTACTATCAGTGAAAAGCTGAAGGAATTTCCACTCATTAACATATTATGACATTGATACTCTTTGATTTATATTTCAAAACTGTATTTAATTTCTGTCAACCAAATGTAGACTTCAAAGTTGAGATTTCTCTACAAATAAGCTTCCTACTGAAAGTAATCATCCCACTTCTTTAATTATAAAGATCAGATGGAAATTCACACATGTTATCACAGTAGGCTTTGCAAATATACAAGTATTAATGCACATGTACTTCTTGATCTATTACTTAGCTCAGCACCATTGATTTCACATGTCTGGGGTCACAGTCTGAACATGATACCAGTAAAATTGTCTGAAACACTCCATATGAGGTGTCATAACTCTGGGATGCCCACTCACATCATTAATTTTCAAATTATTTATTTCACATAAAAAGAATACTAACAGTTTCCAAAATGCACATTATACTTTCAAATGCACTAATTTTTTCTTAAATAGCTCTGACAAATTCTATAGTTAAATCTTTATTAAATAAATATCATTTTCCATAGGAGAGTGACATTGCACTTAAATATTGTCATATTTTTTAAAATATCTCTTTAAATTATTTCAATACACAGAAGTTGGAAGATTTTAGCTGTTTGTAAATTTTCATTGATGATCCAGATAAGAAGCAATGGGAATAAAAACTCTTCAGAGAAAATTTAGAACAGAAACTGGCAATCTATCAGGAAACAAATTATCAACCACATGTAAGTCTCAAAATTTAGGGTCACTAGGCAATAAAAATAGGGACATCAAATTTTATCAAATGAGTTGGAGTGATGCATTCAACAAGTGACCTGATTAAATTCACAGACCATTTTGATTTCAAATTTTATTTTTTAAATATCTAGGTACAGATTAAAAAATTGCACTTTGAGATTGTTGTTTATTTCTTCTTGTTTTTTAAGAAATGGTTTGGATATCATCAGGTAAATGTTGTTGGGGTCTTTTAGAGAAAATTACAGTTTGACAAAAAAGGCATGGGAGTTCCATCATATTTGAATGTGCTGTCCGTCTATGCAACCACACCTTCAAACATGTTAATGAGTTGTTTCCCTGTGTTGCCTTAACACTTAAGTGAGGTTGATACAAGTAGAATAGAAAATTTTGTTTCATGCAGACACTTTTGCTTAACATTTAATGCATAGGTAATTTAATTCAAGATATCCTTCCATAGAAAATATACTGAATGTCCTGTGTTGTAAACATTTATAAGTTTCAGTGATTTATTTTGAGCTGACATCAGAAATTCAACACATAAATTTATGAGGAACATGGGCTGTGAATATAAGGCTTGAAAATTTCAGTAATTTTGGAGAAGAGAAATAGTGTCCTCATTAGCCTGAGTTCTCCTGCTAAGCTAGCCAAACCTTTTCCCAGCAAGGGCTTTCAACCCTGACTACATATCAGACTCACTTAGAATTTTAAGATACCCAAGGCCTACTCCAAAGGCTTCAAATCAGAGAAATTCCACAAAAATCTATTGAGGTCATTCCTTAGCATCACTTTTTACATGTATTCCCCATCCCGGTCCCCCCTCCCACCTCCCTCTCCACCCGATCCCTCTGGGTCTTCCCAGTGCACCAGGCCCGAGCACTTGTCTCATGCACCCAACCTGGGCTGGTGATCAGTTTCACCCTAGATAATATACATGTTTCAATGCTGTTCTCTTGAAAGATCCCACCCTCGCCTTCTCCCAGAGTCCACAAGTCTGTTCTATACATCTGAGTCTCTTTTTCTGTTTTGCATATAGGGTTATCGTTACCATCTTTCTAAATTCCATATATATGTGTTAGTATACTGTAATGGTCTTCATCTTTCTGGCTTACTTCGCTCTGTATAATCGGCTCCAGTTTCATCCATCTCATTAGAGCTGATTCAAATGAATTCTTTTTAATGGCTGAGTAATATTCCATGGTGTATATGTACCACAGCTTCCTCATCCATTCATCTGCTGATGGGCATCTGGGTTGCTTCCATGTCCTGGCTATTATAAACAGTGCTGCGATGATTAAGGGCCTCAGCTTTAACCAGCATGGCTAACCATTCACCTGAGCAGTGAACTGAAGTGACAGCCTCCTCTACCATCTTTCTTCATCCAGAGCAGGGGACGATTGTGGTCTTCAAGGGACAGTTGGCAAAGTCTGAAAAGATTCTTGGTTGCCAGAGTTTCAGGATATGGTTGACATCTGGAGGGGAGCAGGCAATAATGTGGCTGAACATTCACAGTTACAGTCCAACTAAGAAAGAATTGACTTGGACCCAAACATCAATAGGATGAAGGCTGAAAAACCCTGAGGCAGAGTCACTAGTTTCTCATGACCTGGGTGACTGCAGACCAAGTCAATTTATCTATAATCATTTTTAAAATATCTGCTGTTTATCTTCTCATTCTAAAAACTCTAAGAAACAATTAGAGAATTGTCCCTTCCCTTTTGACTTTAATTTGCTGTTTCTACTGCTCTTTATCTTTCCTGGTGAAGGCAGCTCTTTTGTCCTTTTCCTATTTGCCCATTTCTGTCCCCTCTAAGCTTAAAAACCTAACTATAGGAATGAGATCACCAAACAATTGAAACAAACTGATTTAGGCTTCCTGAATGCACACCACGCCTTGTTTAACCTGCCTATTCTTTTTCTGGATTAAAAGAGGTTAGAGTGAAGAAGTAGGCAGTTAAAGAATGGCTTTATCTCCAACACTAACTGTCCTCTTGGCAATCCTGCAGGCAGACCACTCGGACAAGGTAACATCTGCAGAGAGTCAGCCTACAACCATGGGGGAAGATGCAGAACCCAGCCTCCTGCCTCCGTGACTCACTGAGAGTCTCCCTCACTTTTCTCTTGAAAACCTATCCCGATTGAGCAGAATCTTCAGCTTCTCAGGACTCAAGTCAAATTCTCCCCCAGATTGCTGGCTTTTCTGATTAAAGGACATTTCCTTTCCATTCACACTTGCCTCTCAAATTACTGGTTTTTGAACAGCGAGCATCCAAACCTGAGTTCTTTAACAAGGAGACCAGCCAGTTTGAAAATGGATGATAAGACAAAGGGCTCAGGCAAATCCTTCTCTTCCTCCCTCCCTTCCCTTCTTTCTTCATTTTCTTTCTTCCTTAGTTGCTTTTGCATGTTTAACCATTACTTACTTGCTTGTGTGAACGCTAAGTTGTTTCAGTGTTCGACTCTGTGCAACCCTATGAAAACTAAACTCTCCAGGACATGGGATTTCCCAGGCAAGAATACTGGAGTGGTTTGCCATGCCTTCTTCCAGGGGATCTTATCCATCCAGAAATTGAACCCTTTTCTCTTAGGTCTCCTACATTGGTGGGCGAGTTCTTTATCACTCGCACCATCTGGGAAGCCCGTTACTTATATGTTGCCAAAGCAATTGCATTATTAGGTTAAATAATAAGTACAATTGAAAAAGAGAAACCAATCAAACTGAGCAGCCATTATTAAGAGCTGAATTCAGACTATGTTATTGATTTTCTGCTCCATACTTCCCTCTCTGTGATTTCGTACAGGTAGCCAAAGAAAGCACATACTTTCAGAGAAAGGCACATTTTAGCACTTCTATAAAAAGTCTAATTATGAAAAAAGTACAAAATTTTTTACATCATAAGCTTGTCGAAAAACAGATAAATTATAAGTTGCCATTGTGAGTTAATTTGAGGTAGGAGATGACAGAAGTTGGTTAGACATGAAATAATTGTACCTTGAAAGTGAGGTCAAGGGTTAGAGAAATTTAGATGCTGTTTGGTTGGTGGAAAATAATTGTCTCAGTGAACAGGGTAGGGAAGAGCAGAAAAGCTGAAAGTATAACTTTGGTTAGGGGACTGTTTTTATATTAAAAAGTGAACATCAAAAAAATAAAATAAAATAAAAAGTGAACATCAAATCTATACACAAAGAATAAAATTCTAATCAAAAGTTGTACAAGTATTTGATGTTTTAGTCAGCACTCAACATTTTAGGTAGCATTCAAGCCATATGAATGCATTTCCTCCATCATCAGATATTTTATTACAGGGAAGAAAAGAGTGGGTTTAAATTATCCAGATATTTATTTTACCCCTATTATATTAATGTTGTATTCCTAAAGCCTCAATGGTATTTTGCTTGTTTAAGATAACATGACTGCAGTTTCCTTTAGTAAAGGGCATATAGACTTGACTTCCAGTTATTAAATAAAAATTCTAGTAACCCAGGGTCTCAGAGCTTCCATGAGGACACAGTTGGACATGACTAGCCGTGTCCAGGGCTAGTGCTAGGATTGCCGGGCACTCAGCTGTCTGTAGACTCACACTCCATCAGGGGTCAAATGTTAACTGGTCCAAATCTGTGTTGCTCATATACTTAGGCAGAAACTTTTTCTTAAAGATCTCTATTTCTATAATAATTGCCCCATTCCTAGGACTGTTCTTTTGCTTTGGGTTTCTGGTTTGAACTTTTTGCTGAGGCTGCAGACCTGTCCTGATCCCCAATCCCCAAACAACTCTTGTCAGTACCTGGGTGGGAAAGCTCCCCTGGAGAAGGAAATGGCAACCCACTCCATTACTCTTGCCTGGGGAATTCCATGAACAGAAGAGCACATGGGTCACAAAGTCAGACATGACTGAGCGACTGAGCACACACCCATGATGTTCTCTGAAGGGGCCAGTGGAGAAGAGTGAGCTACCTGCCGTGAATGACAGTGGTGGATTGAAGTGCTCCAAGTGAGACAGTGAGTGAAAACACAACATAGAAAAAAGAAAAATAAAAGAAAATTGGTAAAGTTGTCCCTGAATCTTGACCCCAAACCGTCTTCTAGATCATAAGAGAACAAGGCAGCTTTCATCATTTTGATCCTGCATATAAAAAACAGACACGAAATATTCACAGTGATGCAAGCTGGCTTTGAAATCAGCAAGTCCTGGCTGACACCAGCCACCAAATTGGCACATTCATTGGAAATGATGTTCAAAGCAGCTCACAGGAGGAATGGGAAAAACAGCTTTGGCTTCTCTGATAGAATACAGAGCAGCGTTTCCTTTGGAATCCACATTCATGCTTGACATTCTAAGCATGGATGGAGATATGCAGAAAGATGAAAGTGTCCTACATTCAAATTTATTTAATGTATTTATTTTTAGAAGCCGATTGATCTAATAACAAGTCTACTTACTTCAGATTTTAAAATAGCCTGTGGACTGTCCCATTTCACTCTGTGATTACTTCTGGAGAGAGACTCAAAGCTAAATTAAATCCATGTACTTTATGGTCTGGGGATGGCTCACTAATAAAATGCTGATAGAATAGATATGGACCAAAAGGAAGAAGAGGCTGGGTTTTGGCTCAGGGCCTCTCCCAGGGGCTTTTCACTCTCTCCAGCGGTAACAATCCTGATGGGCAGAGACACCTGCAACATGGAACAATTAAATAACACGTGGGCCTTAGAACAGTGAAATTATGGAGATCCTCCCCATTTCTAGCCACACTCAAAGAAATATATATTTAAAGATGAGAATTTCACAGACTTCCTTGGTGGTCCAGTGGTTAAAATTCTGCATTCCCAATGCAGGAGGTCTGGTTCAATCCCTGGTCAGGGAACTGGATCACACATGCCATAACCAAATAAGAAAACAAAAATGAGAATTCCAGGTTAAAATTATGGGAAGATAAATATCAGGGGAAGAAAAGTGAGGCAGTTGAGACCTCTGATTATTGATTGAGTAATAGGATCAGTTTGATGCTGGAGGAGATTACTTAGTTTCCACCTTCTGTGTTTTATCAGAGGCATTAGCTACTGGGGGAGCTATCTCTTTCTTCATTTTCTAGAGTGCATGTTTTTACATTTCTGGGTTTTTTGATTCCTCAGCGTCTTTGTTCACAGTACCTCCAAATTCCTTATGTACGTTGTAGCCAGTGTTAGAAAGAGAATACCCTATACTTTATTGTAATCATTGAACTGTAATTAATAGGAAAATTAAGTGATTAGAAATTAGAAACTATGCTTATGTGGAAACATGCATAATATTAAAAACCCTATTATATAATATCATATTTGTACTACTTGTTTTTTTAATAAAAGTAGTCTATTCATCTTGGGTTCCTTTCATTTAACAACGTCATTTACCAGTTAATCTCTTGCACAATATTATTTGTACTGAATATGTTTGGTAAACAATCTTTAAATAGCCATTTGGTGTCAGATTTTTGTGGGTAGATCATAAGAGTTGTAATTATTTGCCCCAACATATCTACGTGAATACACATTAGGATCAGGAACCTGTGTAAACATGATGAAGTCCAAGGGAAATCACATGGAAAAAATGATAGACCACAAATACCAGGTGGGAAAAATTTGCTTCTGTGCAAATATTTTATGACAAATTTAGAAATGGTCACACTCGCCCACAGGTAAGTGTGAATCTTCAGAATGGGACTGCAGCTAATAGAACAAGTCTGACACAATGACACATCAACAAAAAAATATAGACCTCTCACCCTTTCTGATAAACCTACAGTCACCAGAAGTAATGAGTTCCACTCTGTGGGCAAAGGAAATGTGACATAATCAGTATTCTAGAATTTCAGGGTCAATTTCTGTTTTATAGAAAGTTATGAATGTTAACCTCTATAGCTAAAAATAAGAATTATACAAATAGTTGAATGAAAGTAAACATTATATTAATACCTAAGTCATCTTAAAACCCATGTACCAAATCTTTGTCTGACTTTGTTGTTGAAGTGGATTTATGCCTATAAATTGAAGTTTGATGAAAGAAAGAACAGAGCTTAAAGGGTGCACTTTTAGTTTGATTTAAAATATAACAAGGAACTGTTAAGTAAACATAATAAGAAAATACTTGCCTCTTTCAAGATTCACTGCATATTCTCTTTTTATTTATTCTGAGTCTATTTTTAATTCTTTAATAAAGTTTAATATTTTTCTTCATCAACATCTTCATTATATTCTGTATAATTCTTCTTATGGAAATAGCATCTTATTTCTATTTTTTGCATGATTATTGCTTTTATGAGGGTATGTTGCCAACTTGCATACATTATTCAAGTATTTAGAAACTTGACCAAAGTCTCTTATTGCTTTGTTAGCTTGTCTATTGACTCTGTGGTTAATAAATTTAGTTCTTATTCCTCATTTCCATTTTTATTTTTTTTCCCAGGACCTCTATTCCTGTATTTATCAGAAAGAGACTTTGTATCTACAAGAAACAGAATATTGAACTTAGAGACTCATTGCGTTTAAGAATAGGAACAGGCAAAGATCTCCATGACTATGTGTATTTTTTGTATTTGAATAACTCTTCATACTTATTAACTCAAACTTAATAATTGCATATTTCAATCTTCTATTTCTATCTCAATTACATTAATGGCTATTGGTGGTCTATTTCTTCTTAGACATCAATTTTTACACTTTGTATATTTTTCTGATATGTATATATTCATTTTTTTCAATTGTTTAGCTAATAAATTTTAAATTTCAAAATTACATTTGTAAATAGTTCAACTTCTCATAGATTAATATGTTCATCTCATATTTTGTAGGGATACATTTTAATGTCTTCCTTTTACAAAATTTTGTTTTCAGTAGTTATAAGACAGATCCACTACTAAATTACAACTGATGATAAGTAGCAAAGAAAGAAGGGATTTACCTCCATGGCAAAGCATTTTTGTAACAATAACTTCAGCAAAATTTGAAGTATATTTACTATAGCTGTGTATATTTTAAAATGTTTGCAAATGTTAGCAACTAACATATTTAGATTGATAAAATACTGAAGTTGGTATAGTCAAAACTGTAAGTCACATGTATCGCTACCAATTCCAAGTATATTTCTATCTCAGTGCTTCCTTAATTCAGCACAATACTGTTTGTCAGGATGCTGTGCTCCTAGAAATTAGTTTTCTTATTATCACTGCAAATAAACATTTAATATTTAATGTTGAATCTCTAACTCAGCATACCATTCATATTTTCAAAGCTCTGATTCCATAACTTGGTTCGCAACATCCAGCATTTATTGGAATTAACTTTCTCTATTTTAATCATCATATGGTAATAATATAAACTTGGCATCTTTTAAATTTTTGAAATTCTTCTGTTAATGGAGCCAACTCATTGCTCACTCTCCCTTTACTTTTTATAAATGCATAAAGAAAACTTGGAATAAAATATGAGCAGAGTTTAGAAGAGCCCCATATTTTAAGTAAAACGTCACATTTATAGGATGATATGTGTATGTGAATGCAGATGTGTCACCTTCCATCAAGTATTAGTGAAAGTGTGAAAGTGAAACTGTCAGTTGCTTCAGTCACGTATGACTCTTTGTGACCCCATGGACTGTAGTGCACCAGACTCCTCTGTCCGTGGAATTCTCCAGGCAAGAATACTGGAGTGTGTTTCCATTCCCTTCTCCAGGGGATCGTCCCGACCCAGGGATCAAAACTGGGTCTGCAGCATTGTGGACAGACCCTTTACCATCTGAGTCATTAGGGAAAGCCAAGTTTTGTAGAGCTGAAGCTTTTTCAGCAATATTTTGTCTTTGGTATTTTCTGTGGTCCAGGACATGATCCTGATGATGGATATTAAATATCAACAAATGTTTTGCAGGCTACTTCCTTGCAGGAAGTTAGGACTGCATATTGAATTCACAATTTTTTCTTCTTATGCTTGCAATTTTGCTTTTGAGCTCATGACTGTAAACATGCTTATTCTACTGGAATTTCTCTATTGGACATACAGAATGAACACAGGATGGAGACAGGAGGACCAAACAGACACATTCTAAACAGAGTAAGTCTTCCTAGAGGAAATCTAGCCTCCTTGTGATCTTTATACTTTTTCATTTCTAAGATACAAGAATGAGAGAAATGATTAACGAATCCAATATTTCTCTCAAATGTGGTTTTTTGTGGGGTCCTAACTTTTAAGACAAGCCCTTAAAAAATAAAGCAAGAAAGAAAAGAGGACAAAATTCTTCCAAAAAATATGCCCAGACAATATTGTAGAGCCTCAAGCTGAAAGATGGAAGAGATCAGTTTCCATTACTAATATTCTTTAATATAAAAAAATGTGTCAAAATGCCTTCATTTTGAAAACTAAATATTCATCTTCTTTTAGTAAATTTGACAATGCCCACTTTGGAGTGGCCAGAAAGTGCTGTGCCAAGGCCTTGCATAATCCTGACTCCTGTTCCTACAACCTTATGGGTTTCTAAAATGAAAGTTAAAATAATGGAAATAGTTGAATTAACCTCTTAGTTTTCATAACTTTGCACAATATTTTTTAAATTCTTCATGTACCAAATTGTGGCTACAGGTATTTTGCACTACAAAAGCCATCCCATAGTACACTCTACCTTCCCCCTGGTGATTAAAGTAAACACGAAAATGTTGAAAACAGCAATTCTTAGAAACTTGGATCCTACATATATCCTACATTTCTTTTTTAGAACACTTGTGGTATCTTCTTTTTTTCCTATTCTTTTTTTTTTCTATTTATTATAATTAAATCAGATTGCCACTACATTTTCTTTTTGAACTAAGTAACTGTTTTGGGGTAAGATATTCATTTTTTGATGAAAACTGCATTTAGTAAGTAATCATTAGAAACAGCCTAGTTCATGTAAAGCAATTTTGAGTCACTTTCCATTGAGCTGACTACTAATTCCTTTGTCAAGCTTAATAAATCTTTTAAAAATGAATTTCTACTGAGCAGAACTGTATGCAGAAGTAGCTTTTATGTCATTCCTAATTAAGGAAAACTTTACATTTTCCTGTTGATTATCACAACATACCCAGTACAGATATTAAAGCTTGAGGAAATAAGGCAGGCATTTATTTTCCAGGGTTCAGAAATTATTTAAAAAAAAGTCTAGCTCAATGCCTCAAAATCCTGGGAATGATTTTAGTTTTAAAACTATATTTTATTTTAACCTGGGATATTTGGCTGAATGCTTCAGTTTTATTCACCCTCCCATTCATAATGTCCAAAATACATATTTAAGCAATAGGTATAAACCTACATAATTCTATTCTTAAAACCCACATAATTTGTTTAGGAAAAATATGAAAAAATATAAGAATTTAGGAGAAGGGTCCATGCATATGCAACAAATCAATATTGGACAGAGTTAGAAATTTCAAGAGAATTAACTTGAAATATTTCTTTTGATAAAATTAATCAATTCATTGTTAAAAATGAACAAAGTCATTGCAGACTTTTTTGCATTAAGGAAGACTCAGTCAGAGCAATGTTGACATTGCCACAAAAATTAAAAAAAAATTGAAACTGAACACATTACCAAGTATGACTAAGCTTCACATGAAAAAGGCTTTAAATACTGAGGCAGATGTCATAAATAATATTTTAGCAAAATATTATCAATTGGTCATTATTGGTGAATTTTTTTACTTTACTAACAAATAATTTATGCATTAATTTTTCTATAAAATATTTGATGTTCACATTAGTATGAGTAAGCTGGACTTCTGCTTCAATCCTTTGAAAGCTATCTTCTTTTTTTTTAAACTTTATTTCTAATAAGAAAATTGCTTTTTGCAAGTCTGTTCTCTATGTCTGCATCTCTATTCTTGTCTTGCAAATAGGTTCATTAGTACCATTTTTCTAGATTCCATATATATATGTGTGTGCATGTGTATGTGTGTGTGTGTGTTAATATACAATATTTAGTTCTCTCTTTATGAATGACTTCATTCTCCATTGACAGGCTCTTTGTTCCTTTTTATTGCTGAGTAATATTCCATTACATATGTGTACTACACTTCCTTATCCATTCATTTGTTGACGGACATCTAGGTTGCTTCCATGTCCTGGCTATTGTAAATAGTGCTACAGTGAACATTGTGGGAGATGGGAGGAGAGGATGGGGTGGATTGAGAAAGTAGCATTGGCATACATATACTACCATGTGTAAAATAGATAACTAATGGGAAGCTGCTGCGTAACACAGGGAGCCCAGCTTGGCACTCTGTGATGACCTAGAGGAGTGGGATCAGGGTGGGGGTGAGAAGGAGAGCCTCAAGTGGGAGGGGATATATATATATACACATACACACACATGTATGTATATCATTACTGAATATTATTACTGATTCCCATTGTTATATGGCAGAAAACACCACAACATTGTAAAGCAATTATCCTCCAATTAAAAAAATAAATTAAACAAAATAAGAAGAAAATCACTTTTTTTGTTAGTGTTTTTAAATTAGCTACTTTTCAGTGTCTTATCTAAAAAAAGAAATGGGCAACTGTAAAGCTTAGTTTCTTCAAACATCTATAGAAAATTACTGAGTATGTGCAAAGGTGCTGTTTATACCTGGCTCAGTGTTTATAAGTACAGGTTTTGTTCATTTTTAGCAATGACAACACTATTGAAAGTGGACATAGTATCATCAGGTGAGGATGACGGCCTCCCACCAGAAGAGTGTATGTTGTGTTTTTCCAGTTGAGGTTGTGAGTTTGCACATGTGCAGTTACACTCTTAGTTTTATTTCTCCTTATGACCAGTGACACAAGTGGAAGAATTTTCTATGAACATGGGTCATGAAATATACAGCAGTGACCAAAAGTCAACCTAACCAGCCAACAAAGAGATCACACCTGTGACTGGGGTCTTATTAGCACCAAATTCAAAGTAAGTAAGTTAATCCTTCGCAAATTAGTTGGGCCCAGACTATATTAGTTAGCCTGTTTTTAGTTTCTCAGAGCTTAGCTTTATATTTATAAGAATAAGCAATTAGTAAATGCTATCCTATCACAAAACTTTAAATGCAGTATTTTTTACTAAATATCTATGTTTTTTGTTTTCCCCAAATATATATGTTTCAAGTTTGTTTGTTAATAGTCATAAATTTACTTTAAGTATTTAAATATAAATATTTTTATTGCTGGGGAATTCCTGGACATCAAGTTATCAGAAAGTTTACTATTTATTTTATGAAAAATAGAAAAACCGTAGGGAAAAGTTGGGGCTTCCCAGGTAGCTCAGTGGTAAAAATAATTCACCTGTCAATGCAGGAAATGCAGGAGACAGTTTTGATCACTGGGTTGGGAAGGTTCCCTGGAGGAGAGGATAGCAACCCACTCCAGTATTCTTGCCTGGAAAATTCCATGGACAGAAGAGCCTAGTGGGGTACATTCCATAGGGTCAGGCTACAGTCCATAGGATGGCAAAGAGTTGGACATGACTGAGCATGCATGCAGGGTTAACTGACAATTTTTATGGGAAATCAACCAAACAATGCCCTCCCTGCTGTGTTAGACTTTTTCCCACTGAAAGTAACATATTTTCAGGACATGAGCTGACCCAGAGCAACCCTACAATGTTATATGGTAGATCATCACAAGGAGATCAATCTAGTCAATCCTGAAGGAAATCAGTCCTGAATATTCATTGGAAGGACTGGTGCAGAAACTGAAACCTCAATACTTTGGCCACATGATGCTAAGAACTGACTCATTGGAAAAGACACTGATGCTGGGAAAGATTGAAGGCAGGGAGAGCAGGAGATGACAGAGGATGAGATGATTGGATGGTATCACCGACTAGATGGACATGAGTTTGAGCAAGCTCCAGGAGTTGGTGATGGACAGGGAAGACTGGCCTGCTGCAGTCTATGGGGTCACAAAGAGTTGGACATGACTGAGCGACTAAACTCATGAACTGAACTGAAATCATCATATTAAACAATGAGAAAAACTAATACAATTAGCAGGGCAGACAGTTTATCTTTGAGAAGAAAATTATTTTATATATATTTATGTATGTATGTGTTTATTTTCAGGAAAATAATTAGAGAATTCATGAGATTAGAAATGAAAAGCCTAAAAAGAATAAGGTTCAAAAATTTTAATAAATCTACAGGAGTTCCTGGTACAAAGAGAGATCTAGAAATTTGTCAAGATTACAGAGCAAGAGATAGAGAAAATGTGTGAGGACTTTTAAATAGCAGGTCAGTATAATATTAAAATTTAAAGAAGTTGTTTTTTGGTGTTATAATGTGAGCTCCAATACCATGATCTTAAACTCTGGCAGAATATTTTATAGACATCCTTTACTGAAATATATGTTTGTGGGAATATTCATGACAGTGATGAATTATAATGATGATATTTATGATGGTATGTTATTACAATGAAATTAAGGTAGTAATACAGTAATATTTAACATTAGTAAGTGTTCACTAGATATCAGGCATTGTTTGGAATGCATTGATCATCAATTCTCATTTAGTCCTTGAGATGATATAATTGTTATACCTGTGTTACAGATGAAGAAACAAAGTATTAAAAAGATTGAAATACATCTATCTTTGTTTTATTTTTCCAAATGTCATGTTTTTAATTTGGAAAATTCACCATATTGTAATTCTTTTTTTTTTTAATGAGATGTTCTTTATTTACAATATTGTTTTGATTTCAGGTAAACAGCAAAGTGATTCATTTATACATACACATATATCTACTTTTTTTCAGATGATTTTCTCTTATAAGTTATTACAAAATATTGAATATAGTTCTCTGTGCTATACAGTAGGTCCTTTTTGGTTACCTATTTTAAACACAATACTGATTATCTGTTAATCCCAAACTCCTAATTTATCCTCCCTATCTTGTTATCCCCTTTGGTAATCTAAGTTTGTTTTATATGTCTGTGGGTCTAATTCTGTTTTGTATATGAGTTCATCTGTATTATTTTTTGTTTTTCAGATTCCACATAAAAGGGATATCATGTGATATTTGTCTTTCTAGGTCTGACTTACTTTACTTCTTTTCTATGAAAGTGAAAGTGTTAGTCGCTCAGTCGTGTCCGACTCTTTGCTACCCCATGGACTGTAGCCCACCCAACTCCTCTGTCCATGAAATTTTTCAGGCTAGAATATGGACTGGGTTGCTATTCCCTTCTCCAGGGGATAGATACATGTGTGCTAAGTCACTTTAGTCTTATCTGACTCTACATGACCCAAGCAAGAATACTGGAGTGAGTTTCTATGCCTTCCTCCAGGGCATCTTCCCAAGCCAGGGATCGAACTCACATCTGTTGTGTCTCCTGCATTGGTAGAGAGGTTCTTTACCTCTAGCAACACCTGGGAAGCCCTTAAAAAAGCCACTGTTTTTTGAGCCAGAATCGAACCAGTGGCCTAAGGATTAACTTTTTTATTCCATTGTGTGGAATTTTCCAGGCAAGAATACTGGAGTGGGTCTTCATTTCTTTTCTTTTTTTTATTTTTAATTTTTTATTGTTGGAGGCTAATTACTTTACAATATTGTAGTGGTTTTTTTCAGCCATGGATATACATGTATTCCCCATCCCGATTCCCCCTGCCACCTCCCTCTCCACCTAATCCCTCCGGGTCTTCCCAGTGCACCAGGTCCGAGCACTTGTCTCATGCATCCAACATGGGCTGGTGATCTGTTTCACCCTAGATAATATACATGTTTTGATGCTGTTCTCTTGAAACATCCTACCCTCGCCTTCTCCCACAGAGTCCAAAAGATGGATGGATGAAACTGGAGCCCATTATACAGAGTGAAGTAAGCCAGAAAGATAAAGACCATTACAGTATACTAACACATATATATGGAATTTAGAAAGATGGTAACGATAACCCTATATGCAAAACAGAAAAAGAGACACAGATGTATAGAACAGACTTTTGGGTCTTCATTTCTTACTACAGAGAATCTTCCCAACCTAGGGATTGACTTTGCATATCTTGCGTCTCCTGCATTGGCAGGCAGATTCTTTACCACTGCGCCACCTGGGAAGCCTACAAAATCACCACAAATCTTCAAAAGACAAGGTCTTGGGCCCTCTATGGAAAAACAAAGTTTATTCCCCATTGATTTAGGTACTAAAGGCAACTGAGATTCTGCAAATGAAAGGCTCCATCCAGGACACTGAATCTCCAGCAAGCATTGTAAAGATGCAGGAATTCTCAAGATCCCTCCATAGTTACACTTCACAGGGCCATCTACTAACTGGCAACTCTGATAAGTCACTTTATTTCCTGTCTTGACTCCTGGATCTCAAGTTATCTAGAAATACATCAATTTGTAAATTGATAGCCACATAATAAATTCATTTTCTGCTTTGGTTATTTGATTAAATATGGCTTTGGTAGGAAAAAGAAAAGCTATAAAAGAGTGTAGGGAAGAGTAATCATGTAGAAATAGAAAACTGGAGGTGACTTTGAACAATGAGGATTTGAGATCTCACAGATATTTCCCAAGGTCCAGGGATGATGTGCCAGCTGATGAGGCACAGCTCTGGCGTGGCTCCCATGGTGGCTTGAGGCTGCAACCACAATGGTGGGCTGCAGGTCACTGTGACATTCCAGTGTCATGATGCTTGTGGGAATTCTTTACTATCACTGCTGAGCAGACTATGAGTTCCTTGGAAGGTGGGAGAGAACTCACTCAGCACAGTGTCTCTAACTGATATGTAGATTACCTGCATGATATCAGAGACAGAACTCATTCTAATCAAAGCACTCCTCTGAGAAGAACTATATTCAATAGTGTTAATGACAAAGGTTCTTGATATCCTTAATTCAATAGGAATTGATTAGAAGCCAGACAAGAAATGCAGGTATGGCTTTATTGGGGTCCCTACTGCCAGAGCAAGTAACAGGTGTCCTTGCTTGCTTGCCAGGGAGGTGCAAGCTTGTTTCCTGCATGGACTGAGAGCAGGGATGTGTCCAGAGGTTGGCTGGAGAGGTGGCTTAAGTGATTTGCCCACCCCGTAGGTGGTGTTAAGCTCAGGGGGCAAGCTCAGGACCCTGCTTTTGCTTCCAACACCCAGTTTTTGTTCCAGGCTCTTCAGAATTGATAGTTGGGTTTCTGGTTTCTTTGCATCTTTTGTCCATAATTTACCCCAACTACACATGCATGCACTTGTTTTTAGCCGGTTACAGTTTCGTTGCTTCAGGAGATGTTTGTCCAGGTACAAACATTGCAGCAAAGGACCCCAGGCCTCAGGTCCCAGCCTGTCTCTGTGGCACTTATATGAAATGTAAATAATACAACAGTACAGATTGGTGGTGCTAGAGGTAAAGAACCTGCCTACCAATGCAGAAGACATAAGAGACATGGGTTTGAACCCTGGGTTAGGAAGATCCCTTGGAGAAGGAAATGGCAACCCACTCCAGTATTTTTGCCAGGAGAATCCCATGGAAGAAGAGACTGGTGGGCTACAGTCCACGGGGTCACAAAGAATTGGACATGACTGAAGCAACTTAGCACGCACACAGATGAACATGGTCCTATGTGACTGACTGTTCATTATCACAATTCATATCTCCACATCTTCAATTATGAGTGCGTATTTTTAGATTTACCCAACCTTCTCTTAAGAGCTCTGTACCTTGTTCCATTATTGTCTGTGTATTTGATTTGAGTCAGATGGGAGGGGCAGGAAGCATTTAACTATCTTTGGATAGCAACAACGAAACTGCCCTAATGTGAAGCTGAAGATCCTTTGGGTTACTCTCCATCATGAGCAGCGTGCTCCAGGCGGGACCTGAACCTACACTTGGGGTTACCTGCCCTTCCTTCCCTCAGCTCCTAGTCCCCAAGTCCCTTGAGACACTGTTCTCCTGGTACAACTGTTTGATTGACAACTACAGAAAACAGTACGATTTTGTGGTGGTTTGTCTGCAAACACTGTGTTCTTACAATCTCAAACAGTTCTACAAAATGGAGGCATTTTGTTTCATTTAGAGTTGCTTTGTATGCAGAGGTCTTTTAATACCCTTTTCACAATTTGCCTCCTTCCTCAAGGAGAATTTTGAGGTCATTTTATGGTAGCAAAACACTTTTTTGTTTTGAACTGAATGTTTATTCTCTGATGATATTTCCTGGCTCCCAAAGCCTAAAGAAAATCACAGGGAATAAAATAGAGCTCTCTTTCTTTGATGTCTATCCAAGAGCATGGAAAAACTATCACTTCTTTCACCTAAAATTCCCTTAATTTGGTCCCTTGACTGCTAAGAGATAACAATTAAAGTATTCAGGCCCTAAAATGGAATCAAAAGGTATAATAAAGGACCACAAGAAGCATTCTGAGACATACTCTTTAAGATTTCACCATGGTTACAAATGTAAGATTAAGTTTGTATCTCAAAAAATAGTATGATAAAGAACAGATATAATTTTTTGATACCGAAGGCCAAAAAACTTTAGCCTGTTATTTTAAGTTTTCTAGATGATTGCTGATTATAGTTTTAATTCTATGTTATAAAATTAGGTATGCTAAAATTTTGAACTTGCTTCAGTTCAAACTTCCATTTCTTTTATAGAACAAAACATTCTTAATTTTCCCATTTTGAATGTTAAATTTAAATAATAATCAAAATGATACAATAGTAGTGTATGATCATGTAGGTGAAGAGAGATTATATAACTTGAAATACCAGAGGTGTTGTGTGAATAAGAACTCTACCTCCATACATACCACTCTTCCCCTTTCTCTTGCAACAAGCAATTTGCTTATGGATAAAAATATTTTCAGGTGATTATGTATAGTAATCTGTTAATCTCTTTTTGGTCATCAGAGTATTTAAGTACATTTCCTTTGAAACACTATAGAGAAATTATATTAAATTTTCAAATTATACAGAAGTTTATTAATCTGTTGCATAGAATTATAAAACGTATGTTCTCTGGTGGAGAAGGCAATGGCAACCCACTCCAGTACTCTTGCCTGGAAAATCTCATGGACCGAGGAGCCTGGTAGGCTGCAGTCCATGGGGTCGCAAAGAGTCGGACACGACTGAGTGATTTCACTTTCACTTTTCACTTTCATGCATTGGAGAAGGAAATGGCAACCCACTCCAGGAGAATGGAGAATCCCAGGGATGGCAGAGCCTTGTGGGCTGCCATCCATGGGGTCACACAGAGTCGGACATGACTGGAGCGACTTAGCAGCAGCAGCAGCATGTTCTCTAGTAGACTTACTATCACTGAAGTTTACTTTTATGCTTTTGTACCTCATATTTTAAAATTTTTAAATAGGAAATCTGTTCCATTCATTCAAATAACTATTGTTATTCCTGTTCATTAGCTGAGTTGTGTCTGATTCTTTGCAACCCCATGAGCTGCAGCACAACAGGCTTCCCTGTCCTTCACTATCTCCTGGAGTTTGCTCATATTCACATTCATTGAGTCAATGCCTTCAATCTTTCCCAGCATCAAGTCTTACTCAATAGTTGCTAAGTCATGTCCAACTTTCTGACCCCATAAATTGCAGTTCACCAATCTTCCTGTCCCTCATTATCTCCGAGTGTGCTCAAACTGGGGTCCACTGAGTCAGTGGACGGAGTGTTCACTGAGTCAGTGATGGCATCCAACCATTTCATCCTCTGATGCCCTCCTCTCCTCATGCCCTCAATCCTTCCCAGCATCAGAGTCTTTTCCAGTAAGTCAGCTTTGAATCAGGTGGCGAAAGGATTGGAGCTTCAGCTTTAGTATCATTCCTTCCAATGAATAGTCAGGGTTGATTTCCTTTAGGATTGTCTGGTTTGATTTCCCTGCCATTCAAGGGACTCTCAAGAGTCTTCCCCAGCACCACGTTTCAAAAGCATCCATTCTTCAGCACTCAGCCTTCTTAGTGGTCCATCCTCACATCTGTATGTGACTGTTGGAAAAACCATAGCTTTGACTGTATGGGCCTTTGCCAGCAAAGTGATGTCTCTCTTTTTAATACGTGTCTTTTAATTTCATGGCTACAGTCACAGCCTGCAGGGATTTTTCATCCCAAGAAAATAAAATCTCTCCTTGTTTTCACTTTTTCCCCATCTATTTGCCATGAAGTGATGGGATTAGATGCTATGATCTTTGTTTTATACATGTATTAAAAAAAATAAAATTTTTGTTTGCCTATATAAAAGGCCCACAGTAGGCATTGTTATAAGGGCACTTTTTACCCCTCCACTTTGGGTTGTTATTAAATCAAGAGGGTTTTTAAATAAGAGTTGTTAAATGTTTTAAATAAGAGTTGTTTTTTTTTTCCATTTATTTTTATTAGTTGGAGGCTAATTACTTTACATCATTGCAGTGGTTTTTGTCATACATTGAAATGAATTAGCCATGGATTTACATGTATTCCCCATCCCGGTCCCCCCTCCCACCTCCCTCTCCACCCGGTCCCTCTGGGTCTTGTTAAATGGTGTAAGTTCTGAGTTTTCTGTCATCATACTTAGCAACTAAAAAACAACAACAATATATAATTTCACATTTTTAGTAATAATCACACCAAAATATTTATCTGAACTAAAGATTATTTTGACATTACATTTTTAAAGAATATATGCTATAAAGCATGCAGTATTAAAAGGAAACCTACTCCATCTATAATGACCTTAAATGCATGAATACACTTAAAAAGTCTTGATTGCTTTAGCCTTTGATAAATCAATAAAATTTAAAAGTTTTTTGTTTGTGACTCAGTAAATGATGAATAGAGTCAATATTTTATGCAAATTTGTCTTTCATAAAGATTTTTACACTAAGAAACTTTTATATGACAGCTTTAACTTGACTAATGCACATGATACAGAGATTGGATGGAGTGAACATGATCCATCATATTTTTCCAACTGATTTTGACTAAAAAACCAGGACAACAGAACACCAAAAGCAACTATCACAAGACATTGAAGCATAAGTTGGAACAGAACTACTCACAGGAAAGTCAAAACTCAACATATAAGAATGAGATATTCAATGAAAACAATCAAACTACTGACCAAAAATTTCAAAATCTACTTTTTCAGAATTCTGGGTATTAGCTGAGATTTAAAAAAATCAAAGGACCTTCTTCTCCACAGAAACTGCCAACTCTCATGACAAACAACGCTTGTAACTTACTAACTTGGCTTATTCCCTCCCTCTTCCTCAGCCCAGAAGTCATCTTGATGTACAGTAGTTGTATCACCAAGGTTACAGTTACCATCAGCAGCCATGCCTCCACCAGATGACTGGGGAGAATGAGGCTGGGACTCCTCAAAAGTCCCCATCCTGTTTGCAGTTCTCAGAAAGAGTCTCCCTTGCAGGGCTTTGTCATGGATTGACCTGATTTGGAGTTTGCTGAACAGGAAAGGCCCTTTTGTAAAAATATGTCTAAAAAATAATCATCAGTAACTGTTTAACATGGCATCTTCCTGAATTTAGATATAAGTTGGGGCAAACAAGTGTGTGCTTAGTCACTTCAGTCGTGTCTGACTCTCTGTGACCCCGTGGACCATGGCCCGCTAGGCTCCTCTGTCCATGGGATTCTCCAGGCAAGAATACTGGAGTGAGTTGCCATTTCCTTCTCCAGTGATAAAGTATGAAGTGAATGAAGTGAGTGAAGTGAAGTCGCTCAGTCATGTCTGATTCTCTGCGACCAAGAGATTGGCCATAAATGCAGAAAGGAGAGCTGGAGACTGAGATTCCACAAAGAACTTTGAAAGCTCTGATATTTACCTGGTGAACAAGAAACTCACATGCATTTGCAGGGCTGTGAGTTTGTCCAGAAGATGTCTAAGAGGGCTCCAATCTCTCACCCCTTGGTGACCTTGAGGTCCTGCACAAACAGGAAGTTAAGGCTAAGGTAGAGTTGCAAAACAGACCTGACCACTGAGGCTTTTGTCTGGACACATAGACACACACTCACACACAGGTGCCCTCAGCAAAGATGAAAAGGCATATGGTTTCAAAGTATTTAAGGAAGTCTTTGCACACAGATTCACTGTGTACCAGAGTAAATCTTGTAGAGTTATCTGGGTATGCTGATTCAACGTTTACTCTGTGGGTAATGATCTGAGTTATTAAAGTTTTATCTAACTTGAGTTGGAGTTATTGGTGATACTACCAGGATCCCAAAGGCATTTAGATCAGTCTTGATTTATTACCTTGGTCTGTTATGGGAAAATTGTCTGAGACTTGGGTCTTACAGTTCCAGATAAAGACCATGTAGTCACCAATGTATCCTGCTGTAGCTGAAATAATGCCTCAGGCCAGGTAAAAGATGCCTGCATCAACTACAGAAAGACAGCCTGATGGTCAGTTCAGTTGGCTGGTCCATGACTTTGGAGGTCATTCCTACAGGTGGGCCTCACTCTGCTCTATGAAATCCTGTTGATAGTATGGGACTTAATTAAATGCTGTACTAGAAAAAAATGGAACAAAATTGGTCTCAGATACTGTGAGTGAGATTAATTAGAGTGGCTGACAGGGGTGTATTCATGGGAAAATTTTGCAGAAGTCAAAAAAAATATAGAAACTATGGATGAACATCATTTTGAGATGATTCATGGTGAGTCTCTCATGTTTCTGTATCTCTTACAAGAAGAAACACTGTTTACCTTTGTTCCAGATAATCATTTCAAGGATATTTTTTTTTCATAACAAATGGCTTTACAAGATGGAGCTAATATTTCCCTCTGGATCAAATATGAAGTTTTTATATTGTCTGCATAACAAAGGCAATGTGTCCCTCTGAGGCAATGGGTCTACAGTTGGGCTGAGCACTCTATAGCATTTGGGTTGCTCAGCTAAATACAGACTCATCCTCCAGGCCTCTCTCCTTTGCTCCTCTGGAGAAGAGGAGAATGAGCACAGCATTTTTCTCACGGGACTTGCTGGACTATGATTAATAACATTCTTTATATCTAACTCAGAAATCTAGATACTGTCAGTATCTATGATATATAACAATCAACTTTTTAGTTTGTAAATAAAGTCTGACTTTTAAGAGTTCTTGGCAGCTCAATTCCAGAAAAATAAATGACCTAATCAAAAGATGGGCCAAAGAACTAAACAGACATTTTTCCAACGAAGACATATAGATGGCTAACAAACACATGAAAAGATGCTCAACATCACTCATTATCAGAGAAATGCAAATCAAAAGCACAATGAGGTACCATTACCCGCCAGTCAGAATGGCTGCTATTCAAAAGTCTACAAGCAATACATGCTGGAGAGGGTGTGGAGAAAAGGGAACCCTCTTAACTGTTGGTGGGAATGCAAACTAGTACAGCCATTATGGAGAACAGTGTGGAGATTTCTTAAAAAACTGGAAACAGAACTTCCATATGACCCAGCAATCCCACTCCTGGGCATACACGCCGAGGGAACCAGAACTGAAAGAGACACATGCACCCCAATGTTCATCGCAGCACTGTTTATAATAGCCAGGATATGGAAGCAATCTAGATGCCCATCAGCAGACGAATGGATGAGGAAGCTGTGGTACATATACACCATGGAATATTACTCAGCTATTAAAAAGAATTCATTTGAATCAGTTCTAATGAGATGGATGAAACTGGAGCCCATTATACAGAGTGAAGTAAGCCAGAAAGATAAACACCAATACAGTATACTAATGCATATATATGGAATTTCGAAAGATGGTAACAATAACCCTATATGCAAAACAGAAAAAGAGACACAGATGTATAGAAGAGACTTTTGGACTCTGTGGGAGAAGGCGAGGGTGGGATGATCTGAGAGAACAGCATCGAAATATGTGTATTATCAAGTGTGAAACAGATTGCCAGTCCAGGTTGGATGCATGAGACAAGTGCTCAGGGCTGGTGCACTGGGATGACCCAGAGGGATGGGATGGGGAGGGAGGTGGGAGGGGGGTTCAGGATGGGGAACACATGTAAATCCATGGCTGATTCATGTCAATGTATGGCAAAAACCACTACAGTATTGTAAAGTAATTAGCCTCCAACTAATAAAAATAAATGAAAATAAATAAATAAATAAAAGTTCTTGGCAAACAGATAAAACCCAGGAAAAAATAGTAATTTATTTTGAGAAAATATTTAGCAAGTTTTTGACAAAGACATACATTCACAATATATTCAAAATCACCTCACTGAAACATAAAAGGAAACAAAAGCAGCTTTACATCTGGTAATAAGAAAACACCTATGGAATAGGGTACAGGCTGCCAAAAATAGAGAATTTGGGTTCTGACAATAATAAATATCACACTAGGTTTTCAAACAAAAATTATAAATCTTACTTATCTGATTTAAACTATACAATAAAATGTGGTATTACTTTATGAAAATGAACTTTAATCTAAAATTATAAAATTAATATACAAAAAATACTTAATTGGTAAAATGTACAAAAGACATAAGTAGTCTTTATGTGGTATAAATATTGTAATCCTCTTTGACAAAAGCAGTTTACAAAAGCATTAAAAAAAAAACCTTTAGAGCATTTTGATTTATGGCAAAATTGAGAGGAAGTTAGAGAATTCCTATACATCCTGAACCCCCTCACATTCAAAGCCTCCCTGTCAATACCCCCCATCAGATGGTATATTTGTTACAGACAATGAACCTCCATAGACACATAGTCACCCAAAGTCCATAGTTAACATTCATTTTGGATGTTCACCACTCTATGGGTTTGGACAAGAGTAATATGAATGACAGGTACCCACTATTATAGTATCAAAAATAACTATTCCACTACCCTAAAAATTTGTACTCCACCTCTTCATCTTCCCTGTGCCACAACCTCTGATAACCTTGATCTTTTTACTATCTCCATAGTTTTACTTCTTCTAGAATATCATACAGTTGAAATTATACAGTTTGTAGTCTTTTAAAAAAATATTCATTTTTAATTGATCAAAGATTGTTTTACAATACTGGTTTGATTTCTGCCATCAGCAGCATGAATTAACCATAGGTGTACATATGTCCCCTCCCTCGTAAATCTCCCTCCCACTTCCCCCCATTCCCACCCCTATCGGTTATTACAGAGCCCCAGTTTGAGTTCCCTGAGTGATACAGCAGATTTCCCACTGGCCATCTATTTCCACATATCACTGTACATGCATCCATGCTACTCTCTCCCTTCCTCTCACCCTCTCCATCCCTGTCCATAAGTCTGTTCTCTATGTCTTCATCTTCATGGTTGCTCTGCAAACAGATTGCTCAGTGTAGCCTTTTTAATATTGGCTTCTTTCACTTAGTAACATGCATTTAAGTTTCATCTATTTTTAATGATTTGTTGGCACATTTTTTTAGTGATGAATTGTATTGTCTAGCTGTACTATGGTTTATTTATCCACTCATCTACTGAAGGATATCTTGGTTGCTTCCAAAGTTTAGCGGGTATGATAAAGCTGTTATAAACTTCAGTGTGTAGGGTTTTGTGTAAGCATATGTTTTCAATTCTTTCAGTAAATAGCAAGGAGTGAAATTGCTGGATCATATGGTAAGTGTGTTTAATTTTTTAAGTAACTGTCCAGCTGCCTTCCAAAGGAGCTGTGCCATTGTGCATTCCCACCAACAATGAATGAGGGTTCTTCTTGCTCCACATTCTCACCAGCATTTAGTATTATCAATGTCCTGGATTTCATTAATTCTAATTTACATGTAGTAACAGAAAATGTTACTTTTAAAAAAACTCATTGTTTTCTTTCCTAAATGGTACTTTCATTTGCCTGCAAGGAATTAAAATGAATATGTCCTCCTTCCCTCCTAAATACTATATTTTCTATTTTAATTGAAAAACTAATGGTGCTCATTTTGTAGCTTATTAGTTTGAAATGCAATAAACATCTTAAAAAGTGTACCAAACAAAATGTAATTGTATAAAGAAAACCAAGGTCAATAGATAAGATATTGCCAAGAAATCTTTCTACTACTCTGTCTCAATCTCTTCTTTTTCCCCTCAAATAAATAGTAATCATTTTTTACTTTTATTAACTTATTGAATATCTAGAAACATTGTTTTGCTAGAGTTTTTATAATACCATATAAATGAAATAATAAAATGTGCAATCATGACATTTTCCAACTTTACTGAGGTATAATTGACAAAATAATTATATTTGTACATTGTGATTATTTGATATATATATCAAAGCATTCTTATGTCTTTGATTTTTATTAATATCTTAATTTTGAGTTAGATCCAATTGATTGTTTATCCTCCTTTTGAGTCTTATTTTTCTGGTCTTGTAATTTTTTACAAGACACTGTAATTTTTACCTTATTGGATGCTGGATAGTCCTTATTTAATCTTGAACTTTGTTCCAGGAAACAAAGTTACACGGAAACAGTTTGCTCATTTCTGGGCTTGCTTTTAAGTTGTGCTGGATGGGAACATAACAGCTAATTTTTTCCCACCATTAAAGTTGTACAACAAGCTTCTGTGTACAGTACCTGATGTTAGATCTCTGTTTTCCACTGTGACTGTTTGGGACATAAACTCTAGTTGACACTGGATGGGCCCTAGGAATTGCTCTGTCTGTTCCTTCCAGGTGATTCCTCCCCCAGACTCAGGTAAGTTTCTGACATGTATGCACTTCAGTAATATATGTTCACTCTTTCCTCTCTAGTGTTTGTACTCTCGAAACCTGGCCTCATGGATCCCAGCCTTGCAGCTCCATCTCCCCAGTCAAAGGAAACCCTCCTGCCTCTGTGGGTTCCCCTCCACAATGTGGTCTTGACATAAACTTCACATCTTACTAAGCATTAGCTCAAATAAACAAAGATCTGATTTTTTAAACTGTTAAAATTGTTTAACAATTGTTAATTGCTTCTTACATAAAACATCTGTAAGAAAACATAGAAGAATATCTGAATGACTTCAGTTTGGTAGTGAGTTTTTAGAAGGATACCAGAAGGATGATCCATGAAAAAACATTGATTGATTGGAGTTCATAAAATTTTTAATATGTATTTGCTCTATATGCAGGGCACTATTAAGAAATTTAAGGAAACCACAGGAAAAATACAAAATATTGGTAAATCAGATGTCAGATGTAGAATGTATCCAGAATATTTTAAAATAACACAATACCCAAAAATAAGAAAATAAGAGACCTAAATAAAAAGACAGCAAAATAAGTGAACAATTTTCCAAAGAAACTACATGACAGACAAAGGATAATATGACTAATGATGTACATTAATCATTCTAAAATGAAAAGTAAAACCATAGTGAGATGGCACTTCACACATATTTTGCCAGAAAAGCAAAAATAACAACACATAAATGGACAATACCACATTTCAGAGAGATGTAAGAGCTGAGGGGATTTTTGTAAAGTTGGGGTGAGAATACAAACTGAGACAACCGCTGCAGTTGGTTTTTTTTTTTTTTTAAATAAAGTAAGACGTATACTTCCATCCTAAAGGAGATCAGTAGTGGGTGTTCATTGGAAGGACTGACGCTGAAGCTGAAACTCCAATACTTTGGCCACCTCACGCAAAGAGTTGACTCATTGCAAAAGACCCTGATGCTGGCAGGGATTGGGGGCGGGAGAAGAAGGGGACGACAGAGGATGAGATGGCTGGATGATATCACTGACTCGATGGACATGAGTTTGAGTAAACTCCGGGAGTTGGTGATGGACAGGGAGGCCTGGCGTGCTGCGATTCATGGGGTCGCAAAGAGTCGGACACGGCTGAGCGACTGAACTGAACTGAACTGAACTGATACTTACCTGTGGGTAGAGAGCAAATCGGTCAAGATGGCGTGTGCCGGCTCTCTGGCCCCACGTTTTGAAAATAGTGACTATGTAACAGCTGAGCTCATTTGTAGCACTGCACATGCACGTCGCAAGGTGCTCACTCGGTCGCAGGCTACTTTGTGCAGTATGCGTATGTGAGCTCCACCTACAAAGGGGCAGCATTACTGCTGCGCCACGAGAGGAGAGAATATGTCTGCTGCTCCAGCTGCTGCGTCAGCCAGGAGAGAGACTGTTATGGCTGCCGTGCCAACCCGGAGAGAATAAACGTGTCTGCAGTTCTTAGGGCTTCTTGAGTCTTTTTACAACCTCTTAGCTCGCACCTTGCCTGCCCTAGGTTCAGCGAACAGTACGAACAGGGTGAACAGACAACGTGCTGTAAGCAGGATCAGCAATACGTAATGTATACATACATGGTAATAATACAGTCCAGCAATCCCACACCTAAGTATTCACTAAGTGAATTAAAAATATATAAAAATAAAAATATATGTTCACACAAAACCTGTACATAATTGTTTACAACAGCTTTATTCATAATTACCAAAGAATGAAACAATCAAGATTTACATCAATAGATGAATGGGTAAATAAGCTGTGATGTATCCATGCAATGGAATATACTCAGTGATAAAAAAGAAAGCAAGCTATTAACATCGATTAATATCAACTGCCTTTTGCTGAGGGAAAGAAATCACACACAAAAACTATACCTTGCATAGTCCCTTTCAATGACATTCTGGAAAACACAAACTGTAAGGATGGAGAAAAGATCTGTGTTTGTTTGGGGTTGAAGGGATGTTTGACAACAGATCACATAAGCAATTTTTTAGGGTGATAAAACCATCCTCTTTATACTGTTGGTGATGAATGCATGGCTTTATAAAAAATCCATAGAATTGTGTAACATAAAGACTAAACTTTGCTGTATGCAAATTAAGCTAATCAACTAGAATTTGGGGGAAATCCCTGGATAGGATGGTGATTTTACAAATAAAAATGACTATATTTCTAATTTTCAGCATAATCCCACTAAAGGGAGTTGGGATAAAAGACTCTGACCTAGAGTCAGCAGTGTTTTGACTGGAAACTCTAAGGCTGAAAGACGGAGGGAAGAGCACATAAATAATAATTGCATATGCTAAATTTATGTCTTGTATCTGTATGTGTTAACTATTCTTCAAACATGTTACATACATCTAGGGTCAAGCAAATTCTTAAGTAAATTATAAGTAATAGTAGCCACGTTTCTAACTGTCACAGTGAGAAGTTACAATTAAGAAAGTATAGGGGAAAGCTTGTTTGGCAGTCCAGTGGTTGAGAATCTACCAGCCAATGCAGGGGACACAGGTTCAAACCCTGATCTGGAAAAATCCCACAGGCTGCAAGGCAACTAGGCCCACGCTCCTCAATTACTGAGCCCACACACCCTAGAACATGTGAGCTGCAACAAGAGAAGCCACCACAATGAGAAGCCTGCACGCCAGAACCAAAGGGTAGCTTCCAACCTGCAACTAGAAAAAGCCCATATACAGCAGCAGAGACCCAGCACAGCCACAAATAAATAATAAATAAATATTTTTAAAAAGTGTGGGTAGGGGAAGAGTGAAAGTCCTATGGAACTGAATTTATTGAAGATACCAGGATGAATTTATCAAAATATATAAAAAGACAGATATACCCAAAATGAATATAGTTTTATATATATATATATATCAGAATAACATACACAAACATATTTTCTAATTTTGTCCATTGAGAATGTTTGCAGGAAATGACAGAACAAGGGCAATGAGCGTACTCAATATCCATATCTTGTTTTCTAAATGCCATTCTCTATTAAAATGAATCAAATCTCCTTTAAGAATATATCTGATTTTAGAGCCTATGTAAAGAAAAGAGAAAATGAACTTGAATCACCTTGAAGTGCCAGGAGGTGAGGAAAAGACACCTCCCTTGACACATCTACTAGGAAGGGAGCTGACCATAAAAAACTCCAAAAGACTAAAGATGGAACAATCTGTGCAATAATATAAACAGTTACAGTGATAATGTCACAAAGAATAAAACATATGTCCATGAATCAACATTGATATAAATGATGGAATATGTAGGCAAATGGGGAGAAGGAATAAGTGTTCCAAAACACCATCAGAAGTGGTTTTCTTCCAGCTGGCAAAATCAGCAACACACCTTCCCTTTCTTCTCTCAAGACTTCTCTCATCGTACAGTCTGTGTGGTAAACAAGTCTGTAGGAATATTTTCCCTCTATTCCACAGGGCAACATACTGCATTATCACATTGATTATGACATGATCATCGATTATTAATTAGAAGGCAGCAAATGTTTTTGACAAATTGTTAAGACACACGCAATTAAGAGGGTGGGAAAGAAATCCCACTAAATCTCAGGGACCTGGGTGAAGATTAGAAGTTCAGTGATGTGGGGAAAGTTCAGACGTCCTTCCAAAGTGAAGAATTAGGTCCTTCCTACCACAATCACTTCCCTGGTAGCTCAGACGGTAAAGCGTCTGCCTACAATGTGGGAGACCCAGGTTTGATCCCTGGGTCGAGAAGATCCTCTGGAGAAGGAAATGGCAACCCACTCCAGTACTCTTGCCTGGAAAATGCCATGGACAGAGGATCCTGGTAGGTTACAATCCATGGGGTCACAAAGAGTCAGACATAACTGAATGACTAAACTTTCTAAATTTTCTACCACAATCACAGGAACACAAAACCTAGCAGTCTCCTTCGGATTTTGAAAGTGACATGCACCTCATTTGGACATTCACTCCAACCTGATTACTAAGTAACTCCAAAGCTCACCAGTTTTGAGTGGGATCAAAAGGACACACAGTACGTCCAGGCTGCCATATGACTTGCTTAGCCTTTTGAACCACAGGAACCAAGAACCAGTGATCCTTGAATTGTGTGGGACACATAGTGAAGCAGGTTCTCACAGGTGATTCAAAGAACCTGAAGACTTTTGCATAAGGCTCTACAATCTTTTATAAATTACTGTTTTCATTTTGAGAAATGTCTTCAGGGTTGTTATTGGGCATTAGTAAAGACTCAACACTTTACTATAAACTACCAAGTCATGAGACCTGAGTAGTCCATGATGAACTAAGTGGGAATGGATGACACAGAACCACCTCTGCTGTTGGGGTCCTTTAATGGACCGGAACCTGGTGGTACGGAGTCGACGATAAGAAAGTGAAAGAGAGAAAGAGGCTGATATCCCTTGGTTTACGCAGAGGAGCAATAAAGTCCTTGACACAGGACTTGCATCACTCACCAAGGTACCAGGCGCCCTCTCGAGGGGGTCTTAGAAGCCCGGGCAGAAAAGTGAGCACGACGGGTCTCCACGCTCCAGAAAGTCAGCCAGAAAAAGATAGAGAGAGAGAGAGAAAGAGAGAGAGAGACAAAAAAAAAAAGACCCGGGGACCTAAGCTCTAATGGAACAAAGGTGCTTTAATGATTTTTCTATGAGTATATACAGGCTGCAGTACAAGAAACTTCTTTCAGGAATGATAGAGTTCAGAAAATCAAACGTACAGCAACTGTTACCAAGGGAACAAGGGGTAATGTTAGTCACAAGGTCAGGACACAATCCATATCTCAAGAAAGGGGAACGAGACTAAGCAGTTTTATCCTAAAGAGAATGTTTACTAAAGGAGACCCAAGCCTGCCTCACACAATGACCTCAGTCCCTGGGAGCAGCGTGCTGTTCCACTTAAAGAGGGACGAAGGACTCACGAGAGACAGCACGTAGGAATCCTCTCGTCAAACATTCCCTGACACTCTGCCGTGGAAGGGGTTGCAGTGAAATAGGTGTTTGTTCTGGGTGTGGAATGGTCTTCCCTGCCCTTGATATTTCTGCCAAAGCCAGCATCTATTGACTTACAAATGCTTCACACATCATCACGTTTTTATGTACAGCATTGCTTCTGACCAATGAGGTCATTACACATCAAAGGAAGTGAGGTTTTCGGGCCTGGTGCACTGGGAAGACCCAGAGGAATCAGGTGGAGAGGGAGCTGGGAGAGGAGATTGGGATGGGGAATACATGTAAATCCATGGCTGATTCATGTCAATGTATGACAAAAACCACTACAGTATTGTAAAGTAACTAGCTTCCAACTAATAAAAATAAATGAAAAGAAATTAATAACACAAGTGGCAGTTAGCCCTGTATTTATGAAATTATTAATTTTTTTCTAGATATAAATTAAAATCAATCTATTTGCAGGCTCCCAAATCAGCTTCAACATTTTAACTTGTGTGTGTGTGTGCACTAAGTTGCTTCAGTCATGTCCAACTCTTGGCGACTCTATGGACTGTAACCCACCAGGCTTCTCTGTTCATGGGATTCTCCAGGCAAGAATACTGGAATGGGTCACCATGCCCTCCTCCAGGGAATCTTCCCGATCCAAGGATTGAACTTGCATCCCTTAAGTCTCCTGCACTGGTAGGCGGTTCTTTCCTGTCACCTGGGAAGACCTTTTAACCTGCAAGAATATTTTCATTGAGTGTGTCTGTATTCCTGATTTCTACTAGGATCTAGAAATGTGGATAATCCTATAAGGGACCTAGATGAAAAGTTTAGCAAGATTCAAGAAGTACTAAAACTACATGCAAAGTACTAGAAATAATGGTGGATAAATGAAGGATTCCCTGGGGTGAAAGCTGAAGGTTAAAATCTCCAAGCCCAGCCAATATGATGTATCTATGTCAACATTCTTTGAAATAAGATATTGTCTCCCTACTTTCCTACTTTAATTACCATTGCTTGGGCTAGTCTCAGCTTCAGAGACAAAAAACTAAGACATAATATACAAAATCATATGTGTTTTTCAATCATGAAAAATAAGGTCAGTAGTTTCTTGAAATCACAAGATTTCCTGATCTTTACAGCACTAAACTCCCACACCTACAGGGTGAACTCCTGCTCCTCAAGGTCCCTCATGAAGTTGTGACACTAATGACCACATTCACGTTCTAGCCCAGATAAGGGAGAAGGGATAGAGGTTTAAGGACATTATCCAGCACATGTGAACAGCATTTACATTTATATCTCTGAGAAAATGTTTATCCCTCGACCACACAGAGCTTCAAAGGAGCCTGGACATTACAATTCTCTTATTTTTTAATTGAAGGATAGTTGATGTGTACAATGGTGTGTTAGTTTCAGGTGACCAGGAACAGCATGATTCTGTTTTTTTTTTTTTTTTTAAGCAGATTATATTCCAGTATGTTATTACAAAATATTGAGCATAGTTAGTTCTCTGTGCTATTCAGTAGGTCCTTGTTGGTTATCTATTTTATATACAGTAGTGTGTATATGTCAATTCCAAACTCCTAATTTATCCTTCCTGCCCCCTTTCCTCTTTGGTAACCATGTTTGTTTTCCATCTTTGTGAGTCCATTTCTATTTTATGTGTAGATTCATGTTTATTATTTTTTAGATTCTACATGTAAGTGATATAATATAGTATGAGTCTTTGCCTTAAAAGGGGCATGTTGACACATGTATTTGAGATTCAGGCTTTAAACTTGAGGTAAGAGTATAATACAAAGGTGCGGTCTTAGAGATACCCACCAAGCAACATCCCTCATATCCATGTGTTCTGGATACTGATGCCTGCATAAAAAGAACTATCTGAAAGTTAACTAATCAAAGCAAGAATTGTTTGTGTTCCAGACAGATGGGTGAGGAACTCATGTAGGACCCTGCTGAATCATTCTCCTGTTGGCTGACTAGGGTCACGTGGTGGGATTTGGCTGGCAGCTGGCTGGTCTCTTTCCCCATGTCCAAGGTAAGAGAAACCCAGGAAAGATGGTAGGCACTGAGAGAAGGGATCAGGAGGCAGAGAGACTGAAACTACAGTTATAGACAACTAGCCAATCTGATCACATGGACCACAGCTTTGTATAACTCAGTGAAACTAAGCCATGCTGTATGGGGCCACCCAAGAAGGACAGGTCATAGCGGAGAGGTCTGACAGAATGTGATCCACTAGAGAAAGGAATGGAAAACCACTTCAATATTCTTTCCTTGAGAACCCTATGAAAAATATGAAAAGGCAAAAAGAGGACATTGAAGGATGAACTCCCCAGGTCAGTAGGTGCCCAATATGCTACTGGAGATAAGTGGAGAAATAACTCCAGAAAGAATGACGGGATGGAGCCACAGCAAAAACAACACCAAGTTGTGAATGGGACTGGTGATAGAAGAAAGATTCAATGCTGTAAAGAGCAATATTGCATAAGAACCTGGAATGTTAGGTTCATGAATCAAGGCAAATTGGAAGTGGTCAAACAGGAGATGACAAGAGTGAATATCAACATTCTAGGAATCAGTGAACTAAGATGGACTGGAATGAGTGAATTTAACTCAGATGACCATTATATCTACTACTGTGGGCAGGAATCCCTTAGAAGAAATGGAGTATCTCTCATAGTCAACAGAAGAGTCCAAAATGCAGTACTTGGATGCAGTCTCCAAAATGACAGAATGATCTCTGTTCCTTTCCAAGGCAAACCATTCAATATCACAGTAATACAAGTCTATGCCTGGACCAGTAATGCTGAAGAAGCTGAGGTTGAATGGTTCTATGAAGACCTACAAACCTTCTAGAACTAACACCCAAAAAAGATGTCCTTTTCATTATAGGCAACTGGAATGCAAATGTAGGAAGTCAAGAAACACCTGTAACAGGAAAATTTGCCTTGGAGTACAGAATGAAGCAGGGCAAAGGTTAACAGAGTTCTGCCAAGAGAATGCACTGGTCATAGCAAACACCCTCTTTCAACAACACAGGAGAAGACTCTACACATGGACCTCACCAGATGGTCAACACCGAAATCAGATTGATTATATTCTTTGCAGCCAAAGATGGAGAAGCTTTATACAGTCAGCAAAAACAAGACTGGGAGCTGACTGTGGCTTGGATCATGAACTCCTTATTGCCAAATTCAGACTGAAATTGAAGAAAGTGGATAAAACCATTAGACCATTCATGTATGAACTAAATCACATCCCTTATGAGCATACAGTGGAAGTGGGAAATAGATTTAAGGGGCTAGATTTGATAGACAGAGTGCCTAATGAACTATGGATGGAGGTTCATGACACTGTACAGGAGACAGGAATCAAGACCATCCCCAAAAAAAGAAATGCAAAAAAGCAAAATGGCTGACTGAGAGGCCTTACAAATAGCTATGAAAATAAGGGAAGTGAAAAGCACAGGAGAAAAGGAAAGATATACCCATTTGAATGCAGAGTTCCCAAGAAAAGATAAGGAAGACTTCCTCAGCAATCAATGCAAAGAAATAGAGGAAAACAACAGAATGGGAAAGACTAGAGATCTCTTCAAGAAAATTAGAGATGCCAAGGGAATATTTCATGCAAAGATGCGCTCAATAAAGGACAGAAATGGTAGGGACCTGACAGAAGCAGAAGATATTAAGAAGAGGTGGCAAGAATACACAGAAGAACTATACAAAAAAGATCTTCATGACTCAGATAATCACAATGGTGTGATCACTCAACCTAAAGCCAGACATCCTGGAATGTGAAGTCAAGTGGGCCTTAGGAAGCATCACTATGAACAAAGCTAGTGGAGTGCTGCACTCAATATGTCAGCAAATATGGAAAACTCAGCAGTGGCCACAGGACTGGAAACTGTCAGTTTTCATTCCAATCCCAAAGACAGGCAATGCCAAAGAATTCCCAAACTACCACACAATTGCACTCATCTCACACACTAGTAAAGTAATGCTCAAAATTCTACAAGCCCGGCTTCAGCAATAAGTGAACTGTGAACTTCCAGATGTTCAAGCTGGTTTTAGAAAAGGCAAAGGAACCAGAGATCAAATTGCCAACATCTGCTGGATCCAACATCTGTTGGATCGAAAAAGCAAGAGTTCCAGAAAAATATCTACTTCTGCTTTATTGCCAATGCCAAAGACTTTGACTGTGTGGATCACAACAAACTGTGGAAAATTCTTCAAGAGATGAGAATACCAGATTGCCTGACCTGCCTCTTAAGAAATCTGTATGCAGATCAGGAAGTAATAGTTAGAACTGGACATGGAACAACAGACTGGTTCCAAATAGGGAAAGGAGTATGTCAAGGCTGTATATTGTCACCCTACTCATTTATATGCAGAGTACATCATGAGAAACACTGGACTGGATGAAGCACAAACTGGAATCAAGACTGCCAAGAGAAATATTAATAAGTTCAGCTATGCAGATGACACCACTCTTATGGCAGAATGTGAAGAACTAAAGAGCCTCTTGATGAAAATTAAAGAAGAGAGTGAAAAAGTTTGCTTAAAACTCAACTTTAAGAAAGCTAAGATCATGGCATCCGGTCCCATCACTTCATAGCAAATAGATGGGGAAACAGTGGAAGGAGCAACAGACTGTATTATTGGGGGGATCCAAAATCACTGCAGATGGTGATTGCAGCCATGATATTAAAAGACACTTCCTCCTTGGAAGAAAAGCTATCACCAATATAGACAACATATTAAAAAGCAGAGACATTACTTTGTCCCCAAATTTCCATCTAATGCAAAGCTATGGTTTTTCCAGTAGTCGTGTATGGATGTGAGAGTTGGACTACAAAAGCTGAGCGCTGAAGAATTGATGCTTTTGAACTGTGGTGTTGGAGAAGACTCTTGAGAGTCCCTTGGACTGCAAAAAGATACAAGCAGTCAGTCCTAAAGGAAATCAGTCTGTATATTCATTGAAAGGACTGATGCTGAAGTTGAAACTCCAATACTTTGGCCACCTGATGGGAAGAATTTTCTCATTGGAAAAGCCCCTGATACTGGGGTAGATTGAAGACAGGAGGAGAAGGAGACAACAGAGGATGAGACAGTTGGATGGCATCACCAACTCAATGGACAGGAGTTTGAATAAGCTCTGGGAATTGGTGATGGATGGAGAGGCCTGGCGTACTGCACTCCATGGGGTCGCAAAGAGTCAGACACTACTGGGTGACTGGATTGAACTGAACTGTCTTCAACATCCTCCAATCTGTGACATTTCCCAGCCATCCCATCCTTCATAAACTTGACACCTTGGAAGACTAGAGGCCAGTAATTTTGTGTATTTTCTCTCATTTGGGTTAATCTGATAGTACCTCAAGTTTATGTTTAAGTTCCAATTTTACTTTTTTAAAAAATGTCAAAGAAATGATTTTGTGCTCTCAGTCCATTGTACTAAGGACTGTATGACATTTACATGTCTCATTACTGGAGGTGTTAACAGAAAATTTCACTAAAGTTGTATCTGCCAGGCTTACCCACTGTAAAATTACAGCTTTTCTATTGAGAATTAGAAAATATTTGGAGCAGAGATACAAATATAGTGTACAAATGTAAATTTTCTCATTATATTTCTGCCCATGGAGTGTTTATTCCTGCCCAAGTTATTACTGTGGTATATGCCAAAAAAAAGTGGTATTTTATTTCTGGCTTTCTTTCAACATGTATTAGTTGAAAATACTAATAATTAATTAACATCATTCTGGATTTTATTTTCCTATCTACTGTTTTGTGATAAGAATTATTAGCATTGATAACAGTGGCTAAATTTGAAAGTAATCCTGAGTTTTAGGTTTTATTTCCACTCTGTTTTGGGGTAGCTATTGTTAGCATTACATTGATTTATTTTATTAACACCACTTGGTAGGGAAGCAATAAAGAGATTCCACCTTCTCCTAAGCTGTCTTTTCTTCTCCTCTAATGCTTTTTAGTTTTTAAGTCAGAGGCCCTTTTCATTTTTCACTTCTTTCTTTTTTCTCTATCATCTCCCTCATGCTGAAGGTATTAACCACAATATAAAGGCTTTGGATATGATGCCATGAGGGAAAAAAATTAATTGACAGAGGAGAGGACAATTATATCTTTTCTTTTTATTTTCCTAGTCAGAAAACTGAAGCAGTAATGAAATGAGAGAAAGTTGCTTGACATGGCACCTCAGTGCAGTTCTGTTAGCTTCTACAGTCCCTAGACAAACAGGTTGGAAGCAAAATTCAAACAAACCAAGGGACTAGTAGGAAAGGAATTAAATACACAAATTCAAAACAGAGAGTAACTGTTCCCTAAAAGGTTTTTAAAACAGAATTTTTAGTTGAATCTCGAAATGTTTCTGACATTGAACAAAATGAGAAACAGCCCTCAGGCCATATATGGACTGTTCTGAGGATTCTGGGAAGTGTCAATTTGGAATTCCACCCACAAGAGCAAAGTGGGGCTGAGATGCTTATAGAGATGAGTAGCTAGGATGATTACTGAGGATCAAACAATGCGGCAGTTGAAGAACAATTTCAATTAGAAAAGAAAACAGCCTGTGTGTGAACCTCAGTCCAGGTTTGATGCATGAGACAGGGTGCTCAGGGCTGGTGCACTGGGATGCCCTGAGGGATGGGATGGGGAGGGAGGTAGGAAGGGGATTCAGGATGGGGGACACATGTACACCCATGGCTGATTCATGTAAATGTATGACAAAAACCACTACAATATTATAAAGTAATTAGCCTCCAATTAAAATAAATACATTTTTTTTTTTTAAAAAGACTTGTAAATTAGTTAAATTTCATCTGAAGATAAGTTAAGAAGGTATTCCATGATGGTATCGAGATTCAAGCTCTTCTCAGGAAGAAAATAAAACTTTTAAAAGGGCAGTCCTTCTGCACCATCATTTTATCATAGGTAGATATTAAGAATAGGGGCTTCCCGGTAATGCTAGTGGTAAAGAATCCACTTGCCAGTGCAGGAGACATAAGAGAACATGGGTTTGACCCCTGGGTCAGGAAGATTCTCTGGAGGAGGGCATGGCAACCCACTCCAGTATCCTTGCCTGGAGAATCCCATGGACAGAGGAGCCTGGAGGGCTACAGTCCACAGGCTTGCAAAGAGTCAGACACAACTGAGTGACTTAGCATGCACATATATGATAAGAGTGATTTATTTCATAATCTCTAGATAAAGTTATATAGCCTGATAAACTGAGTCATAACTGACCTTTGGTCTTGTCCTTAACTTTTACATACTTCTGGTCCTTCACCTGTACAATCTAAAAGTCAAATGACTGACCCATTAATAGTCCCCACTTACAAAGCATTCCTGGCTCCCAGGATAATCTTCAGCTTGTACCAGAGATGGTGGCTCCTGGGAAGTTTCACCTGATGCAGTGTGCTGCTCGGGTGCCCTTGAATTTATGCAGCTCATGGTGGACCAGCTTTACTCAATCTGTGAAAGAGACCAGCAAACTTGGTGAGGAATAAAAGGAGGCTTTGGATCATGGTCTTCAACCACATGCATTTTAAAATCTGTTTTTCAGAACACTTTATCCCTCTTCTCAATATTTTTTCATGCACTATTTTAACAATAATTCCCACATTTCTCCCCCTGAGCTTGTTGAGAGCTTTTATCCAGAGAAATCAGTTTTATGATTAAGGTGGTACTTGCAACCCAGAGCAAACTAACAGCCCTATATAGACTTAGCTTGGGGACTTGTTCATCAAGTTGAATAATAGCTAACTAATAAGTGCTCCCTATCAGTAGTTACTTTTATGAACTCTTTTTTTTCTGTGCAAATTATCTCATGTATTCTTAAAAAACAAAACAACCTTACAAAGTAGGCATGACTGTGATACCACTTTCATGGGAAACAGAAGTTAACCCAGGATATGGACTCAGAGGTATAACATATCCTAATTAACCTAATTTTCTTTTGATATCTAATTTTTCATGTACAAATTACATATTTTTCTGTAAATAAGCACCATTCATGAAAGAAAAACACATGCACTCATTTAATTCAGTTCCCTTAAATAGTTTGTCACTTGATCAAATATGTATTTATACTAAAGTACCTTTGTAAAATCCAGCCTAGTATTGTTTTGAATAGAAAAAGGAAAATGCTATTTGGTAAGTTACTAAGCCTACAAAGTCTGGGTGGGGCTGTGTTTGAGTGTGGAGGAAGAGGTAGTATACAGGTTATGATGGGCCTACCCAGAGGGAGCCTAAGGGTGTTGATGGACATAGTTTTTTTTTTTTTTTGGGGGGGGGGGGACATAGTTTTAACTATGACGACAATGGCAGTGACTTGGACCATAAACTGCACCATCTTTGCAAATTTATTTTTGGCTCATGACTTATTCTGTAGTAGAATATTATATTAATATTCTATTTTTTTCTAATTACATTGCTGCTACCTGCTCTTGAGAAAGAAACAGGCATTTGAAACCACACATAGAAACACACACAAAGTATGTCAACCACAATCTCATCAAACAGAATAAACTTCTGTTAATAGTTTTGCCAACAGACTGAAAGAGTTATATTCTAATCGGGGACTGGAACACAGGGAATTCTCTGGGACACCTAATCAAATTTGCCAATTCTGTGGTAAAATTTAATGATAGACTACAAAAGCCGAAGAAGCAAGACCAATAACAACAAAGGAATTCAAAGATTGAAAGTTTGGATCACCTAATAGTATTTTATCAATGATAAATCTCTTAAATTGATTATTGTAACTTGGTTATGCAAGAAAATGTTCTTAGAAAAGATCCACTAAAGTGTTTAGCAAAGCAAAGCTCAGCAGTGGCCACAGGACTGGAAAAAGTCAGTTTCCACTCCAATCCCAAAGAAAGGCAATGCCAAAAATTGTTCAAACTACGAGACAGTTGCACCCATCTCATGAATTAGCAAAGTAATGCTCAAAATTCTCCAAGCTAGGCTTCAACAGTATATGAACCAAAAACTTCCAGATGTTCAAATTGGATTTAGAAAAGGCAGAGGAACCAGAGATCAAATCGCCAACATCCGTTGGATCATCAAAAAAAGCAAGAAAATTCCAGAAAAATATCTACTTCTGCCTTATTGACTATGCCAAAACCTTTAACTGTGTGGATCACAACAAACTGTGGAAAATTCTTAAAGAGATGAAATACCAGACCACCTTACCTGCCTCCTGAGAAATCTGTAAGCAGGTCAAGAAGCAACGGTTAACTGGACATGGAACAGACTGGTTCCAAATAGGGAAAGGAGTACATCAAGGCTGTATACTGTCACCCTGCTTATTTAACTCATATGTAGAGCATATCGTGTGAAATGCCCGGCTGGATGAAGCACAAACTGGAATCAAGATTGTTGGGAGAAATATCAATAACCTCAGATATGCAGATGACATCACCCTTATGGCAGAAAGTGAAGAAGAACTAAAGAGGCTCTTGATGAAAGTGAAAGAGGAGAATGAAAAACCTGGCTTAAAACTCAACATTCAGAAAACAAAGATCATGGCATTTGGCCCCATCACTTTCTGGAAAATAGATGGGGAAGCAATGGAAACTGTGATAGACTTTATTTTCTTGGGCTCCAAAATCACTGTAGATGGTGACTACAGCCATGAAATTAAAAGATACTTCCTCCTTGAAAGAAAAGCTACGAGCAGCCTAGACAGCATATTAAAAAGCAGGGGCATTACTTGGCCAACAAATTTCCATCTAGTCAAAAATATGGTATTTCCAGTAGTCATGTATGGATGTGAAAGTTGGTCTCTAAAGAAAGCTGAGCACCAAAGAATTGATGCTTTTGAACTGTGCTGTTGGGGAAGACTCTTGAGAGTCCCTTGGACTGCAAGGAGATCCAACCAGTCCATCCTAAAGGAGATCAGTCCTGAATATTCATTGGAAGGACTGATGCTGAAGCTGAAATGCCAATATTTTAGCCACCTGATGTGATAAACTGAGTCATTGGAAAGACCCTGATGCTGGAAAAGATTGAAGGCAGGAGGAGAAGGGGATGATAGGATGAGATGGTTTGGATGGTATCACTGACTGGATGAGTTTGAGTTGGCTCTAGGAGTTGGTGACAGACAGGGAGGAAGCCTGACATGCTGCGGTCCATTGGGTCGCAAATAGTCAGACACAGCTGAGTGACTGAACTGAACTGAACTGAAAGTGTTTAGTGATAAAAGGGCATAATGTTCTGACTTAACTCTTCAATAGTTCAGAAAACTGTAATATGCATATACATAAATACAGAAGTGATGAAAAAGTAGATGGGATGAAAATGTCAATAACTGATAAATCTTAGTAAAAAAGATATGTGGGAGTTGTTTGTACTGTCCTTGCAACTGTTCTGTAATTTGAAGTATATCTAAATAAAAAGTAAAAAAAAAAAAGAGAAGGTTCGGATCATTTGACCAGGCGAAGAGATTAAAAAAGTGAAAGTGAAGTCGCTCAGTCATGTCTGACTCTTTATGACCCCATGGACTGTAGCCCACCAGGCTCCTCTGTCCATGGAATTTTCCAGGCAAGAATATTGGAGTGGGTTTAAGATCACTTCACTAGATAATATGCTAACTGAGGCTAGAGACTGAATGAACTGGTTCCTGGAAGGAGATTAAAAATTCCAATAATTACCATGCAGTGTTGCCAAAAGAGAAACAAAGGAAGATGCACACAGGTCTTTGCCATTCCTATACTCTCTTATACAATACATATGATTAATATTAAACTCTATACTTCAGGGTTTTGGTGATAAGATAGAAAAGGGATACTATGACTGAAAAATAGAACATAATAACCCAGAGCTAGGAGAGCAATAGATGGAGCCATTCATAAATTGAAAAACTTAGCAAACTTATAATTGGGTCATATTTTGTAAAGAATTGTGACTAAGGTTTTGGACTTATAGAATTGATGTGAATCATAGAGATAAAAATTCAGCTATGTTTTTGAGAAGGTATTACTTTCTAAAGAATCACTTGTCTAAACTAAAGGATGGTGACTGTCTAAGATTTAAACTTGCCTATTGAATGCCTCACCTCCCAGAAGTGTCTATACACAAGAGGAAAGTTGAAAATCTGTGCATTCACACCACATAGCATATTCTTCAATGTTTTCTCATCTGTGGTTGAGAAGAATAGTGTGTTTCAGAAGAGGGATCCAAGAGCCGTGGAGAATCATGGATCTCCTCCAAGGGAGGGAACCTGACCTACACTTGGGGTAGGGCTAGTACATCCTCCCAATGAGATTACAGAATTGCTGTGTCTTAGGGATGGCCCTATGCCTCCCTTTTCTCTTTCTGAAAAGCAGTGTTTGTTGTGGTTTTCTGGATTTATTCAACCCTTGGTTTTGGTGTGTCTGGGGAATGAAAGAAAAACAACTTGCTAGTTAATAGGTTTACAGATAAAGAAGATCCACATGGAGACAATGTTAAGATGATCACAATTCTTGGAACTGTGGCCTTGGGGTTAGATCCTTTGAGAAGAGGGTGAGAATAGTTTATGTGCATGGGAAGAGAAGCAAATATTTTCATCAAGAGGGCAATTGTGTTAGGTTGTGTTATTGCTGAAGTTTTCCCTCTCCTACTGAGCCCATCCTCACAAGATTTCAGGCTGGGCCAAGGAGCAGTTGAGGCCAAGAAATATTTGTAGAAATGATGTGTGCTATTTCTGAGAAAAAGTCATGAGATATCAAGTGGTTCTGACATTGCTCTTTTAGTTGTGCCAAGATTGTTCTAGATATTGGCTACTCATCTTGCTTGGGTCCATCATGGGAGAGAAGTGGAATGACCAGCAGTCTTTAACCAATGTATAACAACTGTGAGACTTAAATTTATATTTCTGTGTATCACTGAGATTTTGAGATTATTACTGCAGCATACTGTAGGAAAATCAAACCAGTACTCTGAAAGATTATTTAGGGAGAATCAATTTCTATACAACAGGAAATAAGGCAGGTATTGGTGACAACATTGAACATGGAAAACAGATATGCTATTTGTCCACTAGTTCAACAAACACTTCTTGAAGATAGTAACTACATTGAGGGACAGTGCAACTGGTATTATGATTTCTAATGTTCAGAAATGCATGTGACCAAGATTTTCTTATTGTGAAATGTTGGAAACTGATGATTTAGAACTAAAAGAAAACTAGCTTTGCAGGAGAAATACAAAAATATTGTTTTACTGAGGTCGATATATGCCAGTGTGAACCAAGTATAAAAGTATGCAAAGCATTTCAGATAAGAATCAAGAATCTGTCAATAAAGCTGAAGGTAATTTGTTAAGATATCCCAGACAGGCAGCTTACAGAACAGTCATCAGAAACAAGAAAGTCTTTTCTTCTTGGACCTGAAGTTCTTTGTGTCCCATGAATACAAATGAGTTTACCGAGTCCCAAGGAAACAGCCATGAATTTCCATAGTCTAAAATTAGAGATACCAAGGGAACATTTCATGCAAAGATGGGCTCAATAAAGGACAGAAATGGTAGGGACCTAAAAGAAGCAGAAGTTATTAAGAAGAGGTGGCAAGAATAAACAGAAGAACTGTAGAAAAAAAGATCTTCACTACCCAGATAATCATGATGATGTGATTACTCACCTAGAGCCAGACATCCTGGAATATGAAGTCAGGTGGGCGTTAGAAAGCATCACTACAAACAAAGCTAGTGGAGGTGATGGAATTCCAGTTGAGCTATTTCAAATTCTGGAAGATGATGCTGTGAAAGTGCTGCACTCAGTATGCCAGCAAATTTGGAAAACTCAGCAGTGGTCACAGGACTGGAAAAGGTCCGTTTTCATTCCAATTCCAAAGAAAGGCAATCCCAAAGAATGTTCAAACTACCACACAATTGCACTCATCTCACACGCTAGTAAAGTAATGCTCAAAATTCTCCAAGCCAGGCTTCAGCAATACTGAACTGAGAACTTCCAGATGTCAAGCTGGTTTTAGAAAAGGCAGAGGAACCAGAGATCAAATTGCCAACATCTGATGGATCATTGAAAAAGCAAGAGAGTTCCAGAGAAACATCTATTCTGCTTTATTGACCATGCCAAAGCCTTTGACTGTGTGGATCACAATAAACTGTGGAAAATTCTGAAAGAAATGGGAATACCAGACCACCTGACCTGCCTCTTGAGAAACCTAGATGCAGGTCAGGAAGCAACAGTTAGAACTGGACATGGAACAACAGACTGGTTCCAAATAGGAAAAGGAGTACATCAAGGCTGTATATTGTCACCCTACTTATTTAACTTATATACAGAGTACATCATGAGAAATGCTGGGCTGGAAGAAGCACAAGCTGGAATCAAGATTGCTGGGAGAAATAACAATAACCTCAGATATGCAGATGACACCACCCTTATAGCAGAAAGTGAAGAGGGAGTAAAAAGCCTCTTGATGAAAGTGAAAGAGGAGAGTGAAAAAGTTGGCTTAAAGCTCAACATTCAGAAAACTAAGATCATGGCATCTGGTCCCATCACTTCATGGGAAATAGATGGGGCAACAGTGGAAGCAGTGTCAGACTTTATTTTTTAGGGGGCTCCAAAATCGCTGCAGATTGTGACTGCAGCCATGAAATTAAAAGACGCTTACTCCTTGAGGATGGAAAGTTATGATCAAAGTAGATAGCATATTAAAAAGCAGAGACATTACTTTGCCAACAAAGGCCCGTCTGGTCAAGGCTATGGTTTTTCCAGTGGTCATGTATGGATGTGAGAGTTGGACTGTGAAGAAAGTTGAGTGCCAAAAAATTGATGCTTTTGAACTGTGGTGTTGGAGAAGACTCTTGAGAGTCCCTTGGACTGCAAGGAGATCCAACCAGTCCATTCTAAAGGAGATCAGTCCTGGGTGTTCATTCGAAGGACTGATGCTGAAGCTGAAACTCCAATACTTTGGCCACCTCATGCGAAGAGTTGACTTATTGGAAAAGACCCTGATGCTGGGAGGGATTGGGGACAGGAGGAGAAGGGGACGACAGAGGATGAGATGGCTGGATGGCATCACCGACTCAATGGGCATGAGTTTGAGTAAACTCTGGGAGTTTGTGATGGACAGGGAGGCCTGGCGTGCTGCAATTCATGGGGTCGCAAAGAGTCAGACACAACTGAGTGACTGAACTGAACTGAAAAAGCAGTTGGTCTTTATCTTTCTGGCTTACTTCGCTCTGTATAATGGGCTCCAGTTTCATCCATCTCATTAGAACTAATTCAAATGAATTCTTTTTAATGGCTGAATAATATTCCATGGTGTATATGTACCACAGCTTCCTCATCCATTCGTCTGCTGATGGGCATCTAGGTTACAGTATACTAACACATATATATGGAATTTAGAAAGATGGTAATGATAACCCTATATGCAAAACAGAAAAAGAGACTCAGATGTACAGAACAGACTTGTGGACTCTGGGAGAAGGCGAGGGTGGGATATTTCAAGAGAACAGCATCGAAACATGTATATTATCTAGGGTGAAACAGATCACCAGCCCAGGTTGGGTGCATGAGACGAGTTCTCGGGCCTGGTGCACTGGGAAGACCCAGAGGGATCGGGTGGAGAGGGAGGTGGGAGGGGGGACCGGGATGGGGAATACATGTAAATCCATGGCTAATTCATTTCAATGTATGACAAAAACCACTGCAATGATGTAAAGTAATTAGCCTCCAACTAATAAAAATAAATGGAAAAAAAAAAGCAGTTGGTGGGCTAAGTACAATGGCATCCCTAATTCTTACCCTAACACTCTTTTGGAAGAAACAATAAACAGAGAAGGCTGAAAACTGATGTAAGACACACATCATGTTTGGAGTTAGTGATGGGAAATGTCCTAATGAGTGTGAGACAAATAGACATCAAAGCACAGGTACCAGTGTGTTGTGAAATTTAGTGAAATTCTAAAGACAGAAATGCTCATAAACATTGACATAAGGAAGTTCATTGACATAAGGAAGTGAATTGAATGACTAAATTAAAAACTCACATAAAGCATCAAAGAACAAAGCCTTTTTTTATTTTAGTAAAAGAATATTATACTAATGGAATTGTAGACAAAGCTCCTAGATAAGTTGCATGGACAAACATGTCAACTCTAGAGAGAGATTTTTTCTATGGATTGAGGTGAAGAATCTTGGAACTCAGGAAAAGAGGCTATCTAATTGACCGGGAAAAAAGTAGTGCTATTTAGAAAAAACAGACACTCTGAGAGGTGTTTCACAAATCCCATTATTGTAAACACAGTAACATCAAGGGGCGGGGGGAGAAGGAGGGGATTAAGATGGTAGAGCAGGGGAACAAGGAGCTTGCCTACCCCATGGACACAACGAAAAAAACATCTATATGGGGAGCAGTTGTCACTGCAGACAAACTGGAGACAAAGAAAATGACTCATCAATAGCCAAACCTATAAAGGAAGATCCACATGTAACCAGATAGGAAGGGAGAAGAAGCGATCAGATTAGGGCCTGTGACTGTAGGAAGGAGAACAGAAGAGGACTGTGATAATTTGGGCTCAGAGATACTCCTTGGGGAATGAGGGGTTCAAATCCCAAGTTGGGCATCCCAGGCCTGGAATCCAACAGCAGGAAGACAAGTGATCTTAGATGGATTGAAAACCAGGAGGGCGGTAAGAACCCCAGACTCTGATGTGAATCACATGCACACACATGCTTACTCTGTGATGAGTGCAGAGGAAGCAGGTTTCAACTGCCTGAAGCTCTGGCTGGTTTCCTGTGACCATCCCAGCACACACCCTCACCCGTATCAGGTGCCCACTCCACCCCTCTTGCTCCAGTGCAGCTTCCCATGAGGGGGAAGGTTGTTGTTGCCAAAGGGAAGTGAAAGTATTGGGGGGCTAAATAGTCATCTGAGATCCTGCAGTTCATCTAAACTGGGTGCGGACAGCATCGCTGGCAGTCACAGACGAGGCTGGTCAGGAGAAGCCTGGAGCTCTGGCTGCTGGGCTGCGACTCAGTACATGGCCCAGCCCCTCTTTCTTTGCCACTGAACGCCACTAGGGCAAAAGTTCCACTGCTGGGAGGGAGGAGACACACACTTAGAAGATATAGAACCAATTTGGACCTGTATCTCAGGACTAATGCTCTAGCAACTTGGGAGTAGCAAGCTGTGGCAGCCGTTGAGCAGAAGAGAAGCCCCAGTTTATGACTGATTCTGGGTCAAGCCCTCCCACTTCTAGTTCCACTTCCCTTGAAGACAATAGCTGCCAGCACACTCTGGGGAAGAGGTGACCCAAGCTCACTAGAGATTCAGCTCTTCCAAAGTCACTGAACACACACAGGCTGCATAAGGATGCTACCACACAATGATACAACTTTAGTGCCAGGGTAAGTAATTGTTTCATCTAACTTGATAAAGCCAGAGAAAGTTAAACACCACAGGAAGACAGATGGATTTATTTAAAATGAAAGAACAGAATAAATCCCTGAAAAAAATAACTAAAGAAATAAATAATTTATCACGTAGAGTTCAAAGCATTACTAATAGAACATTAAATGGACTTGGGAAAAAAAGATTAAAACCGTGAAAAATTAATTAAGAACTAGTAAATATAAAAATAACTAGGAAGAATTGAAGAATAAAATAACTGAAATTAAAAAAAATAGATTACAATGAATTAACAGCAGATGAGTGATAGAGAAGAATTCATGTGATCTAAAAGATAGAAGAATGGAAATCAACCAATCATAATATCAAAAAGAAAAAATTTCAAAAATTGAGGATGGTATAAGGGACATCTGAGACCACATCAAGAATACTAAATTTGAATTATAAGATGTTCCAGAAGGAGAAGACAGAAAAGCACAGAAAATGAATTTCATGAAATTATGGCTGAAAACTTTCCAAATGAAGAAAGAAACATATCCAGGTGGAGGAAGCACAGAGTCCCAAACAAGAGGAAATCAAAGAAACCCACACAAAGACATATCATAGTTAAAATGGTAAACGTTTAATAAAAATGCATAATTTTAAAGGCAGCAAGTGAAAAACAGTCACATACAAGGCAACTCCCAAAGACTATCAGTTAGTTTTTCTGCAGAAACTTTTCAGGCATGTGGGGCATGGGATGGTTTATTTAAAGTGCTAAAAGGGCAAAGGAACTACAACCTAGGATACTTCACCAGCAAAATTGTTATTTAGATTTTAAAGAGATAAAGAACTTTTCAGACAGACAAAAATTAAGAGTTCATCAACACTAATTTACTCTATAAGAAGTGTTAAAGTGTCTTCTCCAGTTGGAAAAGGAAAGGCTAAAAAAGAAGTTAAAATATATAAGAAAGGAAAAATATCCCACAAGTAAAGGCAACGTATAGAAAAGACTGTGGATCAACCATGAAATAAGCTAGTATAAAGATTTTAAAACTTGTAAAGTCATTTATACCTACAATAAACAGTGAATGGATATACATGAAGATATAAATATGACAGATATAAAATGTAGGGGAAGGGAGTAAAAAAATTTAGATCCTTTAGGATGTGTGTGACTACAAGTTTAAAATAGGTAGATATAGTTATAGGTCAACATATATGAACTTTATGGTAACCACAAGTAAAAACCCTACAATGGATGCACAAAAACTAGAGTGAAAGTAACATAAGCATATTAGTAAAGAAGATCATCAAACATCAGGTAAGAAGCTAAAAGGGAAGGAAAAGAACAATAAAAACTATAAAAATAGCCAGAAAACAAATAACAAAATGCAAAAAATACATGAGTATAATAATCACTTTAAACGTCAATGGCTAAATCGTCAATCAAAAAATGTAGAGTAAAAAAAAAATGTAGGGTCATTGAATATGAAAAGAATATCCATCTATAGGCTTCTTATAAAAGACTCACTTCAGAGCTAGAAATACACAGAAACTGGAAGTGAAGGGATGAAGAAAGATATTTCATGCAAATGGAAATAAAAAGAGAGATGGGTTATTAACACTCATATCAGAGAAAGTATTTTTCAAAATCAAGTCCATAACAAAAGGGAAAGAAAGACATTATAAAATGATTAATGCAAGAAGAGGATATAACATTTCTTAAAATATATGCACCTAGTAGAAGAGCACATATGCATAAATATATATGGCAAATTTATATGATAAATATTAACAGGCATAAAGAGAGAAATCAGCAACAATACAATTATAGTAGGGGACTCTAACACCCCATTTACATCAATGGACAGATCAACTAGATAGAAAATCAATAAAGAGGTGGTGGTCTGAAATGACACATTAAAGGAGTTGGAATTACTAGGAATCCACAGGACATTCCATCAAAAACAAAAAGAAAAGAAAACACAGCAGAAAACACATTCTTCTCAAGAGCACATGGAATGTTCCTCAGGTTAGATCACATTCTGGCCACAAGACAAGTCTCAACAAATTTAAAAGGATAGAAATTATATCAAGCATTTTTGACCACAATGATCTGAAACTAAAAGGTAATTATTAGAATCAAAATGGGGAAAAAAAACAGGCACATGAGATTAAAAAAAATGCTGTAAATAAACAAACAAAATGAAAACAATCGATCAGTGAAAAACATCAAAGAAGAAATCGGAAAACACTTTGAAGCAAATGAAAATAAAAGCATAACTTTCCAAAATCCATGGCATGCAGCAAAGCAGTTCTATGAAGGAAGTTTATAGTTGTACAGGCTTATTCCAGGAAACAAGAAAACTCTCAAATAAAGAATATAACCTACCATCTAAAAAATTAGAAAAAGAAGAAAACATAAAGCCCAAAGTCAACAGAAGGATGGTAACAATAAAGATGAGGAGAAATAAATAAAATAAAGACCAAAAAAAAAAAAAAGAGAGAGAGAGAGAGAAAAGATCAATGAAATCAACAATTAAGAAAAAAAAAGGACAAGATACATAAGGCTTTAGCCAGGTTCATTAAGATAAAAATAGGAGTACCCCCCAAAAAATAAGAAATGAGAAAAGAGAAATTACAATTAACATAACAGGGATACAAAAATATCATAAGAGGATACTATGAACAGTGATTTGCCATCAAATTGGACAGCCTAGAAGAAATGGATACCTTTCTAAAAACACACAATTTTCTAAGACTGAATCAGGAAGAATTAAATAATCTGGACAGACTGGTTACTAGCAGTAAAACTGAATTAGTACTTTAAAAACTCCCAGCAAGCAAAAGTCTAGGACCTGACAGCTTCACAGGTCAATTTTACCAAACATATAAAGAAGAACCGAAATCCATTCTTCTTAAACTATTTCAAAAAATTAAAGAGGATGGAACACTCCCAAATTTATGCTACATGGCAGCTATTACCCTAATATCAAAACCAGACAATGACACTACAAAAAGGAAAACCACAGGATATTATCTCTAATGAGTATAGATGCAATTATTCTCAACAAAATATAGAAAAACCAAATTTAATAATATATAATAAAGAGGATCATACATCATGATCAAGTGGGATTTATTCCAGTTATGCAAGGAAGGTTGACCATTCACAAATCATTCAACATGATACAGCACATTAACAAAAAGAAAGATAAAAATCACATGATTATCTCCTTAGATGCAGAAAAATAATTTCGCAAAATTCAACAACCACTCACGATAACATGTGGGCATGCTAAGTTATCTTAGTCATGTCATGATAACAACTCTCATCAAATTGGTATAGAGCGAACACATCTCAACATTATAAAGGTCGTTTATGACAAACAGCCAAACTCATACTCAATATTGAAAAGTTTGGGGCTTTTTTCACTTTGTTGTAAAATAGAACAATTCTTTATTGCTTTTGGATTTTGAATCACATTTATGAGGCCTTTCTCAACACCAAGTCTAAAGAGAAATTTACCAGGTTTCTTTCTATTATATCCATTGTTTCATTTTTTCATTTAGATACATAACCCATTCTTATGTATGGTGTGTGATATAATTTTAACTTTTGCAAATGATGACCTAATTGTCTTCCACCATTTATTAATGTCAATTTTTGCTTCAGTGAACTGAAATCCCAGTTTGTCATATATTAAATTTCCATGTGTATTAGGGTCTAATTTTGGAGTTTCTATTATTATTCTATTCTATTGTTCTAGTTGTCTATTCTTTCTATTCCATTATTCTATTTGTTTATTCTTTCTATTCTATTATTCTATTTATCTATTCATATATAAAGAATTAAAATTTTTATTGTATAGATTTTGCACTCTTCTTAAATTTATCTCTCTCTATTTTTCTAATTTGTTGTAATCTTAATGATACTATATTTGCTATTATATCATCTGTTTATTTTTTCTATATATGAAGATAATTGGTTTTGCATGCTAACTTTATATCCTGATAATTTACTCAATTCATTGACATTTGAGCTAGTTTTAGCATTAATTTGCTGGAGTTTCTAGGTATACCATCATATCTGCAAATAGAGACAGTTTAATTCCTTATTTACCTATCTTTATGTCTTAAAATGATTTTTCTTATTTAATTGTCCTGGCTGACAATATTTCTACTACAAAGCCAAAGAGTAGTGAGGATAGACATAGATACAGATAGACACACAATCATGTTAAGAAAGTATAATTCTCTTTCTATTTTTTCTAGAGTTTTTACTATGAATGCATGTTGAATCTTTTCAAGAGCTTTTTCAGTATCTATGAAAATAGTCTTATGATATTGTAGTGACTTAAAGTAAAGGAAGCAATAAATGTGGACCAGTGAGAAGACAAGAAATGGAGGAAATTTAAGGGCAAAATCTAAAGTAGAAATTCTTACAGGCAAGAAAAGTAAACCTGTGTGGTATGCAGGGTCTGGAACTGTTTGTACTGACACAAAAGAGCTAGTTTGTATTGGCACAAAACAGCCACTCTTAATGTACATACATATATCCATTTTCTAATCATGGTAACTTTTTCTGAGGTATACGTGTATTTCTGAAAGCACAATAAGATATTTTATGAGGAACTAAAGATCAGTGAAGCAGAGACCTATCTTTTTATTCCTCCAGTTGCTATGGAAACCTTTCAGCACCAAAATCTGATTTCACAATGAATACTTTGTAATACTTACACACAATAACCAAACTGCTATATAATTAATCTGAGGTTTTAGAAGGCTCTCAGTTGCCTGAAATTCTTGAACTTTAGAAAATAATGTCCTATGCATTTTATTATTATGAAATAAGATGATAAAATTTTACTATATGGATAGTTGGACATCTATTTTATTTTCACCTATCAAAGTTCAAATTAACTGTAAAAATAAAATGTAGATTGGCATCTAAGTCATATCTTGGGCCTTAAACATTGTTTTCATTTTTGTTTAACATGTTTGGTGACATCATTTCTTGTGAATCAAATGTTTTATATTTAAGAAGTATCTTATTCTAGTTTGCAGTAAATGGTCTTTACTTGCAGGACTCAATTTTAATTTCTACTAGATTTGTCCAAAATATCCTGCAAAATACAGATGAACATGCCTTCTCTCAAAAATTATTCTAATCTAGATATGGTTTTAAACAATCAAAAAATTAAATGTAAATGCCAATGAAATAACTAAAAACTAGTCTCTCTAGGTTTTAAAATACCGATGTATGATTAATGTATAGCTCTGAGTTAAATAGGATATTACAATAAAATAATTATTCCACTTTAACAGGTTCTATGATATGTCAGATAGGCCTCCAGATTATAGAAATATAAATTCTAAAAAGTTTCTAATATAGTACCTCACTATAAGAAACTAGAAGACAAAAACAAATTAAAATCATCAGTAGAGCTGGTTTAGACATTCAGTGATAAATCAACCAACAGGTGAAGGAGTTATGAAGTATTACAAATGCATGCAGAACTGTATTAATAAAAATACATATAGAAATTTGAAGCTTAGAATCAGAACTCTTGAATTAGATCAATATCATTAAAAAGGTCACATTATAAACACTATCATTTTATTTACACAGTAATTGTAAATTTTAATAACATTTGAAAATAGTATTCAGCACTATTAAAAATACTGCAATAAAAATTGAAAAAAAAGTCATTTACCAAATAATAAAGACATAAAGTAGCTAAAATTTCAATAAAAGTGTAGAGTTAGTGTAAGATCAACAACAAATCACAGGCTTCTACTACTTTTCTCTTGGTTCAGCATTCACTACCTTTCAAACTGTAACTTCATATTTTTATTTTAATTCTTATATTGGTATTATTATCATGTGACTTGATCAATATGCTAATACATGGCTACTTAACACATTTGCTAGCAGTCCATGAAAAAAAAAAACAAAATACAAAGATAGAGTGAAGTGACTTTCTCATTACAAGTTAGGAACTTATAGAAAAGGTAAAGTTAACAATTTATTAAAATATCTGTTTCACTGAGATACTTAAAAACTTGTAAACTCTCCTTTTATAAAAATGCCTTGGGGTTCCCTGGTGGCCCAGTGGTAAAGAATCTGCCTGCTAATGCAGGGGACATGGGTTCAATCCCTGATTCAGGAAGATCCCACATTCTGCAGAGCAATGAAGCCTGTGTGCCACAACTATTGAGCCCACGCTCTGCAACGAGCAAAAGCCACCACAATGAGAAGCCCATGCACTGCAACTAAGGCGTAGACCCTGCTCAACCACAACCACACAAAAAATTTCTGTGTAGAAAAAACCTACACAGCATGTAGCAACTAAGACCAAGCACAGCTAAAAATAAATGAAAAAAATAAAATTATATAAAAAAGAAATCTTTCAAAAAAAAATACCTTAACAGGATACTATTGCTAACCTTGTATCTCAACCTGAAATTTTAATAAAAATAAGAAAATGCAAAGGCAGCAAAGGGATGAAGGAAGGAAGAAAGGAGGAAAGAAAAGAAGGAATGAATCATATTTTGACCATATAACTGTACCAGATGTTGGCCAGAAATTACTGTGTCTTCAAGTAAACCCAAGTCTTTGGATCATTTTCATGGCTGATACAGGAAAAAATCCCAGGAAACAGGCATATATCAAAGCATAGTGCTTGCCTGCATATCATATCTCACACACCATTTGGGGCATTCTAAGTATTGGACTATAGTGATGGCTAGTGATGCTGAGCCACCTGGCTAGAACTTTTCTTACAGAGACCCAAATTTTTCTTACAGTGACCAAAACTTTTCTTATGGTGACCAAAATTATTAAGTAGATCATCTAATGTAGATTATTTAGACTAACATTTCTGCCTTGCTCATTTTCTAACACATTTCTACCAGGAAATCCAAAGACCAAAATGATTCTAGTAAACATCACCAAATACTTCTATCAGACTGTAGTTATCTTACATATTTAAATCCTCAGAAAAATAGATCACAGCAGAGGAAACTCCACTCCATGTAATTATTTAGCTAAAATAATCTATGACAAAAATTCTGAAGCTATGATAACATGGCATAAACTTGAAGGTGTGGTTAATTTTGTTAATGTACATAATTCAACAGGAAGCTAAGGATGTTTCACGCTTTTTTTTTTTTTTAAATAGGCATCTCAATAAATCTTCCTGTTCTGGTATGCTAAAGAAAGAATTTTAAATGTTTGCTTATTTTCCTATTCTGAACAAGACTAATTGGGGGATATTAAATGCATTTTAGCCCGAAGCCTGGCATGCTACAGTCCATCGGATTGCAAAGAGTCAGACACGACTGAGTGACTGAACAAGAACAAAGTAGGACAAGCCAATTTGGAATTAATTCCTCTTCCCAAGAAGCTGAACTAAATGGAGAGGGGCTAGAAGCAGTAATGCAGAATGTGTGCTCTGGCATGGTGATGTCTCAGCAACCAGCTTGATCAACTCTGTTGCTTACCTGCAATAATACTGAACTCTTCATGACATGCATCACACCTCAGTTTCTCCATTTGTATGGGTGGATTTCATGGTGTCCGAGGAATGTGACCCCAGTGTGAGACCCAGGGTCACACTGCCCAGGTCTATACTGACAGCTGTGGAAACTTGAACAAATCTTGGTCTCACATTCTTCACTGGCAATAAACAAATTTTGAATTTTACATATGTACCCACGTATTTTACATATGTAGCACCTCCCCTCCTGGCTCAGATGATAAACAATCAGCCTGCAATGCAGGAGACCAGGGTTTGATCCCTGGGTCAGGAAGATCTCCTGGAGAAAGGAATGGCTACTCACTTCAGTATTCTTGCCTGGAGAATTCCATGGATGGAGGAGTCTGGAAAGCTACAGTCCATGGGGCCACAAAGAGCCACACACAACTGAGTGATGATCACTTTCACTTTTTTATTCACCCACCTAATAGGGCCACTGTAAAGATTTAATTAGATAAGGCATGTGCCTGGCTAAAGTGGGTTCATACAACAAAGAGCTAGTTTTCAATTTGCCAAACTGAAAATTAAGCAGTCTCAGGGGAAAGCTAAGTGAAACTATTGAAGGGCTGTAAGCAAAAGATTGAACTTTGAAACACTGATCAAAGAGAAACTCTTGATGGGAAAAACCCTTGGAATTAAAGAAACACCTCTGTGATCTAGATTATTTTGATTGAATTTTTATTCCCTTTGGGAGTCCTAATGTTTACAAATGTCTTTGCCAATGTTGAACAGCAATTGACTATGGGGTATGGGGCAAGAAGAGAAGGGGACAATAGAGGTTGAGATGGTTGAATGACATCCCCTACTCGATGGACATGAGTCTGAGCAAGCTCCGGGAGTTGGTGATGGACAGGGAAGTCTGGCATGCGGCAGTCCTTGGGTTGGCAGTCAGATATGACTGAGCGACTGAACTGAACTGAACTGAATGGGTACCAGACATTGTTCATCAGCATCTGTAAGCTGGAAAACAGCACCAGAATCTGAAGTACAGAGCAGCTGCCTGCTCTGCTGTGTGCGTGCACCATTCTGCACAACCGCAACTGCCTGCCTCTGATTGCTATGAAGTGAAAAGTTGACACCTTTGCATGAACCTTAAACAGTATGTTATGTCGCCACCCAACAGCTTGTAGGAACTCATGGGTAAAGTCTAAATCTTGGCTTGTGTGAGAACTTGAAAGCTCCTGCTATTTAGATTCTGTCTCTTTCAGGATGCTTAAAACAAATTCTGTCTTTTTCCATGTAGTCTAATATGTTTAATGTCTTCTGTACCTTTGTCTACTGAGTTGATTGTTTTCTCTTATGTAGATGAATGATGTATATGTTTTAAGGAAGGTATGTATTTGATATATTTTTGTCAAATCTTTTCTTTCTTTGATTTCCAAACTCTCATTTTAACATATATTCATAACTCCTATGAAAATTAAAAGAACTAATATATATTATAAATGTAGGATTTATCACATAAGGAAAACTAAGTATAATGAAGATTATAATTATTACCAGAACAATGAACAAAGTTGAATACAATGTTGTTTAATTATATGTAATTATCAAATATTTGAATTGCATTAGTAAATATTTGATTGCTATTTATACTTTGTATTTCAAAAATATAGGCACATTTACATGCATATCCATTTATGTAGCCACATACTGAAATTAGGTATACATAAATCTACATGTGTGCATACACCCACACTCCTGTTAGTAAAACCAAACATGATAGAGAAAATTAGTTTTTAATTTTTTAAATTTTAAGTCCTCATTTACAGATATGTTTTTCATTTTTATATTGGTGATTTTTAGGTTTTCATATATTTATAGGTGATAAAAACCAAGGGAAAATGTCTCACAGCATGTGCAGACTCAAAGCTGATAAAATTACCATATCCCCAAGTTGCAATAATATAAAGATGAGCGGTCTAGTCCACAGCATTTTAATCTTTTCCTTAGAATGTACTTTATTATGAGCTTCTACTCCCAAAATAGTGGGATATAAGAAATGTTTGGTCCCTGCAGTCCACAGTCTCCTTCAAATTTCTCAGCTTCAGCTTTCAGACGCTTTTACTTTTCCTGGAAGTGGAATTATCTTTATGAATCATTTATTTAAGCCTTGAGAAATTATCCTTTTGACTTCAAACCACATAATTGCATCCTCACTTTTCTGTTTTGTTTTGTTTTCCTGCAAGCACTGGCATGTATGTGTATTTTCACCCTTGCTTCTGTTGCTGTGCATTCTGGTCATTAATTGGTGACTGCTGGGACTGCACATGTGTTTCACATAAAGTTGCCAGCTTTCTCTGATATTAGATGACAGCCTCCTCGTAAGCTGAAGACAAGGTGCTTGCACCTTGTCCAAAAAAAAGACATGATTGGAACTAAGAGAAATTTACAGTAGCCAAGGTTACATCATAGTAGAGAACCCCACAGTGGTGGTTGAAGGAACACTCATCAAGAGCCACCTGCGAGGGTGAAATATATTGATGTCGGTAACAGGGTGTGAGAGCCTGCCATGCATCCATCTGGGAACCTTCAGGAGTCAGGGAGACAAAAATCAGGAAACAGAGGCTGGTTAAATATTGCAGTGCTCTCAATAGGCAAATCAAATTAAAAACAATCTTGAAGTCCTGAGTAAGGTAAATAGAATCACACTCTATAAAGCAAGAAGTGATTCTACAGCTGAGGGGAGCTTCCTGTGACTGGAAAACTTTTATGTGAGGTTCTCTTTAGACAAATGTTTCCTTCTGGACTGTTTCCAAGGTCTCATTTTTTTTTAAAGCATATGAACCCCAAAGGACAGAATTCATAGGAGGGTTACAAACAGAAGGGAGGTTTAAAATTGAAGTACACACACTTAAGAATGAAGTGTTTTTATATCCTTTCTTCTAGTCTGTTAACAGTCTTCAGTGAAGGAGTGAAAGCATGAAGCAGAGAAGGAATAGAATAGGGAGAATAGCAGAGAAGGAAGGAATAGGGGCAGGAAAAAAAGAAATTCAAAATGAAGCATTAAGGAAGGGTCAAGGGAAAGAGATGAAGGTGGTGAAATGTAAGATCTCTAAGGGCCGATCTGTCTTTCTAGGTGGCACAGAATCCGCTTGCCAGTGCAGAAGACACAGCAAATGTGGGTTTTATCTCGGTCAGGACGATCCCCTGGAGTATGAAATAGCAACCCATTCCACTATGCTTGCCTGAGAAATCCCTTGGACAGAGCAACTGGGAAGACTGCTGTCCACAGTGTCGTGAGGAATCGGACACGACTGAGCTCGCACACATAGCAAGGACTCATCCCGGAGGTAATAAGTGTCCCTGACTGTGCATAATAATGTTAATCCATTTTTTTCCTAATACATTCAAGGGAATATTAGCACAAGTACTTATTTAAAATGATTCCATTGTCTGGTTAGTAGAAGAACTTTTATTTCCAAAGAAAAAGAAAGAATTTGCAGGGTTTGACTGTAAGAGTGAGCTTTGACTGTACAATGAGCTTTTTGGTATATATTTAGAGATGCTCAATTGATTGCCTTGATGATACAGTATTGGGGCCCTGAGTTAACACACAAGAATGAGGTACTTCAGTGAGGCAGGTTGTGCTTTAGGACAAGAGAAGGACAATTGTTGTCTTATATGTGTATTCAATATTCCCATGGATAGAGGTGAAAAGTTTTTTACAAAAATTCAGAAGTTTTGACTATTACACAGGACCAAACACTTTAAATCCTGAATAAGGTTTTGGGGAAGGCCAAAGACCCTGCAAATATTTTCTGAAAAATGACCAGAATATTCATGGTATTTATCCTATAATTCGCGCTCCCTTGGAGGTTCAGTGGGAAAGAATCTGCCTGCCATGAAAAAGAGGTCCATGTTGGAGACATGGGTTTGATTTCTGGATCAGGAAGGATCCGCTGGAAGAGGAAATGCAACCCACTCCAATATGGCAACCCATTCTTGCTGGGAAATCCCCAATGACCAAGGTAGGCTATGGTCCATAGGGTCAAAGATTCAGATATGACTGAGCAGGCACATACCTTATAATTTATCTGAGGAGAAAGGAATATTATAAGGAATCTGAAGAGGTAGTGAGAGATAAGATTTAAATTTTCTGAAAACATCATACAGGATACTTCTGTCCATGTAACACGTATTTGAGTAAATTTCAAAGCAGATTAGTGATACCACATTTTGTAAACATGCAACAATGGGCATTAATAATAATTCAACAAAAGCACTGAAATGAACAGAGATTCTCCAAAATGAGAATAGTAAGGTCCAAAGAATCTCAAAAATGGAGTTCAAAAGAATCGTAAGGCCAAGAAGGAAACTGGAGGCTTGCAAGGTCCATGAAACCCCTAGAGGGGACAGCATATCCATGAAACCCTTCTGGAAAGTGTTTCTATGACACAGTCTAGAGCAAGTGAAAAAACACAGGGGAAATACTTTCAAGCCATTAAAGACACTTCCAGATAAAAAGTGAGGATGCCCTTGTGACTGTCTTTTACTTATCATATGAAATACTTTTAATCATTCCTTTTGGCAAAGATGAGATGTTGCTAAGTAGGAATGTGGATGCCTCCACCTTCCTTACCGGGAATTCCCCTGAAACTATTAAATGCTAAGAAGAATTTATGGCTGAATCTGAGCTTCTTCAATTAAAGCTTCATTGTGAGATGACAGATTTGGAATTTCAAGCAGAATTCATTTCAACATGTACTATCAGAAATGCAGTACACTTCTCTCTGTGAGCAAAAGAAAATATTAGAAAAAACATCAGAGAGGTAAAAAGATTACTTGTGTTCAAAAAATAGTTTATTTTGGAGCAGAACAATATCTATAAGCAAAATAAAAGAGAGACAATTTTAAGGAAACTTCACAGTATTCTCCATAGTGGCTGCATGAATTTACATTCCCACCAACTTTGTACAAGGTTCCCCTTTTCTCCACACTCCCTCCAGCACTTGTTATTTGTAGATTTTTTTGATGATGGTCATTCTGACCTGTGTGAGGTGGTATCTCATTGAAAAGAGTTTTGATTTGCATTTCTCTAAAGGTGGTGCTGAGCATCTTTTCATGTGCCTGTCTGCCATCTGCATGTTTTCTTCAGAGTAATGTCTATTTAGGTCTTCTGCCTATTTTCTATTGAGCAGAATTGTTTGTCTGTTTGTTTTATATTGAGCTGTAAGAGCTGTTTGTATATTTTGGAAATTAATCTCTCATTGATCTCATCAGTTGCAAGTATTTTATCCATTCCATACGTTGTCTTTTTGTTTTGTTTATGGTTTTCTTTGCTGAGCAAAAGCTTTTGAGTTTAATTAGGTCCTGTTTGTTTATTTTGGTTCTATTTCCATTACTCTGAGTGATGGATCTAAGATAACAAAGATTAACTAAAAGAGTGGTGAATAAATTTAGCCATGGAAGCCCTGAACAGGGAAATCTAGGTGTTTTTTGCAGGAATTGGTGTTATCAAATTATAAAATCTGAATAGGTTTCAACAGGATACGGATAGCACTTTTGAAATAATTAGAGAGGGTATATTTTCCAAAAGAAGCACTCACAAAATTATAGCTATGGGGAGGCCCCAAAGGATGGAGCATTGACCTGGGGCCCAGAAGCAGCCACAGTCCTACTAAATGTGAAGGGACAAGGAAGGAACAGGGGGGAAACCAACCAGAAGGGGGCTTGCACAGTGGGCTCAAGGAGATGGGAAGGTGATCCTGGGTTGTCTGTGTGGTCCCAATGTGATTACCCACTGCACTGAGAGAGACCACCCTCCAGAGGGAAAAATGGGGAACTTCATCTAAAAGAGGAAAAGGTCCCTACATCAGCCAGTCAGAGGAAGCAGACTGAAGGATGAAAGCGACGTTGGAGGCATGCTCTTTGAAGACAGGAAGCAGGCAGCCTCTAGAATCTGAAAAGACAAGGAACAGATTTACCCTTATATCCTCCAGACAAAACACAGCCTGCCAAACCCTTGATTATATCTTGATTTTCATAACATATTTTGAACTTCTAACCTCTAGCACTATTAGATAATAAATGTGTTAACTTAAGCCACTTAATTTGTGGTAGGTCATTATAGCAGCAATAGGAAACTAATGCATACTGCTAACAGAATCACGGTATTTGACAACACATTAAAACTAATGATTATAAAAGTGCATAATATTATGTACACACATATTTCATAAACCACATAAACTGGGCTAGCTTATTCTTGCCTGGAAACTAGTGTCAGCACCATACTTATATTTTTTTAAATATTGCAAATTAAATAATGTGAAGAGTAACTTCAATTTTATTAAGCTCCTCTAATGAGGTCACAGAGAGATTCCATAAAACACAACATAACTTTTTAATTTTTTGGAAGGCAATAGGTAATTTATGTATTTATTTATGCTCTTTATTTTATATTGGAGTATATTACAATGTTGTGTTAGTTTCAAATGTACAGCAAAGTGATTCAGCTATGTGTATACATCTGTCTATTCTCTTTCAGATTATTTTCTTTTATAGGTTATCCCCTGTGCTATATAGTAGGTCCTTGTTGATTATCTATTTTATACATAGTAGTGTGTATATGTTAATTCCAAACTTCTAATTTATCCCTCTCCTCCCCTTTCCCCTTTGGTAACCGTAAGTTTGCTTTCTATGTTTGGGAGTCCATTTATTTTTGTAAATATGTCTGTTTGTATCATTTTTTTTTAGATTCTACATATAAGCTATATCATATGATATTTGTCTCTCTGTCTGACTTACTTCACTTAGTATGATAATCCTTAGATCCATCCATGTTGCTGCAAATGATGTTATTTCATACTTTTATGGCTGAGGAGTATTACATTGTTCATGTATATCACATCTTTATTCATTCATTTGTTGTTAGATGTCTTGGCTATTTTAAATAGTGCTGCTGTCAACATTAGGGTGCACGTATCTTTTCAAATTACAGCTGCAATCTAAACTCTTAAAATCTTGCTTTCTTTTTCCAACTAATTTCACTCAAAGCTCTTTAAAGTCAGACCCGACAGCTTCTCATTATTCTCACCTTCCCATCTCTTTCTTTTTCAAAGGAAAGCTCTTCTTACTGTCTCCCAGCCTCACTCCCCATCTCTCAACAATGACCCCTAATAATGCCATGAAAAAAACCAGCCAGCTTCCTGAGCAACAAAGCCATCCTCTTTTTCAAAAGAAGTGGGAAGAGAAAAGGGCAAACATTGGTCAGTCATGAGTTATTACCTTTTATTCATTCCTCCCATGACTATAAACACTGGTATTGTTGCTGCTCTTGCTATGGCTACAAATATCCCATCCAAATTTATTTTCATCATGGAATTAATAATGATAGTGATAACAAAAATTATTATAATTAGAAAATACCTTTCTCCCGAGAAACGTGTGAGAGGCTCAAGAAGCAACAGTTATGAAAGCAACCAGACGTGAAACAATTGACAGGTTCAAAATCAGGAAAGGAGTACATCAAGGCTGTGTATTGTCACCCTGCATATTTAATTTATATGTAGAGTACATCATATAAAATGGTAGGCTAAATGAATCACAAGCTGGAATCAAGATTTCTGGGAGAAACTGCAAAAATTTCAGATTGCAGATGATACCACTCTAATGGCAGAAAGCGAAGAGGAACTAAAGAGCTTCTTGATGAAGGTGAAAGGAGGGTGAAATAGCTGGCTTAAAACTCAACACTCAAAAAACTAAGATTATGGCATCTGGTCTCATCACTTCATGGCAAAGAGAAGGGGAAAAAGTGGAAAACAGTGATAGATTTTATTTTCTCAGGCTCTAAATCACTGCAGCCATGAAACTAAAGGACACTTACTCCTTGGAAGAAAACCTATGACAAATCTAGACAACATATTAAAAGTAGAGGCATCACATTGCCTACAGATTTCTTTATAGTCAAAGATATGGTTTTTCCAATAGTCATGTATGGATATGAGAGTTGGACCATAAAGAAGGTTGAGCGCCAAAGAAATGATGCTTCTGTATCGTGGTGCTGGAAAAGACTGTTGAGAGACCCTTGGACAGCAAGGAGATCAAAGCAGTCAATCCTAAAGGAAATCAACCCTGAATATTCACTGGAAGGATTGATGCTGAAGCTGAAAATCCAATTCTTTGGCCACCTGATGCAAAGAACCAACTTATTGGAAAAGATCCTGATGCTGGGAAAGATTGACAACAAGAGGAGAAGAGGGTGACAGAGGATGAGATGGTTGGATGGCATCATTGACTCAATGACATAAGTTTGAGCAAACTCGGGGAAATAGTGAAGGACAGGGAAGCCTGGCGTGCTGCAGTTCATGCGGTCGCAAGGAGTCAGGTATGACTTGGCAACTGAATAGCAACAATTTTCTCAGTTAGTTCAGTTGCTCAGTCATCTCCAACTCTGTGAAACCCAAAGAGTTCTTTGCTTCCTTCCTGGCATTTTGCATGATGTATTCTGCATATAAGTTAAATAAGTAGGGTGACAACATGCACCCTTGACGTACTCCTTTCCCAATTTGGAACCAGTTTGTTGTTCCATGTCCGGTTCTAACTGTTGCTTCTTGACCCGCACACAGATTTCTCAAGAGGCAGGTAAGGTGGTCTGGTATTTCCATCTCTTGAAGAATTTTCCACACTTTGTTGTGATCCACACTGTCAAAGGCTTTAGTGTAGCTGAAGCAGAAATAGATGTTTTGCTGGAATTCCCGTGCTTTTTCTATGATCCAGTGGTTGTTGGCAGTTTGCTATCTGGTTCTTCTGCTTTTTCTAAATCCAGCTTGTACATCTGGATGTTCTTGGTTCTCATACTGCTGAAGCCTATTTTGAAGGATTTTGACCTTTACTTTTGTGGCATGTGAAATGAGTGCATTTGTGCAGCATTTGAACATTCTTTGGCATTGCTTTTCTTTGGGATTGGAATGAAAACTGACTTTTCCCAGTTCTGTTACCACTGCTAAAATTAGACCAATATTGCAAATACTGTGTGGCCACAGTAGAAATTAGCATAACATTGTAAATAAACTGTAATTGAATATATTAAAAGTACCTTGAATATCATTCCATGTTAGTACATATAAAATGACATTGAAATAAGTAAACATGTAAATAGTAAATAGCTTTCCAGAAGAATATACAAAAAATTGATAACTGTAATTACCTCTGGGAATTGGAGAAGTAGTTGCAATTAGTGTGTGGTCAAAGAAGCATTAAAATACCTGTACATTTTATTTATTTAATATGGAGACTGAATTTATGTATCACCTGTAATACATTTATAAAATTACAAATTTATTTTTAGGTGAGGTTAAATTAATTCACTCAGATTATCATTCTCTGGTTGCTCATTAAGTCTTATAAAATTAAATTATGTACCGAACTCTAGAAATCCAAGAAAATGCCAATGTTTCATCACAAAACAGTAATTTAAAAGGACACATTTCTACTGAGTTAATACTGAAAATGCTCAGGCACATGTAGTAAAATCTTATAGGCAGTAAATAATGCAACTGCAAAATTTTACATTTCTAAATCATCTATCATTTGGGAGGTCAGTATTTTTCACCAGCCATTTTGATAAAGCCAGAGTGAATTTTTCATATTGCAAATCATTCAAAATAAGTGAAAATGATCCCTCATAATTCACCATCAAATAAAACGGAATAAGATGAAACAGTTATGATGCATGTATCTTCTTTTTCTAGAGAATTGACTCACTTGTTCTCTACATGTTTCTTTCACGTCCAGCCAAACATACTTCAACATCTAGCTATGATGATTTTTTGGGAGTGGGGGTTGTGGTGAGTCTTCATTGCTGCACATAGACTTTCTCCAGTTGCACTACTTTTCCTTGTGGTATGCAGGCTTCTTGTTTTGGTGGCTTCCCTTGTTGTGGATCACAGGTTCTAGCTGCAAAGGCTTTAGTCATTGTAGCATGTGGGTTCAGTAGTTGTGGTGAGTGGACTTAGTTGCTCCATAGCATGTGGGATCTTTACAAACCAGGGGCCTAACAAGTGTCCCTTGCATTGCAAGGCAGATTCTTTCTTTTTTTTAAATTTATGGCTGCTGTGGGTCTTCATTTCTGCTCGCACACTTTCTCTAGTCATGGCAAATGGGGGCTATTCACTAGATATTGGGTGCAGCAATCTCATTGTGCTGGCTTCTCTGTCTTTCCTAAATATATTTTTTAACTGGTGGAAGATTGTTTTACAATGTTGTGTTGGTTTCTGCCATAAAACAATACAGTGGTGCTAGGAAAACTGAACAGCTACATGTAAAAGAATGAAACTAGAGCACTTCCTAGTAGTAACACACAAAAATAAACTCAATAGATGAAAAGCAGATTCTTAACCACTGGACCACCAGGGAAGCACAAGTTATGATAATTTCAAAGGTTCAGTCTAACGCCCTCTTTTTTTCTTTCCCCCACATAACATTTCCAGAGAATTGACTCATTTTTATGACATTATTTTTTCCTTGTATATGAATGACTCAGGTATAGCATCACCAGCCCAAGCCTTTCTCCTAAGTATAGCGGTCATCTCTCTCATACTTGACAAATTGCGAACTCAAATAAAAAGGACCTAATACATTTTATCAACTTTCCTACCTCCTTTCACTTTGCAAAGTCACATCCAAAATGACTTCTTTACTTATTGCTAATCACCCAATGTGATTCAAGGAAAATGTTAGAGCAGGAGTTGTAAATTCAAATATCAACTATATTTTGGAAATTAATCACTTTTTGGTCTCATCATTTGCAAATATTTTCTCCCATTCTTTAAGTCATCTTTTCAATTTGTTGATATTTTCTGTTCTGTGCTTTTAAGTTTAATTAGGTCTCATTTATTTACTTTTTTTTGTTTGTTTTCATTTCAGTTACTCTAGGAGGTGGATCAAAAAAAGATACTATTGTGATTTACGTCAAAGGGTGTTCTGCCTGTCCTTTCCCCCAAGAGTTTTATAAAATCTGGTATTACATTTAAGTCTTTAATCTATCTTGAGTGTATTTTTTAGTATTGTGATAGAGAAAGTTCTCATTTCATCTTTTTAAATGTCACTGTCTAGTTGTTTTATATATATGTGTGTATACACACACATATATAATGGACTTGTCATTCTTGTTTAGTCGCTAAATCATGTCCTGCTCTTTTGCCACAGAGCTGCAGCCTGACTATAGCCCACTAGATTCCTATTCAGTCATAGAAAAGAATGAAATAGTTCACTTATCATACTAAGTGAAGTAAGTCAGATAGAGAAAGACAACTATCATATGGTATCACACGTGGAATCTAAAATGTGACAAATTTACAAAACAGAAATAGATCCACAGTTAATGAAAACAAACTTATGGCTACCAAAGAGGAAAAGGGTAGCAGAGGGATAAATTAGGAGTTTGGGATTGACATATACACACTGTTATACATATATAATAGATAACCAACAAGGACATACTGTATAGCACAAGGAAATATACTCAATATTTTGTAATAACCTATCAGGGAAAAGAATCTGAGAAATAATATACATACATGTATACACATGTATATGTATATATAAGTGAATCACTGTGCTATACATTTGAAACTAACACAACATTGTAAACCAAATTCAAACATAAACAAATATAGACTACACCTGGGCTGGAAATAGGAGGCAGGCTGGATTTGGCCACAAGCAATGATGCTGACCTTTGAGGATCCCCAGCTCATTTGATGCAGTAGACACACCTCACGCCAGCATCAATTTGGATGTATGGGTATGAGTGCTTACTTCTGTCAATTTAAAAAGGTAATCTTGTATTGGGTGGGCCAATGAGTTCATTAAGGATTTTCCATAAGATGATACAGAAAAACCTGAATGAAATTGTTGGTCAACTCAATATTAAATTCCAATAATTCTATTTAAAACAAAAAATTTTAAGTCCAGCAATAAAAATACAGAAGAGTTGAGAGTATTTTACTGTAGAGGATTTTGTTTGATGCCCAAACAAGCAAAGTTGTGGTTCCATTTTAGATTACCATGCTTATCACAGTCAAGAATCAGAATGCACACACTGACATGAGAAGAACAAGCAAAAAAGGAAAAAGCAAAGCCTGTCCATCTTTTTTCCCTAAAGCAAATAAAATCTTGAATGTTTCTTATTAAGACACTGACTCTCTAAAAAATAAATTTATCACTGATTTTTATAACTCTTTTGTCCAAAAATATGTGAAGCCTTTGATATCTGAGGTAACCATCTAAGAAATTGCCCCTTTTTGTACCTAGAATGGAACAACTGGACGCTTAGCAATCTTGGTAAGTGTGTGTGGATGTCTGTGTGTCTCTGATTGCATGCGTTGTACTTTTTATTTGGTAATCTTGTGCTGCTAACACTTGGTCTCCCTCCTAAAACTTCTCTCTGAGTAAACCACTCTTTCCTAGATAGCTTTGTTTCTGATCTAAACCTTAAGTCTTCCAATTTTACCTACATTTTGATGATTCTTACCTCAAATTGTTTACTAAGCCCACTGTCACCAGTCCTTCTATCAGCTCCTCTCACCTACAGGCTGTAAGCCCCTGACAGTGCACAGCTTCCACCATCCATTGCCCCAGCACATCGCATGCAGTCATCTACGGTCAAGTTCGTTTCCCCAAGAAATTCCTTTGCCAGAAAAATCTGTTTCAAGTTCCTCAAGCTGATGCTCAGAAAGGTCTAAAGACTGGTATCTCCTTTGTCATCTTGGGTGGAATACTTATGACATGAACTATGCGTTCAAGTCAGGTCACCATTCTCTCTCTCCCACCCACATATAGTAAAAATCCTTCTTTAAGTCCTGCACACACACTCTCTGTCCTTCCTCTGTGCTTATACACTTTAAATATATTATTATTCTTGCTGTACAAAGTATCTATTGGTATGAGGGAAAGCACATGGTGCATAGCTAAATTTAAAGGTTATTAAATAGTATTCATAGTTGACATAATTTCTGAAAAATGAAGGAAGATTGGAAGAAAGCAAAAGCACCAGAAGACTTGCTTCAGATCATAAGGTACACATCAAATCATGTTTTATTCACTTTGCTTTTTCATAGTTTTTTCTAACCTAGTACATGAACTATTTTATAATAAAAATAAAATATCTACTTTTAAATATTCTACTTAAAGTTCTTCAGGACACACCTCTAATAAACACTTCACTTAGTCATCCCAAAATTCAGCAGTCCACAGTCATCTCTCCTGGAAACTCATTACAGCATTTCTATAGGAAACATCGATTCATCTTGTGGATGAGCTACCAAAAATCCAGTTCTTCCAATTCTATGACCACTAATCTCCAGTCATTTTCTCCTTCAAGCCAGACTTAAAAGTTCTCCACCCAGAAATGACTAGAGTGAATAATTCATACATGGTTTAAAATGAAAATAATTAACCATAAAGCAAGCAAAAATTCAAACAAAATTAATATTTTGATCTTATGAAATAAACATTAAAATATAAACTTACTTCAAATTCATTTGTTTGCTTGTTTCCATATTCCTGTCCATTTGTGTGTGTGTGTCCATTAAGCCTGCTTTTAATCTGCTAACTCCACCTATTCTTTTGTTCAAATCTGTGATATTTTCACAACTATGGAATCTCTGAAATCTCAATTTCAGGTACTCTTCTCACTGACTCTGACTGGCTTTCCAATAAGTTTGTTCTATCATCCTCACACCAACAATTCTTCAGCCAATTCAAGAAGCACAAACTCATCTCCTCACAGCATCATCACTATCTACCACCCATTTCCCTACTGTTCTTCCTTAACTAGAGAGGATTCCATGATCAATCACTCCAATCTTTCAGCAACTAGCATTGTGTACCCTCCCAATATCCATCTCCATGTGACTGGCTAAATGTTGCAGGAGAAATATAACAAGGCATGTTAACTGATCTGGCTACTGATTTATAACCACAGTTCTTAAGGGTGCTTGGCAAGCCTAATGTACACACCAGTATAATCTCTTGCTAGTTCTGAGTTACAAATATACTATACTATCCACTCAGTCTTCAAACTTTGAACATCTAAGTTCAATCTACAAATTTTGCCCATATTTCGTTAAAAAAAAGTAGATGAAACACCTAGAAACTCCCTCATCCTACCACCAAAACTCCTTTTTCGCCAGGACCCATTTCAAAAAGTCCCAGCTAAAATTAAAGAAAAAAGATTCATTAGGTTCAGAACCCTATATTTCCTCACCTTACCATTGATTTCCTATGGTAATATCTCCTCTGTCTACTTTGTCATAAATTTCTTCCCCCACAATGAATACTTTCTACTAGTACAGAAAAATGTTTCAGTAGCCTTTTAAAAAGCTCATTCTTGCTGGGAAAATTCCATGGGCATAGAAGCCTTCAGTGGGTTACAGTCCATGGGGTCGCAAAGTGTCAGATATGATTGAGAGACTGAGCAAACACACCTTGCGATTTCATCGTATGTGATTCTCTTGCTGTAGCCCAAGCTGGCCTCTTGAGGAGTTGCTCCCATCTCAGGGACCCTGCATGATCTCCTCCTGCACAGGTAACTCTCCATCAGGATGTCTAGGTCCTTCCCTCCATTCAGGTTCCAACTCAGCTGTCACTTTTTAACCCATGCTCAAGTTCTTCCTATCAAACAATGTGTTTATCATTCCCAATAAGAGCGACTTTCTAGCATTTTACTCTGATTGTTTTTTTTCTTCTTCACAGCGTTTCTCAGTGACTAATAGCTTCTTGAGTTCTACTTAAATAGTTCTATTTTTTCATTGCTTGATTCTAACCAATAAAGAGTAACTTTGAGACATCAAGGATCTGAATTGTCTTACTCACTTTTGTATCTCCACTTCCAGAAAGAATGAATAAGAGGAAATAAAATATTAGTGTTTCATATTACTTTGCTTATCCTTTACATTTCATGCATGTATGTTGTGTTACTTTAGGGATTTCTTCTTCTCATTAATGTATTGATTCAACTGATGAATATTTATTGACTACATGCTTTTATCCCAGACCACTGTTGTGTTTCAGTAATTTAAAGGCAATCAGAATAGTTTATTTGCTCAATGAACTAATCATGTAAACCAACCTAAGGATCCTATTGGGTCTACCAAAGCCCTTTATACACAAGTACATATTTAGATTAATCATTTAAGTAAAGGAGTAAAGAGAATCTTTCATAAGTCTCTTAGTAGATAACTTCAGATTTTTAAATATTAGGATAAAAATTAGTAATAGATTTAACTAAGAAAGTCAACATTTCTTTTTGCATGTATGTGTACCAATGCATGTTGTGTGTATGTGCATGTGCATGCAAATATATTTTGACTATCATTAAAGGAATTCCTGAATGTGGTTGTATTTTTATATAATTTTAGTAATTTACTTAAAAGAAAAATAAAATACTTGTTTACTATAGTCAGGAAGCAAAGTATTCTGCATAAGTATATGTCCTTGTGAAATATAAAAGATATATTTTACTGTTATGTTAGAAAAGTATTTTAGAAATTGTGACTTTCTGCTACATAAGTTTGTTGATGCACTGAGAAATTACTGCATGTTTAGGAATTTTCCCTAGTATCCAATAGCAACATTACTGAGAAAAGAAACTTTCATTTGTAAATTCATTAATTTTAGTTAAAGCTCACAGTGTTAAGTGTTCAAACACCATTGAAGTTCTTGTTTTATTAAATGGCCCTCATGTTGTTCTAGAAAGAGTATGAGTTTTGGCAATAGGCAGATGAAGTGTCTAATCCCAATTTAATCACTTACTAGCTATGTAAGCTGAAGCACCAATACTTTGGTCACCTAATTCAAAGAGCTGACTCATTGGAAAAGACCCTAATGATGGGAAAGATTGAAGGCATAAGGAGAAGAGGGCGGTAGAAGATGAGATGGTTGGATAACAACACCAACTCAATGGACATGAATTTGAGCAAACTCTGAAAGATGCTAAAGGACAGGGAATCCTGGAGTGCTGCATTTCATGGGGTTGCAAAGAGTTGGACACGACTTAGAGACTGAACAACAAGCTATGTAACCTCAAGCAAGTCACTTAAATATTTATTTTGACATTTAGCTTCCTTATCTTTGAAATGAGAGCAAAAATATCTCACCAGGTTATTGTCAGAATTGAGTAAAATACATATAAAAGATTTAACACTTCAAGTATGTACTCAATACTGCTTTTTAGAAAACAGTTCTAAATTAGTAGTAGTATGCATTTACCTTCTAATTAAACCACCAAGTGTAATATTAGTACAGTATCTATATTGCAAAGTGGGAAGTAATTGATTAAATAACATGAAAAATGAGAATGGGTGCCACATTGCCATCAATTCACCATGCTACATAAGCCAAACCATGCCCTCTCTGCACAGAAATTCTTCTGCAAATTGCACAAGTTGGGATTCATAAGGTCTGATCAAACTCTAATATACTAAAATTCAAGTAATCCAGTAATTCTTCTGTGACACTCTGATGCTGTAAGGTTCTGTTATGAATTGAATTGTGTCTCCCAAAGATATGTTGAAGTCCTATCCCCTGGTACATGTGAATTTGTCTTATTTGGAAATAGGCTATTTACAGATATAAGCAAGCTAAGCTGAGGCTGTGAGCATGAGCCCAACTCAATATGACTGATGCCTTCACAGGAAGAAGAAAACATTGTGAAGAGGTAGAAACACCCAGAAAGGATGTCATGTGGTGACGGAGGCAGAGATTTAAATGATACACATACAATCCAGGGAAGCCTAGGACATATTGCATCCACCAGAAGCTAGAAGAGGAAGACAGGTTGCATGCTGGCCCCAGTGGCTCCTTGATTTTGGACTTCCAGCTTCCAGAACTGTGAGAGAATACATTTCTGTTGTTTAAGCCACCTACAATGTGGAATTTTATTATGGCACCAACATAATAACAAAACACCTGAAATCTTCAATGCCAATGTTAGGCTAACTATTGAAATAATATGTGACACATTCCTGTAACAAGACACATCATCATTAATTTTCATGATGTTGTTTGCATGATAATATCTAAGAAATTTAATTAAGGAGAGTAAGTATTGAGAAAACAAGTCAAATTTATCATTATTTGCATTATCATTGTTTTCAAAAATAAACTGGAATTTTACAGGAATGATACAGCCAACTTAAAAATACCATATTTGTCTACTCAGGCTGTCATAATGAAATAACATAGATTGCATGGCTTACACATCAGAAGTTTATTTTGTCAGAATTCTGGAGGCAAGAAGTTCAAGATCAAGGTTCTGGTTGACTCATGTCTTGGAGGCCAGATTCCTGGCCTGTAGATGGCCATTGGCTCACTCTGTCCTCACATGGCCTTTCCTTAAGCAATATACCTCATCTTATGAGGACACCAGTTCTACCAAATTAGAGGCCAACACTTATGAACTCATTTAGTTACCTTTTAAGGGCCCCATCTCTAAATATAGTCACTTTGGGAGCTGAGGTTTCAACATATGAATTCTGAGGGAAGGCACTTCAGTACATAACAAAGAATATCTTGAATTTTATAGTGAAATATAGAAGGAGACACAAATAATTGAAATAACGTATCTTATTCTTGTGATTAATAGAATTTATATAGATACCAATTCTGAAAGTAAGGTGTGTATACTCACAGTTCCAATGAAAAGCCCAACTAGATATTATTTTACCACTTATCTTCTTCTTAAGTGAGTTTTTCAGTAAACTAGAAACCAAAGCAAAATGAAGCTGGCTAATAAGTTTCTTAAAATAGTTATACTTTTCAATTTATATAACACCTTATAATTTATAAAGTTTTCTTCATGTTGATTATCTTACACAATCCTTAAGGCAATCCTGCTAAGACACTCTTCCAAAGTGAAAGTTCTCCTGAGTGAAACTTTAGGAAAAACAGCAATTCCTATATAAAAACCTTCAGGTAATTCCTATATATATAAAAAAATCAGTATAATAACCTCAGGAGGGAATTAAGCCATGTAAAAGACTGTAAGCCAATATACCTTGGCATTAGTGTGTATTCTAATGTATGTGAAAATTTCAAATGCAAACAAGTTCCTTTTTTTCATGCTGCTCGATAATAAATACAAAAATAATACACTAAATGAAGTATTACACTGAGTTTTTAGGTACTTGGAATGCTCTCTAAATGCTTCATAAGATATGAATACATTGAAAATAAGAGTTTAGTAATATAAAAGAAGGGGAAATACAAAGAGAATAGAAATGTTTCGTCTCTTCAGATCAGTGGTAGCCCTTCTCTTTGACACTAATGAACCAAAGATTTCCTGATATTTGCATCAATATTTTTCTAAGTTAGCTGTCCTCCTGAACCCTTCTTATCCCCACCCAGTAAGCATATGTTCCACCATAGCAGCCCAATTCATGATCCTTTTTCTGTTAAAAAATCCACCAGGGAGAAATCTGGATCACTGTAGCCTGGATTCCATGTGAAAAAAAAAATGATTCTGTGGAGACCCACCACCACTTAACTACACTGAGCATATCAAAATTCTTCCTACTGTGCAATCACTTCTAAACAAATTCTCACGAAGAGCTCTATCTTATCCTATTATAAGACCATGTTGCCCTGAAATTACACAAGTTCCACAAAAAGGAGGGAAATTATTACAGTTCCCGCTCTTGGTGGTAATTCTGAAGAATGCCACACATATATCAGATGTTAGAATACTCTTCAGTCTTAGACAAAGTAGAGTCTTTTTTGAATTAGCAAAAGTCTATGCTAGTGAGAGCCCATTTTGAAGGGACACAAATGTTCAGGCTCAGTAACCAAGGATGATGATGTTACTGAGTCCGAGCTCATACTGCTCACTGCATGACAAGCCAATAAATCCAGAGACAAATTGTTAGGGCAAGGAATAGAAACTTTATTCAGAAAGCCAGCAGACTGACATAATGATGGACTCATGTCCCAAAGAACCATCTTATCTGTGTTAGAATTCAGTCTTCTTTTATACTAAAAGTGGAGGGGGTGGCTGACGTTGAAAACTTATTAATGCAGGAATCCTTTTGTTCTTGCATTTGTCCACATAGGTCAGGTCACAGTGTTCCTATAAACCTCCAAGACAGATGCTATTCTCTGTTCTGCAATTTTTTATCTCTATATTTGAATAAAGTTGTTACACGTTTAAAGATTGTCAACTGAAAAATATTCATAATGTGAGTTAAGTTAATTTTGGTGAAGAGAGTAGGTGCAGTCAAGCACACATTTTGGCAGAAGGTTGTTGCTAGTCACAGGAGCAGGTGTCTCCATTAGCAATTTTAATGCTTTTCTAGATGTGAAAAGATACAAGAAATCAAGCTCATAAAACCTTCTCCTGAAAACGTCTAACTGTGTGAAGCCCCGTTCTGCTCATTTTCCCAGAGCTCAGATGCCTCATTCCCATCTCCATCCTGAGCTCCTTTCAGGGGATGTTGAAGGTTGACAGCTTCAGTGGCTACTGAACTCATCCTTGTAGAGGGAGATGGTCAGTGACAATTTTCGTCTACAAGGTCAAGCCTGGGAGGCAGAGCCTTGATGATGGGCTGTGCTGTGTACAGACTGTAGCAGCATTGTTTTACAGAAGGTCAGAGGCAGCATGACTAAGCCCAGGCATCAGAGCACAAGGGCTAGAGCTAAAGAGACTGATCCGTATGGAGTCTAAGTGTCTTCCTTGTTATACCAAGAGTTCCACTATGAAGTTCTTCCAATACCTGACTATTTCTCACTCTGACCTATTTTTCAAATCATTTTAAATGGAAGCAAAGCATTTTGTCAAACCTATTACAAATTCCCTTTTACTGCAAGTGATCAAGTGAATGGGAGAGAAAAGAAAACAAATATATTGAGTCAAATGATACAGTGAATTTAGAAAATGTAATAGGTAAAAAAAGCACAGAGGAAAAGCTCTCCTGTTTAAAAAAATAAAAGCAGAGAGGAGATTTTAGAGAGTAGATCAAAATAAGAGAACATGGCTATAAGAAATGCATAAGTAGAAGTTTCTATAACTTTTCAATTTAGAATCTGAGTAATTGATCCAATAGTTCTTTTCCCCAGACATGCTTTTTTTTTTTTTTTTTTAACTTCCTTTTCTAAAAGATCTGGCTCAAATATCTTCACTGTCAGGCAGCTTTCCTGAGTTTATTCCGTCACCTTCAATAGAATAAAAATAAGCTATTTTCACTTTGGTGTTTTCTTGCACTTTGGACTCTGTGTTTCTTGTATGTAGTCAACTTTTAATTACTTACTATGATCAGGCTTAGGGGAAGATGCATAAGGAAATGTTATCACCCCATTAAAAATTTCAGCTTTGTAGACTATCACATAATAAATCTAATCTTTCTGCGATGTACGTATAACAGCAAGATGCTGTGGGAGCAACATCCTTCCTTCCTGATTGGAAAGAGGAATAAAACCCACTTATGGAGATTTCATCTGAGCAGGGTCTCAAAGAATGAGCTAGAATGAGTCTAATGATGAATAAAAGGAAAGAACATTTCACAGAGCTAAAAGAGGACGTGTGAACAAAAAGGCAGTGAGAGGAAATGAAGATACTGGGCCTCTTATTGTATGTGATTTGACAATGTATTTTATTCAAGGGTTGATACATCTGAGACCTGAATTGATTGTGAGGTCTTAGCATTTACATTTGTTTCTTTTTTGTCCCAGTCCTCAGTGCAATGTTCTCCAACCAAGAAGATTTAGCTTGTGTGGTTTTACACACAAATCAGGCATTTCTCAATCTTCTTAACTGAAGAGAGGTCTACATGGAAGAGAAAACATCCAAAGCTGCAAGAAATTTCGTGTATGTTAAGTCAGCTCTGATGAACTATGTTGACAACATGGAAATTTTCCAGTAAAAAACTGTATTTCTCTTTGTTGGATGACTTAATAAGGTCACCCTAGCATTCAACAAAGTCATCCTGAGATTAATCACTTTATGATAGTGGTATATTGAATTCAAGAGAGAGTGGACAGTCAAGGACTTTGTACTTATAGTTAAAGTGAAATATGACTCAATTTTTTTTTCAAAACTAGAGTGCTTATAAATATTTCTTAGGGATCAAGTACAGTGACTCTCATAGCTTGTTGCTTTTATTCTCAGAAAATAAGCTTTATATTTTACATTTTATTGTCTTTTCCGCCCTTTCCTGAAAGCCTGCATGAAGCTCCTATTTCTCTTTCTTTTTTCAATTGAGGTAAAATTGTTATGTACATTATATTAGCATTATATTATTATTGTACATAACATTTTATTTCAGGTATACAATATAATAAATTAGCATTTGTATACACTACAAAGTGATCACCACAATAAGTCTAGTTACCATCCATCATTATTTATACAATTAAGTCCCTTCACCCCTTTCTTTCCCCACCCCCTTCTCCTCTGGTAACCATCAGTTTGTTCTCTTTCTCTATGAGCTTTTGCTTTATTTGATCATTTTTTTTTTTAGATTCCACATATAAATGAAATCATACAATATTTGTCTTTCTCTGTTGTCTATTTTTTTAACAAGAGCAGAAGTCTCATTAATTGCTCTGGGGCAATTGTTTTCAGCCCATTGTAGAAACACAGACAACAATAATATCTCCATTTTGAAAAGCATGTCACTGAGTAAAGTGGAATTACATAAAGAGTTGTAATCTGTAAAATAAAAATGGCAAATTAATAATATCATTATCACTATGCCCCCCACACCACTGATTATTGGTCATGAATTCTTCCAAATAGAAGAGCAATTCAAAGTTCACACCCACTAACAGATGAAAGAAGTATTGGCATTCTGTAATAAATGAGCAATACTATATACTCTTGAATGGTTTAAACTTGAACTAGAAGTACTAACCTGGGCAAATAGGCAAGAAGAGGAAATAGAAGGCATCTGTGTTGGAAAGTAAGAAGTAAGAAGGAAAGTTATTGCTATTCACAGATGACTTGACTTTATATGTAGAGAATCCTAAAGATTTCACACAAAAAACTTATACCTAATAAACAAATGCAGCAAAGTTGCAGTATACAAAAATAAACACACAAAAATTAACTGTATTTCTATACACTAGCAATGAACAACCTAAAAAGAAATTGAGAAAATAATCCCATTAATACTAACATCAAAAAAGATAAAACCTAAAAATAATCTTAATCAAGAAGGCAAAAGATTTGTATACTGAAAAACACAAAACATAGCTGAAAGAAATTACACACACAAAAAAAGAAAGTCATCCTGCATCCATGGATTGTGAAAAGTCATCCTGCATCCATGAATTGAATGATTTCATACTGTTAAAATGCAGCATGCAGCATTTTAACATGCTAAATTTTAGCATGCAGCAGATGTAATACTATGTAATTACAATAGACTTTTTTTGAAAAAATGGAAAAATCATCCTAAAATTCGTATGAAATATAAAGAACACCAGTAACCAAAGCAACCTTGAGAAAGAAAAGCAAAGTTGGAGGTCTTACACTCCCTGATTTCAAACATATTACAAAGCTACAAATTCAAAACAGTATTGCACCGACATAAAGTCAGGCTCAGAGAGCAATGAAACAGAATAGAACATCCAGGAGTGAACCCTCACATATGTTTTAATTGGTCTTCCACAAGTATGCTAAGGCTACACTGTGGGGAAAAGAAATTTTCCTCAAAAATGGCATTTGGAAAACTGGATATCTGCACGCAAAAGAATAGAGTTGAAACCTTTTACACACATACAAAAAAATAAGTCAAAGTGAATGAAAGACCTAAACATTTGAATCTGAAACTATAAAGCTGCTAGAGGAAAGCACAGGAGAAAAATTCATGACAATGAATTTGGCAATGCTTTCTTGGCTGTGATAGCAAAGCATAAGCAATAAAAGGATGAATAGTTAAATGACACTACTCTAAACTAAAAACCTTCAGTGCTGCAAAGAAAACATTCAACAGAGTGAAAAGGTAACCTAGAGAATCAGAGGAAACATCTGCAAACTATGTATCTGGTCAGAGGTCAATATCCTGAATGTATACAAAACTCTTACCACTCAACAGCAAAAAAGCAAATAGCTAATCAAAAATGAGTGACAGATTTAAATAGACATTTCTGCAAAGATAATATACAAATGGATAACAAGTACATGAAGATGCTTATCATCAAGGAAATGCAAATAAAAATCACAATGAGATATCACCTCACACCTATTAGTCAGTCAGTTACTCAGTTCAGTCGCTCAGTCATGCTGGACTTTTTGCAACCCTATGGACTGCAGCACGCCAGGCCTCCCTGTCCATCACCAACTCCTGGAGTTTACTCAAACTCCTGTGCATTCAGTCGGTGATGCCGTCCAACCATCTCATCCTCTGTCATCCCCTTCTGTCTCCTACAATCTTTCCCAGCATCAGGGTCTTCTCCAGTGAGTCAGCTCTCAGCATCAGGTGGCCAAAGTATTGGTGTTTCAGGTTCAGCATCAGTCCTTCCAATGAATATTCAGGACTGATCTCCTTTAGGATGGACTGGTTGGATCTCCTTGCAGTCCAAGGGACTCTCAAGAGTCTTCTCCAACATCACAGTTCAAAAGCATCAATTCTTCTGCGCTCAGCTTTCTTTATAGTCTAACTCTCACATCCATACATGACTACTGGAAAAACCATAGCCTTGACTAGATGGACCTTTGTTGGCAAAGTAACATTTCTGCTTTTCATTATGCTGTCTAGCTTTGTCATGACTTTTCTTCCAAGGAGCAAGCATATTTTAATTTCATGCCTGCAGTCACCACCTGTAGTGATTTTGGAGCCCCCCAGCATAAAGTCAGCCACTCTTTCCACTGTTTCCCCATCTATCTGCCATGAACTGAATGCCATGATCTTAGTTTTCTGAATGTTGACTTTTAAGCCAACTCTTTCACTCTCCTCTTTCATTTTCATCAAGAGGCTCTTTAGCTCTTCACTTTCTGCAGTGAGTTTTGTCATCTGCATATCTGAGGTTATTGATATTTCTCCCGGCAATCTTGATTCAAGCTTGTACTTCATCCAGCCCAGTGTTTCTCATGATGTACTCTACATTTAAGTTAAATAAGCAGGGTGACAATACACAGTCTTGAAGTACTCCTTTCCCTATTTGGAACCAATCTGCTGTTTCATGTCTAGTTTTAACTATTGCTTCCTGACCTGCATACAGATTTCTCAAGAAGGTCAGGTGGTTTGGTATTCCCATCTCTTTAAAAATTTTCCAGTTCATTGTGATCCACACAGTCAAAGGCTTTGGCATAGTCAATAAAGCAGAAGCAAGGATCACACCTAATAATATGTTCACTATTTTTTAAAAATAAAAGATAACAAGTATTAATGTATTGGGAAAGGTGTGGAAAAATTGTAACTATTGGGGAAATGTACAATAATACAGTCTGTTATATTAAACAGTATGGTTGTTGCTCAAAATAATTAAAAAAAAATAGAACTATAACATGATTCAACATCCCATTCTGAGTATTTATCAAAGCAATTTACATTCTTATCTTGAAGAGATATTTGCACTCTCATGCTTACAAATAGATGTGAAAATAAGAGAAGCAAAAAGCAAAGGAGAAAAGGAAAGGTATACCTATTTGAATGCAGAATTCCAAAGAATAGCAAAGAGAGATAAGAAAGCCTTCCTCAGTGATCAATGCAAAGAAATAGAGGAAAAAAAATAGAATTGGAAAGACTAGAGATCTCTTCAAGAAAATTAGAGATACCAAGAGAACATTTCATGCAAAGATGGGCTCAATAAAGGACAGAAATTGTAGGGACCTAACAGAAGCAGAAGATATTCAGAGGAGGTGGCAAGAATACACAGAAGAACTGTACAAAAAAGATCTTCACAACCTAGATAATCATGATGGTGTGATCACTCACCTAGAGCCAGGCAATCCTGGAATGTGAAGTGAAGCAGGCCTTAGAAAACATCACTATGAACAAAGCTAGTGGAAGTGATGGAGTTCTAGTTAAGCTATTTCAAATCCTGAAAGATGATGCTGTGAAAGTGCTGCATTCAATATGCCAGCAAATTTGGAAAACTCAGCAGTGGTCAAAGGGCTGGAAAATGTCAGTTTTCATTCCAATCCCAAAGAAAGGCAATCCCAAAGAATGCTCAAACTACTGCACAATTGCCCTAATCGCACACGCTAGTAAATTAATGCTCAAAATTCTCCAAGCCAGGCTTCAGCAATACGTGAACCGAGAACTTCCAGATGTTCAAGCTGATTTTAAAAAAAGGCAGAGGAACCAGAGATCCAATTGCCAACATCTTCTGGATCATCAAAAAAGCAAGAGAGTTCCAGAAAAACATCTATTTCTGCTTTATTGACTATGCCAAAGCCTGTGACTGTGTGGATCACAATAAACTGGAAAATTCTGAAAGAGATGGGAATACCAGACCACCTGACCTGCCTCTTGAGAAACCTATATGCAGGTCAGGAAGCAACAGTTAGAACTGGACATGGAACAACAGACTGGTTCCAAATAGGAAAAGGGGTATAGTCAAGGCTGTATATTGTCACTTGCTTATTTAACTTTTATGCAGAGTACTTCATGAGAAATTCTGGGCTAGAAGAAGCACAAGCTGGAATCAAGATTGCTAGGAGAAATATCAATAACCTCAGATATGCAGATGACACCACCCTTAGGACAGAAAGTGAAGAGGAACTAAAGAGCCTCTTGATGAAAGTGAAAGAGAACAGTGAAAAAGTTGGCTTAAAGCTCAATATTCATAAAACTAAGACCATGGTATCTGGTCCCATCACTTCATGGCAAATAGATGGGGAAACAGTGGAAACAGTGTCAGACTTTATTTTTTAGGGCGTTCCAAAATCACTGCAGATGGTGATTGCTTACTCCTTGGAAGGAAAGTTATGACCAAGTTAGATAGCATATTAAAATGCAGAGACATTACTTTGCCAACAAAGGTCCATCTAGTCAAGGCTATGGTTTTTCCAGTGGTCATGTATGGATATGAGAGTTAGACTATAAAGAAAGCTGAGTGCTGAAGAATTGACGCTTTTGAACTGTGATGTTGGAGAAGACTCTTGAGAGTCCCTTGGACTGCAAGGAGATCCAACCAGTCCATCCTAAAGGAGATCAGTCCTGGGTTTTCATTGGAAGGACTGATGCTGAAGCTAAAACTCCGATACTTTGGCCACCTGATGCGGAGAGCTGACTCATTGGAAAAGACCCTGATGCTGGGAGGGATTGAGGGCAGTAGGAGAAGGGGACGACAAAGGATGAGATGGTTGGTTGGCATCACCGACACAATGGACAAGGGTTTGGGTGGACTCTGGGAGTTGGTGATGGACAGGGAGGCCTGGCAACACTGTGGTTCACGGGGTCGCAATGAGTCAGACGTGACTGAGTGACTGAACTGAACTGAACATGCTTATTGCAGCGTTATTCACAATAGCCAAGAGATATAGCATCCAAAATATCCACTAATGTATAAATGAATAAGGAAAATTTGTCATAGATAGGTGATAGATAGATGAATAGGGGGATGGATTGATAGATAATGAAATATTATTCAATGTTTGAAAAGAAAAGAAATCGTTTCATGTGCTGCCACAGAGATGACCAAGAGGATATTATGCTGAGCAAAGGAAGCCAGTCACAAAATATAAATACTGCATGAAACCACTTTATGAAATTTCTAAAATAGTGAAACTCTTAGAAACAGAAAAAATGATGGTCTCCAGGAGCAGAGGGAGAGATAAAAGGAAATTTCTGTGGGTATAGCATTTACGTTTCATTAGATGAAAAATTCCAGAGCGTGTTACAATGTGCATATAGTTAACACTATTTTACTATAATCTTAAAAATAGTTAAGATGGTAAATTATCTATCTATCTATCTATCTATCTATCTATCTATCTATCTATATACACATACATATATTATTTACCACAGTACCAAAATATTCCAAACTTACCTTTTGGATTAAAATTTTAGAATAAAAATTGAAATTCTATATGAAATTCCTTTGAGTATAGCAAGAAACATGAAATAACCCTTCTGGATTTTTTCACTTCATTGTGCCATTCAGGTATATAAAATTTCCTACAATACAGCTAAAAACCAATGAGGAAGAATTTATACAGAGAAAAATATATGTTTGTCTTTCTTTTCATAGCTGTGGGGAAAAATTGGTGAGGAAAAAATACCAGGGTCCCCGGAGGAAAAGACACATATTGATAAATTGTTTCAGATTTGTTTTGCTGTTGTTTAGTAGCTAAGTCGTGTTTGACTCTTTGCGACCCCATAGACCGTAGTCCACCAGGCGCCTCTGTCCATGGGATTTCCCAGGCAAGAATACTAGAGTGGGTTGCCATTTCCTTCTCCAGGGGATCTTCCCGACCCAGGGATGGAACCCACGTGTCTTGCATTGGCAGGTGGATTCTTTATGGCTGAGTTACCAGGGAAACCCTCAGATTGCTGTGTTCTACCTAACAAAATTTTCCCCTGTCAGATCATGCCAGGAGGACAAATAGAAAATATTGACAGATAAACAATCACACAGATTATATAAAGCCTGGGATTTTACCTTTATATTCAGCAAATTTGTTGATTTCTTTCTTACCTGAAAGTATTGTCGTGAGTACAAGGGCTTTCTTGACTAACTGAGGGAAAACCAAATGACCATAAGATGACTCCAGGATGCCACACTCTCTATTTAGGCCAAACTGTGACAAGTGTGGCTTCAGGGATGCCCTTTATAGCAGGAACCTTCCCAGAAGTCATCATGCAGAAGTGGATGAGGGGATGGGTGTCCTTGGGGGGACAACCATCAGAAAGTGGACTCACAGGTCTCCATGACATCACCCAGTTTGGGGATGCAGTACCTCTGGGTCAGAGTGCCCCAAAGTCAGGCACTTGGGGTCTTCCAAGTCAGATGTATCTTACCTAAGACCAGCAGATGTGGTGTAGTTTTGTGAGGAAGGACAGGCAGAGTGTCTGTATTGGGGCTGTATTAAACCAATTGAATGTGTATAAATTTGGATTTAGCATTAGTGAGGCGTTAAACTAATAGATCCCAGTCTGCAGTGAAGAAATAAACAACATAGGGCAATATACCTGGGGCCATCTTGAACCCAATATGTCGCAAGTTGTCACTAAACAATAGGGGACGGGAACAAACATCAGTGTCTTAGGAAAATCACTGTTTCCCCCAACTGTCTTCAAGAGAAGCTATGCTGTTTCAAAGGGAGAAAATATGTTATTTATTTAGTCAATTTTCTTAAGTAAAAACATATTTTTATGACATAAAAAATACATCAAGTTTCTGATGGTGAGTCATCCATCTTAATGGCCTCTGAATTTATTTTGTCTCCTCAATTGTATTGAAGCCAATATTTTTTATCATCACTTTGAGATCTCTGAAAAACTTTTAGGACACAAGTCTGTGGATTATGGAAATGGATTAATTGGCAAGTAAATTTTGGTTTTAGTTGCAAAAACTACACTTCAATTAGTTCACTCTTTAAGGTGTTTTCAATAAAACTATTTGTAAATAAGATTAGCCTGTTATAAAATCAAAACACTTCTGGTTTTTACTGGTTTTGCTGTGTTCTACCTAACAAAATTTTCCCCTGTCAGATCATGCCAGGAGGACATGGCATGATTTAATACATATGTAAATTCATATTTGAAGACCAACTCAATATGCTTTAATAATGTACTATGTTCTATGTAATGAAGTAATTTTATTAAGTAGTTTTTTACTTTTACCTTTATTTATTTTTTGGCTTTTCATAGTGTAGTTAATTACAAATTACAAATATATATTTATTCCTAGATATAAATTTTATTATGTGTTGTGATAGTGAGGAAAAATAAGTATACTAATTTCTACTAAATTTGTAAATATTTAAGATATTTATTAAATAATGGTTTTTAAGAGCTATATTAATATATTATTGGGATTAAGTATTTTTTAATAATAATAATGTCATTCTACCTATAAAAATGAAGAAGATATTAAGTTATACTCTGTAACTGATAACACTATAGTTTCAAAAACACAGGAAAAGGAACCATTTTTGTAAACACAGATATACACTGGAAACAAAAGTATTTCAGATACAAATTTAAGAGCTCCCATATGACTACATCTTGGAAAGGATGATGTTATCTAATGAAATGCCTGTAGTCCTTCTAGAATCATATTTAGCACATCCTGTCATTTCTAATAAGCATTTACAGTCCTGAATCACAGAGACAGCTGAAATTAGAGAATTCTGAAACCTTAAGCAAAAGCAGTTAACCCCAATCAAGCCTCGATAATTAATATCAGTCGTTGGCAGCTGAGTCTGGTGTCATTCTATATTATAGGTGATGAGGCCATAGTGAATTAAATCTCATCACGGATGAGATTGCTTTCTCCATGGTTAGGAAACACATTTCATATTTTATCTTACCATCAGGTGTGTGGCTTTCACCACTCAAGCAGTGGGGCCACACTTGGGATTCATAAAATAAGTTTTAAATGTGAGCTAGAAGTTGTGGGCAACTTCAACTTTAGCCATTCCAAAGTGAAATCCCCAAAGGAATGGAGCCCCAGTGGCTGTCAGCAGCTTCTGTGATCAAGTTCATGATCCTGTCTCCTGCCACCCAAGGCTACCTACCTTTCTGCCTCCTGTCTCCCAGGGATAGCCTCAAAGCTTTGCTACTCTCTCAGCAGCCTTCATTCTTAAGATTAAGGTTTCAGAGGGTCCTGCTTTCTATTGCTAAGCTTCTTATCTGGAAAACTTAAGCTGATTATGAGACTACCTGGGATGTTAGGGTCAAGAGTAAGATTGTTGTTGTTATTGAGTCACTCACTAAGTCATGTCCAACTCTTTGCAACCCCATGAACTGCAACATGCCAGGCTCCTTTGTCCTCCACTTTCTCCCAACTATGGGCTGTGCTGTGCTTAGTCGCTCGGTCATGTCTGACTCTGTGACCCCATGGACTGTAGCCTAGGTCCCCCCCATTGCAGGCAGATTCCTTACCATCTGAGCCACCAGGGAACTATCTCCTAGAGTTTGGTCAAATCCATGTCCATTGAGTTGGTGATGCTATCTAACCATCTCATCCTTCGCCACACCCATATTTATCTTTTCCAAAGAGCTGGCTCTTTGCATCAAGTGGCCAAAATATTGGAACTTCAGCTTCAATAACAGCCTTTCCAATGAATATTTAGGGTTAATTTCTTTTAGGATTGATTGGTTTGATCTCCTTGCAGTCCAAGGGACTCTCCAAAGTCTTCTCCTGCACCACAGTTTGAAAGCACCAATTCTTCAGTACTCAGCCTTCTTTATAGTCCAACTCTCACGTCCATATATGACTACTGGAAAAACCATAGCTTTGACTATACGGACCTTTGTTGGCAAAGTGATATCTCTGTTTTTTAATATGGTGTCTAGGGCTTCCCTGGTGGCGCAGATGGTAAAAACATCCACCTGTAATGTGGGAGACATGGGTTTGATCCCTGGGTTGGGAAGATTCCCCAGGAGAAGAGAATGGCTACCCACTCCAATATTCTGGCCTAGAGAATTCATGGACAGAGGAGCCTGGCAGGCTACAGTTCATGGGGTCACAAAGTTTGGAGATGACTGAGTGACTTTCTTCTTTTACTCTCCTCTTTCACTTTCATCAAAAGGCTCTTTGTTCTTCTTCACTTTCTGCCATAAGGGTGGTATCATCTGCATATCTGAGGTTATTGATATTTCTCCCAGCAATCTTAATTCCAGCTGTGCTTCATCCAGTGAAAGTGAAAAAGGAGAATGAAAAAGCTGGCTTAAAACTCAACATTCAAAAAATAAAGATCATGACATCCGGTCCCATCACTTCATGGCCAATAGATGGGGAAGCAATGGAAACAGTGACAGACTTTATTTTGGGGGGCTCCAAAATCACTGCAGATGGTGACTGCAGTCATGAAATTAAAAGACACTTGCTCCTTGGAAGAAAAGCTATGACCAACCTAGACAGCATATTAAAAAGCAGAGACAATACTTTGCTGACAAATGTCTATCTAGTCAAAGCTATGGTTTTTCCAGTCACGTATGGATGTGAGAGTTGGACCATAAAGTAAGCTGAACACTGAAGAATTGATGCTTTTGAACTGTGGTGTTGGAGAAGACTCTTGAGAGTCCTTTGGACTGCAAGGAGATCCAACCAGTCCATCCTAAAGAAAATCAATCCTGAATATTCATTGAAATGACTGATGCTGCAGCTGAAACTCCAACACTTTGGCCACCTGATGTGAAGAGCTGACTCATTTGAGAAGACCCTGATGCTGGGAAATATTGAGGGCAGGAGGAGAAGGGGACAACACAGGATGAGATGGTTGGATGGTATCACCGAGTTGATGAATATGAGTTTGAGCAAGCTCTGGGAGTTGGTGATGGACAGGGAAGCCTGGTGTGCTGTGGTCCATGGGGTCGCAAAGACTTGGACATGACTGAGCGACTTTCACTTTCACTAGGTTTATCATATCTTTCCTTTCAAGGAGCAAGCATCTTTTAATATCATGGCTACAGTCACCATCCACAGAGATTTTGAAGCCCAAGGAAATAAAATCTGTCACCTCTTTCACTTTTTCCTCATTTATTTGCCATGAAGATAGAACCAGATTTCATGATTTTAGTTTTTTTTTTTGAATGTTACGTTTCAAGCCAGGTTTTTCACTCTTCACTTTCACTCTCATCAAGAGGCTCTTTAGTTCCTTTTAATTTTCTGTCATTAGAGTGGTACTGTCTGAGTATCTGAGGTCGCTGGACAATGGATATTTCTACAGACAATCTTGATCCCAGCTTTTGATTCATTCAGCCTGGCATTTCATATAAAGTGTACTCTGCATATAAGTTAAATAAGCAGGGTGAAAATATAGAGCCGTGTTGTTCTTCTTTCCCAATTTGAAACCAGTCATTTGTTCCATGTCTTGTTCTAACTATTGCTTCTTGATCTCTATACAGGTTTCTCAGGAGACAGGGAAGGTGGTCTGGTATTGCCATCTCTTTAAAAATTTTACACAGTTTGATGTGATCCACACAGTCAAAAGCTTTAGTGTAGTCAGTGAAGTGGAAATAGTTGTTTAGGGTTAGGTTAAAATTTAGCTGACACTGAAGACCTGATGTGCATGTTTAAACCCTGAATTCTGTGAATCACTGAATGTGGCTGAATTTATTTTTCCAGTTTCATTATGGACTGCCTTACTGCATTTTTCACATTCATGAACTATGACTAGAGAGCATAACACTCAGAGAAAACACAAGAGCTAATTGGGGTGGTCACATAACTACATATCTGTTATCTTCTTTCTTGACAAGGATTTTTTTTGTTGTTGGTGGTAATTTTATCGTGTTTTCAAAGACCTTATCAGCACTGGGGACAGGGAAGATCAGTCATAAAAATTAACATTTAACTGAAACTATGAAGTCAGTCTGGCTATAGAAGCCTTTCAGACTGGCCTTTTAGTCTGTGTTCATAGTGTGATTTGAGAGAAATATGTTTCACTTTAAAACAAATACATGAATAACCTTTTGAGGTCTCCAGCATCTGGATACTATAACCCAGTGATTGGATTTTAAATGTTTGCTTTAGAGGAGAAAGGGTGAAGTTCTAGCTTTGAATGCACAAAGAGTTCAGGATAATGAAGAAGACAAAGCTTGTTTATAGTTTAACCTTCCAAGCATCTGACACCCTCAGCCCTTTGATCACCTCTGTTCCTCCCAAGTCTCTCCTTCCCATCCACCCCCGCCCCTGCTAGGGGGTGATCCGCCCCCATCCACCTCCTGCAACTCTGCTAGGATGCAGTGGCAGATTCAAGCACATCAGGGCAAAGAAAACATATATATATTAACTTCTATAGGAACCTGATCCAAAGTAAGCATTTCATTCATGAGAAAAGAACATAAACATGGATTTTCTTTTATCAATCTTGAAGAAAATTCAGTAATAAAAAGATGGAAAGCATGCAGTAATAAAGAATGATCATTATGGTATTTTCTCTGTATATTTAATTCCACATGTATTCTTTCTGCACCATGCATAAAATGTGGGTGAAATATATTCAATTCATTCTTAATAGGCTAGAAACACATACTAAAAATTGATGCTGAGGTATCATTAGGTATCATTTTTAAATATAAGTGTGCATTTGAGTAATAAGGATATTATGTACTCCAATCAACACCAACTTGCATTTTAAATACATAAACGTTGACTATGGGAACTGGATTACAATTATTTCAGTCTTCTTCCTGGATAATTTAGGACCAAATTAACAGAGGACCTACAATGCACAGATGGTTGATTTGCGCCCTATAGAGAAACCTGGAAAAGCAGGCAGTGTGGCTCCTATTCTCAAGGATTTAATCTGGAAGATGAACAGATGGGAATTTAAGTGACAGGAAATATTTAAATGGATTCAAGGAAAACATGATATTGCTTCACATCCCAATGACTTCAGCTCAGTTTAGTTCAGTTGCTTAGGTGTGTCCGACTCTTTGCGACCATATGGACTACAGCATGCCAGGCTTCCCTGTCTATCACCAACTCCTAGAGCTTACTCAAACCCATGCCCATCAAGTTGGTGATGCCATCCAACCATCTCATCCTCTGTCATACCTTTCTCCTCCTGCCTTCAATCTTTCCCAGCATCAGGGTCTTTTCAGATGAGTCAGTTCTTCACATCAGGTAGCCAAAGTATTGAAGTTTCAGCTTCAGCATCAGTCCTTCCAATGAATATTCATGACTGACTTCCTTTAGGATTGACTGATTGGATCTCCTTGCAGTCCAAAGGACTCTCAAGAGTCTTCTCCAACACCACAGTTCAAAAGCATCAATTCTTCTGCACTCAGGTTTCTTTATAGTCCAACCCTCACATCCATACATGACTACTGGAAAAACCCTGGCATGAACCGTGAACTTCCAGATGTTCAAGTTGGATTTAGAAAAGGCAGAGAAACCAGACATCAAATTACCATCATCTGTTGGATCATTGAAAAAGCAAGAGTTTCAGAAAAACATCTCCTTCTGCTTTATTAACTATGCCAAAGTCTTTGACTGTGTGGATCACAACAAACTGTGGAAAATTCTTCACAAACTTACTGGCAAATAAATGGCACAGAGAGTAATTCAGTAAGTGTTCAGAAGTTCAGGGGTTCACAGCGTCTTCAATGAATGAAGTCCATGGGCCAAGGGATGTATTGAGAAGGTCAAGATTTATACAGGGAAGTAGGAGGGGAGAACATGCTAGAAAATGCTAGTAACCCAATGTCCCATCTCTCCAGCAACAGAACACTGTTTTCTGTTTTAAATAGAAAGTATATTTCAAATGATCAACTCTCCAAAGCTTGAGCTTATAATGATGAGTTGATTTTATTACAGTAGGGTTCTTGAGAAATTAACACAATTTCAATCCAAAAGATACTAACGTGGAGCTGATTAGTAGCATTTTCCTAGCCAGGGGACAAGGCAAATCTTGTTAACCTCACTGATGTGCAGTTCCTATCATTGTAAAACAGAGATGCTAACAGAACTGCCAGGATGACTCAGCACCATTGCACCATCTGGACGTTCCTAGGAAACTGGACACAAACATGCACTTGGGTTATAAACCAAAAGAAATGGCATGAACTGATTTTAGGGGAATATCCATATTCACTTGTGTAATGAGTTGCTGCTGTGTGTCATGACATACAGTGATTAAGATACAATGCTGAAATCTTTTTCTTTACCCTTGCTAACAGGATCCAATCCAAATAGAGATGTAAAGTGATGTTGTCAGTAAGTTGTACATAAATTACATTTTATAATGACTTTTTTCCCCAAAAAGAGACAAAGAGAAGAAAGACAAGGGAACATTATGCTGTTGATATGTACAGCCACAGGGGGTCATTCTCGTTGTTCAGATGAGCTGAGTATTTAAAATGTAAAGACCCTAAACTAAAATTTCTGCAGTTGACTCACCCTTAGTAAATTAGTCATTGCTTGCTTTGGGAATACAGTGAGAGAAATATACAACAGTTACTATCTCATATTCAGAAGGAGTTATAAAGAAAAGCAAGAAGGTTGACTAAGAACTGTATGCATACATAATTTTTTCCTTTAAACTGTGTTTCTATTTATTTCATCAAACTCTTAGACTATCTCACGCCAATCTGATTCAAGTAAAATCCAGGTATGGTTGACACAGATAATTTATGCTACATTTTAAAACCCTTTCAGCCCAGAAGGAACACACTGTCCAAAACTACAGTCTTGCCCAAATCAGCTTACACTTGGCACCAAAAAACCCACTTTGCTTTCTCCTGTGTTTGGTGCATCTCATTAATCTGAAAAAGGATAGCTTAACCATTGTGGGGAAAGAAGGTAAAAATGGCTTAGAAAGACCCCTGAGATCATTAGAGCAGTAACAGATTAGGGTTAATAACAGTTAATATCAGCCTGCACCTAGCATCTCCTGTCTCCATTCACTGGTCATCTGGGGAAACTTAAGCCTCTGTTAGAAATTTGGGAGAAAGACTCCATCATGCCTACTTACATTGTTTAGCCAGCCCATTTCCACATGTAGAGAAACCAATGTTTTATTCACTCGTTCAGTAAGTATTTTTGAGAGACTTTGCCATGATGGAGACAAAACCAGACAAGATTCTTGCTCTCATTCTGTTAGTCATTATTGGGTGAGAGAGATGTGAATCAAATAATCACAGGAGACATCATGTTCCTCGTGGTTAGTGCCGAGGAGTAGCGGCACGCTGCAGCACTAGAGATGCTCCTGTAATTGGGCCATGACCTCCTCACAGAGACAGGAAAGCCCATCCTGAGTAAGCGGATGCATGGCTGGGGCATGTCTGGTGAGTAAGGTCGCCACTTAAGTAGAGGTCAGGTCTGGAGCCAGATTGGGGATAGCAGGAGGACTCCAGGGACCGGGTGAGCTAGCTCATTTGCAGGTGCAGAAAGTGTGATGCAAGAAGGCAGAGATGGAGTCAGCAAGTCCCAAGGACTTTGTCTTTCATCTCTGGTCCTCATCCTACAAATGAGAGACAGTGAAAGGGTTGGAGGGAGAGCAAGGGTGGGGAGGGAAAAGGCAATGTTTCAAGATCAGATTTGCAGTTTGGGGAAGATTATTCTGACTTTAGGACCCTGGTGGCTCAGATGATAAAGAATCTGCCTGCAATGCAGGAGACCTGAGTTTGATCCCTGGGTCAGGAAGGTCTCCTGGAGAAAGAAATGGCAACCCACTCCAATATTCTTGTCTGGAGAATTCCACAGAGAGAAGCCTGGTGGGCTGCATTCCACGGGGTCGCAAAAAGTCAGACACGACTGAGCGACTTTCACTTATTTCGACTTAAAGATTCAGAAGTGGGAGGGAGGAGCCAAGATGGCGGAGGAATAGGACGGGGAGACCACTTTCTCTCCTACAAATTCATCGAAAGAACATTTGAACGCTGAGCGAATTTCACAAAACAACTTCTGATCGCTAGCAGAGGACATCAGGCGCCCAGAAAAGCAGCCCATTGTCTTCAAAGGGAGGTAGGACAAAATATAAAAGATAAAAAGGGAGACAAAAGAGCTACGGATGGAGACCCGTCCTGGGAAGGGAGTCTTAATAGAGGAAGTTTCCAATCACCAGGAAACCCTCGCACTGGCGGGACTGGGGGAAGTTTTCGGCAATCTAACTGGGAGGAAAAATTACGTAAGGCCCACAGATTACGTGCCTAAAAGCAACTCCCAGCAGAAAAGTACCCCAGACGCCCGTACCCACCAGCAACAAGCGGGGGTGGAACGGAGAGGAGCGGGCGGCATTGCTTAGGGTAAGGACCGGCCGAAGACCCTGAGAGCAATCGGAGGGAGCTTTTTTTAAATGGTGGGACAAAATTAACCGGCCGGAACACACTGCCTGCGGTTCGCGAAACAAAGGGACTGAGAAAGTCCAGAAAACAGCCCGCCCGTCCCCGCTGGAGGTCGGAGGCAGGGGGAGGGGAAAAGGGCAAATTCAGCCCCTGAGAAGCCACTCCCTCCCACATTGCAAACAGGCCCCTGGTTCCTATCTAAAGACTTCCTGAGACCCGACTGGCGGCCCGCGCTGAGGCCGTGGAGGGGAAAAGCGCGCCGTACCCAGGGAGAGTGCGCCCAAGCCTCTGGCTGCCTGGGCCGCTCAGGCCAGGAAAGGCACAAAACGCAGGCGCAACCGAATCCGCGCTTTTGTGGAGTACCAGAAAACTGGAACCGCACTCAACGCAGGGCCCGCTCCATATAGAGCAGCCGGGAGCCTGAGCAGTGTAGATGGGGAAAGCACTGACACCCGTGAGCGGGGCAAACCCAGTGTGGCCGGAGCACGGTGAGTACTATCCACACAGAAGGTATCTGTCTGCAGCGCCCCGCCCTCCCCGTAGCAGGACTGAACTGAACTAGCGAACCTAAATAAGAGATCACCTCCGCCTGCCTGGGTCAGGGCGGAAATTAGACACCAAAGAGAAGCCAAAATAAACAAGGGGAACCGCTTCAGAAAGGACCGGTGCAACAGACTAAAATCCCTGAAGGTAACACCGACTACACCTGAAGGGGCCTACAGATATCTAGAAGTGTAAACTGGAAAGAGGAGCTATCTGAAATTGAACTGAACCTACACTGACCACAACAACTCCAGAGGAATTCCTAGATATATATGTATTTTTTTTTTAATTTATAAAAAAAAAAAATTTTTTTTTCTTTCCTTTTTTTTATTTTTTATTTTTTCTCTTTTATTTTCTTTTAAAATTCCCTATTACTTCCCCATTACTCCTCAACTTTCATTTTCATATATTTTTACGATTTTTTTAATTAGGAAAAAAATTTTTTTTCTTTCCTTTTTTTTTATTTTTTATTTTTTCTCTTTTATTTTCTTTTAAAATTCCCTATTACTCCCCCATTACTCCTCAACTTTCATTTTCATATATTTATACGATTTTTTTAATTAGGAAAAAAAAATTTTGTTTTCTTTTTCTTGTTTTTCTCTTCTATTTCCTTTAAAGTCCTCTAATACTCCTCTATTATTCCTTAATTTTCATTTTCATTTCACTATAACCTTGCCAAAAAAAAAAAAAAGAGAGAGAGAGAGAAACCCTATTTTTAAACCAAACTTCATATACATTTCTAATTTTTTTTTGTGTTTTTGTTTTTGTTTTTAAATATTGTATTTCAAAGAGTCTAACCTCTACACTAGATTTTTAATCTTTGTTTTTCAGTATGTGATACAAATTTTGGACATTTAAGAATCCAATATTCATTTCCCATTTCTGTTCAGGAGTGTGGTGATTACTCTCCCACTTTTGACTCTCTGTTTTCTACCTCAGAACACCTCTATTTCCTCCTTTCCCCTTCTCTTCCCAATCCAATTCTGTGAATCTTTGTGGGTGTCTGGGCTACAGAGAACACTTTGGGAACAGATAACTGTGTAGATCTGTCTCTCTCCTCTTGAGTCCCCCTTTTCTCCTCCTGCTCACCTCTGTCTCCTTCCTCCCTCTCCTATTCTTCATGTAACTCTGTGAATCTCTCTGGTTGTCTCTCACAGTGGAGAATCTTTTCACCATTAACCTAGAAGTTTTATTATAAGTGCTGTATAGTTGGAGAAGTCTTGAGACTATTGGAAGAATAAAACTGAAATCCAGAGGCAGGAGACTTAAGCCTAAAACCTGAGAAAACCAGAAAACTCCTGACTACACGGAACATTAAGGAATGAGACCATCCAAAAGCCTCCATACCTACACTAAAACCAACCACCACCCAAGAGCCAATAAGCTCCAGTACAAGACATACCACGCAAATTCTTTAGCCACACAGGAACATAGACCTGAGTGTCAACACACAGGCTGCCCAAAGTCACACCTAACACAAAGACCCATCGCAAAACTCATTACTGGACACTCCACTGCACTCCAGAGAGAAGAAATCCAATTCCACACACCAGAATGCTGACACAAGCTTCCCTAACCAGGAAACCTTGACAAACCAATCATCCAACCCCACCCACTGGGTGAAACCTCCAAAATAAAAAGGAACCACAGACCACAAGAATATAGAAAGCCCACTCCAGACACAGCAATCTAAACAAGATGAAAAGGCAGAGAAATACCCAACAGCTAAAGGAACATGAAAAAAGCCCACCAAGTCAAACAAAAGAGGAGGAAATAGGGAATCTACCTGAAAAAGAATTTAGAATAGTGATAATAAAAAAGATCCAAAATCTTGAAAACAAAATGGAATTACAAATAAATAGCCTGGAGACAAAGATTGAGAAGATGCAAGAAAGGTTTAACAAGGACCTAGAAGAAATTTTAAAAAAGTCAATTAAAAATTAATAATGAAATAAATGAGATCAAAAACACTCCGGAGGGAACCATGAGTAGAATAACAGAGACAGAAGATAGGATAAGTAAGTTAGAAGATAAAATGGTGGAAATATATGAAGCAGAGAGGAAAAAAGAAAAAAGAATCAAAAGAAATGAGGACAACCTCAGGGACCTCTGGGACAATGTAAAACGCTCCAACATTCGAATCATAGGAGTCCCAGAAGAAGAAGACAAAAAGAAAGGCCATGAGAAGTTACTCGAGGAGATAATAGCTGAAAACTTCCCTAAAATGGGGAAGGAAGTAACCACCCAAGTCCAAGAAACCCAGAGAGTCCCAAACAGGATAAACCCAAGGCGAAACACCCCAAGACACATATTAATCAAATTAACAAAGATCAAACACAAAGAACAAATATTAAAAGCAGCAAGGGAGAAACAACAAATAACACACAAAGGGATTCCCATAAGGATAACAGCTGATCTATCAATAAAAACCCTTCAGGCCAGAAGGGAATGGCAGGACATACTTAAAGTAATGAAAGAAAACAACCTACAACCTAGATTACTCTACCCAGCAAGGATCTCATTCAGATATGAAGGAGAACTCAAAAGCTTTACAGACAAGCAAAAGCTGAGAGAAATCAGCACCACCAAACCAGCTCTTCAACAAATACTAAAGGATCTTCTCTAGACAGGAAACACAGAAAGGTGGTATAAACGTGAACCCCAAACAACAAAATAAATGGCAACGGGACCATACCTATCAATAATTACATTAAATGTAAATGGGTTGAATGCCCCAACCAAAAGACAAAGTCTGGCTGAATGGATACAAAAGCAAGACCCCTATATATGCTGTCTACAAGAGACCCACCTCAAAGCAAGGCACACATACAGACTAAAAGTGAAGGGTTGGAAAAAAAAATATTCCACGCAAACGGAGACCAAAAGAAAGCAGGAGTCGCAATACTCATATCAGATAAAATAGACTTTCAAATAAAGGCTGTGAAAAGAGACAAAGATGGACACTACATAATGATCAAAGGATCAATCCAAGAAGAAGATATAACAATTATAAATATATATGCACCCAACATAGGAGCACCGCAATATGTAAGGCAAACACTAACGAGTATGAAAGAGGAAATTAATAGTAACACAATAATAGTAGGAGACTTTAATACCCCACTCACAACTATGGATAGATCAACTAAACAGAAAATGAACAGGGAAACACAAACTTTAAAGGACACAATGGACCAGCTAGACCTTATTGACATCTATATGACGTTTCACCCCAAAACAATCAACTTCACCTTTTTCTCAAGTGCACACAGAACCTTCACCAGAATAGATCACATCCTGGGCCATAAATCTAGTCTTGGTAAATTCAAAAAAATTGAAATCATACCAGTCATCTTTTCTGACCACAGTGCAGTAAGATTAGATCTCAATTACAGGAAAAAAAATTATTAAAAATTCAAACATATGGAAGCTAAACAACACGCTTCTGAATAACCAACATCATAGAAGAAATCAAACAAGAAATCAAAATATGCATAGAAATGAATGAAAATGAAAACACAACAACCCAAAACCTATGGGACACTGTAAAAGCAGTGCTAAGGGGAAGATTCATAGCATTACAGGCCTACCTCAAGAAACAAGAAAAAAGTCAAATAAATAACCTAACTCTACACCTAAAGCAACTAGAGGAGGAAGAAATGAAGAACCCCAGGGTTAGTAGAAGGAAAGAAATCTTAAAAATTAGGGCAGAAATAAATGCAAAAGAAACTAAAGAGATCATAGCAAAAGTCAACAAAGCTAAAAGCTGGTTTTTTGAAAAATTAAACAAAATTGACAAACCCTAGCAAGTCTCATTAAGAAACAAAGGGAGAAGAACCAAATTAACAAAATTAGAAACGAAAATGGAGAGATCACAACAGACAACACTGAAATACAAAGGATCATAAGAGACTACTACCAGCAGCTCTATGCCAATAAAATGGACAACTTGGAAGAAATGAACAAGTTCTTAGAGAAGTATAACTTTCCAAAACTGAATCAGGAAGAAATAGAAGAGCTTAACAAACCCATCACAAGCAAGGAAATCGAAACTGTAATCAGAAATCTTCCAGCAAACAAAAGCCCAGGACCAGATGGCTTCACAGCTGAATTCTACCAAAAATTTAGATAAGAGCTAACACCTATCTTACTCAAACTCTTCCAGAAAATTGCCGAAGAAGGTAAACTTCCAAACTCATTCTATGAGGCCACCATCACCCTAATTCCAAAACCAGACAAAGATGCCACAAAAAAAGAAAACTACAGGCCAATATCACTGATGAACATAGATGCAAAAATCCTTAACAAAATTCTAGCAAGCAGAATCCAAAAAACATATTAAAAAAATCATACACCATGACCAAGTGGGCTTTATCCCAGGAATGCAAGGATTCTTTAATATCCGCAAATCAATCAATGTAATACACCACATTAACAAATTGAAAGATAAAAACCATATGATTATCTCAATAGATGCAGAAAAAGCCTTTGACAAAATTCAACATCCATTTATGATTAAAACTCTCCAGAAAGCAGGAATAGAAGGAACATACCTCAACATAATAAAAGCTATATATGACAAACCCACAGCAAGCATCACCCTCAATGGTGAAAAATTGAAAGCATTTCCCTTGAAATCAGGAACAAGACAAGGGTGCCCGCTCTCACCACTACTATTCAACATAGTTTTGGAAGTGTTGGCCACAGCAATCAGGGCAGAAAAGAAGTAAAAGGAATCCAGATAGGAAAAGAAGAAGTGAAACTCTCTCTGTTTGCAGATGACATGATCCTCTACATAGAAAACCCTAAAGACTCTACCAGAAAATTACTAGAGCTAATCAATGAATACAGCAAAGTTGCAGGATATAAAATTAGCACACAGAAATCTCTTGCATTCCTATATACTAACAATGAGAAAACAGAAAGAGAAATTAAGGAAACGATACCATTCACCATTGCAACAAAAAGAATAAAATACTTAGGAGTATATCTACCTAAAGAAACAAAAAACCTATACATAGAAAACTATAAAATACTGATGAAAGAAATCAAAGAGGACACAAACAGATGGAGAAATATACCGTGTTCATGGATTGGAAGAATCAATATTGTCAAAATGGCTATACTACCCAAAGCAATCTATAGATTCAGTGCAATCCCTATCAAACTACCAACGGTATTTTTCACAGAACTAGAACAAATAATTTCACAATTTGTATGGAAATACAAAAAACCTCGAATAGCCAAAGTAATCCTGAGAAAGAAGAATGGAACTGGAGGAATCAACCTGCCTGACTTCAGACTCTACTACAAAGCCACAGTCATCAAGACAGTATGGTACTGGAACAAAGACAGAAATATAGATCAGTGGAACAGAATAGAAAGCCCAGAGATAAATCCATGAACCTATGGACACCTTATCTTCGACAAAGGAGGCAAGGATATACAATGGAAAAAAGATAACCTCTTTAACAAGTGGTGCTGGGAAAACTGGTCAACCACCTGTAAAAGAATGAAACTAGAACACTTTCTAACACCATACACAAAAATAAACTCAAAATGGATTAAAGATCTAAATGTAAGACCAGAAGCTATAAAATTCCTAGAGGAGAACATAGGCAAAACACTCTCCGACATAAATCACACCAGGATCCTCTATGACCCACCTCCCAGAATATTGGAAATAAAAGCAAAAATAAACAAATGGGACCTAATGAAACTTAAAAGCTTTTGCACAACCAAGGAAACTATAAGCAAGGTGAAAAGACAGCCCTCAGATTGGGAGAAAATAATAGCAAATGAAGCAACAGACAAAGGATTAATCTCAAAAATATACAAGCAACTCCTGCAGCTCAATTCCAGAAATATAAATGACCCAATAAAAAAATGGGCCAAAGAACTCAACAGACATTTCTCCAAAGAAGACATACAGATGGCTAACAAACACATGAAAAGACGCTCAACATCACTCATTATCAGAGAAATGCAAATCAAACCCACAATGAGGTACCATTACACTCCAGTCAGGATGGCTGCTATCCAAAAGTCTACAAGCAATAAATGCTGGAGAGGGTGTGGAGAAAAGGGAACCCTCTTACACTGTTGGTCCGAATGCAAACTAGTACAGCCCCTATGGAGAACAGTGTGGAGATTTCTTAAAAAACTGGAAATAGAACTGCCATATGACCCAGCAATCCCACTCCTGGTCATACACACCGAGGAAACCAAATCTGAAAGAGACACGTGCACCCCAATGTTCATCGCAGCTTTGTTTATAATAGCCAGGACATGGAAGCAACCTAGATGCCCATCAGCAGACGAATGGATAAGGAAGCTGTGGTACATATACACCATGGAGTATTACTCAGCCATTAAAAAGAATTCATTTGAATCAGTTCTAATGAGATGGATGAAACTGGAGCCCATTATACAGAGTGAAGTAAGCCAGAAAGATAAAGAACATTACAGTATACTAACACATATATATGGAATTTAGAAAGATGGTAATGATAACCTTATATGCAAAACAGAAAAAGAGACACAGATGTACAGAACAGACTTGTGGACTCTGTGGGAGAAGGCGAGGGTGGGATGTTTCGAGAGAACAGCATCAAAACACGTATATTATCTAGGGTGAAACAGATCACCAGCCCAGGTTGGATGCATGAGACAAGTGCTCAGGCCTGGTGCACTGGGAAGACCCAGAGGGAGGGGGTGGAGAGGGAGGTGGGAGGGGGGATCAGGATGGGGAATACATGTAAATCCATGGCTAATTCATTTCAATGTATGACAAAAACCACTGCAATGTTGTAAAGTAATTAGCCTCCAACTAATAAAAATAAATGGGAAAAAAAAAAAAGATTCAGAAGTGGTTCTAGGGACTAGGGAGGATCCCTGATGAGAGCTTGGGTTAGAGAAGTAAAAGTTAAAAAATGAAAGAAGAGTGTAGACTTAGGATGACAAAAAGAAATCTCTTTTCTGTTCAGAGATTCCATGTGGGCCTAGAGGTTTGATTTCATCTCCTTAAAGGCCAGCAGTATGCCATCCAAAAAAAGGTAGCTCAAGGGCTTAAACCTTTCTGTGAGTAAAAGGAGATTTCTTGATATTATGGTGCTATATTTTAATGACTCATGCATGTTTTAATTTTAATGACTCATATTTAGATAAATATCCCCACATACTGCTGCAAACTATTATTATACCAATTAAGACTTTTACAAAAGGTGTGTAGAGTCCCAGTTTTCCCAGATTCTTGGTAACTTCAAGCACTGTCAATATTTAAGTTCTCATTTAAAACTCATTGTGTTGACATTTCAATGATCAAAACAAATGGCATGTTTTCACATGATTATTAGCTCTTCCTAGGAATTATCTATTTGAGTCATTTGTCCAGTGCCCCTGCAGTGTTTGTCTTTTTCAGAAAGATTTATAAGAGCTTTAGTCTTAAATATATTTTGCAATTTATCTTCCTGTTTGTTTAATAAGAACAAAGTAAGGACTTATATTTACCCTCATATTGTACTTAATCTTACACCTTCTGCTTCCTCAAAATTTTCAATTTAGTTATCACCTTTCTTAGTTTATGGCCATTTAAGAACAATTATCATCTCTCTGAAGGACTACCAGACTTAGTAAATAAAATTATAAGGCACCTAATTATGTTTGAATTTCAGATAAGCAATTTTTTTTTGTATGAGAATGTCCTTAGCAATATTCAGGACACAAAATACTAAAATACAATGTATTGTTTATCTGATATTCAAATTTAGTTGACTATCTGTTTTCTTTTTTATGTAGATTCTAAAGAGTAAAAGTAATATTATTCTATTCAATTTGTAGAGAACTTTCATAAGTTTAGCTTGTGAGGGGCCATCCTTCTAAGGGATGCCTTTGAGTGACTTGCTCACAACAGCTCTGAGGCTGGGAGTTGGCTCTGATCAATTGAATGAGGAGTTTCTGAAAAGAATGGCAAAGTTACAGGCTTCATGATTTTTAAGTTTATAAAAATCACCCTTCCATTTGGAGTCTTTTGAAAAATCTGGAAGACTAACTATAAAATATCAGTCATGTTTATTTTTATGTTCTGAGTTTTAAAATATACTCATGTTGTCTGAAAAAGTCCCCACTTTTGCCCATATCTAGGTATTTCAGAAACATCAAGCATATTATGCTAGGCTGAGTAATATCCTCTAAATTCTTAGATGCCTCCTAGTTCTTAGAATCCATGAATGTGGTACCATAGGTGGCAAAGGGGACTATGTAGATGTGATTCAGTAAAATAACTTGAGATGGGAAGACTATCCTGAAAATTCAGGTGGGCTCAAGTACTCACAAGCATACCTTCAAGAGGGGGCTGTAGAATCAGGATCAGAGGAGGGAACGTGATGATGGAATCAGAGTCAGAGACTGGAGGATGCGGAGCTTCTGCTTTGAAGGTGGAGGATCACTTCATGAGCCAAGGAGCACAGGCAGCCTGAGGCTGGAAAAGGTAAAGAATGATGCTTCCTTAAAACCACCAGAAGGAATTGGGTTCTTCTAACACCTTGATTTTAGCCCATAAGATATGTTTTTGGTGTTTGACCTCCATAACTCTAAGATTACAATGTGTATTGTTTTAAGCCACTAGATTTGTGGTCACTTATTAAAGCAGCAACAGGAATCTAACTTGACTACACTCAAAATATTTTAAGGTTTTCTCATATGTAGGTACATTTCATTCAATATAAACAAAATTAGTGTTGAAAGAAGTCTTCATGCTATCACTTATTTATTTTATTTTAACTGCTATAGTTTTGCCTAGTTAAAGGTAACCAATGTGTTAAAATAGAATAGCCATAAGAGAACCTCACAATCTGCGCTTTCCCATCATATATCAGCTAAAATTTGGCAAACCAACAAATTTTGTTTTAAAGGTGCACTTTTTTACTTTGGGTTTTCACTGTTAAACATTATACTGATTATGTTTAATCGCTATAATGAATTGTGTTATGAGATTTACATTCTTCTATAATAGGTACCATAAATTATATTTTTTCATACTAGTCTTCTAAAGATTGTTGCATAGAGAATAAAGTTTAGTTAGCTTGAAAATACATAAGGCTTTTTGAAATTCAAGAAGGGAATATTGAAATATTTTATTTTGAAAAGAAAGTGTTAGTTTCTGATGTACAAAAACTGACATATGAATATTTTATTTTAGAAAATTATTGGGTCTTTTCTTGTATTTTGCATTCAAATTACAGTAACATGCTTTAAAAACAGTTTCAGGGACAAATTATATGACTTACTCCTGCATTCCTAATAAAACAGAAAAATGACATGTTACAAAGAGCCATAATTATAGGGAGTTTCAGAAGATATATTTGAAAAGGTCTGGTGGATTAGTCTTTAAAATGGTCCAGCTGCTGTTGCATTTGCCTTTAATGTTAAGTTGAATGTATTTTCAAGCACAACACATTTTATTACCAAGCGTATTGTATTTGATCCAAACAACTCCATGTCTATAATGTTACATACTTTGGAACTCTGGAATTTAAAAAAAACCAAAAAACTCTTAACAGCAATCTCTTTCTTTGGACTGCAATCTATTTTATCAGATTTCAAAAACTGTATATTTGGTATGAAATTTTGCCTCTCAAGAGTGTGTTTTCATTGTAAAAACTGATAGATTCCCAAGATATTTGTTTGATAAGTGAGCTAGTAAACTTTTTAAAAATAACATCAGTTTCCAACGTCAAAGACACTGATAGCACATATTAATTCTTGCAATGACTTTATGGAACACATCATATTCATTATGGAGAAGGCAATGGCACCCCACTCCAGTACTCTTGCCTGGAAAATCCCATGGACGGAGGAGCCTGGTAGGCTGCAGTCCATGGGGTCCCTAAGAGTCGGACACAACTGAAGCAACTTAGCAGCAGCAGCGGCATATTCATTACATACAAGGAAAATGAGGCTGCCAGAACTTAACTTGTTCCAGAGGCCCTAATTTCAGCAAATACATATTTCTATCTAAAGCTTTCGATAATATTCTGAGTTACACTTTGGAAGTATAGTTTAACCATGGTCTTTAAGCTGATACAAGTGATTATTATGCACAGCATTTAAGATTTTTACTTAGCAGAATATTATCTACCTTAAATAGCAATATGTCTGTATCAGTTAGGCAGTACAAGATTATGCTGTATAACAAATAATACTCCAAATTTCAGTGGAATTGTTTATTGCTTACTCTTGTACAATCAGTGTTGGATTGCATATATTTCTCAGGGCATCTTCCTTCATTTGTTTAACGTTCCAGCCTGCTTTGTATGTAGTTTTGTTTTCTCAATCATGAATACACATATTTACACACACACACACACACAAACACACACACACACACACACACACACACACACACACACACACGCACACCCGTAAAGTAAATTCTATAAAGGCCAAGAAAGGGAAATGAAAAGCAAGGAGATAGGGGAGATTAATATAAAAAAAGATTCAATAAAGGTAAAAAAAAAAAAAGACAAAGATCTGTAAAATCAAAAACAGTGCACATAAATAACTAGACACCTAGTGTGTAAATACCAAAATTCCCTTAAGTTAAGCAAGGTATTTAAGATAAATAAGCAATATAAAAGGTGTTTTTAAAAAGAAACCTACTGACTGATAAAACTATAAAGAGGAGTAAAATCAGTTTGAGGAGGCTATTGAATAAAGAAGTCTTGAATAACTTCTGAAATATATATACTAGAATATATTTAAGCTTTAAAATTGATTCAGACAAAATACTTGGACTTTCAGGAGCACGTCCCATGACCTTACTTTTGGCTGAGAAATGCAAGCTTGATAGTCTGTCTGACCCTGTAAGTTCTTCATTCCTGTATAATTAGCGTTGAGAATGCAGATCTTCTGACTTCTTGTGTTACAACTCCTTTTTTCCTTAGATGTAAGCTTGGCAGAAAGATATGTGGGCTGCACAATGTGTTGTTCATATTTACAAGTCCATCTCACTCCCACATACATACACATAATAGCCCAACAGTGAAGAAAGAATTCAGAAATTTAAAGTTTTAACTGTCATACTTCCATGACTTACATTATTCATGCCTTGCCTTGCTGGTTTGATCCTTTCTCTTTTCTTATATTTAAAAGACTTTGTTTTTAAAAATCACATCAAAAAGGGAATAGTGTATAGTGTTGATTGCAGTATCATTTATCTCCAGTCATTTTATTCACCATTAAATTCACTCACAGTGGGATTTTGCATCAAAGTAGAAGGGCTAAGAGGAGTGAAAACATGCTGTACTCTTATTGAGGTGTATACGTATAAAACTAATAAATGTTAAAACCCCACATTCTCCCCTGTTTGGGTTAAATTCTCTCAATATATGTGACAAGTATTTTGCAAATTTGTCAAAAATATCTGTTAATGGGAGTATATATAATGTGCATGCCTGTAATATTGTATTTCATCTTAAAATCTAACTGTCCATACTCCAGTAATGCTGGTTTGGTTTACAGACTGATGAAATGGAAGCATTTATAGAGCATTACTGCTGCATATCAGAGTACAATGATTGCTCTGTAGCTCGTGTGGTTGTCTGAATTGAAAGCCAAACTAGCTCCTGTTTTTCACGAAGTGCCATTTTTATCTCAAAGAAAGACTGGCAGAAAAGCTATCTTTATTTAGAACTGAGTATTTGGTGGGCATTTTTTTCATAGTGAACAAAGACTTTGAACTTGCCTCTTTAAGAAAAATATCTCATAAATTTTGTTGCCAATGATAAAATTTGAGCTTTCTAAGGAAAAGTAGAAATTTGGAAAATTTGTATTCACTTTTGTAACTCTGACAACTACTTAATTTTTAAATACTTTTCTGGTGGATTGGTAATGAAATTAATGTGGTACTTAACACTGTAAAATGAAACATGTTAACATTTGAAAGATGACCATAATTCAATAAAACAATAATTTATCAATTTAAAAAACATTTTGCTGATATGCCAAGGTTTTATTCAGGTACAGTTTTCTAAGTGAATAACCAACTCTTTCTAGTTTCATTTCCCTTAACCTGGAATAAGAATGTAAGATATCTTTAAAGCAATATCAGTATAGGTTCCATCTATAATTTTTCCCAATCTTTTCTGGTTGTCTTGTCCACATCTAATTAATGAATCATGATTTGGTTGTTGTTGTTGTTTAGCAATTAGCAATTATAGTTAGCAAAATTCTTTAAGGAGCCAAACTCCTAAAATCCTATGTCTTTATTGTGTAAGAATTTTTAATTTTTAAATAATGTTATTTATGTATTTTTGGCTGTGCGGGGTCTTCACTGCTGTGCAGACTTTCCTCTAGTTGGGTCAAGTAGGGACTACTCTTGTTACGGTTCGAGGGCTTCTCATTGTGGTGGCTTCTTTTATTGTGGAGCACGGGTTCTAGGGCACAGGCTCAATAGCTGCAGCGAACAGGCTTAGTTTCTCTGAGGCATGTGGGTGTTTCCCAGATCAGGGATTGAACCCGTGTTTCCTGTGTTGGCAGGAGGATTCTTTACCACTGTGGCCTCATGTAAGAACACTTAAATCAACAGTATCCTTATTAAGAACATTTCTTTAAGACTGTCTGTTGGCCTAATGATTTTCTTATGGAACTTGATTGGGTCTTTTCTCTTACTGCTTCTTTGCCTGGAAGATCCTTCCCTGGGACACCTGCTAGGTGCTTCCTCACCTACTGCTGTTCTCTGCTGAAATCTCAGCTCCACAGGAAGCCTTCCTCTCCCAGCCTGTCTGAAATATCCCCCTACAAAAACACACATCCCTTATCATGGCTGTTTATTCCCCATAGCACTTACCACCTGACATGTTCTATTTTTACTTGTGTATTTTCTGTTTCTCACCCTAGCCTAGAATGGGTACTGGTTTATAACTGTTTATTTTTCCCAATACTGTATCTGAGGGCCCAGAACATTATTGATTCATAGTAGGTAATCAAAAGTATCTGCTGAATTAATGCATGAAATAATCTTGAGCCCCTGTTTCTGCCTAGTAGCAGAATAATTAATCTACATACTTCCAAGTAAAAGTAAGAAATTCAACTTTTTTGCTGTCGTTGCTTTTTGGGGTGTTTGTCCATGCACATGGGCTTTCTCTAGTTGTGAGCAAGGGCTACTCTCTAGTTGCAGTGTGTGGGCTTTTCATTGTGGTGGCTTCTTTTGTTGCAGAGTATGGGCCCTGGAGCTCAGCTCTTGGGTTCCAGAGCACAGGTTCAGTAGTTGCATACAAACAGTTGCTCCGCAGCATGTGGAATCTTCCTGGACCAGGAATCAAACCAGTGTCCCCTGCATTGGCAGGCAGATTCTTACCCACAGTGCCACCAGGGGAGTTCTACAAATCAAAATTTAACAATCATTTCAGACTTGGGCTTAGTCAATTTCATGGATTACTCTCTGTTGTCTATTACCTCAGGATGGAACCTCAATCCTGGTTGTGCATAAGAAGATGAGCCTACCTGCCACCATGCCACTGAGAGGCTGTGGGCATCTTAGTCTTTACCATTCTGTTCCAGCTCCCACTGAGATGGAACAATCCCACCTGACTCCTGATTCTGTCCTCCTCTGAGATCTGCCATGATCTTTGGTTGAAATTGGCAGCCAAGCTCCTCTAGGTCTACAGACTAATGTACTTCCATGACTTGGGATTGGAGGTTGAGTGAGAGGTAAGCACAGAAAATTAAAGGAAACTCAGAGGCACAGGAAAGAGGATGCTTTCTTGGGCCCCGTCACGAACAGATGAAGCAAGTTCTCCCTTATCATTTGATACCCCACATCAGTGCCCAACAGGTCTATGAGGCTCTTCATCCCAGGGTAACTATCATTTTCTGCTTTGGAACTTGGCCTAGGTCCTGTTTCATGAACCCTAAACACTCAATATTCAGTCCTTTCAGTTATATCTCTCTCATCATTCCTTCATCCTCCACCCCATGGACACATATTTCTTGAGTTCTTTCATATCAGTAGAAACTTTAGGAACTGAGGTCTTCACATTCTTAGTGTTTAGAATGGGAAGACCATTATTTTCTTTCAACATATCCTTCACTTTTTTTTCTTTTTTTCCATTCATTTTTATTAGTTGGAGGCTAATTACTTTACAATATTGTAGTGGGTTTTGTCATACATTGACATGAATCAGCCATGGATTTACATGTATTCCCTATCCCGATCCCCCCTCCCACCTCCGTCTCTACCAGATCCCTCTGGGTCTTCCCATTGCACCAGGCCCGAGCACTTGTCTCATGCATCCAACCTGGGCTGGTGATCTGTTTTACCCTAGATAATATACATGTCTTGATGCTGTTCTCTCTAAACATCCCACCGTCGCCTTCTCCCACAGAGTCCAAAAGTCTGTTCTGTACATCTGTCTCTTTTTCTGTTTTGCATATAGGGTTATCATTACCATCTTTCTAAATTCCATATATATGTGTTAGTATACTGTAATATTCTTTATCTTTCTGGCTTACTTCACTCTGTATAATGAACTCCAGTTTCATCCATCTCATTAGAACTGATTCAAATGAATTCTTTTTAATGGCTGAGTAATATTCCATGGTGTATATGTACCACAGCTTCCTTATCCATTTGCCTGTGGATGGGCATCTAGGTTGCTTCCATGTCCTGGCTATTACAAACAGTGCTGCGATGAACATTGGGGGTGCATGTGTCTCTTTCAGATCTGGTTTCCTCGGTGTGTATGACCAGAAGTGGCATTGCTGGGTCATATTGCAGTTCTATTTCCAGTTTTTTAAGAAATCTCCACACTGTTCTCCATAGCGGCTGTATTAGTTTGCATTCCCACCAACAGTGTAAGAGGGTTCCCTTTTCTCCATATCCTTCACTTTTAAACCTTGGCAAAACTATTTTCCATGTCATGCATTTTAATGTTTTATCTACCCAACAGCTAGGTCAATGAGTGTTACTTTCAGTAACAGTGACTTGTCTCCTGGGCAACTACCTGAGGGAAGGTCAGGGAGGATTCATATGTCTAAAAATTTGACCTAATACATGAAATCCACTCAGCTAACACAGACAATATATACACACATGCATATGTGTAAATACACACACATATACACAGATTTTTTTAAAGGTTAGGAAGAAAAGAGACAACAGGAGAGGAAAGAAAAATGATATGCAAAGGTTGACTTTGCTTGATGTTTGAACATGAGAATACACCTTAGGTAATAATATATTTATGTTTCTAGTCATTTTAAATATGATTGAGAAGTAGACTCTTGAATTGAGGGCTTTCAATGTGTAAGAGGAAAGAAGCATCAAGTCCTGCCACCAGGGTTAAACAGATGTGAAGGGAGGGATGTGGTTATGGATTTAGAGTTTGTGAAAGAATGTCCATAGTTTTCTCCAGAAGATCTTTAGCTAATAGACAACCTAGGACATTAGGAACAGCAGGAATTTCTTTTAAAAGTTCTAATATACTTGCCTCTCAAAAAACACATTTTCAATTTCAATGCATGGATGTATTTAATCATTACTGAATTTTGAACTTATGGAAAATTTGGAAAATACAGTTAGTTGAAAATTAAACCAAGGGTATTTCCATTTCCCAAAGATAAAGCTACATTAATATACTCACTTAATTTTTTTCTTTTTTTGAATTTTCTGTAAAGTTCTCTCTTTCCATAACTGTGATAATGGTACATATGCAATAATAAATCTTGAAGGTGTGGTTCAGTTAATATCATAAGATTTCTATATTCCTACAAGCTCTCCATCATCATTTACTTGCTAGATAATACTCAAGATTGAAAATCACAGCATGAATAAGTAAAGGATTTTAAATATATAAATTTCAGTATTATATGCATAAGACTTTTTCTCAAACTTTTTATATCATTCTTTAGAAATCTTAGAAAACAGTCTCTCTGGAATATGGTCACATTGCTTATATTGTAAGATTTAAAAGGTTTTAAAGTGTTAAGATTTTCCATTTAAAATTTAAATTCCATTTGGAGTAGCAGAAAGTGAAAGTCATTCAGTTGTGTCCAACTCTTTGAGACCTTATGGACCATATGTATAGTCCATGGAATTCTCCAGGCCAGAATACTGGAATGGGTAGCTTTTCCCTTCTCTACAGGATTTTCCCAACACAGGGATCAAACCCAATTCTTTCACGTTGCTGGCAGATTCTTTACCAGCTGAGCCACAAGGGAAGCCCAAGAATACTGGAGTGGGTAACATATCCCTTCTCCAGCGGATCTTCCCAACCCAGGAATTGAACTGGAGTCTCCTGCATTGCAGGTGGATTCTTCACCAACTGAGCTATCAGGAGTAGCAGAAGACCCCTGATTATACAGAGATATGTATACTTTTTAATATCTCAGTGTAATTCCTTCTGTCCATATCCACTAGGCTCCCCCAAATGACAGACCATTTCCTTCAAATCTTTAGGCCAATTTTGTTTTAAATAAATTGAATAATAATATTCTACTATCATCCATGAGGAACAAAGCAACTTTAGAAATAACTCTTATATGTTTAATCCTTGCTACAATACTTCATTTGATTTTGAAATGCTTTAGAATTAAGATTTGACAAACATTTTTCAATCCATCTTCAATGATTTACATCTAGGAAGTAGATGTCTCCAGGATCATCAACATAATCTTGATGCAGTATTAATTCTAATGCATATTCACAAGTCTTATCACAGCACCATTTTATTATGCATGCTGGGATTCCAGACCTTGGCAGAGCAAATTCTAGTCCAGAATAGTGTAATAGAGAGCTATGTCATTGCTTTCTTATTTCTCTTTTCTGTTAAAATAATTAGATAAATATTTCAGAAAATGTATGTCCTCTTGACATAGCACAAGGGATTTACAGCACAGATTAGTTAGTATTGGAATTATCTTCTAAAAATGAAGCTTATCTTCCTTGTATCAAACCAATTTTGGTAATGATGACTATTAGCTCATTATTTCTTTTGCATTCCTGTTATAACAATGAAAATTCCTGATGAAGTGGATGGATGCCTCATTTTTATCAGAAAGTAAAGTGCAAATAAAAGTAAATGAGAAATACACACTAATGTAGAGTAAAACATTGCTCCACCATCATATGCTCCCTTGAGTAAATTCCGTGGCCCAATAATAAGCACTTACTATGATCCTGAAGTATCTCTTTTTCTGAGAAATTGAACCTTTATCCAAACTGTGTTTTCCTCTGTTTAAAAATAGACCCAACAGGCAGCCCTGCACACTTGGTGGGGTTCTCCCAATTCATCATGGGTGAGAACTCTGTCCTTCTGGAGGCTCAGGGTTCCTTGCGCTAGCCCTTTCCTCATTGGGAAGGCAGGTGAGAATTCAGGCCAACACTGAGTGAATTTAAGGTCAAAGAGAGCAGTCGACTCTATTGAAAGGCTGCTAGAAGTGTAAGAGAGATCCCATCCTAGTCTCCCCACTATCCCTGATCCAGTCCCTGGGTCATGGACCAGTTTCTGGCCTCAGACATGTGGCTTGGGGGGGAAATGTACATCAGTGCTCGTGAGAGCAACCAGTCTATACAGTTTGCCTGGACCTCTCAACTTGGTCCTGGCTTGTGCATCACCAGCTGCAGGTCCTCTTTCAGACTTGGTTTGGAGTTCACCTTTCTCTAGAGTACACATTTTCCAAATACAATCCAGACGCTATATATATGGCTTGAGTTGCCATTGCTGACTCTAGGATCCCTGATATAAAAAATCATCATAATCCAAGAAGGGACCTTTATACACATTTTTCATGGCCCCTCCTTCCTTTCCTTCCGCTGTTGATTATTCTGTATCTCACGCCATCATCCTTCATCTCTCTCAGGATTCCAGCTATGGACTCAAGGTACTTTGCTTCTCTAAATTAGACTGTGAGTTAGTTATGGGTACAGTGATATGCTCACAAAGAAAGTTAAGGTGCCCAGCAATCTTCATAAATGAGACAAGATAAAATTATTACCCAGACTAAACTCACAAGAACAGAGAATTCCTATAAAATCATCTGGCCTTCCTTCAGAGTTAATCCTACCAGATAATCTATAGAAACTCTTTCCTTAAGCAATTCCCACTCTGTGTGGAGAGTTCGGGTAAATCCTCAGTCTCTCAAGATGGCATGAGGCATGGGACCTCATGGTTGCAGAGAAGAGATGTGTTCCTTAGGTCCATGTGGCAGCTTTGGGATCCCTCCTGGAATTTGCCATCTGCTAGCTGCCAAGGATGCTCCCTAGACTGGTGACGACTGGCCTGAGGGGTGACCGACTTCTCCCCAGGCAGGAAGCTGCTGCTCACAACTATGGTGTAACTTGTAATTTATGGTCTGTGGTCTCTCATACAGTCAATGTTGCTTAGTCCTCTCCAGTGGTTTAGCCCCACTTCCAGAATGCTGTTACCAATTAGATTCCCATCAGGTCTGTGTCGACACTGTAGTTTCAACACCACAGCCTAATGATGGTTTTAAGGAAGGTACAGAACCTGTTCAATTACTGTCAGGAGGAAAAAAAAAAAAAAAAACCAACTCACAAGAATGCCCAAACACAAAGCCATAAATCATAGAAGATTGTACTTAGCACTCAGGTAGAATAGACCCAATAAAAAGCTAAATTCAGCATGTTATTTATTCAGCTGAGAAATAACTTTTGAGATAACTCTTTTTGGCAGGCCAAATCAGTTCAAAATAAAAAAAAAATCATAAAAGCATTACTAAAGCAATTTTGTGAAATGTGAAGACAGTTCAATATCTCTATGCTTTAGGCCATTCCAAACATTTTCAATGTTTTAACATGGAAACTATTGGAATATAAATCAAGCATTTATATAATAATTTGAAGAAATGCAAAATACTTTTGACCAAAATATCACTGATCCATCCACAAAAAAGTCCTTATTATTTTCATGAAAATTTGAATAGTAATCAAATGAGGTAATAAAACATTTCGGTATCTTCAATTTTTCCACAAAGTGTCAACTTTGCTTCCTCAATTGCAGAACTTTCACACTTTATGTGATAGCCAGAGATTTCAACTTTGTTACTTACCATCAAGCTCCTGCCAAACCTCCATCTAGAGTTTAGATATGAGAAATTTTAACCTTTTAATTCTTTTAGATTATTTGCAAATCACCAGAGGGAAATTTATTTATTTTTTTAATTCATAGTAGTAATGCTCTGAATTAACCATATGAACTTCATTTTGTTGAGAATCAGCATAGAAAAGACATACGAAAATGGTCTGCATCTTTCATTAATTGTTATTGAAGACTTTTCCTTATAACTGTTGCAAAATTCTCCATTTATAAATGTCTGCCTAAAAACTTCCTCTGAGTATATTTGCTTAACTCTTTCTTTGAAGACTAATTTTTAGAGCAGTTTAGGGTTCACAGAGAATTGAGTGGGAAGTACACAAATTTCCCATTTACTCCCTGTCCCTCTGTGAGCATCCTCAGCCAACCTCAGCCACCCTCAGCATCCTGCATACCAGAGGGTACATTTGTTGTAATTGATGAACCTGCACTGGTTCATCACAATCACTCAAAGTCTTTAGGTTACATTAGGGTTCACTCTTGGTGTTGCACATTCAGTGGGTGTGGACAAATGTAACTGAATGTGTATCTATCATCATGGTATCATGCAGTGTATTTCACTGCACTAAAACTCCTCTGGACTCTATCTATTTATCCCTTCACACTCCTAACGCTGGCAATCACAGGTTTTTATTTTTATTTTTTTGTTTTACTTTCATCATAGTTCTGCCTTTTCCATGATGTCGTGTAGGTGGAGATTCCCTCCCTCAGTCATAGGCATTTAAGTTTCCTCCCTGTCTTTCCATGGCTTGACAGCTTATTCTTTTCAGCACTGTCCCATTGTCTGGATGGACCAGTTTATTATTTATCCAGTCACCTACAGAAGGCCATCTTGGTTGCTTTCAAGTTTGGGGAATTATGAATAAAGTTGCTATAAACATCCATGTGCAGGGTTTTGTGTGGATGTAATTTTTAAGCTCTTTTGAGTGAATACCAAGCAGCATGATCACAGATCATACAGTAAGAGAACATTTGGTTTTGTAAGAAAGCACCAAACTATTAATGAAAGTGGCTGCATCTAACTCCTTGTAAGAGAAATTGTTGCCTGGAAAATGCTTTAGGGCCCTTATGTGTTCTCTCTAACCCCCACTTCTTGTTTTGACCCATGAGCAGTCATGGAGTTATGTGTTGTGTGCACATGGAAACATGTGTCATGTGATTTTTGATGACCTTACAGGTAAAAAGGAGTTTTGGGAACTAACATTCATTAAATTTTGTATTCAAAACTATACTTTTCTGTAAATCATTGAGTCCAACTATAAAGTATTTTATCCTTTACAAATATAATGAATATCATGATTACTTTCAACAGTATCTTTAGTTAAAATATCAAATCTCTCCTTTTCAAAAATTTTACTGGAGTATATCTGATTTACAATGTTGTGTTAGTTTCAGGTGTTTGACAAAGTTATTTAGTTATATATATGCATGTGCATATATTCGTTTTTTTTTAGTTTCATTTTTTATATAGATTATCACAGAATAGTGACTAGCGCTTGCTGTGCTATACATTAGGTCCCTGTTGTTTATCTATTGTATATATAGTAGTGTTTATATGTTAATCCCGAACTCCTTATTTATCCTGCCTCCCCCACATGTTGCCTCTTTGGTAGCCATAAGTTTTTTTTCTGGTATTTGTAAGTCTATTTCCATTTTTTTTAAAGTTACTTTTTTTTAAAAAATTAGTTGGAGGCTAATTACTTTACAGTATTGTAGTGGGTTTTGTCATACATTGACATGAATCAGCCATGGATTTACATGTGTTCTCCATCCCGATCCCCCCTCCCACCTCCCTCTCTGCCCGATCCCTCTGGGTCTTCCCAGTGCACCAGGTCCGAGCACTTATCTCATGCATCCAACATCATTTTACATCATGTAGGAGTGATATCATTTATTTGTTTGACTTATTTCAAGTTTTCCTAACACCATTTATTGAAGAGACTGCCTTTTCCCTATTGTATTAATATATTCTTGTTTCCTTCATTGTAGATTAGTTGACTATATGGGTTTATTTCTGAGCTCTCTATGATGTTCCACCAATCTACTGGTCTGTTTTCTAATCGACACCATACTGTCTCAATTGCTGTCAGTTTGTAGTGAAGATTGCAATCAGGTAGCATGACACCTCCAGTCTTGTTCTTTATCCTCAAGATTGTATTGGCTACTAGTGGTCTTTTGTGGATCCATACAAATTATAGAATTGTCTCTTTTACATTTGTGAAAACTGCTCTGGGTATCTTAATTGGGATTGCACTGAATCTGTAGATTGCATTGGAGAGCACAGATATTTTAATAATATTAATTCTTCCGATCCATGAGTGTGATGTATCTTTCCATTTATTTGTGTTGTTGCCAATATTTTTCATAATGTCGTATAGTTTTCAGGGTATAAGTCTTTTATTTCCTTGGTTAATTTGACTCTTAGAAACTTTATTCTTTTTGATTCTATTGCAAACCAGATTATTTTTTAAATTATCTTTCTAATAGTTTGCTATTAGTTTACAGAAATGCAAGAGATTTCTATATATTACTTCTGTATTCTGCCACTTCACTGAATTCATTTATTAGTTATAATAGTTTTTTAGCAGAGTCTTTAGAATTTCCCTTATATAACATGATGTAATCTGCAAATAATCACAGTTTATTTCTTCACTTGCAATTTGAATTCCTTTTGTTTTTCTTGTCTGATTTCTGTGGCTAGGATTTCCAATATGTGTTGAATGTAAGTGGAGAGTATGGACATCCTTGACTTGTCCCAACCGTGAAGGAAACACTTTCAGTCATTCACTGTTGATCTGCTCGGATTTTCCATTTCTTCCTGGTTTGACTGTGAAAGGTTGTATGTTTCTAGGAGTTTATCCATTTCTTCTAGGTAGTCCAATTTTTTTGCCTATCATTGTTTGTAGCAGACTCATTATTCATCATAGCCTTTGAAAAGTAAGTTTATTATTCTTTAAAAAATAATGCTTTAGGCAAAATATCTCTAAAATTGTGTTACATATTTTAAAATAAAAAAGCATATATTCTCAAATCAGACTCACTGATCTGGAAGGAAAGTTTAATCCCTTTCTTGTTCTATATCCATGGACAAGTCATGTAAGGTCTCTGAGTTTTAGTTACCTCATCTATGAAATGGGAATAGTTAAATAACCACCAGCTTCAGAGGTATTGTAGGAATTAATTTAGCTCATATAGGTGGGTAGAAAATAGCAAGCACTCGACATGTTAGTGGTTACATTTTTTTTTTTTAATTCCCCAAACCCACAGGGGAAAAAAACAAAACAAAACAGTCTCAGTATAATGGGAAGACATTAATGACAAAGTACATTTGTATTTTTGTTTTTAACAAGTGTATGGCTTTTTATGTTATCATTTACTTAATAGAGAGGTAGAGAATGCCAGGTACCTTAGAAAGGCTGTAGTGATTGCATCTTGACAGAAGAAAAGAGGCAATATTATTAGTAACCAGATAAGGAAGATTTAACGTGGTATCCTAAGAAGTTTGGGATTTTAAACTTGGAGAGATCAAGTGACAGACTTGAAGAAAAATAATAAAATAATTACATTGACATTTTAGAAATATCAGACCAGTTCCAATGAAGGTCATGCAATATAGAATGATAACATTCAGCATAGCAAGACAACAGGCAGAAATCATTTAGAGTGGTATCTTAAATGTTAAAGATATTAAAAGAAATCACATTGTGAATGTCCCCCCTCAAGGACTGTAGCTCACCTACAGTCAACAAGAGTTTCTCCAGGTGGTAAAATATCCAAACACACTTTGACCATCTACAGAGTTTGGACAGCAACCTCTAAAGTGCTCTCAGAACTAATTGATAGAGATCAGAAACAAGTGTCTCACTTAAATATTACATTCTAATTGCATACATGACTAGGAAAGAAATGCAAAAATGTTCATTCACATTGAACTTTTTAAATAGATTCAGCTGATTTCTGCAGTCTCTCCTGCCATCACCAGTTCCAAGTAGCTCTTTATTTCACTTCCTTTTCTCACATAAACAGAAATTCTGTACACAACAGACACGCGGTGTGGAACAAAGGCAATCTTTACTCAATGAATTTCTAAATAACCTGTGAAAACAGCTACTTTTTCCACCCTAGTTCAGGTTATGCAATGCACACATCTGCTCTCTCAAGGCTACAAGGATACATTATGTTCCTCATTTAAGCTTGTTCTTGAGATGAATGTTTGACTTTTGAATTGTTGGAAGTGAATTTCTACAAGGCTTCCATGGCTCAACTCCTGAAGAGACAAACACCCATTCTGCAGCCAAAATGTTTTCTCAACTCATTTCAGGGAAATTTTGACTCAGTGTAGAAGCTGTAAATTATCTCTCACCTGGCAAGAAATAACGGCTTCCCACATGCCATGTAATCTCAGCTCAGGTAAAAATAGACACCAGTACTTATGAAATTGTCTCCTTGTTAAACTGGACAATAAGTTTGCTAAACAACTCAGAACTTAATGCAATAAAATATTAATTTCTCCATGTATTGATCATTCTTAAAAGTCATACATCTTTCAAAGAATTTTAAGCCTAAAAAGAAAACATAACGTTAACTTACATTTATTTCTTTAGAGTTTCAAAGCATGTAGTATTTTATTATAGCTATTCAAATATTTCTCATTTTCCAGAAGCTAAGGCTTTAAAGAATTAAATATGCTTTGTACAAATAAATAAATTTAGTTCAACAAGTGTTCTAATTTCTGGTGATAAAAACCAAAATTAAATTTAGTAAAAATTATTGTGTAATTTTTCACTATACTTGAATTTTATAGCTACATCTTTAGTAAGTAATTGATTTATTCATTACACAAATATTTACTAAAAACTTAGACCTGTGATAGTTGGTGGGGAAAATGGAGAAAAATATAAAACTGTCCCAATTCTCAAAAAGGTAGCTAATTCATAGTGTGTTTAACAGAAAAGAGAGGTATGTGTGCGTTTGCATGTGTGTACATGTGCAGTGTGTTTAATCTTACTAAAATCTACTAAAAAAAAACTATATCAAATACCATTATCTTTCAAACTTCCTAATGAATGCAAAACTTTGTAATATTTGGCCTTTCCATAGGTGGTAGTTGCAAGCTGCTTAAACACATTCTTACATACCAATTTTTACTTTTTTCTCTGGAGATTTTAAGGTAAACAAAGTTAAAAAAAATCTAAAAAGTACTATAATATAGTCAACAAATATGTAGGAAAAATCAGTTGTCACCTAAAGAAGTTCTTCTTTCTTTTATAAAGTGTTTAATGTTCATACTCAATGCATAATTAGAGTTGAATTAACTTACATTTTCCTTTATAGGTAAACCATTATGTCTCCCAGGAGAGTTTTGTGAGCAAGTTAGCAATTTGTGCTTTTGGCAAACAGATCACCATCTGGTACAGTTTTATAACTTCAACACTATTGAATTGTTCTTTTAAAATTATGTTTTCTTTTGTAGCCACTGTGTGCCCTGGGACATTCACTAAATAGTATTTTTAAGCAGTATTTTCCATTTCCACACTGTTTGACACATAGTATTCTTAGTATTTGTTCTCAGCAGAGGCAACTTATTTAGAAATGCTCTTCAATTCAGCATCAACCCCTCATGTGCCTCATTTGTAAGGCACTTCCTTTGATAATGCAACCAGTATGTATTAATATGATTCGTTTATTAAATGTCACCTATGAATTGCTACCCATCTGCTACTTATCTGCACAGGAGGAAATCAAGATACATATTAAAGAACTAGTAAATAGCTTTAAGTCTGGGACTGCAGTATCATTGATTTTAGTACTTAATGCAATGATTTCCCAATCCCCATGTGCTAACTGATAATTGTTGCTCAACATTGTTAATATACCAGGTGTTTGTGAGATAATCAGAAAATTCGATAGTCGGCTGGACCTGGTTTGAAAAGAGCACCAAAATAATTCTTTCTGCCCTATTCTTATTAAATATGGGCATTCAGCAGCAGCAATTTTGGCTACATGAATCTCTTGGTTAGTGTTTTATTTTTTATAATTTTTTAAAAAATTCAGTGGTAAAGAATCTGCCTGCCAAGCAGGAGGCATAGGTTTGATGCTTGTGTTGAGAAGATCCCCTGAAGGAAATGGCAGCTCACTCCAGTATTCTTGCCTGAGAAATTTCATAGACAGAGGATTCTACTAGGCTACAGTTCATGGGATCACAGAGTTGGACACGACTCAGCAGTTACACAACAACAGCATAGTTGATTTGCAATACTGTTAGTTTCAGATATACGGCAAAGTGATTCAGTTACACACGTATCTATTTTTCAATTCTTTCCCCATTTAGGTTATTAAAGAATATTGAGCAGAGTTCCTGTGTTATAGGGTAGTCCTTGTTCTTTATCTATTTTAAACATAGCAGTGTGTATATGTTAATCTCAAACTCCCAATCTATCCCTCCCCCGATTCTTCCCTTCTATTAACCATAACTTCGTCCTCTAAGTCTGTGAATCTGTTTTGGTTTGTAAACAAGCTCATTTCCATCAACTTTTTAAAGATTCTGCATATAAGTAATATCATATGATATTTGTCTTTATCTGTCTGACTTACTTCACTTTAGTTTGATAATCTCCAGGTCCACACATGTTGCCTCAAATGACATTATTTCATTCTTTTTAATGTCTGAGTAATCATAGATATTTGTCCAAAGAAGGCACACAGATAGCCAAGAGGCATATGAAAAGATGTCCAACAGAGGCAATTATCAGAGGAATGTAAATCAAAACTACAATGAGATATCATCTTGTACCAGTCAGAATGGCCATCATCAAATATCTACAAGCAACAAATAGTGGAGATGGTATGGAGAAAAGGGAAGGCTACACGATTTGTAGGAATGTAAATTTAGGCACTATGGGGAACAGTATGGAGATTCCTCAAAAAACTAAAAATAGAGTTGCCATATGATCCTGTAATCCCACTCTTGAGCATATATCTGGAGAAAAACTTGATTTAAAAGGATGTGGAAGCTCCAATGTCCATTGCAGCACTATTTACAGTAGCAGGGGAATGGAAGTAATCTAAATACCTATCAAAAGATAAATAGGTACAGAAGATGTGGTTAGTGTTTTTAGACATGGCAGCCAAGCAGTTAGCATCCACATTTCTTTTCACATTATCATTTTATTTTGTATAAAATGAGGTAAGACACACAGTTACTAGTAGGTACAAAATATGATGTGTGGATACCAGTATATTCTTTTTATTCTTTCTCTAGAAGAAAGAAACAGGCAGGATGGAAGGTGATGCTAATAACAGTTGTGACAAAGGAAAAGAGAGGAGTTGGAAAAGATACAGCTGAGTCAGAGAGGAGTGGCTGTGCTCTGGTGTCAGAGCCCAGGGGAATGTTCCAGTCATCCCCAGAATAAGTGCACTTCTTTTGTGATGTCATTCTGAACAGACTTGCCCCATCCTTGACATGCCTGTTAAATTTTATTTATCAAATATCACTGAAATGTAGAAATCAATGAGCATATTTTGTTAAAAAGACTTAAAGCAATTCATAGAGCAAAATTTTCTGCCATGAATTGGATGAAAACTTTGTTGAAAACCACACTGAATAGTCCAAAAATGACTCTCCTGTGTTTTGATTCCAAAACCATAGATCTGGCTGACCTAGACTGACCCAGTTATATTTTTCCTGGCCACCTCTTCAAATACTACTACTGCCTTCTGTTAGGGCTATTTCCAAAAATATTGCCTTTCTCCTCACCCACACATTTCACTTTTCTTTCATTCCCAAGTGCTGCTGTAAGGTTGGAGATTGCCAGTTATAAAACTAAGAAGATCCTGGCATCATAAAATGATAATATCTGATTCTTTGAAAAACAACTACCAATATAAGACTTTGTCAGCCAGATTTTCAAATTCAAAAACATCTAGTATTCGACTGCCTTCTCAATGTGTTCTCATCTTCCACTGTTCTGCCACTTTCTTTTCCAATTTAGCATGTATTAGGAGATCTTTTGAAATCCAAGAGATTTACAAACATATTCACATGTAAAGCACATCACTCTCAGATGGTGACATCAAATCAAACACGCCTATAGATAGATAACAGTCAAGCTTATGAAAAAAATTGCTCCTGGCTCCCCTTGTAATTTCAGTAACATAACACAGTTCCCCACCTAATTACCCCCGGATTGTTTATTGTAAATCATTAATATCGACCCAAGCTGGTGGTTGTATTCCTAAAGGGAAAGGAGTCTCAGGACCCCACAGGATCCAACCACAGTATCGGGAAGGTAATGGGTATTCACTAAGTGCCTTTTGAGTGACAGTTTATTGCTATAATACAGTTATATCTGAATCACTGAAATTGCTTCCTAGAACAAGCCAAGTGTCCACTGGTTCTCACTTCTCATTAAAGACCAAGGCACTATTGCAGCGATGATATGTAACTTCCCTACGGTTTGCAGGAAGTCCAGGCCCCAGAGACTTACAGTCTGATGATGACCCCTAACACCAAGACTTCTGTTTCAGAGCCTCTACAATTTGGATTACTTAGATCCCATGAAAAATAGTCCCTTTTATGGACCAAGAAGACTTGCTTTGTTTCCCATACACTTAAGCACACACTGAGTCTATATGTGAAAAAAGACTTTAATAAACTCTCAAGCGAGAGGGGCATTAAATTGCAATAATTTGAGCACCCCAAATCTAAACTTAGTTGCCCTTCCCCCAAAGAATTCCATGCACTGATACCCCTAGGGTTCTCCTGTGCTTCAGCACTGTACATGCCCTGAGTCATCTTTTATGATCCCTCCTCTTCTCTTCCATCTCTCCTGCTCCTTTATCCTCTACTAAATTATCCCTAGAGCTACTAATTTTTAATATTCTACTGTGAACTGAACTTAAGCTTTCCAAGCATCAACTCAGAAAGTAAATTCTAGCTCCTTGCCTACACAAAGGCTTTGAACAGCCCCTCTTAGGATAGCTTTCTATAGCAATATATTTTTTTCCTCTATTCCAGAATTCTCTTCATAGTCAATAACTCTAAATGCTAGGAATCATGTAGAGAAAATGTTAAATAACATTTATTAATGTTGTAAGAGATGATACTGATTTAAGAATATCTTTTAAGTCTTTAAAAGCTAGAAGTAGAGGGTCACAAATTCAGAGGAGACATCATAGATGGTGTAGAGAACTTAAGAATAAGTTCATAATAGAGAAATTTACTCAGGGAGGCAAAGGTCTTCATGGGTATCCTTTGCTATAAGAGAAGGGGCATGAGAACAAACATTTCTGCAGCATCCACCACACGAGACACAAAGTCACCGCTAAGAATAATGAAGTCTCAAGGAGTCTGCAGAAGACCAAACCTGTGAATCTGAGCAGAGCTGGAGTTCAAGCAAATCAGGTCTCATTCAAAAATAGAAATGAGATGAGATGTATGACTCTCAATAAGATGTACGATTTTCTTAGCCAACAATTCCTCAGTGAGTAGTTACTGAGTTACTGTTTCTAAAGGATGATTGCTTTCAACAAGCTATTTTATCTAGATGTGCCTTGCTACTGTATGCAAAAGAGTTAACACAGGTCATGAAAAAACAGAAAAAATATTAGAGCCAAGAAAATTAAGCTAGATGAAATTAGTGTTACCAGAAGTAAATATTATATAGAAACACAGGTTAAATGATGCTACAAAAATAAAATATCGATATTAAATTGCCTTAGGTCTCTTTGCTAGACAAGCTATGAGAACAAGTTATTAGTTATGAGACAAGTTATTAGTCACTCAGTTGTGTCCAACTCTTTCTGACCCCATGAATTGTAACCTGCCAGGCTCCTCTGTCCTTGGAATTCTCCAAGAAAGAGTACCAGAGTAGGTAGCCATTCTCTCCTCTAGGGGAACTGCTGACCCAGGGATTGACCCACGTCTCCTGCACCTGCAGATGAACTCTTTGCCATCTGAGCCTCCAGGGAAGACTGGCGGGCTGGGGAAACAGTAACAATTTAGACTATAATTCTGCCGCAGCAGAATCAGCAAATTCACAATTCTCGGGATAATATAAGGTCTGATACGCATTCCTAAGTTGTTTCTACAGGAAGCACCCACCCACCAGATGGAAATTGTTGACCACAAGAACATAGACCCTAGACTGGTTGAAACCAGAAGGTTGATGATGCTTGAAATTTTACCTTGATGTCAACCAATCTGAGGATTGTGCATGAGCTGATCACAACCCGTACAGCCCCCTCCCTCACACTGTCTTTGAAATCCCTTCCCTGAAGCCATCGGAGTCTTTGGGGTTTGAGCATGCCCGTTTGGGGTTTGAGCATGCCCATTTGGAGTCTGAGCAAGCCCGTTCTGCTTGCTTGGACCCCTGCTTGGCATCACCACTAAGAGGTGTCTGAATGAATCCACAGGATAAGATGGAAATGGAAGAGTCCAGGCACTGCAGAGGTTTTGACTTGTGTCAAGAAAATTACAAGGAGAAATGCTCAGTGTTGGGGACTCTCCAGGTGCTCATGGGAGAGTCCATTGTTAAAATGTGCCACAATCCCAAACTTGGAACTAGCAAACAGGATGTATGAAATGGCAGAACAAAAAATGAAAGACTGATCTTAGACTACTTTTCCACTTCCAAAGGGAGCCATTGATGGACTGAGATGAGATGGCCAGGAGGAAAAGAAAATTTTAAATTGAATTTGGAATTTTGTCAAATTAATTAAAGAAATGAAGGTCCTTTGAGGACTAAAGAAACAGAAGATTATCTAAAAAAAAAAAAAAGTAAACAAACCAAACTAACTGCCAACCATTTAGTACAGGGAAGGAAAAAACCAACATGAATAGTTAGTTTACATGAGAAGACATGAAAAATTAAAATTGTTTTAAAATTGAATCCTATGAATCATTTTCTTTAAGTGTTCACAGTATGTGTTCAAGGTGCCTAAGTTACTAAATCATTAAATGTACACATTAGCATTAATGTGAGCCTATCTAAAGCACTGGAACAAGCTATGAAATATATGAAAGGTGAGAAAGAGAGATCAAACAAAGGTGCTGATTTTTTTTTCTTAATTGGCTTTAGTTCTTACAAGGTAAAGCATATTTCAAAGGCAAAAATGCATTTGATATTTCACCCTTACTTTTATGTTAATGCACTAAAGCATTTTAATAAAATGATGGAAGGAAATATCTGACATCCAGGTGTTCATTTTCTTAAGGGTTAGACATTTGCCACATTTAGACTCACACAACCTCCATGGCGATGACAGAGACCTGGGTTTGACTTGAGAGACCCAGAACCCTCTGGAGATGTGGAGAGGTCAGCTCAATTCTGAGGTAGGAAGTGTGAAGGGCAACCCTCCTCCAGCACGTGACTACCCAGAGCTTGGCCAAATACAAAAGCGTGCCAATCAGCCATTTGACTTGTCTCAGAGTGGACCTGAACAAACAAAACTGCTTTTTCATTATTGTTCATGTATAAAATTCTCTGTCCCATGGTCTACACAAGGTCTATATTCTTTCATTACATAAATCAAGAATTTGGAAGCCTATTAAATTAGGTGCCTACTGCAATAAGGCATTCTGAAGAATTAACAAAGCTTCACCATATGAAAATCAGCAAGAGATTCTTTAAACTGTCTTTTACAGATATATAAACAAAACTTAAAAACTGTGCCCTCTAGAAACTCATGGCGTTATACTGGTAAAGAAACAAAAGTCTACTCATTTCTAAGGCATTTTTGTTCACAGATATTGTATTATTGTTACCAAATCACAAGCCCATGTGCCCGGATCACAGTGAGGTCAATCAATACAAAAACATTACAGGTTGGAACAGAGAAAGATTTGTTACAGTTTCAAACAAGGAGATGGGTGGCTCATATCCTAAGAACTGAAAAATTACTGAGAACTTTCAGCAAGTCCCTTTAAAAGCAAAAGGTGAGAGATGGGCATGGTTAGATCCTTTGTTCTTGGGGTCAGATCCTTTGTTCTTGAGGTCAGGTCATGGTAAGATAACAATGTTCCAGTAAACCTCTACCAGACAAATGATATTTTCTATCCTGACAAGAAAGGGCAAAGTCCCAAGACACAACTTTGACCTTCCAAGGTCCCAGTCCTTTAAGAGGAGACAGATTTCAGTTGGCAGCTCCTTCATGGCCAGGTTCCCACACCCTCCCCAGCTGGCATCCCTGAGGAAGCCAGACATCCAACCAAACTGGCCCTAAGTCTCCTCAGGCTGCCCAAATGGGAAGACCATGTCTCACAGACTGTAGCCCAGACAGATGGCCACTGCTATTAGGTCACAGAGACATGGATAGTGGAGAGATTCACTGCTCCTCAAGGCCTGGGCCAAGGCTAGTGGAGGGCTTAGTGAGCCTTCATGAGGGCTCTGGAGCCCTCACAGCGTAATCTCCAGTCTGTTCCCTGGGCGCTCCAGCTCACCCACTGGTCCAACACTGGGTGAGCTGGAGGGCTTCCAGAAGAAGGCCTGAATTTGCATTTTACCTCACCCTCTAGCTGCCAATCACCACACCACTGACTCTTGACTGAATTACTTCCCCAGTGGTCCCTCATCGACAGTTATTTGTGGGCAGGACCCACAGTAGCACTGACCAATAGCTGAGCAGAACAACTAACGGTCACTCACCGACAGTTGGTTGCTTGTGGGTGGGGCCCACTGAGGCCCTGACCATATACATATGTAGAATATGTGGAAATATGTACATTTATATATGTAGAAACTTAACAAAAATAGAAATTGTTGGAGTGTTGAAAAAAAAGTTAACATAGCCTCAGAATTAGTGTAGTTCCCTTTTTAAAAACCTTTGTTTATATACAGCTCAGTTTGCCTATGTTTGAAAGTAAAAATATTGATGGCAATTTAGTATCACAAGAAACTATGAAGTTAGAATCATTCATTTGTGGATTTATGTGCACTATCTGAAAGTTCACAAGTTCTATTATAAATATGCATCAAAATTCCAATTAAGAACAGTTCAAATAATAGACTGATTAACAAAAATTAAACCAAGATTTATTTATACTGAAAAGAAAAGTAAAATGTTAGCCACCTCCTCTCTAAGACAAGGCTCATGATGCTGAGAACATGGAGAGGCCAACCTCCTGCATCCTTGGCACATGTGCACAGATGACAGTCTGTGGCCAGGGGACATGCATCAGGAGTTAGTACCTTGCACTCCTGGGAAGCTCTGTAAGCAAACTGACTTTACTTCATACATTCCAAACTGTTAATGCTCTTGTTCTCTAGCAACAACACATCTATTGCTATACTAATAAATAACACTTATTCATGTTTTAGAAAAGAAAATACAGAATTGTGTTTTACACATCAGCAGAGGGGAACCTGGCTATGTTTGTTAGAAGTCAGTCTTTAAAATGCAGTTTAATTATTCAGTTTCAATGTACTGTATCCAGTATGAGAGAGAGAGGCGTGGATCCTGTGCATGGCAGTGGATTCGACTGTACAAGGCCTTCTCATGAAGCTTGTTCTTACATGCCCAGTTAAGGATCCCATAAATGCCACTGTTATAAATAAAATCTGCATGCAATTTTGTCTTCTAAAAACATTGGTCCTCTTGAAAATGTAATGAAAATCTCCATGGGTTCAGGTAAGGAGTAGAATTATTGAGGTCTGAAACAAAATGATATTCAAGGTTTAAAAGATATGCCAAAATGTACTTTTAAATGAATTAATCACTTCTTAAAATTTAAATTTACATGTGAGCTGTTTTGAAAAAGACACTGGGTAGCTTACAAACTGAAGCTATCACATAGAAGTTTAAAAGATAAATAATTCACATTCCTGTCTGTCACTCCCAAGTTATTTCCATTTTTTAATATTTTAGGTCTTTGTCCATAAGTACACATAATTTGCTGATATCTTGTTTCTTCCACTGATATCACTTAAAGAATATTTATTTAGCCTATTCATTCACTCAACAGACTAGATTACACTGTTCAGTTCAGTTCATTTCAGTTCAGTCACTCAGTTGTGTCCGACTCTGCAACCCCATGAATCACAGCACGCCAGGACGCTGTGTCCATCACCAACTCCCAGAGTTTACTCAAACTCATGCCCATCAAGTCAGTGATGCCATCCATCCATCTCATTCTCTGTCATCCCCTTCTCCTCCTGCCCCCAATCTCTCCCAGCATCAGGGTCTTTTCCAATGAGACAACTCTTCGCATGAGGTGGCCAAAGTTTTGGAGTTTCAGCTTCAGCATCAGTCCTTCCAATGAACACTCAGGACTGATGTCTTTTAAGATGGACTGGTTGGATCTCCTTGCAGTCCAAGGGACTCTCAAGAGTCTTCTCCAACACCACAACACAAAAGCATCATTTTTTTTGGCACTCAGCTTTCTTCACAGTCCAACTCTTACATCCATACATGACCACTGGAAAAACCATAGCCTCGACTAGAGGGACATTTGTTGGCAAAGTAATGTCTCTGCTTTTTAATATGCTGTCTAGGTTGGTCATAACTTTCCTTCCAAGGAGTAAGTGCCTTTTAATTTCATGGCTGCAGTCACCATCTGCAGTGATTTTGGAGCCCCAAAAAATAAAGTCTGACACGGTTTCCACTGTTTCCCCATCTATTTGCCATGAAGTGATGGGACCAGATGCCATGATCTTAGTTTTCTGAATGTTGAGCTTTAAGCCAATATTTTCACTTTCCTCTTTCACTTTCATCAAGATGCTTTTTAGTTCCTCTTCACTTTCTGCCATAAGGGTGGTGGCATCTGCATATCTGAGGTTATTGATATTTCTCCCGGAAATATTGACTCCAACTTGTGCTTCTTCCAGCCCAGTGTTTCTCATGAAGTACTCTGCATATATGTTAAATAAGCAGGATGACCATATACAGCCTTGATATACTTCTTTTCCTATTTGGAACCAGTCTGTTGTTCCATGTCCAGTTTTAACTGTTGCTTCCTGACCTGCATATAAGTTGTCTGGTATTCCCATCTCTTTCAGAATTTTCCACAGTTTATTGCGATCCACACAGTCAAAGTCTTTGGCATAGTCAATAAAGAAGAAATAGATGTTTTTCTGGAACTCTCTTGCTTTTTTGATGATCCAGCGGATGTTGGCAATTTGATCTCTGGTTCTTCTGCCATTTCTAAAGCCAACTTGAACATCCGGAAGTTCACGGTTCACATATTGCTGAAGCCTGGCTCCAGCATTACTTCAGCATTACTGGCTTGAGCATTACTTTACTAGCGTGTGAGATGAGCGCAATTGTGCAGTAGTTTGAGCATTCTTTGGGATTGCCTTTCTTTGGAATTGGAATGAAAACTGACATTTTCCAGTCTTGTGGCCACTGCTGAGTTTTCCAAATTTGCTGGCATATTGAGTGCAGCACTTTCACAGCATCATCTTTCAGGATTTGAAATAGCTCAACTGGAATTCCATCACCTCCACTAGCTTTGTTCATAGTGATGCTTTCTAAGGCCCGCTTGACTTCACATTCCAGGATTGTCTGGCTCTAGGTGAGCGATCACACCATCATGATTATCTGGGTCATGAAGATCTTTTTTGTACAGTTCTTCTGTGTATTCTTGCCACCTCTTCTTAATATCTTCTGCTTCTGTTAGGTCCATACCATTTCTGTCCTTTATTGAACCTATCTTTGCGTGAAATGTTCCCTTGGCAACTCTAATTTTCTTGAAGAGATCTCTAGTCTTTCCCATTCTATTGTTTTCCTCTATTTCTTTGCATTGATCACTGAGGAAGGCTTTCTTATCTCTCCTTGCTATTCTTTGGAACTCTGCATTCAAATGGGAATATCTTTCCTTTTCTCCTTTGCTTTTCACTTCTCTCCTTTTCACAGCCATTTGTAAGGCCTCCTTAGACAATCATTTTGCCTTTTTGCATTTCTTTTCCATGGGGATGGTCTTGATCCCTGTCTCCTGTTCAATGTCATGAACCACTCCATAGTTCTTCAGGCACTCTGTCTATCAGATCTAGTCCTTTAAATCTATTTCTCATTTCCACTGTATAGTCATAAGGGATTTTATTTAGGTCATACCTGAATGGTCTATTGTGGTTATCCCTACTTTCTTCAGTTTAAGTCTGAATTTGGCAATAAGGAGTTCATGATCTGAGCCACAGTCAGCTCCTGGTCTTGTTTTTGCTGGCTGTATAGAGCTTCTCCATCTTTTGCAAAGAATACAATCAAGTTGATTTCAGTGTTAACCATCTGGTGATGTCCATGTGTAGAGTTTTCTCTTGTGTTGTTGGAAGAGTATGTTTGCTATGACCAGTGCGTTCTCTTGGCAAAACTCTATTAGCCTTTGTCCTGCTTCATTCCGTACTCCAAGGCCAAATTTTCCTGTTACTCCAGGTGTTTCATGACTTCCTACTTTTGTATTCCAGTCCCTTATAATGAAAAGGACATCTTTTTTGTGTGTTAGTTCTAAAAGATCTTGTAGGTCTTCATAGAACTGTTCAACTTCAGCTTCTTCAGCGTTACTGGTTGGGGCATAGACTTGGATTACCGTGATATTGAATGGTTTGCCTTGGAAATGAACAGAGATCATTCTGTCGTTTTTCAGATTACATCCAAGTACTGCATTTCAGACCCTTTTGTTGACCATGATGGCTACTCCATTTCTTCTAAGGGATTCCTGCCCACAGTAGTAGATATAATGGTCATCTGAGTTAAATTCACCCATTCCAGTCCATTTTAGTTTGCTAATTCCTAGAATGTTGACATTCACTCTTGCTATCTCTTATTTGACCACTTCCAATTTGCCTTGATTCACGACCTAACATTCCAGGTTCCTATACAATATTGCTCTTTACAGCATCGAACCTTTCTTCTATCACCAGTCACATCCACAGTTGGGTATTGTTTTTGCTTTGGCTGCATCCCTTCATTCTTTCTGGAGTTATTTCTCCACTGATCTCCAGTAGCATATTGGGCACCTACCAACCTGGGGAGTTCCTCTTTCAGTATCCTATCATTTTGCCTTTTCTTACTGTTCATGGGGTTCTCAAGTCAAGAATACTGAAGTGGTTTCCCATTCCTTTCTCTAGTGGACCACATTCTGTCAGACATTCAACTACAAATTGTCAGCATTTAATTCTGGTTTACTTCTTACATTCTGTGCCCATTGTGGGCTCCAAGCTTTCCTTGGAGAAGTCAGCTGAGGAGGTCCAGGGAGGACTCACGTGCAGGTTTAGGGCTTCTGCCTGCAAGGGAAGCTGTGCCCACATCCAGTCCCATCTGTCCGGCCAGGTTCTGCTCAATCTCAGGGCTGCAAGGAAGCACAAGTCTGCCATGGTCCTGAAAAAGAGAAGGAACACGGTTTTTCAACAGGCTGTCTCACCTATTTCTGGACACTGAGTTTGTTTTCAATCTTTCTACAGTTTTAAGTTGTGCTACAGTGAAGCTCCTCAGAATACATTTTTTCTGTTGTTATTTCTTCAGCACAAATTACTAGGAGAGCAATTACGGGGTCAAGACTATGAATATTATAATGACCCAATACACATGAGCATTGCTTTTCAGTATTAGAGTAAAGAACTATATTTTATTTCCCCGGAGCCACTTGCTATTCATCCCAATACCCTAGTTTTCTTGAATTATGAGCAGTCCAAACTTCATGGCATAAATAAACAATATATTTTAGTCTATGATTTTATAAATATCTGTTTTGAAATATCATGACTCTACATGGAGAAACTGAAATTATTTTAACTGAGAAAATCTGTTGGAGAACCATAATAATATGTTGGAAAGTCATAATAGTTTGGCTTCCCTGATAGCTCAGTTGGTAAAGAATCTGCCTACAATGCCAGAGACCTGGGTTTGATCCCTGGGTTGGGAAGATCCCCTGGAGAAGGGATAGGCTACCCACTCCAGTATTCTGGCCTGGAGAATTCCATGGACTGTGTAGTCCATGTGGTCGCAAAGAGTTGGACATAACTGAGTGACTTTCACTTTCACTTCACATAATAGTCAGAAATCTATCATTCTTTTTGTTTCATATCAGTTTACAGTGCCAGACTCAGAGTGTTTATATAGCTGACTTAATACAGTCTTTCTAGTTCTATCTACATAAATGCTACTCTTTTAGGTACAATAAAATAGTACCTAGATCTAACTGGCTTTCCTTATAAATGACTGAATCAGTTAGGTTTCTTACTTGTACTCACTAATAGACTCTGGCTAATTGAAAGAAATATTCTGAAAGGAAATTGGATAGTTTACTGAATCATTAGGAATACCGGTGGTGGGAGAAAGAGTTTTAAAACAAAAATTGGCAGAATCCCTTATAGCCAAAACCTGCCCTTGTGAAGAGCCTGATTGAGAACACGCTGCGCTGTCAGTACAGCCATTGCCTCCTTTGCATAAATGCTTCTGTTGCTATGTTACCTGGGCTCATAGTACCCAGATTCTGCTACTGGCTTTGGAAACCAGAAGCTGATGCCACTTCCTCTGTACTCAGTCCAGTCTCTTATCCTCTGTATTCCGAGGCTTAGGTGGGACCATGTCATCAGCCAAGAACAATACAACTGCCCAAAACCACCAGAATTGCAAGATAGTTTCTATAGTCAGAGCTTGGCAGCATCCCACCAAGGCTCAGACAGGGAGAAGCTTCCCAGACACCGTGAGGGCATTAGAAGCTGGGAAGCACAGGTCAACACACTAAGCAAATAGCAGGAATGAAACAAACACCACAATCAGCAAAATTAGACATTTTCTACAATTTCCTTTTGTATATTCCCCAACCTCCCCGACAATCAAAGGCTCTTTGAGATTGTTCTGTTCACTTCCTTTACCCCTTAACCTCTGGAATTTAAAAAGCTTTGCTTTGTTTTCAGCTTTTAAAGAGAGTATTCATTTCACATTTCCTTTGATGAGTCACATCCTTCTGCTTTGAGAGTCTCTGATGCATTCCCTTCCTTATATTTTGGTTATGCCATCCTTTATAAAATCCATGTAGTATATCCGGAAACAGTGCAAGTCAATCATGATAACCCCTTTCTCTAGCTTGGGGGAAGAAGAACACATAGGTTGAAATTGTCAAAATGCCAAGGTACAAAAAGAAACGGGACTTTATTTCTTCAATTGTCTAATAGAAAAGACAAATAATCCCAATACAAACATAGGTACTGTATAAAAGAAGTGGTATAGAATACTTTGGGGCTTCCCTGGTAGCTCAGATAGTAAAGAATACGGCAATGCAAGAGACTTAGGTTCTATCCCTGGGTCAGGAAAATCCTCTGGAGAAATGAATGACTTCTCCAGTATTCTTGCCTGGAGAATCTCATGGACAGAGAAGGCTGGTGAACTACAGTCCATGGGGTCACGAAGAGTCAAGACATGACTGAGTGACTAGGTATGAGGCACAGAATACTTTAGGTACATGTAAGAGAGTGACCAGTCCTACTTAGGAAAAATTTCAGAGATATTAGATCTGAGCATTTCTTTAACATAAAGTTTATCTATCTTGTGAAGAACAGATTAAGCACCTGTAGGGAACATTTCACACTGATTTCCATAAGAAGTTCCCTTTAATATGCAAATTTCATAAGAAGAGTATAATTTAATAATGAGCAGCCACCATATTCAAAGACCTCTCTTTAGCACACATTATTTAATGTTAAGTAACTTTCTAAGCTTCTGTTGAAAACTTATCATTGCCCCAAATAATTAGTTTTGAACTAATAGATGTTTTTAAAAGGAAAAGAGAACATTCAAATAAAGATGAATATTTCAAACTTTGTTCTCTTTGAAACCAAATCAACCTGTCTTTAACTTAATGTCTTTTTAATCATCAAAATAATGAGATGTTTACCTTCAATACAAATATTTCAATACCATATAAACCACCAAAACAGTTTTGAAAGAACTCAAAGGGTTTACAAAATCCCCAACTTTTAGAACTAGAAGTGGTCCCTGCTCTGGTATAAAGCCACATATGCATTGCTCTTCATGACCCCATAGAGCACAGCTCACCGTTAAGTAAGTAAGTAAAGTTGCTCAGTCGTGTCTGACTCTTTGCTACCCCATGGACTGTAAGTCAAGTCAAAGGCAAAGATGATGATAACTATGAAATATATCTCACGTTTGAGCTTAGTTGAAAGTGCCTGGCGTGCTGCTATTCATGGGGTCGCAAAGAGTCGGACACGACTGAGCGACTGAACTGAACTGAACTGACTGAACTGGAAGTTCACTGGGGAATTTAGTTGGGAGTTTGACTGAGTTGAATATTTCTTTGGCCAGCAAACTTGAGCTCAAACATCTGAAGGCTTCAAGAAGATATTTTCAGCTCAATTCTACAAATCACTAAAAGTTAGTATTCTTTAAAACATAGTCCTCCCAATCAGATAAATTGACTTTCATGATGCTGGATTCCAATATATTTATTATATTCCTGAGGGTAACAAATTGAGAACTGTGAGTAGTTTAGAATCAATCTTAGCTTTGAGCTAAAGTTTCTCTTGGAATACACTTGATCAGATGTAAGACCCATTTCTGCCACTGCTAATTCTTCAATCTGGGGGAAATCATTTATTTGTCTACACCAGAGTTGCTCAGTCGTGTCTGACTCTTTGCTACCCCATGGACTGTAGCCCACCAGGCTCCTCTGTCCATGGGATTTTCCAGGCAAGAGTACTGGAGTGGGTTGCCATTTCCTTCTCCAGGGGATCTTCCCGACCCAGGGATCGAACCCGGGTCTCTAGCATTGCAGACAGATGCTTTACCGTCTGAGCCACCTCCCCACCATTACCTGTGTGTAAATCAATGGGTTGTCCTCTCAGCTAATGATAAGAAGTAATATGATGCAACATGTATTGTGACATATCACCTCCCCATGTAATTATTTCAAGTTAGTGGAGGACAAACACAAATACGCAATGGCACTCTTATGCACAGTAACCTGATTAGGCCATAAGATCTAAGATCTACCAGGATCTTAGTATTAAAGTGGCAGGAACCTCCACCGGTATGTAAACATGGTGCTGTCCTTTAGAAATGATAGGAAGAATATCACAAGAAGAGGGGTTTCTGACTCTAAAATCCAGAAATATGGGGAAAAGGGAGAGGGAGAGAGACAGAGGAGAAAGGAGGGAGAGAGAGAGAAAAGCATTTGACAAAAGCAAAGAACTTGAAGAGGCTCATTTTCATAATGTGAAATGCAGCATTTATTTTTCTCTAGTGGGCAATAAAGAAACACTGAATGTAAGGATTAACTCAAACTGATTTGAAGGCACCGATCTCTTTATGAAAGAACTTTCAAAGGAAAAACATGACATGTTCTGGCACTAGGAAGGTGGTACCAGGAAGCATATTCAGCAAATTCACATTCCAAGTAGGAAATATTCATTAGATCTAAATATCAAGTTGTTTGCAGAACACGTTCCTGCACAAACTTGTTCCTAAATCTGCTGAATATTATTTCCGTTTGGTCTTAAAGATTGCTTAGACTATTGTCTTCCAGGTTTCGTTCCTCAGTATGTGAAAATACACAGTGCAATGAAACTTGATAAATTGTCCTTTATGAATAAGACATACAGGAACACTATGAGCAGGAAAAATTTAACAATTTATCTAATCACAAACTCCACTGTATTGTGAGAAAAATGAATAAAACTTCTGTTGATTTAACCAAAAAGAGACATTGAAATATTATATTAAAGTTGCATTTTATGAAAGAAGAGGAATGAAAAACTTATTTTTGGAAAATACCTACAATAGTGAAAATTTAATCTGATTCCTTGTTTGAAGAATGAGAAAAAACTTCCTAAATATTCAATGAGTCAGTCTTGCAGAGGAAATATTTATGAATCTCACTATTATAAAATATGAGAAAATGTCATCTATACTTTGGCTAAATGGTTTATAAGTAGTTACAACTTACAATAAAAATAAATTGCTAAAGAGTCAAAAAATTTGCTACCTTCATAACCACATCTTTCTAAAGTGTTATGCATGGAAAAACACATACCTCAAAATCAAGATATCAGAGTTATGCCTCCTGCTTTGTCATACCCAAAGGCATGATTATCTAATACCATAGAAACCACACCTTGTTTATGCATTGCTGCTACTCCCTGGAGACAGATTTCTATTCTGGTTCCTCCCTCTATGGTTGTAAGATAAGAACCAGACGATATGATTCCTAAGGAAAGAAAAGTGACAGATTTGAGTAGTGTGTGAATTGGATTACCAACCTTACAGGCAAATAAATATCAAATTACATAAAATAATAAATGATTATATAATAATGAAATAAATCAAGAGTAGCATATCATTTGTAAGTAACTGAGAGGCCCACTGATAGTGCTATAATGCTAAATTAAAAGCATACTTTATATGGTTAAAAATTGGTCCTTTCTCCTAGTCTGGGAAGAGACCCCAAACTTCAGGGTGGATAATTCATGTAGGTTTACACACGTTAACAACCTCACCATCAAGTGGGCTTCAGGGTGGTGAGTGAGTCAATAATCTGAGGGCCTAGAGTCTCACATGGTCCAAAATGTGCCTTAACCTCAGCCTCCTCAATATGCTGTCATCACAGTTACTGTCACTCCATTCCTCACTTTCCTTTCTTCCAACTGGAAGCAGTATAAATGGTAGAACAGTGACAACTCCATAAACCTGCCACAGTCATTCAGTAACTGATGCAAAGAAAAAAAAAAAAAAAAGTACTTCTTGACCACCTACTATGTGCCAGATTCTGTTCTGAGTGCATTGTACTCATCAGTGGAAAAAGCAAAGGCCTCTGCCCTGATGGAGTTTATAATTTGGAGGAAGCCTACAATGATCAGTGAATAAACGAGTCAATGATAATTGTTACAGGAAAAAAAGCAAAAGGAGTCAGCAGTAAGGACAGGAGTGCTTGGGATGTGGGCACCATTTGTAATTCCAAAAGTATATTTGGGATAATCCTTTCTAAGTGATCCTCGAGAAGTAGGTGACACTTAGGGTCTGTGATTGTTCACATGGATTAGTGGTGGGCAAGCTTTTCAGGCAGGGAAACAGCCAACAACAAAGCCCTAAGAAGCCATGGTATAGCATTTGGCTTTCACTGTGAGGGAAAAAGGAAATTGTTGCAGGGTTTTGAGCAACAGAAGGGCAGGATTTGGTCTGCATGTTTAAATTATCACTCTGGCTTCTGTGATGAGACCCTAAGGAGCAAAAAGCAGAAACAACATGACAAACAGGAAGCTGCTAAGTGAATTAAGTGAAAAGTGATGTCTTCAACCTTGGCGGTAGACATGGAGAGAGGGAGAAATGGCTAGGCTCCGAGAAAGGGGGAGTCATGGGACCAAACTTTAAGCACTGTGTTCTTCAGATACCATAGAGAGGGCCCTTATATATAATGTGGACTCTTGAGTCACTGGGCAATTCCATTTTCTTGGTTAATTCCATGAATAAAGTTGGAAAAATCATCACTGACTTAATGTGTGTCTGTCCTAACCTTAACCATTAAACTTTCTGAATCAGATCAAAATTATTTTTCATCAGAATATGGAATAGTTCTTCATTTCAACAAATTTCCCGGGAGCCACTGTGTGGCAAGACAGTGCTACCCACAGTGTAGGAGGACACGTAAAAGGTAGTCCCTGTATGTTTCAGCAGAGAACCAGAAACTTAAACAAGCAAGGGCGAGAGAGTGAGGTCATGATAATGCTAGAAGTTGAGGAGGGTCAAAAAAGGGTGGTTAGTGTTGGGGGGTAGAGGGGGAGGTAGTTTAACAGAGATATTTGATTAGGACACCCTTGAAAAGAATATTGAAAGATGAATAATACTCATCACAATCATCAGTGTATTTTGAACAGGAGGGAAATATGAATAAAAAAGATACAAAATCCAGAAAAGGACTTTAGGACATGTATAAGAGGTGTGGTATGAAGGAAATGTGGAGTCTCTCACGTTTAAGCACACTTTTGCTTCAAATGACCTTCGCAAGGATGGTAAAGAATCCACCTGCAATGCGGGAGACCTGAGTTCGATCCCTGGGTTGGGAAGATGCCCTGGAGGAGGACATGGCAACTTACTCCAGTATTCTGACCTGGAGAATTCCATGTACAGAAGAGCCTGGCTACATACAGTCTATGGGGTTGCAAAGAGTCAGACACAACTGACTGATTTTCACTTCACTTCAATTCACTTCTCTTCTATAGCAAATAACCTTGGGAGAGACAGGTGGGACTCCTTCCAAAGCAGAAGGCAGGTTTGTGTTCAGGCATGAGAGATTAGAGTCTTCTGGGCAAGCATGTTTATTTTCCAGTATAGAAGGTGAAAGTTCAGAAGTTTGGGTTCTTAGCTGCGCTTCAAGGCCATTGTGTGTGCAGCATCCATTGAGACCCCTCCAAGTGCCCCCATGATGGAGGGGGCATGGGGGGGTGGGGGAAGGCAGGGGTCCCAGATGCAGAACTTCCAGCTATCTTCTCCCAGTGGGCCAGAGGTGTCCTTGCTCCTCTCAATAATGACGCATGATAATAGGCACTGAGTGTCTCTAACTAGAGAATCTCACCCTAGCCCCTGTGCATAGAGTCTGTCACACAGACATGACAGAAAAAGAAGGTATAAAGAAATGTTCTGTAAAACTGGCAGAGTGGAGGGTTGGGGGATCAGGAAGGAAGGAAGGAGGGTTCACATGAGCTACTTTCATTCTCAGCTCCCCTAGGAGACTAGCTGATATGACAAGACCCAAACCCCCATTATAAATCACACCTTTCAACCACCATCCAGCATGGTTTGGGGCTCACGGGTAAACAAACATATTTTTTTCAAGCAGTGCATTCCAAGAGCTTAGAGATTACCTCCCAGGAACTGAGAACAGAAGCCAGACCTCTGGACAAGGTTAAATTCTTCACTGCACACCCTAAGCCAGGGGTCTCATGTTTTCTGCCAACATCCATGAAAGTGTGGCAGGCTAACCTATTAGCTTGCAATTAAGGGAAAATCTGACTTTCTGGTTCTTGACAGGAAAATGAAGAGGGATTTACTGAACAATGTATCTAGAAAAGGAGGAAAGCAGGGGTCACATCACGGACTCCTTTTATGTTTGGTTAAGAGGCTGAACTTTATTCTTCAGCGGGTTCAGTTTATACATCTGTAGAGACAGCAATGCACATCACAGATATTTTTTTTTTCTTAAGCGTCATTCAACATCTGCTATATAGAGACAAAAACTGCAAGTTGTTAGGATAATTCAAATTTAAGAGTTTTCAGAAAGTGTTCTGGAAATCTAGAGGGTGAAAGGCTTTGAAGATGTTGGCAATAAGTAAACTGAATTAGTTATCCAGATTGAATCAACTGGATCAGTGTGTCCTGAGGGAAACCTCCTAGAGGCGGGGGCAAAAGACAGGTCCAGAAGAACAGTAAATAAAGAACAGATGTCTGAGGTGTAGAGGAGGAAGATGGAGTGACAGAAAAATATGGTGGAAGACGGGAATACTAGAGTTTAACATTTCATAATTTGAAAGATGAACTAATAGCAATATTCAGGATCCACTATAAGTGTGGGTCAGTCATGTCATAGTCATGACTGCCTATGACAACATTTTAGACCATAAAAGCATTGTATAGGGGTACCTTCATGCTAACTGTGCTTCACAGATACTGCATTGTTCAGGAGTTGAAGGTTTGTAGTGACCCTGCATTTTGATAATTCCCACAATATTTCAAACCTTCCAGCAGCAAAAATATTACACCTTGCTAAGGGCTCTGGTGATGGTTAACATTTTTTAGCAATAAGGTATTTTTTAAATTAAGGTTATGGACATTGTTTTTTTTAAGACATAGTGATATTGCACACTTAATAGACTATAGTGTATTGTAAATAAATACTTTTATTAAAGTATACTTAGCTTACAATGTTGTGTAGTTCCCAGTTGTACAACAAAGTGATTAAGTTACACATATATACACTTTTTCAGGTTCTTTTCCATCCTAGATTATTGCAAGATATTGATTGTAGTTTCTGTGCTCTACAGTAGATCCTTGTTGTTTATGTCATATACAGTTGTATATATCTGTTAATCCTAAACTCCTAATTTATACACTGGGTCACCAAAACCAATTATTACTTGCTTTATTGTGATGGAATGAAACTTGCAATATCTCTGAGGTATGCCTGTAAATTTGAAATTAAAATTAATCATATAAAAAACATTAAAGTCACTGAAATGGATGCAAGACATCACAAGAAAGGAAAATAAGATATTCTAGAAGCTAAAATCCTAGATGAATGTAGAGGGTGTAGTCTGGAAGTGAGCACCAAAAGGACTCAAAGAGTCATATCTGTGACAGAAACCTCAGCTAAGGAGGAGTAACTGTTGTTGAAATTCTCGATGGAGAGCTAAAGAGCACCTCTTGGCCATCTGAAGACTCAACACCCTTGGGTGGACTTTGAAGGAAAGTTCTGGAAACTCGATGAGCTCCAGGTCTCAAAACATAAAAAGGAGTGAGTGTGGAGGGGTTATTGAGCATTCTCTGAAGAAACCACACAGGAATGTTTGCTCATGGTGAACCTGGAAGAAAAAGTACAACCATTCATATTTTAATGGTTAATTGCATGTGTGGACATGGCCGGGCCATGAGGGTGAGAGTCAGGGATAAGTGCCCGTACATGAGGTTAAACATCATTCTGGATGTACCTTGGAGGGTGTTTTGGGGTAAGATGAACATTTGAATTGATGTGAGTCAGCCCTCCCTAAAGGGAGTGGCCCCCATCTCACCCACTGAAGGCCTGGGTGGAACAAATGCTCAGGAAGGAAGAAGTCACTCTCTGACCGTGTCCCATTCTTGGACTTGGACATGGACTAGAGCTTCACCACCAGCTCTCCCGGGCTCCAGCTCACCACTGTGCATGGCAGGGCTTCCCAGCTGCCATAACCATGTGCATCTGCTCCTTATAATAAATCCTTTATTAACAGATCATATATATTTATATAGACCATAACCTACTGGTTCTGTTTCTCTGGAGAATCGAGTCCTAATACACAGTGGGTGATGCTCTTAATGGGACAGACATTGAAAGAGACCCTGGATAAACCAGCAGCATGGTGTGGTGAGTGTGAAGTCCCAAGAATGAGACACAATCTGGGACAGCTTGCTGACAAAGCTTGAGGTCTCAGCTAGAGATGAAGGCCTGAGACAATGTTATCAGAGTTTAATATTTGCCAAAGTTTGCAGTGGGATGGTATGAAAACTTCTAATTAGGAGTTGCTGAAAGGATGAGCTGGCTTCCTACATGCTATCTCCTGGTAAGATTGAAATTCACACTCTTGGTTGGGTTGCACATCAACAATATAGATTATAAGGACCTTGGGTAAGAAGACCAAATACCTCTTGAGGTGACTGGGGGAGAAATGTAGTCTTTAGAATGGTAAACATGCTTGTAGTGGGTAGTAACTAAGGCATAGCAATGTAACACACCCTGTAATGGATATAGACAATAATATTGTCCTATAACTAGGACTAATGTGTGAAATGTCACTGCAACCTTATTGCAGTATATACTGATAAATGTATTGATTGTATTACAGTACATAAATGTGTCAAAGTAGCATGCGATACACCTTAAACTTATACAATATCTTATGTTGTTTAGTCAAAAAAGAGACTATAAAATTTAAATGAAATCACTGCAATTAGATGTACCTATATAGTTTCACTTAAAGGTCTAAATCATAGAAAGAGTTCAGGAACAGGATAATAACCACCTGAAATAATGAGAATAAACAGATGAAAAACACTGATTGGGGAAACAGATTCTGATGAGAGACTGTTTTCTTAAGTTGGCCATTAACCAAGGAAACTGACAATGCATCTTTTCAAGTCTTCATGTTTCCTTCTACTTCTACTTAAATTTGAGAATTATAGTCTGATCCTTTGAGTCCTGGGGTGGTGCTACTCACACATTCAAAGTTGTGATTTCCAAGGAGATCCAGGTTCAACACCAACAGTTGAACATGAGGCTACTAGAAAAATGTCATCACTTCATTTTCAGTTAACAAATTTCTCTCAGGACTTGACAGTTCTGGCACATTTAGAGGTTAAAGAAAACTCTCCCAGGAAGTAGAAAGAGCGGAGGGAAGTTTTAAGAGCTGACATTTAATGGAATTCTTCACTTTTCTTGTGCCATAAAGCTCTGTAAATCCTGTGATCTCCTTATCAGGATAAAGCATAAAAATGCTGAGGAGGATAAAAGAATTCAAGTATATTGAAATTCATTTACCAAAATATGGCTTTAAAATATTGATGTTCTGATATGCATTCTTCCTCAGTAAGACATTACAAAATAAAATATATAAAAGGATCTAATAACTGTTATAATTTTTAAAATGTTTTATTTACTTTTTGTTTATTTATTTATTGCCTTTTGCTGGTTCTTCATTGCTGCACATGGGCTTTCACTAGGTGCAGCGAATGGGTGCTCCTCTTTAGTGACAGTGCGCGGTCTTTGTGGTGACTTCTCTTGTTGCAGAGCATGGGCTAAAAGATGCATATAGGCTTCGGTAGTTGCAGGATTGGGCTCTAGACCTAGGCTCAGTAGTACGGTGCAGGGGCCTAGGAATAGGACAACCATCCTGTAAAGTGGCCCAGAGATTCCATTTGAATATACATTCTAGACTCTTGGTGGGTGAAATTGTCATATATGTGTCAGTAGGAGCAATTATTTTATTACAGTATTCTTAGTCAAGTGTAAAACTTTAAGCAGCCTAATGGTGGTGGTGGTTTAGTTGCTAGGTCATGTCCGACTCTTTGCAACCCCATGGACTGAGGCCACCAGGCTCCTTTGTCCAGGGAATCTCCCAGGCAAGAATATTTGAGTGGGTGCCATTTCCTTCTCCAGGGAATCTTCCAGAGCCAGGGATTAAAACCATGTCTCTTGCATTACAGGCAGGTTCTTTTAAATGCTGAACCACCAGGGAAGCCCAAGTAACCAAATGGCTTATAAACTAAAAAGGTTTTATATCAGATGGGATTTGTTACTAAGATGAAATATTATAGAGCAGTTAGATGGTATATTATTTGCCATGGTAGTTTTATGGGTATCATATCATAGTATCATAGGACACTATTTACAAAGGTATTGACATTAGTAGCAGTAGTCACGGAGCCAGAGGGAAATTTCTAAGACATATATTGAGTGGAGAGGGCAGCAAGTACAGGAAAGTATGATTCATTCTTTTAAAAAACCCTGCAGTCAAAACAATGCTAATCATTTCTCACGGAATACACATGGAAATCAGGATGGAGGATACAGACAGTAACATACAGACAGACTTGAGACATAAACTGGGTTTGGTTCCAGATACTGCAATAAAGCAAATATCAAGTAAAACAAGTCACAGGAATTTTTTTATTTCCCACTACAAATTAAAGCTATGTTTACAATAAACTGTTTTCTATTACATATGCAATAGCATATGTCTAAAAAGTACTTTAATTTAAAAATGCTTTATTGCTAAAAAATGCTAACCGCCATCTGAGCCTTAAGTGAGTCATAACCATATTGCTGGTGGAGAGTCTTGCCATGATGTTGAATGACTGCTGAGTGGTCAGGGTGTGGTTGCTGAAGGCTGAGGTGGCACTTTCTTAAAATAAGACAGTAATGAAGTTTGCTGCATCAATTGACTTCTCCTGTCACTGATTTCTCTGTAGATTGCTATGCTATTTGATCATATTTAACCCACAGAAGAACTTCTTCGAAAATTGGATTCAACCCTCTCAAACCCTTCCACTGCTTTATCAACAAAGTTTATGTCATATTTAAAATCCTTTGTTTCCATTTCAACAATCTTCATAGCATCTTCACCAGCAGTAGATTCCATCTCAAGAAACCATTTTGTTTGCTCGTTCATAAGAAGCAACTCCGCATCTGTTTGTTTTATCACAAGACTGCAGCAATTCAGTCACGTCTTCAGGCTTTGCTTCTAATCCTGGTTATCTTGCTATTTCCACCACAACTGCATTTACTTCCTCCACTGAAGTATGAACCCCTAAAAGTTAGACATGAGGCCTGGAATCAACTTCTTCCAAACTCTTGAAAATGTTGATATTTTGGCCTGTTCCAATGACACACAAGGACATCTAGAATGGTGAATCCTTTCCAGAATATTCTCAACTAACTTTGCCCAGATCCATCAGAGGAATCACAGTCTATGGCAGCTATAGCCTCAATAAATGTACTTTTTAAATAGTAAGACTTGAAAGCTGAAATTGCTCCTTAAACCATGAACTACAGAATGGATGCTGTGTTATCAGGCATGAAAATGACATTCATCTCATTGTTCATCTCCATCAGAGCTCTTGGGTGGCTGGGTACATTGTCAATGAACAGTAATATTTTGAAGGGAATCTTTTTCTGAGCAGAAGGGGGCTTAAAATATTCAGTAAATTGTGTTGTAAACAGATGTGGGGTCATCCAGGCTTTGTTGGTCCATTTATAGAGCACAGGCAGAGTAGATTTAAAATAATTCTGTGGGGCCCTAGGATTTTCAGAATGGTAAATGAGCACTGGCTTCAACTTAAAGTCATCTGCTGCGTTAGTTTCTGACAAGAGAGTCAGCCTGTCCTTTGAAGATTCAAAACCAGGTCTTGACTTCTCTCTGGCTATGAAAGCCCTAGATGGCATCTTCTTCCAATATAAGGCTGTTGTTCAGTGTAACCACCCTCATCAATCATCTTAGCTAGATCTTCTGGGTAACGCAGTTTCTACAACAGCACTTGGTATTTTCCCTTCCACTTTGATGTTATTGAGATGGCATCTTTCTTTCTTTTTTTGATTTTAAACTCAGTTTAGGGAAAGTCCTTCTTGGCTATAGATTAAAAATTAGAATTATATGGAAAAGTAATTGGACTACTTCTTTCAAATGATACTACATATATAATTTCTTCAGTTGACATTTTTTTTAAGTTGAGCTCAACTATACCCTAATACTCCATGGCAAAATATTTTATATTTCTGATATAAAAAATTAGTTCTTAGTGAACATGATAGAGTTCTCCTTGCCTTTTCTCATTTTTGTTAAAGTGTATCTTAAATTAGAGGATAATTGCTTTACAATGTTGTGTTGGTTTCTGCCATGCATCAACCTGAATCAGTCATAGGTCTACACATGTCCCCTCCCTCCAACCCCATCCCATCCCTCTGGGTTGTCACAGAGCACCAGGCTGAGCTCCCCGAGCTACACAACAACTTCCCATTAGTTACCCATTTCACACATGGTGGTGGGTACATTTCAGTGCTACGCTCGCTATTTGTCCCACCCTCTCTCTCCCCCACTCTTTCACCGACTTCTAAAGCCCACAGAAAACCGTCTCAACATCTAAAAGTAACCGGTTTTACATTCTCCAGAAGGGAATGTATACATTTTTCTAATGTTTCTTCCACCAAAGTCTCTGGATAACATTAATAGAAGAAAAGAGTATGCTACAGATAAGTAATGGGCTTCCCGGTGGCTCAGTCTGTAAAGAATCTGCCTGCAATATACAGGAGACCTGGTTTCAATCCCTAGTCAGGATGATCCCCTGGAGAAGGAAATGGCAACCCACCCCAGTATTCTTGCCTGGAAATTCCATGGTCAGGGGAGCCCTGAGGGCCCCAGTCCATGGTGTCCAAAGTGTCAGAGAAGACTTAGCAAGTAAACCACTACTATGGTTAAATAATGTGGGGCAGGAGTGAGTTGTTCTTCTGGCTACTGCGAAGTCACTTCAGTCATGTCTGACTCTGTGTGACCCCATCCCTGGGATTCTCCAGTCAAGAGCACTGGAGTGGGTTGCCATTTCCTTCTCCAATGCATAAAAGTGAAAAGTGAAAGTGAAGTCGCTCAGCCATGTCCAACTCTTCGCGACATCATGGACTGCAGTCTACCAGGCTCCTCCATCCATGGAATTTTCCAGGCAAGAGTACTGGAGTGGGGTGCCATTGCCTTCTCCGGTTGTTCTTCCTAAGCAGATATATTTACTGTATAATCTCTAGAAGATGCTATGTGCATCGTGTCTCCAAAGTATGTAGAATGCAGTATCCCAGCAAGTTGTATCACTTTAGAGCACTTTTTACTAAAGGTTCCTCAAGGACTAGTTTTCTGAGAAATACATCTGTGGGAGAAAATGAGCTGGTACAGGCACAGGTAGAAAGAGAAATGGTGAGTTCTATGAGCAAACATGGGCTGAGTGAGAGGTCCTTTAGTTTAGACAATCCCAGGATCAGAGTGTTACTGGGGCGCCAGGCAGTGAGCAGAGAGCACCGTGTATCCCAGCGGGGCCCTTCATCAGCACAGCAAGAAATGTGGCTGGAGGACAGCTTCATTACTTGAGAACACACCAGCTTAAATGAATTAATTTAAGAACAGTGGTGATTTGTTCAGTCTGTCTGTTCAGTTGGAGCCTTCCCTTTCAAGATCCTACTCTATGCAACGTTTTGGTCTTCATGAGCACATTCTCAAAAATTCTTCAGGAAAGTGGGGATGACTGATGTGTTTTGAGACTGGGAAAGTGTCTTCTATAAATCATGAGATAGTAAATATTTTACCTCTGTGGGTCATAGTCTTCACCAAGAGTACTCAACTTTGCTGAGTTTCTCTTTTAGTGTGAAAGCAGTCATAGATGATATATATTAGAAAATGAACATGGTTATGTTACAATGAAAGGTCCTTTAAAAGTCAGGTCAGGTCAGGCAGGGAGCTGAATTTAGTCCACATATTTGATGGCCTTAATGGTTGTCAGAAATGGAGCAAAAATATTCAACAGTCTGGTATAATTGGCTAGATCTGTGAAAGTAGAATTTAATAAATATGGTATTTTGTATTTTCAAGTCAACAACTCAACTTCTATTTCATAAATATTAGAAGGGAGATACATAATTTATCAATACATGCTTGAATTATTGAAAGTTCAATGTTACTCCCTTTAATGTAACAGTACTTTCCAAGAAATACAGGCAGTGCCCAGAGGGACTCCAAATAAAACTTTGCCTGTGTCAAACCACACTTGGAGTTTTGCATCACAGTCTAGAAACTTTCATTTGCAAGGTGACTTGCAGACAGGAGCAAGCCTCATGTGGTAAGATAATTGAGACAATGTTGTAAGAGAAATAGATTCCAAAAAAGGGGTTACTTAACCTGGAGAACAGAAGACTTCAGTGATGTAGTATAGCTGTCCTCAGACAGACTAATAGTTCTTACATGAAAGAAAGATTAGACTTTCCCTCAGCTCTTCCTGAAGGCACAGGTGTAAAATTAAGGCAAAGCTTAATTTTAACGCAAGGAAGATGTTTTTGATAAATGTAGCTGCTCTCCACAAATAAACTACAAACAAGCCACATTGGCAGCAACTAATTCTCCCTGGAAGAAACCTTCTCATCGTGAAGGGGTTTCTCTGACCACTTGTTGAAACATTATGGAGAGGTTCATTTGAGCAAGTGTGCACTCAAGTTTCTATTCAATTCTAATATTCTCTGACTTTATAAACTGGTGGAAATTTAATTCACTAACTCTCTTAGTCATGCAAATAGTTATCATTTTTAACTAGATTTTAATTTCTAGACTGATTATAGTGTTTTAGTCGCTCAGTTGTGTCCACCTCTTTGCAACTCCATGGACTGTAGCTGCCAGCTTCCTCTGTCCGTGGAATTCTCCAGGAAAGAATACTGGAGTGGGTAGCCATTCCCTTCTCCAGGGGATCTTCCCAACCCAGGGATCGAACCCAGGTCTCCTGCATTGCAGGCAGGCTCCTTACCATTTGAGCCACCAGGTAGGCCCTAAAGGCAGAGACTCTGTGGACTCTAGCCTGCCAGGCTCCTCAGTCCATGGAATTCTGCTACTATCCTATATTGGGAATTAATCTATGACAACAGAGGCAAGAATATACAATGGGGAAAAGATAGCCTCTTCAATAAATGATGTTGGGAAAACTGGATAGGGACATGAAAAGAATCAACCTGGACCACTTTATCATACTATACATGAAAATAAATTAAAAAACAGATTTAAGCCTTAAAATTAAGACCTCAAACCATAAAACTCCTAGAAAAAGATATAGGCAGTGTGTCCTTTGATAGTAATCTTAGCAATTTTTTTGGTATATATCTCCATGGACAAAGGAAACAAAAGCAAAAGTAAACAAATGAGACTATGTCAAATGAAAAAGGTTTTGCATGTGAAGGAAATAACAAGAAAATGAAAAGACTATCTCCTGAATGGGAAAAGATATTTTCAAAACTATATCTAAGATGTTAATACTCAAAATATAAAAAGTGCTCAATATCTTTAAGTTATTAGTTTGAGTATTAACTCAATATCTAATAATCAAATAATCCTGTTTAAAAATCAGCATATGATCTAAATAAATATTTCTCCAAAGACTTGTGTATGGTCAACATACACATTAAAAGATGCTCAATATTACTAATCATCAGAGAAATGAAAATCAGAACCACAATGAGATATCACTTCAGATCTGCCAGAATGGCTATCATCATAAAGATCACATATCATCATAAAGGAACAGATGTTTATGAGTATGTGGAGAAAAGGGAAACTTTGTACACTGTTGGTGGGGATGTACATCTTGGCAGCCACTAGGGAGAACAATATGGAGTTTCCTCAGAAAATTAGTCATAAAACCACCATATGACCTAGCAATTCCAGTCCTAGTTACTCATTAAAAAAAAAAAAAGCCACTAATTGGAAAAGATGCATGCACCCCAGCGTTCACAGCAGCACTATTTATAATAGTCAGACATGAAAACAACCTATGTCCATCAACATATGAATGGAGAAAGATGTTGTATATATATACAATGGAATACTAGCCATAAAAGAATGAAATTTTACCATTTGAAACAATGTGGATGGACCTAGAGGGTCCATGTTAAGTGAAATAAGCCAGACAGAGGAAGATAAATACCCTAAGATTTCACCTATATGTGGAATCTAGAAAGATAAAACAAATGAACAAACATTAAAAAATTGAAACATGTTATAGATACAGAGAACAAACAAGTGGTTGTCAGAGAGGATGGGATTGTGAGGAGCAAAGAAATAGCTGAGGGAGATTAAGAGGTATAAGCTTCCAATTGTAAAATACATGCATCCTGAGTATGGGGAATATAGCCAATAATTCCATATGGTGACATATAATAATGACTTATTGTTATGATTAGTTTGAAATTTATAGATATATGGTGTCACTATGATGGGTAATAGAAACTTACATAGTGTTATAGGTCAATTCTACTTCAAAAGCAAGGAAACTAATGAACAAACTTACAGGAAAAGAGATCAGATTTGTGGTCTCCAGAGGTGGGCAGTGAAGGTGGTCTCAAGGTACAAACTTCCAGTTATAAGATAAATAAGTATTAAGGGTGTTAATGTACAACATAAATATAATTAACACTGCTGTATATTGTATATGAAAGTTGCTGTGAGAGTAAATCTAACAGTTAACATAAGAAAAATTTTTTTTATTTTTTAAAATTTTTATCTATATGAGATGATAGATGTTCACTAAATTTATTGTGTGAATCATGTCATGATATATATAAATCAAATTATTATGCTGTATACCTTTAACTTATAAAATGCTATGTGGCAATTATAACGCAATGAAGCTGGAAGAAAAAACAAGCAAAATATGAAAAAGGATTTGGTTGCACTTTAAATCATGGCATCTGGTCCCATCGCTTGATGGCAAATAGAAGGGGGAAAAGTGGAAATTGTGCCAGATTTTCTTTTGTTGGGCTCCAAAATCACTGCAGATGGTGACTGCAGGCATGGAATTAAAGGACGCTTTCTCCTTGGAAGAAAAGCTATGACAAACCTAGACAGTGCATCCAAAATGAGAGACATCAGTTTGCCAGCAAATGTCCATATCGTCAAAGCTGCAATTCTTCCAGTAGTCATGTACAGGTATGAGAGTTGGACCATAGAGAAGCCTGAGAGTCGAAGAATTGATTCTTTCGAATTGTGATGCTGAGGAAGACTCTTGCAAGTCTCCTAGATTGCAAAGAGATCAAAGCAGTCAATCCTAAAGGAAATCAGTCCTGAATATTGGAAGGACTGACACTGAAGCTCCAATACTTTCATCACCTGATGCAAAGAGCCGACCCATTGGAAAAGACTCTGATGCTAGGAAAGGTTGAAGGCAAAAGGAGAAGGGGGCAACAAAGGATGAGATGGTTAGAGAATATAATCAACTCACAGACATGAATCAGAGCAAACTCTGGGAAATAGTGAAGGATAGGGGAGCTGAGCATCCTGCAGTCCATGGGGACACAAAGAATCAGACATGACTTAGCAACTGAACAACAACACATAGAGCAGACTTTTAAAAAGAGTGACATTGACATATTTACACCACCATGTGTAAAATAGATAGCTAGTGGGATGCTATATGACACAGGGAGCTCGGCTCAGTGCCCTGTGATGAGCTAGGGATGGTGTGGGGTCATTAACGAGATGGTGCCAGTCAGGCCCTCTTGCTCCACGCTTTCGTGCCCTCTCGCCCCATGTTCTGTAAACAATGACTTTGCACATCATAAGGTTTATGTAAGAGCTGAGATTATCTATAGTACTGTGCATGCCCATCACAAAGTACTCATGTGGTCACAGGCCACTTTGTGTGGTACCCCTGTATGAGCTTTATCATGGAAGCCTTGACTGCTGCTGCGCTGGGACTATGTTGGAGTGACATCACGATCATGTTATATGAGGTTATGTTATGGCTACGTTATGATTTTGTTATGGTTGCTGCTCTGGCTGTTGTGTCAGCCGGGAGAGAGGCTGTGTTACGGATGCCATGCCAGCCAGGAGAGAATAAACGCGTCTGTAGTTCCTACGGCTCCTCACATTTTCTTCCAGCCTCTTAGCTCACGTCTTGCCTACCATCGGTTCAGCAAACAGTGCACACAGTAAGATACAGAGAGGCGATTGACACTGTGAGCAGGATCAGCAATGCAGGTGGGATGGAGAGGTGAGAGGGAGAGCTGATTCACACTGTGATACAGCAGAAATGAAACAATCTTGTAAAGCAGTTATCCTCCAAGTAAAAACATTTCTTAAGATATTCGAATTGAAAATTTTCACAAAAAGAAGAGGTCTAGAAAAAAAGCTGTAAAGTAGGAGAAACATGTTATCTTAAAAGCAAAAGGAAAATAAAAAATGTATTTTGAAGCTGATTTTTTTTTCTTTTTTTCTGGAGCATAACTGGGAAACTGTCTCATTGGAAGACAGTTACAAGGTAACGCATTTTTTTTTTTTTCCTTCTCTAAGAGTCAGTCTACAAGAAGATGTCACAATGAATTTGTGTATTTCTCAGCTATTTCCATTAAAAGTCCTTCTGGTATATAAATGGAATGGAAGGAATTGTATCCTTTGTCTCCTCTCCACAATCTTTTTTTTTTTTTCTGCTTTTACTGAAGCAACAGAATTAGACAGTGGTGATGGGCTTGAGAAATGGTATTCCTCTTGGTGTTCAAGGTAAATTTCAGGGGATCCATAGAATTAGACATATATAAAGCAGTTGCATTATCTTTCAGTCTATTTTCTCTATACAACCACTGAGAAATAAAGTTGTTTAAAACAACACTGGAAATGTTTTGAATAATGCAAGGAAACCATCAAACAAGAGTGGTCCTCACATGGATGCTGTCAGCTCTGACTGCTTAGTCCACTTTTGGATTATAACCTACTGCTTAGGGTCTTATCACTGACTCAATGGACATGAGTTTGAGCAAACTCCGGGAGATAGTGAAGGACAGGAAAGTCTTGCATGATGTAGTTCATGGGGTCACAAAGAGTTAGACACAACTTAGTGACTGAACAGCAACAATTGTCAATTATCAATCAACAATTACATTTAGGCTTTATGATCTGTCTGCACTGTATGCATTTTATTTAAGGGATACTTTACACATTTGAGTATAGTATATCCTTTATAGATGTAATAAAAATGTTCTCAATAGCATTTTTATTTCTAAATTAACGTCAGAAAAGTATATCTCAGTATAATTAAAGTTAACTGAAGACTCTTTTGATAATATTATGTAGTAAAGTTAATTAATTGCCATTTTCCTAGTGCAAACTGTTTGTGGAGAATATTGTCTAGTATATGTGTGTCAAGGTGAGTTGGCATCAAAGTGTTCCATCAGACAAAGACAATTAGAAATAGTAATATAATTCTTTGTTGAATATTTACAATGATCTTAGATTTCAAGAAGGCTTATAGGAAAAAGTAAAGAAAAACACATTTAACTTTGCTTTTCTGACTATTTTCAGCTTATTTAGGGTAAATGTTATTAAAAATGCCCTGTTTATTATTTTATTTTTTTTCTGTGAGAAACGGAGTTTACTGAGATATTCTGCATGAGTCAGAGTCAGTAATGTTAGCTGTTGTAATAAGCAAACTTGACGTAGCAGTGGCTTAGTATGTTGATGTTTATTTCATGTTAGTATAACGTCCACAGTGGGATGAGCTTCACTCAGTGTCTGCTTAGGGAGATGTCCTCTGAGAAGGGCATTGGGTACTTGGTATCCCTGCATCCTTCCTTCTTCTCCAACTCATAGTCCTTATCCTTCTAGGTGAGCTGACTAGAGAGAGAACATGAGTGACCGTGGAGGATGCTTTAGGCTGGGCCTGGAAATGCGGGAGGGGGGGGGTGTTACTTTTCCCCTTGTAAAACATGAGCCCAGAGTTACCACACACTTCCACCAAGACACAAGGAAGTCTAGGGGGTGTAGAATACTGTGAGTTAAAAAGTTGAAGGGAACTGGATATGTGTGTGTGTGTACATATGTGTGTGTGCATGTGTGTGAGGGCATATGTGTGTCTATATGTGTGTGCATATGTGTAACAATTTCCAGATTTTAAAGCCTTCTTAGTAAAATGTCTCAACATATATAATAGCATTTCTTGACAATGATAATAGTTTTGATAAAAGCAATTAAATGATTTTGGAGGAAAAATTAATTTATACTGAGTATATATACATATATAACATATAATATAATTTATACTGATGTTGCAAAGACATGACTGAGCACACACAAACACACATTCATGTAATTTAAATAGATATTTAGGGTATTTTGTGTGGTTTTATGTACAAAGTTACTTACTATTTGGATATCATACATATTGGCTCAGCAGTAAAGAATATGCCTGCAATAGAGGAGACCTGGGTTTGAGTCCTGGGTCGGAAAGACCTCCTGGAGGAGGGCATGGCAACCCATTTCAGTGTTCTTGCCTGGAGAATCCCATGGACAGAAGAGCTTGGCAGGCTACAGCACATAGGGTCACACAGAGTAAGACATGACTGAAATGACTAAGCAGAAGCGTGTATGATTCCATCCATTCTAAGAATGAAGTATGTGCACATACTCATAAAGAACATACCCACAAAGCAAAGTGAAGTAAAAATTACTTCTCAATTCCGGCCAAAGTCACCAAAAGAAAAAAAAAAATCAAGAGTTTTTTTTTTTTTTCCAGTAAACACACATAATCTCTTCACTACTGGGATTTATTTTAAAAATGACTTGTTTTCTGTTATGATCATAATCAGAAGCCTGTAACAACAACTAAGTAGAAAAATAATAATGATCAAAGTCAGGAAGCAACCTGTGTCTCCAGTGTAGTCCCCAGACTGGTGATGCTCCTTGTTACGCCAGGGATCCCCAGCCTCTTGGGGATGTTATGCCCAACTTTACTGACCTTGGAGTCTATATAGAGTTACGACTGAAGAGGAAAAGCCACCGTTTAGCCAGACACACACACACACACACACACACACACACACACACACACACACATTGCCCTTCATGGTCTCTGACACAGTTCAGCCTCCAGTTCTCTGCATCTCTCCCTCTTTAAGGAGTTTGCTAATTCAATTCTGCTCCTCCTCACTCCCCTGATTCTTTCTTCACCACTGCTTTTCCACACATGCAGGTATTTCATGTGGTCCTTCCACTCTTTTTACCTCCAGGCTATCACCCAGTGTCTTCTTTGCACCATAGTCACATCACTTGCAAGGCATCTTGATTTTATTTTTTCCCCATGCAAATTTGACTTTCCTTTTTCAATTGCTTTTTAACTGTACTTTCATCCTCCTTCCTCCCCTCACTGAAACACACTTCTTCAGGTTGACTTTGTCTCCTTCTGTTTCCTACCCGAGGTATTCTGTCTATCCTCGTAGTCTGGGACCATTCTGTCAAAGGAATGGCTCCCTCATCCCATCTCTACTCCAGAGACAAGAGCCTGTGGTTAAACAGAATGTCAGACGATGCCTGTTGGGCTCCTCCACATCACCATGAATTCTCAGGACCAGAGCGGATGCTGCATTTCACTCCCAGAGCTCAGGCCTCCCCTGACCTCTGGCTCTTTCAAAGATGTCTCTCTTCTCTCACTCCCCAAGGCACAAAGCTTTGATCATTTATGACATTTTGGGCCATGACCATACAATTGAAAAATCCACAGGGGCTTTCAAACCACAGTGTTTTGCACATCTTCATAAATTGCTTTCTCACCTGCAAGGCTTTCTGCTCTAATCCACTGGAAACATCAATGCCCATTTGTTATTTAGTCACCAGGTCTCTTCTTAAGGACACTCAGTCACCTCTCTGAGTGCCTGGAATCACATAAAGTTTCTCCAAGGTGGTCTCTGCCTCCTTTTCCAGCTTCATACCCCACTGATCTCCAGTGAATATCCAATAATCCAGTTAAACTCCACCAGTGTGCCCCCATCACTTCCCTCTGAGACATTACTCACGGTCCATCCATCCCCAGGAATGCCTTCTATCACCTTCTCCCTCCCAGACATCACATCAATTCTACTTAGGCCTAGAGACAACCAGTTCAAATTTCACCTCCTCCCAATCTGTCTCTTCTAATCCTTTCAACCATTTTAAAACCTCTATATAATGGCAGTTAGCCTATTCTGACTTGTATTTCAGATAAAATGCCCCAACTACATATATTATAAGCTTCTTGTGTGACTATTATTCTATTTGCATCTGTGGTATTAAGTAAAGGAGCTTGAACACAGTAGTTTTTCAGTAAATATTTGCTGAATCTAAAATCTTTTCAAAGTTTCATTCAAATTTGATTTTTTTTTTTTTTTTACTTTCAAAACTTTATTTCAAATTTGATTTTGAATCTGGAATTTAGGTAATGTAGAAGCTTAAATAGTTTCAGAAACTTTGGAAAACAAAACTGATTTATCTAATTAATCAAGCACTAAAAACTTCCTCAATAAGTTTAAATCACGTGAAAAATGGGTAAGAATTAAAGAGGAAATCTAATGAACAAAATTAATTTAAAAATTCCATAAAACTATAAGTATCTAAAAGGCAGAAGATGTGGATTAAAAAAAGTTTAGAAGTAAGAAAAATATCTTTTCTTTTTAAATGTTACTGGAAATGTGATGCCTTTGATAGTTTTTTAATATTTCTGAGATATTAAAACCATAAAATATGAAAGTGTCCTCTTTCTGCTTTGATGTATTTCCTTTTATAGGCCTTCAATAGATTTGCTGCCAAGGAAACCTGTGCTGCTTAGGGTCAGGGGTTTATTTAGAATCTTAAAAACAACTAATCTCGGATGAATCCCCAAATTAGCATTCACCACTGAGTTTCCAGTGACTGGAATAAAAATATCCCATCTGATTCAAAAGTTTAGGAAGTTCCAAAGGGTTGAACAATTTTTGATAATAATCATGAGGAGCTAATGAAAATTAAGGAAAACAATTAGTGGTAGAGTATAAAATGATTCCTTCAATAAATGTCAGCCTAACTGAACACAGACTTTTTTATTTTTCTTAAAAACATTTGGGTTTCAACAATCCGTCATGGTGTCAGCAAGACCCTGCCTTAGAACACATGTTTGCATGATCCAAACATCACTCATAACTGAGTCCTATCACATCATTGCTTAGAAGTGAAAGCAACCCAACTACAAAGATGACAGTGTTTAAAATTTTAAGGCAAAAATAAATGTTCTGAATAATACAATAGAATATATTATAAAAACAATTCTTTACACTACATAAAAATAACCCCACCAGGTTTAAGATCTTCTATGTGAAAATAAAACTTAGATTTTTCATGATTATAGATAATAAATATAGCAAAGAAAGTGAAAGCGTTAGCCACTCGGTCATGTCCCACTCTTTGTGACCCCTTGGACTGCAGTCTTCCAGGCTGCTCCGTCCATGGGATTTCCCAGCAAGAATACTGCAGTGGGTTGCCATTTCCTCCACCAGGGGATCTTCCCAACTCAGGGCTCAAACACTCATCTCCTGCACTGAGGCAGATTCCTTACCATGTGAGCCACCAGGGAAGTCCAAGTATAACAACACATATTTGAAAAATATTAAGAATGCAGCATTCTGTGGAAGCTGACAAATCTCATTCCCAGAGCACTTGAGCTGGGCAGGATGAACAAAGTGTCAAAGATACTAAATTTATGTCTCTAACATTCAAGAGAGCAAGTAAATCCCACTAGGATTTAGCTTTTAACTCACCTACTTCTTACCGTAAATTATTCAAGGTGTTTCACCTCATTTCATTTCTTTTGCATGCGTGTATGCATTCATGAGTACTCAGTCATGTCCAACTCTATGTGACTGCATGGACTGTAGCCCGCCAAACTCCTCTCTCCATGGGACCTTCCAGGCAAGAATACTGGAGTGGGTTGCCATTTCCTACTCTGGCGGATCTTCTCGACCCAGGAATTGAACCTGCATCTCTTGCATCTCCTGCATTGGAAGGTGGATTCTTCACTACTGCACCATAATGCATAATCTGTTTTGAGATTTCTGAAGGTATTTCAAACCAAATATTATGTAGATTTTTTCAAGACATTTCATTTTTCTTGATTTTTACATTTATGAACATTTTAACCTTTAAACATTTACCCAGAACCTTCCTTCTCCTCCACTGAGAAACAAAAACATAGACTATTTCTTATCATGGGCTTTGCCTTCTGCTATCAGGTCCAGAGGACTGGCAGGATACATGTGATGCATATTTACAGCACAAACTTGGAATCACATTTTTTAAAATATTTATTTATTGAAGTATAGTTGATTTACAATGTTGTGTTAGCTTCTGGTGTGCAGCAAAGTGATTCAGAGATATATATATATATATACTCTTTTTTATATCCTCTTCCATTGTAGGTTATTATAAGATATTGAGTATGTTTCCTGTGTTATATATATAGTAGTGTGTATTTAACCCTAAATTCCTTATTTTCCCATCCCACCACACCCCACTATCCCTTTTGGTTAAAAAATGATACAGGTGACCTTATTCACAAAACATAAATAGATTCACAGACATAGAAAACAAACTTATGAATCACAATTTTTAAAGCCTTTTCTCCAATAGTAATTTTTGAAGGTCTCCAACACTTTTTTTTCTCTGACAGACTGGATAAATCAAAGCAAAAAAAAATTATTTAATTGCTGATTCTTGCTCCTACTCTATAAAACCCAGTGAATAATTCAGGATTCAGGAACTGTATGAAATACGTAGAGAATTGAAGATCAGAGCATTTCAAAAGGAATGATCCAACAAACACTTCTTTCGCAGGGCTGAAATAACTCATTTAAAAATCGCCTGTTTTTTAAAGACTGGCTAAACCAAGAACTTGATCCATCAGTTTTGAAACCTGCCCCGAGCCACAAACACAAAAGCAGAGGATCTCAGCCCAGGAATGAGGTCCGCTTCGCACCTGGCAGGGCGCCTAGTGGGAGCTTCAAAGAGTGAAGGGAGCTGCTTTCAGGCTGCAGGGAGGATGAGCCAGCTCAATAAAGCCATTTTTTAAGCTTAAAAAAACAAAAAAAAACCTTTCACTGAAGCTCTAAAGACTTCCATGGTTCTCTCAGGTGCTGAAGCCTGGGAAAAATTTTTAATTGACTTTAATTAAAACCTTGCATGCTCTATGAGCTACATGAGGGGGAAAAAAAAAAACAAAACAGGACATTTTCCTTCCTTCCCTGCTCTTCATCTTGCCTCAATGTGATTTTTTTGTGCTTATTTAACAAAGATCATCCCTTTTCAGGTAAAACTGAGATACTTGCTGAGTTCTCACTGAAAAAGAATCTGGAATTCTTAAAAGCTGAACAGCAAAAAAAATGACAGGTAGGAAATAAAAGCAAATTCTTCTATGAATTTATCAAAGAAATACTCAGATACAAATAAGTGATGTATCTAGCAGAGGAAAGTTTATACTCTTCGCCAGTCAAGGCCATTACAATTTCTTATAGGAGACCTTGGAGATCTGTACTCTACAATCCAGTACATTGGCCAAATGGTAAGATCTGTAGCAGGCATCCTTAAATACACCATTTTGTGAAATGATGCAAGCTATACCCACAGAAGGGGCTTCCTGGGTAGCTCAGTGGTATAGAATCCTGCCAATGCAGGAGCCACACGAGATGTAGGTTTGATCCCTGGGTTGGGAAGATCCCCTGGAGAAGGAAATGGCAGCCCTCTCTAGTGTTCTTGCCTGAAAAAAATCCCATGGACAGAGAAGCCTGGCAGGCTACAGTCCATGGGGTCACAAGGAGTCAGACACGATTGAGTGACTGAGCATGCATGCACATACCCTCATAAAAATAACTGTGCTAGAATGACCAAAATTGTAAAAAAAAAAAAAAAATTGGACAGTACCATAATTAAACATCAGAAGCAGAAAAAGAATCAGAAATTGAAAACATAAGAATAAAACTCTATATTTTCCATTGATAAATACAAAACCTTGTGATCATCCAATTTTCACTACTCATGAAAACATGTTGTATTTTTCAATTTTCACTGAAACTTTTCCAATGATAGTGTATATGTGCTTGCTCCTCCACTCAGCCTGCAGACCCAAACAATATTTTTTCCCTTGTGTCCCAGTAAATCTGATATCTAAAATATCACTAGGTGTCACTGATTTGTCCTCATCCTCCAAGTTATGGGCTTAACCTGTCCTTTCCTTCTACATGGTTCCATACTTCTTGTTGATGCCCACCCTACTGAAATTCTATGATTTTCAGACTAACTCTGATTTCTTCCCCTTTTCTTTACTATAAACACTCCCAAGGTTTTGACTTTTTTTTGTCTGTTTGCTTATCCTCTATTCCCTTAACAACCTCTGTACTATCTTCTTATCAATCTAAGTGCCATCTTCCTTCGGGAACCAATGGTCTGAATTGCCAACAAGGGGGTCGGTGCCATAGATCTACCACACTGCTCTTCTTGAACTTCCCCTTTGCTTTCATAACTGTGTGCTAGAGAGGTCCCCCTGAATATTTCCTGAGCAAATCAAACTTAACATGTCTGAAAACATACCTAGAAGGATATCCTCTTAACCAGAAATTCCTTCCCGCTTGTCATGTCTGTAATTGGTACCCATATATCCTGTCAAGCCTTGAGGCTCTACATCACGCCCCTCCATGCCCTTGTTCATGCTGTTTCTTGATCCTCCCAGTCAGAAGTAAGCCACTGAATTCCTAAGAATTGTTTAAAATATTTTTGTGACACTTATGAATGTTTGATTTACTATGCTTTTGGGCTCCATCTTACCTTGTCTTACTGTGCTAAATACACTTGAAATTCAATACCATGCCTTCCTAACACAGAGCTTCCCCACTACAATGTGTCCAGATTATGTTTGTTTTCTGAGTAAATGAATCTGATCATTGTTAGTTCAGTTTACTCAGAAAGCCACTCACAGAAAGCACCATTCATTTGAGTTCATCTATATACACAGTCTTTTCTAAATTATTTACAACCCTGCTGACCCCACAGTACTCACATTCCACAAGATTCCAGGTAAGAAGGAAAATGTTTAATGATAACAGATTTGCTGACCCAGGTTGAGGCTGTGAATCAGTACTGTTGGACACATAATTGATTTTAAAGACAAGACCCTCAGGATATTAATCCTTGCTGATTCCTCTGAATGGTGAACACTCATATTTCAACACAACCCCTACCCATCAGGATTCCGCACATCTGATCTCTGGCTCTTTCTTCTGTTCCTTTTACCTGGTGAGGATGACATACGCTTTGTCTGAAAGGCAAATAAAAAGCTAAGTCAAGATCTTTGAAAGGAATTAAGAACATAATTAGATGGCAGGATGATGGTGAAAGGATTGACTCCTTCGTCTCCTTGTGTGTGAAAGACATGCAAAGGCTCAACTGGGAATTCAAGGGACAGTGAAATCTTGATAGAACTGACATGACTTGAAGGAGCAGTTATTTACATTACTAAAGTGGAAAGGCAGATGTAAGTTCACGAAGCCCTTCACAGTAACAGAATTCTGTGGCCATGTGCTGAACCTGGAATGTAATACCTTAGTAAGACAAATATCATTCCTTATTTTCAGATTGTAAATTACCTCCATTAAAAATTTTTTAATGGAGAGTGTCTTACTGTTCCCTAATTATTTCCCAAATATTAGAGCACTAAGTATAAAGGAGAGTGTATTTACACTATGAAGTATTAAATTTGATCTTCCATAAGCCGTAAATGTGTGCTTTCTATGTCTGTATGTGATGTCCTTACATACAGTGCAATAGCAGATATAATATTTAGAGGAAGACAAAACGGTGGAGACATTGTTTCCATGGTAACAACTTATAAAAGAGATACAGAAACTTAATAAGCTAATTTTAAATTCAAAGGAAGTATATATGCTTTTAGTAGCTAAATAATCAAACAGAATTCTTTCTCTATAAAGTATTCTTTGAAATAAATAAGGGAAATCTTGCTGTCAAGGTCACATTTAGTGACCTATCCCAGAAATGTCTGAATTGATACCTAAAAAAATTAAAGTAAAATGCTTCTAAATCTGCCTCCTTCTCATTAGATGGTCTGCAGCACAACAATTTCATCTTTAATAGGAGTAGATATTTTCACTTTTCATTTGGATTTCAAAATTCATGTATTTTTAATTTATAATTTTAAAATGCAAATTAATATTTTGTTCAATACATGCATGAGGCATTGAATTAGAAAATGATGAAGATACAGAGATGATTGCTTTCAATCTAGTAAGGAAGGAAAGATAAAGATGACAAATAATGTAGTAGAACTCCAAGGGCATCAGGAGTGTAAGAATATTCCAAGAAAGGTGCAAGATTAAAGGAATTCCTTTGGACTGATGATAAATGCTCATGGGGGGCAGTTACAGTTAATCTGGACCTTAACAAATGTGATGGATTAGGACAGGCAGAGATTCAGGCAATTATGTTTCGAGGGTGGTCTTATAGTCAAGACAAAAAACAGAAAGAAAGGCATTTGCAAAAATTGGGTCAAGTGAGAGTAAGCAATAAAAAGTAATACAGATGAGAACTAATACTGTAAAATTGTAGACATTTATAAATCTTAAGTTGAATTTAAATTACATTGAATCTAATTGAACAAATTCAAATGAGTTAATGGTTAGGCATATTCATGAAGGTCTTGAAAGTCAAACTGTAGATTTTAGAATGTATTCTGCTAGAAGGCAATTTGTTCATTTAATGCATATTTATTAACCACTAAATAAAAAACTCCAGGAGTTGGTGATGGACAGGGAGGCCTGGCATGCTGCAATTCATGGGGTTGCAAAGAGTCAGACATGACTGAGCGACTGAACTGAACCGAACTGAACTGAAATAAAAATGAAGCATTTCATGAGATGCTAGAAATTCAGATGCACATGACAGATTTTGAGCTCTGGGATGTCATTGCCTGGTTATTCTGGCCCAGGGTTAGTGAAGCGGGCTTATTTAAAAACTGCTTGACATGATTTTAAAGGACCAGCGCAGTTTAGACAAAGAAGAGAAGACATAGATTCCCAAGAAAAGGTGACTTGTGGACTAAAGACACAGAGGCTAGAGCATGTCAGAGTGGTCCTGGTTCTCCTGGAACTTTCCCAATTCTAGCGCTGAACAGTCTGAGTTCTGGGAATCCCCAGATCCTAGATGTATTGGGATAGCTGATTGGGAAGACGTAGATGAGAGGAAGATTATAAGTTTAACTGGACAGAATATAAAGTTCTGCAAGGAGTAGCAGAAAATGATACTGCAAATTGGGCACATGCTGGGCCATAGAGAATTTAGATTCAAGGCTAAAACTTCAGGAACCAAGGGACCACTAGTGTGTTCTAGACAGAGAAATGGCATGGTTATAACTACTCATGAGATAAAACTTCTATCGGTAAGAAGGTTATGGACACATTCTTCTGGCAAGAAATAATGACTGTGACCTTATGATAGAAAGCAGAGAAAGGATAAAAGAGAACCACTAAGGGAATAAAACACCTGGAATTCAGTGATTGTCACAGAGATGGAGGATGGAAGTTGATGATATTCATGTGTTCATTTATTCAAAAGTACTCAGTGCCTAATGATGATAAAGACTCTTCTAGGAGGTGAGGACACAGCAAGGGGCAAAACAAACATGTAGCTCACATCCTACTGGGGATGCTGTCTCAAGTTCACACTAGGGATGCAAGAGGGGAAACTAGCTGTTGAAGATAATGAGCTCATTTTGGTGCATTAGTTGTCACATCTGCAGAGTGGCAGGGGAAAAAATCATGCGTTAGTCACTCATACTTCATAAAGAACAGTCTTTATATAGCAAGATAGGTTTCATGGGATAAAGTCAAGAAATAAATAGAGAAAAGTGAAACCCTGTTCATGAGTGCAAGGCTATGGCCTACAGAGATTTAAGAAGAAAGTAAAAGGGGGCCAAGTAGGGGAGACCCCACAAAAACTGCTTGGACCCAGTGACTTGGAGACTACACGATAGAGGTGGTGGTGATGGAGTTTTGACGATGAGGAGACAGAATTTTGACATATTGATTTCAGAGATTCTAGGGGTCATCCATGGATGCAGATATCCAGCAGAGAAATAAAAACTTCAGGAAATGTTCACTTGCTGACCACAAGGTGACCTTAGTGATGTACCCAAATCCATCAAAGTGAACTCCAACCAGTGCTGGAAAGAGAATAGAGAGAAAGAAGAGAAATAAGGAAATTTAGGGATCTGTATATATATATTTAAATAACTTTAAAAAATTTTTTTAAATGTTAGAGGCTATTAAAAAGACAGTAGGAGGTAATCTGTGAATAAAACAAAACAGAAGGTCAGTTAGAAATGAAAAAGTTCTCCACTTCATGGAAGTCATAGGAAGCATTGCAATGTGAATTTCATGATAACAGTACTATGTATCAGTTATGACACCAAGAATTACATTTTAATAGGAGCAGTTATTTTACTTAGAATTGTAAATTAACTAATCTCTGCCCTTCCTTTCTTATATATACTTAATCATCGAAATTTTAAAATACACCTTTGAAAGTATAAATTTCACCAAATATGATTGGATACATGCATTCTAATACAAATATACTGTGAATGTAAACTTTAATTAAAAATGGTTTCAATATTTTAGCTTTGGCAAAGCAAATTCTAATTCTGAAACTACCATCAGAAAATTCAGAAAAAATGAATTTTCATAAATAAAGCTTTTAAATGTGAATTTTCAATACCCTAAACATTGTTGTACTCAACACAAGACAGAGTGACTGAAAGTTTAATCAAAGCTAATTGTGAACATGGGTTTACATCAAATAAAATTTGGCAGAAATGTACTCTCTTATTTATAAGATTGGATACCATTTTAATTTCAAAACTTATAAAAATTCTTTTCTACTAAACTAGCTTAGTTCAATTAAAAGTGAAGCATTTCTCTGGAAAAAAAATTCAAGAATATGAGTTTCTAGGTTTTTTTTTTTTTAAGTTTTTAAATACTTTCTGTCCATGTCAGATTAAAAATGACACTTTTCTTAAAATCTTATGACCATAAATTTGACATCAAAAAAGAACTTACCAACAGGATGTTTCCTCAAAAATAGCTAAAAACACGATAGCTTCAATCAGAGTTGCAATATTCTTCTGACTGGTCTTTCTTATTCCAATTTATAGTCCATATGTCACTTCAATTTCTGAAAACAGGCCTTGGAAGGAGGGGGAACCACTGTTTATGGGGACAGAGTTTGCACTTGGGAGTCTGGAAGAGTTTAGAGGTGGATGGTGTGGGTGGTTGTAAGCATCGTTGACGGACTCAATGCCACTGAAATGTACACTTGCTAATGGACAGAACGGTAAAAATAAACAAATAAATGAAACAAAGAAGAGGGAAATAAGCTATAAAAAGAGTTCTTGAGTAACATTACCAAAACCTGTTCCTTTTTCTTTTCCTGATCTCTGGAGATGTTTGCTTCGGCAGCATCAAGCTCTTGGTGGCCTCCCCCAGGTCACAGCCCTTCTTGCCTCCTCACTAAATGTTCTTCTCCATCTTCTTGGACACACACACCCCACATACTGCTTCCCCAGCCTCTCCCACCCCTACACGGAAGCCGTGGTGGCATTCTCCTGGCCTTGCTCCTTCTCAGTTCTCAGGTGGAGGCAGCTTCCCCTGCTGTGTCCCCACACCCCTCTGGTCAAAGGTTGGTCACACGATACTCCCCTTTCTTAAGAAATCACTGAACTATGCATCTGTTTCACTATAGATCAGGGACACAGACTATCTTTTCTGTCTTGAATGTACAATGCCTAGCCTATTGCCTGTTAAATAGTGAAGAAAAGTGAAAGTGTTGGTTACTCAGTCGTGTCCTACTCTTTGTGACCCCATGGGCTATATAACCTGCCAGACTCCTCTGTCCATGAAATTCTCCAGGCAAGAATACTGGAGGGGGTTCCCATGCCCTCCTCCAGAGGATCTTTCCAACTCAGGGATTGACCCTGGTATCCTGCATTGCAGGCAGATTCTGTACCATCTGAGCCAGCATGGGAGTCCTGGTATACAATAAGTGCTCAGTAAATGCTCACTGAGTCGATGCACCCAGTGTTTTCCTGCCCTGTCCCATGCTTGCTTTCACACTCTACTCTGCTATGTGCATCTCCGCCTAAGGGACTCAGAGCACATCTGGTACATCTGAGAACTTCCTCACGTGATCACTCCTTAGGGTTTATCAGTTTAACTTTTCATTGTGATATTCAGGTATATGCTTTGTGTTTTGCCACCTCAACAAGCTGAAATCCTTTGAAAGCGAGGACTTGTTTTATCTTTTTCACGCGTAGCTTCAAACTGCACTTTACATGCATTTGATCTCCATTTGGTAAATATCTATCAGGTACAAAAATATTGAAACACAAGCAACATGGCTTTAAACCTTCCATAATCTAAATCTGATTACTTGCCTTGTACATTTAGGTAAATGGTTATCTGTAAGGTTGCATTTTAGGCTTTTCGTATCTCAGACACACAGAAAGTGTGCTCATGGACTCTAATATTTCCCAATGAAACCAGTCCTGTGTTAGTCTTGCTTTTTACTCTTTTTTACACCTTTAGATGTCTCTGTTGTACCGAAGTAGAGGGAAAATGCTCCAGTAAATTCTTAGCATCTGTAGGAAATTTCCTTTTACGTATTTATTTATTTAGCCAGTAAGTCACTTACTCATACGTTCGACAAACACAAGCGTCTACTATGGGCCAAGCACTACTGTCGTCAGGAAAGAATGAGATTCAGCAGCAAATAAAATTCAGTTCCTGCTATGACAGTGCTCACACTGCAGAGAGCAGACAGGAGACAGACTAAAAATACATTTATACCAATTTGAACTCTGTTTGCTCAGTGTAAAAAAAAAAAAAGTATATATATATATGGTGATGAGCAATGCTAAGAAGTAAAAGAAAGTAAGGAAAAATGAAACATAAATGATGACATCACAGTTTTATTAAAATTGTTCTGTGAAACCAATGTTTACACAGAGCTGAGCAGGTGAGGAGGTGAAATGTGTGCAGACCTAGATGGAGGGGCTGGATGACTGAGAAGACCAAATACCCGAGGGGACCTGGGTCATCCTTGGAAACTAGGGGTGGAGGCAATGGGGTGGAGGGAAGCAGGGGAAGCTGAGGAAGAGGAGAACAGAGGGGGATATCCATGGAAAAGCCAGTGGTAGGGTGCCACTGGGCCCCCGGGACCCATGGTGAGAACTTGGACTTGAATCTGAGTGAGAAAGAATGCCGCTGGGCCATATTGGACAAACAGTGACATAATTTGATCTATGTTGTCAAATAACCCTGGGCTTCAGGTGCCAAATAAGTTTCAAGAGTTTAGCTTAGAAGAGAGTGATTGGTGCCAGATTCTACATTCACATGCAAAACCAGAGGGGGGGAAAAAGTCAGAGCTGAAAGGAATTGATGAAAAAGATATGGATTCAATAGAAAGACAGGAGCCATGGTTTATGGTCTGAGAAAATGGAGAAATGAACTTCAGAAATTATGGAAAGAAACTATTTGTAGGAGTTTTCAAAATTAATTAATTTACTTATTGTTATTATTTTTAATTTTGGCTGCACTGGGCTTTGCTGTGGTTCATGGGCTTCTCTGGTTGCGGAGCACAGGCTCCAGAGCTCATAGGCTCAGTAGCTGCAGCACCAAGGCATAGCTAGCTGCCTGCGGCGTGTAGGAGCTTAGTCTCTTGACCAAGGATCAAACCCATGTCCCCTGCATTGGAAGCAGATTCTTAATCACTGGACCACCAGGGAAGTCCCTGTAGGAGATTCTTAAATGTTGGAAATGTTAAATTTGCAAAAGCTCCTGAACTTCCAAAGGAGAATGTTCCAGACAGAAGTGGATAGGAAAAGTTTCTCCACATCCCCTTTTTTCTTTCCAGAATTAAACTCATGTATCCTAACTATAGGGGCTTCCCTGGTGGCTAAGATGGTAAAGAATCTGCCTGCAATGCGGGAAGCCTGGGTTCTATCCCTGGGTTGGGAAGATCCCATGGATGAGAGCATGGCAACCCACTCCAATATTCTTGCCTGGAGAATCCCATGAAGAGAGGAGCCTGGTGGCGGGGTACAGTCCACAGGCTGGCAAAGAGTTGGACACGACTGAGCGACTAGGCCCAGCACAGTACATCTCACTATAGAATTATCAACATGCTGTTGATGGAGCTGAAGGTGCTTCAAAAAAATTGGATGACGATTTATTTGAATGACGGTTATAAGAATATTTTATACAAAAATTGTGTTTAGAAGTAAAATACCATGGTCTCCTCTAGCTGAGGCATTTTCTATCTGAGACTGGTTGTTTAAGTTTTTGAGGCTAATGCTTTTCTGAGAGCCAAAATATCTACTAAAAACCTCTTTATGAACTGGAAAGGCAGATTAATCCCCTTCTGAGATATGAGAATTTATGCTGTGCTCCTGACAGCCAGATGTAAGATTGACATACTTTGCTTGTCAACAAGGATTACTGTCATTTCACTTGGTATTTATACTAGGGCTTGCTCTGCGGGCCACCCTCATGAGGAAACCCTTAATGCCACATGTCTACAGCTCAGATGGTGGACACTTTCTGGAAATTCAGATGGCACCAGGCCCTGGGCATCCTGCCTAATCCCCTTGTTCCAGGCAAAGAGAGTATTTTGTAGAAACTTCTCATAAGGGCTGTGACTTCTCAAACTTGTTTCTTGGAGGGCCTTTGTTTTCACTGGAGAACATTTTGAACTTGAGGGACCCGTCTCCTTCTAGCCACACACTGCTGGGGTGGGTTTTCCATCAACAGCCTTGTTGTTGACATTATGTCTGAGGCTGCATGTTCCAAGGGATCAGGCTACTGTGGCATTCTTTCTTTCACATTCGGTGTTTACAACTGTTACCCCTCCACTTGACACCATGCAATTACGCTGTTCTCATGGTCTCATTCACATTTCTCACGTGAATGGCCCAGTTAGTGGAGCTGTTTTCAATGACACAGGGTAGTCCACTGGAGTCCTCTCACCAGACCGGCTGGCTGCTTGAATTGCCATGGCAGCCATCAAAATACCAACTTGTCTGAAGGCCAGAGGGAATCAACAGGAATTCGACAGCAAAAACATAAATAAATAAAAATAAAAGCATGTTCTGTCTCTTCTAGTTTTCTTACACTTGGACACAAAGAAAAGGAGGATATGACCTACTTGGTCAACAGAATCACTCCCTGGAGAGACACAGATTCTTATTTGAGAAGCATTGCTTGCCACAGGTTGGTTTGTCTCTCCCCCCCGCCCCCCATCCCCCGTCACAATGATAGGTTGATGGGTTGATGTCTTAACCCCCCATAACGGTAAAGGTGACTTTATTTGGAATTAGGATCTCTGCATATGTAATCAAGTTAAGATAAGGTCATATTGAACCAGTTCAGTTCAGTTCAGTTGCTCAGTCATGTCCAACTCTTTGCGACCCCATGAACTGCAGCACATCAGGCCTCCCTGTCCATCACCAACTCCCGGAGTCCACCCAAACCCATGTCCATTGAGTAGGTGATGCCATCAAACCATCTCATCCTCTGTTGTCCCCTTCTCCTCCTGCCCTCAATCCTTCCTAGCATGAGGGTCTTTTCAAATAAGTCAGCTCTTCGCATCAGGTGGCCAAAATATTGGAGTTTCAGCTTCAACATCAGTTCTTCCAATGAACACCCAGGACTGATTTCCTTTAGGATGGACTAGTTGGATCTCCTTGCAGTCCAAGGGACTCTCAAGAGTCCTCCAACACCACAGTTCAAAAGCATCAATTCTTTGGCACTCAGCTTTCTTTGTAGTCCAACTCTCATATCCATACATGACTACTGGAAAAACCATAGCCTTGACTAGACAGACCTTTGTTGACAAATTAATGTCTCTGCTTTTTAATATGCTGTCTAGGTTGGTCATAACTTTCCTTCCAAGGAGTAAGCATCTTTTAATTTCATGGCTGCAATCACCATCTGCAGTGATTTTGGAGCCCAGAAAAATAAAGTCAGCCACTGTTTCCACTGTTTCCCCATCTATTTGCCATGAAGTGATGGGACCGGATGCCATGATCTTAGTTTTCGGAATGTTGAGCTTTAAGCCAACTTTTCACTCTCCTCTTTCACTTTCAAGAGGCTCTTTAGTTCTTCTTCACTTTCTGCCATAAGGGTGGTGTCATTTGCATATCTGAGGTTATTGAATCAGAGCGGGCCATAAATTTCACGAGCAGTGTCTTGTATGATGGTTGCGTGGACATGAGGGCCGACACTGTAGGGGTGCAGATACAGTCCCCCAGAAGGTGCAAGCCCTGAAGGCAACTCCCAGAAGCCAGGAGACCCAGGCAGCAGTTTCTCCCCCGGCCTCCAGGAGGCGCAGCCTGTGACACCTGGATCATCAGCTTCCAGAGGAGTGAGGGTAAACTTTTGTTTTAAACCATTTGGTACGCGTGCTTGGTTACGCAGACCTAGAAAACGAAATACGAAAGGGAAAGTCCTGTTTCTTTTCACTTGAAAACAAAGAAAGGATAAAGAGGAGAGTGAACCAGATGCACAGAAAGAAGCAAAAAAAAAAAAAAAAAGAGAGAGCCCATGTAGCCGCTGGTATAGAGAGGGACTTAGAGATGGGTGAGGAGCTGGGAATGCAGGTGGAGGAGGCGTCCAGGTCCAATTCCGATTCCAGAAGATGCGTTTGACAGCTGAATGGCAGTTGGCAAGGCGGTCTTCCTTCCACATCCAAATGCCCATCTGAAATTCCGTGCACGTCTCACTGTATCTCTCATCCGGCTCCACCGCTAACTTACTTGTCACTGTTTCCCAGAAAACTATTAGCTCAGTGAGAAAGGGATCTCAATCACTGTGACTTCATATACCTTCCCGGTAAGCTCTCATAAACGTCTAATAGCTTCACCAGAGTTAATGCAAAAACGTCAGGACACACTTGAATTTTCAAGTCTATCTGCCTGTGCCGACAAGGTTTCCAGAACAGGAAAAGCCTGACTGGAAGCTGAGTCTATGCCTGTCTGTAAAGCACCGTGACGTGTCTGGTTCACACTGGAACTGAAGGTCCCTGTTTCCCAGGGGACCAGACCCAGCCATTCCCAACTCCATGGACCATCTCCCCCCTCACACCTGGTCTGCTCCCCCTGCAGCGCAGCCCCACGGGGGCTCAGGGCACTGTCGCAGCCCAGCTCAGTGTCCACTACCAGCTCCTCACAGGTCCTCCTGCCTCCGTTGTAGCCAACTACAATTCACCCTTGCCGTCTGCTTCCAGATGATTCTAAAACACAAGTGTGACCATTTCACTCCAGTACGTAAAGGTTCACAAGGCTCAACCTTTTGGGCAATAGGATGAAATCTGCATCCTCTGATGTCGCCCTCGAGGCCCTGCAGTATCCTACTCTTGTCCTCTGAGGTCTGATGTCTTGTTCTTACCTTCCATCTCCCCCTGCCCTTCTCTGCTCCACCTGGATTCCTTCCTCCAGTTCCCAAACACGCCACATCCTCTCATCTGGAATCCCAGACATGTTACATCTTTGGCCTGGAACCCTCTCCACCACAACCCCAGTGCCCCTAAAACACACCACCCCACCTGACTCTTTCTTCAAATATAGACTCAGAAACTACCCCATCAAATATTTCAATGATAGCTTTCTTCATTCTTAGATTCAGCTTGACTCTACTCCTGTGTGACCCTCTACCACCTTTATTGGCATCCTGATATTTGGTCATATCACTCATCCACTATACTGTAAAAGCTTTATTGCCAAAACTCCATATAGCGTCCAACCATGTTACCTGCAGCTTCTGATGCCCAGTGGAGGCCCAGAGTAGGCACCCATTAAGTATTTGTTAATTGAATGAGCTACTTCACTGGGATTTGTTTTTATAGACAGCAAGACAGGTTTATATATCCTGGTATAAAACAGATGATACATAGACAAACGTTGAGAATTTGGTTTGTTTTTTCTACTTTTTTTTGTGTGAAACAGGAAGCAAAGTAACACTTTGTATGAGTTTGCCTCTAAGAGTAGAAACAGCAGAGAAGACAGGGAGGGGGATCTTCTAAAAGCCTGATTTAATTTTAAAGTCTAATCCAGCTTCAGGCTTTCTTGTCTTAGTCTCTGGTCTAGGAAATGGATTGAGTCTAAAGTAGGACCCTTCAGTGTTTCACAGTGTAAACATACATCCAAATAAAGAAAAGACAGAATGGCTTCTATGAGAATAGAAAGGTCCATTTTCATAGTTGCATTTCTCCAAACACTATATTTTAGTAATTATTTGAGGAATAAACTTTGGCCTTGCAGTGTTCTAGAACAAAATGAGTGAGCACTCACAAGAGAATTTTATCTGAAGATTTAAATTACCCTGCTGTTCCCACAGTCTATACCATTGTGTTTAAAAAACTTAGTCAACTTATATAGAATTACAATAATAGCACCTAATCTTCTAGGCACTTTATACTTAAATAATTTCACTAATCCTACTAATTAGGCTGTGGACAAGGAGGACAGGTATTAATATTATCTTGATTTTTGAGTTTGAGCTCTAAGATAATATACGAGAGCTAAGATTTGTTAAGTCTCTGCATACACTGTCTCATTTAGTAATCAGGATAATCCAGTGAGTCTGTACTATTATCCCATTTTGATGATAACAACTCAGATTTAGAAAAATTAAGTATTATGTCCAAAGTGACACAACTAGTAAAAGGAAATGTTGGAATTCAGACCTAGTCTCATATTTGAACTTGTTGCTGTTTTCCACAATAGCTGAGAATTCCCTAGTAGTTTGATTATGTTGTTTTTGTTTTTCAAATCACCTCATCAGTGCTCCACCACACAATTAAAATAAAAATAATCTTTTGCATGACAATTTTAGCTAAAATAATTTTCTCTTTTTCAATGTTTTGTATTAAAAAGCCCTACCTTGCTTTTATCCCCCCTTCCTTTTCTGCCCATCTCCTCTTGTAAGATTACAAGAAAAATATATTCATAAATTGCTAGGTTGGTTCTAAGAATAACTGTAGATAAATCCAAGGTCTATTTTTATAACCAAAATATGGTACCAATGTTAATACTCCTTTTCTTTCTTTAAAGACATTTTGTGTTTGCCAAATATATAACCATCTTCTCATCCAAGAGGTGAGGCTTGGAGACAGGATTATTACTGGTGTCACTGCAGCTAGTAAGATTATCCTCCTTAGACTGTTTGGAATGTGAGGACCTATTGGTCTCTTATCTGCCTAGGAAAGAGTGTCAAATTGTTGAGTTACTAAGATTTTCATTTTCAAAGTTAAATCTGAAGGAACTTAGTATGCATTTTTGTGCTGTCTTATTTCCTAAGCAAGATTCAGTTCAGTTCAGTAGCTCAGTCGTGTCCGACTCTGTGACCCCATGAATCACAGCACGCCAGGCCTCCCTGTCCATCACAAACTCCCGGAGTTTACTCAAACACATGTGCATCGAGTAGGTGATGCATAATTGTTCTTAAATGTTCTATTTGGGACAATTTTGATTAAATAGTGACAAAGGAATCTAAAATAGAATCTATGTATCTATCGATATGTATAACTGGAGAAGGATGTGGCAACCCACTGCAGTATTCTTGCCTGGAGAATCCCATGGACAGAGGAGCCTGGCAGGCTATAATCCATGGGGTCTCAAGAGTTGGACATGGCGACTAAACCACCAACCACCACCACCACCATATATATAACTGAATACCTTTGCTGTATACTTGAAACTAATACAATGTTGCAAATTATATTAAAAAAAAACTGAGTATCTATTTGTGTCCCTTTTTTCAAACCAAGTAGCAAGTCTCATTAAAGTTAAACTAGAGAATAAAAAAGTCCATTATTATCATATTATGTGACCAAAAGATGAAACCCATAAGCCTCAAACTGATGTTTGGGTCATCATGCGTTTAGTTCAGTCTGCAGACTGTAGGGAGATTTTAGCTTTGTCATTTTTAAATTTGTGTTAATCCCACGCTAAGATCATCGAAACCCTAGAGTGGCCCTTGTGTTTATGTAGTAGCCAGGCCTTTCCACATAGTCGCGAGTACTGCAGTTACGCAGACTTTATGGTAAAATAGAAAATAGTCACTGAATGGCGTTTAGACTCAGTCAACCAGTATCACATGTGAAACATCCTGAATCCCAATAGAGGAAACTTTTACTTTTCTGGAAAAGAGAAATCAAAACCAAATATGAGAAGGAAGCTAACTTTTCACTTGCTGCCCTTAAATCTTTTTTATGATTAAAAAAATAATAACAACATGAGGTTTCCCCTCTTAACAAAATATTAAACATACAGTATAGTATTGTGAACTGCAAGTGCTGTGTGCAGACCTCTAGAATTTATCCATCTTGCTTGACTGATATTTTTTCCCCATTGAACTACCATCCCCTTACTCTGACAACTTTCATTTCACTTTCTACTTCTGAGTTGACTACTTTAAAGATGCCGTACAATCTAACTGGGAGGAAAAATTAAACAAGGCCCACAGACTATGTGCCTAAAAGCAACTCCCAGCAGAAAAGTACCCCAGACACCCGCACCCGCCAGCAACAAGCGGGGGTGGAACGGAGAGGAGCGGGCCGCATTGCTTAGGGTAAGGACCGGCCCGAAGACCCTGAGAGCAATCGGAGGGAGCTTTTTTAAACTGTGGGATAGCAAGGGTCAAAATTAAATGGCCCAAACACACTGCCGGCGGTTCGCAAAACAAAGGGACTGAGAAACTCCAGAGAAGAGCCGGCCCATCCCCGCTGGAGGTAGGAGGCAGGGGGGAGGGGAAAAGGGCAAACTCAGCCCCTGAGAAGCCACCCCCTCCCATACTGCAAACAGGCCTCCGGGTTCTATCTAACGACTTCCTGAGACCCGACTGGCAGCCGCGCTGGGGCCGCGGAGGGAAAAAGCGCGCGGTACCCTGGGAGAGTGCGCCCAAGCCTCTGGCTGCCTGAACCGCTCAGGCCGGGGAAGGCACAAAACGCAGGCGCAACCGAATCTGCGCTTTTGTGGAGTACCTGAAAACTGGAACCGCACTCAACGCAGGGCCCGCTCCATATAGAGCAGCCGGGAGCCTGAGCAGTGTAGACACCGAAAGCACAGACACCCGTGAGCGGGGCAAACCCAGTGTGGCCGGAACACGGTGAGCGCTATCCACACAGAGCGGTGTCTGTCTGCAGCACCCCACCCTCCCCGTAGAAGGACTGAACTGAACTAGAGAACCTAAATAAGAGATCACCTCCGCCCCCCTGTGTCAGGGCGGAAATTAGACACCGAAGAGACGGCAAACAGAAGCCAAATAAACAAAGGGAACCGCTTCAGAAAGGACCGGTGTAACAGATTAAAATCCCTGAAGGTAACACCGACTACACCGGAAGGGGCCTACAGATATCGAGAAGTGTCAGCTGGAAAGAGGAGCTATCTGAAATTGAACTGAACCTACGCTGACCACAAAAACTCCAGAGAAATTCCTAGATATATATATATATTTTTTTTTTTTAATTAAAAAAAAATTTTTTTCTTCTTTTTTTTTTATTTTTTCTCTATTATTTTCTTTTAAAATTCCCTATTACTCCCCATTACTCCTCAACTTTCATTTTCATATATTTTTACGATTTTTTTTAATTAGGGAAAAAAAATTTTTTTTTCTTTTTTTTTCTTTTTCTTGTTTTTCTCTCCTATTTTCTTTTAAAGTCCTCTAATACTCCTCTATTATTCCTTAATTTTCATTTTCATTTCACTATAACCTTGCCAAAAAAAAAAAGAGAGAGAGAAAACCTATTTTTAAACCGAACTTCATATACATTCCTAAATTTTTTTTGTTTGTTTTTGTTTTTAAATATTGTATTTCAAAGGGACTAACCTCTACACTAGATTTTAATCTTTGTTTTTCAGTAGCATGTGATATAAACTTTGGTCATTTAAGAATCCAATATTCAGTTCCCATTTCTATTCAGGAGTGTGGTGATTACTCTCCCACTTTTGACTCTCTGTTTTCTACCTCAGAACACCTCTATTTCCTCGTTTCCCCTTCTCTTCCCAATCCAACTCTGTGAATCTTTGTGGGTGTCTGGGCTTACAGAGAACACTTTGGGAACAGATAACTGCGTAGATCTGTCTCTCTCCTCTTGAGTCCCCTTTTTCTCCTCCTGCTCACCTCTATCTCCTTCCTCCCTCTCCTACTCTTCATGTAACTCTGTGAATCTCTCTGGTTGTCTCTCACGGTGGAGAATCTTTTCACCATTAACCTAGAAGTTTTATTATCAGTGCTGTATAGTTGGAGAAGTCTTGAGACTATTGGAAGAATAAAACTGAAATCCAGAGGCAGGAGACTTAAGCCCAAATCCTGAGAAAACCAGAAAACTCCTGACTACACGGAGCATTAAAGAATAAGAGATCATCCAAAAGCCTCCATACCTACACCAAAACTAACCACCACCCAAGAGCCAATAAGCTCCAGTACAAGACATACCACGCAAATTCTTTAGCAACGCAGGAACATAGACCTGAGTGTCAACATACAGGCTGTGAAAAGTCACACCTAACACATAGACCCATCGCAAAACTCATTGCTGGACACTCCATTGCATTCTAGAGGGAAGAAATCCAATTCCATGCACGAGAACGCTGACACAAGCTTCCCTAACCAGGAAACCTTGACAAACCAATCATCCAACCCCACCCACTGGGTGAAACCTCCACAATAAAAAGGAACCTCAGACCACAAGAATACAGAAAGCCCACTCCAGACACAGCAATCTAAACAAGATGAAAAGGCAGAGAAATACCCAACAGCTAAAGGAGCATGAAAAAAGCCAAGTCAAACAAAAGAGGAGGAAATAGGGAATCTACCTGAAAAAGAATTTAGAATAATGATAATAAAAATGATCCAAAATCTTGAAAACAAAATGGAGTTACAAATAAATAGCCTGGAGACAAAGATTGAGAAGATGCAAGAAATGTTTAACAAGGACATAGAAGAAATAAAAAAAGGTCAATTAAAAATTAACAATGAAATAAATGAGATCAACAACAATCTGGAGGGAACCATGAGTAGAATACCAGAGACAGAAGATAGGATAAGTGAGTTAGAAGATAAAATGGTGGAAATAAATGAAGCAGAGAGGAAAAAAGAAGAAAGAATCAAAAGAAATGAGGACAACTTCAGGGACCTCTGGGACAACGTGAAATGCCCCAACATTTGAATCATAGGAGTCCCAGAAGAAGAAGACAAAAAGAAAGGCCATGAGAAGATACTCGAGGAGATAATAGCTGAAAACTTCCCTAAAATGGGGAAGGAAATAGCCACCCAAGTCCAAGAAACCCAGAGAGTCCCAAACAGGATAAACCCAAGGTGAAACACCCCAAGACACATATTAATCAAATTAACAAATATCAGACACAAAGAACAAATATTAAAAGCAGCAAGGGAGAAACAACAAATAACACACAAAGGGATTCCCATAAGGATAACAGCTGATCTATCAATATAAACCCCTCAGGCCAGAAGGGAATGGCAGGACATACTTAGAGTAATGAAAGAGAATAACCTACAACCTAGATTACTCTACCCAGCAAGGATCTCATTCAGATATGAAGGAAAACTCAAAAGCTTTACAGACAAGCAAAAGCTGAGAGAATTCAGCACCACCAAACCAGCTCTTCAACAAATACTAAAGGATCTTCTCTAGACAGGAAACACAGAAAGGTGGTATAAATGTGAACCCCAAACAATAAAATAAATGGCAACGGGACCATAGCTATCAATAATGACCTTAAATGTAAATGGGTTGAATGCCCCAACCAAAAGACAAAGGCTGGCTGAATGGATACAAAAGCAAGACCCCTATATATGCTGTCTACAAGAGACCCACCTCAAAACAAGGGACACATACAGACTAAAAGTGAAGGGCTGGAAAAAATATTCCACGCAAATGGATACCAAAAGAAAGCAGGAGTCGCAATACTCATATCAGATAAAATAGACTTTCAAATAAAGGCTGTGAAAAGAGACAAAGATGGACACTACATAATGATCAAAGGATCAATCCAAGAAGAAGATATAACAATTATAAATATATATGCACCCAACATAGGAGCACCGCAATATGTAATGCAAACGCTAATGAGTATGAAAGAGGAAATTAATAGTAACACAATAATAGTAGGAGACTTTAATACCCCACTCACAACTATGGATAGATCAACTAAACAGAAAATGAACAAGGAAGCACAAACTTTAAAAGACACAATGGACCAGCTAGACCTAATTGACATCTATAGGACGTTTCACCCCAAAACAATCAACTTCACCTTTTTCTCAAGTGCACACGGAACCTTCTCCAGAATAGATCACATCCTGGGCCATAAATCTAGTCTTAGTAAATTCAAAAAGATTGAAATCATTCCAGTCATCTTTTCTGACCACAGTGCAGTAAGATTAGATCTCAATTACAGGAAAAAAACTATTAAAAATTCAAACATATGGAGGCTAAACAACACGCTTCTGAATAACCAACAAATCATAGAAGAAATCAAAAAAGAAATCAAAATATGCATAGAAATGAATGAAACTGAAAACAAAACAACCTAAAACCTATGGGACACTGTAAAAGCAGTGATAAGGGGAAGATTCATAGCATTACAGGCCTACCTCAAGAAACAAGAAAAAAGTCAAATAAATAACCTAACTCTACACCTAAAGCAACTAGAGGAGGAAGAAATGAAGAACCCCAGGGTTAGTAGAAGGAAAGAAATCTTAAAAATTAGGGCAGAAATAAATGCAAAAGAAACTAAAGAGATCATAGCAAAAATTAACAAAGCTAAAAGCTGGTTTTTTGAAAAAATAAACAAAATTGACAAACCATTAGCAAGTCTCATTAAGAAACAAAGGGAGAAGAACCAAATTAACAAAATTAGAAATGAAAATGGAGAGATCACAACAGACAACACTGAAATACAAAGGATCATAAGAGACTACTACCAGAAGCTCTATGCCAATAAAATGGACAACTTGGAAGAAATGGACAAGTTCTTAGAGAATATAACTTTCCAAAACTGAACCAGGAAGAAATAGAAGATCTTATCAAACCCATCACAAGCAAGGAAATCGAAACTGTAATCAGAAATCTTCCAGCAAACAAAAGCCCAGGACCAGATGGCTTCACAGCTGAATTCTACCAAAAATTTAGAGAAGAGCTAACACCTATCTTACTCAAACTCTTCCAGAAAATTGCAGAAGAAGGTAAACTTCCAAACTGATTCTATGAGGCCACCATCACCCTAATTCCAAACCCAGACAAAGATGCCACAAAAAAAGAAAACTACAGGCCAATATCACTGATGAACATAGATGCAAAAATCCTTAACAAAATTCTAGCAAACAGAATCCAACAGCATATTAAAAAAATCATATATCGTGACCAAGTGGGCTTTATCCCAGGAATGCAAGGAATTCTTTAATATCCGCAAATCAATCAATGTAATACACCACATTAACAAATTGAAAGATAAAAGCCATATGATTATCTCAATAGATGCAGAAAAAGCCTTTGACAAAATTCAACATCCATTTATGATTAAAACTCTCCAGAAAGCAGGAATAGAAGGAACATACCTCAACATAATAAAAGCTATATATGACAAACCCACAGCAAGCATCACCCTCAATGGTGAAAAATTGAAAGCATTTCCCTTGAAATCAGGAACAAGACAAGGGTGCCCACTCTCACCACTACTATTCAACATAGTTTTGGAAGTGTTGGCCACAGCAATCAGGGCAGAAAAGAAGTAAAAGGAATACAGATAGGAAAAGAAGAAGTGAAACTCTCTCTGTTTGCAGATGACATGATCCTCTACATAGAAAACCCTAAAGACTCTACCAGAAAACTACTAGAGCTAATCAATGAATACAGTAAAGTTGCAGGATATAAAATTAGCACACAGAAATCTCTTGCATTCCTATATACTAACAATGAGAAAACAGAAATTAAGGAAACAATACCATTCACCATTGCAAGAAAAAGAATAAAATACTTAGGAGTATATCTACCTAAAGAAACAAAAAACCTATACATAGAAAACTATAAAACACTGATGAAAGAAATCAAAGAGGACACAAACAGATGGAGAAATATACCGTGTTCATGGATTGGAAGAATCAATATTGTCAAAATGGTTATACTACCCAAAGCAATCTATAGATTCAATGCAATCCCTATCAAACTACCAACGGTATTTTTCACAGAACTAGAACAAAAATTTCACAATTTTTATGGAAATACAAAAAACCTCGAATAGCCAAAGTAATCCTGAGAAAGAAGAATGGAACTGGAGGAATCAATCTGCCTGACTTCAGACTCTACTACAAAGCCACAGTCATCAAGACAGTATGGTACTGGCACAAAGACAGAAATATAGATCAATGGAACAGAATAGAAAGCCCAGAGATAAATCCACGAACCTATGGACACCTTATCTTCGACAAAGGAGGCAAGGATATACAATGGAAAAAAGACAACCTCTTTAACAAGTGGTGCTGGGAAAACTGGTCAACCACCTGTAAAAGAATGAAACTAGAACACTTTCTAACACCATACACAAAAATAAACTCGAAATGGATTAAAGATCTAAATGTAAGACCAGAAACTATAAAACTCCTAGAGGAGAACATAGGCAAAACACTCTCCGACATAAATCACAGCAGGATCCTCTATGACCCACATCTCAGAATTTTAGAAATAAAAGGAAATATAAACAAATGGGACCTAATGAAACTTAAAAGCTTTTGCACAACAAAGGAAACTATAAGCAAGGTGAAAAGACAGCCCTCAGATTGGGAGAAAATAATAGCAAATGAAGCAACAGACAAAGGATTAATCTCAAAAATATACAAGCAACTCCTCCAGCTCAACTCCAGAAAAATAAATGACCCAATCAAAAAATGGGCCAAAGAACTCAACAGACATTTCTCCAAGGAAGACATAGAGATGGCTAACAAACACATGAAAAGATGCTCAACATCACTCATTATCAGGGAAATGCAAATCAAAACCACAATGACGTACCATTATACACCAGTCAGGATGGCTGCTATCCAAAAGTCTACAAGCAATAAATGCTGGAGAGGGTGTGGAGAAAAGGGAACCCTCTTACACTGTTGGTGGGAATGCAAATTAGTACAGCCACTATGGAAAACAGTGTGGAGATTTCTTAAAAAGTTGGAAATAGACCTGCCATATGACCCAGCAATCCCACTTCTGGGCATACACACCGAGGAAACCAGATCTGAAAGAGACACATGCACCCCAATGTTCATCGCAGCACTGTTTATAATAGCCAGGACATGGAAGCAACCTAGATGCCCATCAGCAGACGAATGGATGAGGAAGCTGTGGTACATATACACCATGGAATATTACTCAGCCATTAAAAAGAATTCATTTGAATCAGTTCTAATGAGATGGATGAAACTGGAGCCCATTATACAGAGCGAAGTAAGCCAGAAAGATAAAGACCATTACAGTATACTAACACATATATATGGAATTTAGAAAGATGGTAACGATAACCCTATATGCAAAACAGAAAAAGAGACTCAGATGTATAGAACAGACTTGTGGACTCTGGGAGAAGGCGAGGGTGGGATGTTTCAAGAGAACAGCATCGAAACATGTATATTATCTAGGGTGAAACAGATCACCAGCCCAGGTTGGGTGCATGAGACAAGTGCTCGGGCCTGGTGCACTGGGAAGACCCAGAGGGATCGGGTGGAGAGGGAGGTGGGAGGGGGGACCGGGATGGGGAATACATGTAAATCCATGGCTAATTCATTTCAATGTATGACAAAAACCACTGCAATGATGTAAAGTAATTAGCCTCCAACTAATAAAAATAAATGGAAAAATTAAAAAAAAAAATAAAGATGCCGTAAAAGTGGAATCAGGAGTGTGTGTCCTTCTATAAAAGGCTTATTTTCCTTAATGTTCTCAAGGTGCATTCATATTATGTCACATGATATGATTTCCTACTTTTTGAAGAATGACTATTATTCCTTTGTCTGGATATACCACATTGCTTTGTTTATCTGACATTTAGGTTATTTCTGCTTCATGGTTGAGTGAATAATGTGGTGATCACATAGATCAATATAGAAGTGAAAATATCTCCATGAGATCCTGTTTTCTACTCTTTTGGATAAACTCCCAAAAGTGGGATTGCTGGATTATACGATCATTGTATTTTTAGTTTTTTGAGGAATTTGATATTTTTTTCTGTAGCAGCCTCCATTGCACAAGCATTCCAGTTTCTCCAATGCCTTTTCAATGCTTGTTATTTTGATTTTTTTTTCTTAATGGACATCCTAACAGGTGTGAGGTGATATCTCATTATAGTTTTATAGTTTTGATTTGCATTTCCCTGATGATTAGTGATGTTGATCATCTTTTCATAAATCTTTCATTTATACATCTTCTTGGAAAAAATGTCTGTTCAAGCCCCTTTTCCATTTTTAATTGAGTTATTTCACATTGCTGTTTACCGTCTTTTCATTTCATTAAATGACTCTATAATTTCGTTTAATGCTGATCTAGAATCCGTGAACTTTCTCAGTTTGTGTTTATCTGGGAAAATCTGTATCTCATCTTATACTTGAAGAACATCTTTAATTTTTGATCATATACATAGTTAGAGCCTCTATGATAATTTAAAAGAATAATTTTATCTTTTCACTATCAACACATTGTCACAATAAAGTTATTCTCTTTTTTCTGATTTTCCTTAGTAATAATATACAATGTTGTTCTTTTTCCTAACATATTGACTATTTCAAATACATTTATTGCTGTAGTAGTTATATCCTTAATAGATAAATCAAAACATCACTTATTTTTATATAATGATATATCAGATTAAATAAACAACTAAACATTGCTCTCCCATTTAAGGTCTCTTTTCATGGCACATCTTTTGTCCAAGTCTTCAGAGAGAACACAACTTAAGGGATTTCTGCATGTTTAAGTAGCCTTTAGGATGGTATGTGCTGAGTCGCTTAGTTGTGTCTGACTCTTTGTGACCCTATGGACTGTCGCCCCCTAAGCTCTTTTGTCCATGAGCATTCTCCTCGGCAAGAATACTGGAGTGGGTTGCCATGCCCTCCTCCAGGGGATCTTCCCAACTCAGGGATCGAACTGGGGTCTCCTGCACTGCAGGTGGATTCTTTACCAGCTGAGCTACTAGGATAGGATATTCAGATAAAAATACAGAAGATATTCATACCAAAAATATCTGTTGTTTATCTGACATTCAAAATGAACTTGGCGTCCTTCATTTTTCTTGCTAAATAGGTCAGATCTGCTTTGGAAAGCTCCTGAGACTTAGCTCATCCATTGGGAATTAAGAGGAGGAGCACCAAAAACAACTTGATTCTTTCTTATTGAGGATATGAGTTACTCCCACTAGACCCAAATCTGAGGATAAAGTGAGATTTATAATGAAACAGGCACTATTATAAATTCACAACGTGCCAGGCAATGCTAAGCTTTTAACAAGAATTTCAGCACCTAATCCTTCCAACTACTCTGCCTTGAAAGTAGGAAAATTACAATTTAGAGGTTAATTTGCCAAAAGCTACACCTGCCACCAGGATTCTGAACCAGGCTGACATTACCCAGAGCCTGTGGGCTTACTCCCAGTGTGATCTTGGAAGGCTAAGTGCAAGGTCCCTGTGACATAGTCTGTGGTGACTTGTTTCATGATCTGAGATAAACAACCATGATAATGGAAATATGATATTTATGGAACTTTCCTTCAATCATCAATTAATGAGTACCCCTGTGTCAGACACTGTTCTATGTACAAAGTGTAAAATGGTAAACAACACCTACAAAATCCCTCTTCTTTTCAATATGCAACAAAATGCATAATATTCTGAGAGAAACCTCTGCAGCAATTGTGGATCAAAGATATTAATAATACAAATTCCTTCTAACAGGTGAACATGCTTATTATCTCTGAACTTGCAGCTGTTCAGATGACAGGAAAATGTAAATCTGCACATCTTGAAAGTTATCACAGAAAGGAGAATAAAATGAATTTCCCGAGTTTGGCTGCTCACAAATACAAAGAATGGGAAAATTTCCACTTACACATAACAAGAGTTTCATAATCTGTGATGGCCTATTTTGTAAGCTGAGCTACACCAATATTTATGTATGTGAATGAAACAAAACTTTTTCATTCAAGTTTATTTGAGATGCTATGCTAATAAATTACAAGGTGGGTCTTATTTTTATTACTCAGCTAACTCTCATATTCTGTAATCTATAAAAGAATTATTTCCGAACCTCTGAATTTTATTGATTGTTGTTCAGTCCCTGAGTTCTGTCCAACTCTTCGTGACCTCATGGAGTATAGCATGCCAGGCTCCTCTGTCCTCCACTATCTCCCAGATTTTGCTAAAATTCATGTCCATGTCCACTGAGTTGGTGATGCTATCTCATCTCATTCTCCACTCCCCTTTCTCCTTTTGCTTTCAATCTTTCTCAGCATAAGGGTTTTTTCAATGAGTTGGCTCTTCAGATCTGGTAGCCAAAGTATTGGAGCTTCAGCTTCAGCAATAGTGCTTCCAATGAATATTTAGGGTTGATTTCCTTTAGGACTGACTGGTTCGATCTCCTTGCTGTCCAAGAACTCTTCTGCAACATTACAATTCAAAAGCATCAATTCATCAATGCTCAGCCTTCTTTATGACCCAACTCTCATGTTCATACATGACTACTGGAAAATACATAGCTTTTACATTTGTCGGTAAAGTGATGTCTCTGTTTTTTGTTTGTTTGTTTGTTTGTTTTTTAATAAGCTTGATAAGCTGTCTAGGTTTTTCATAACTTTCCTTCCAAAGAGCAAGCATCTTTGAATTTCATGGTTGCAGTCACTGTCTGAATTGACTTTGGAGCCCTCCAAATAAAACCTGTCACTGCTTTCACTTTTTCCCCTTCTATTTGCCATTAAGTGATAGGATCAGATGCTGTGATCTTAGTTTTTTTTTTCATGTTGAGTTTCAGCCAGCTTTTTTACTCTCCTCATTTATAGGCTCTCTAGCTCCGTTTCCCTTTCTGCCATTAGAATGGTATCATCTGCATATCTGAGGTTGTTGATATTTCTTTCCGCAATCTTGATTCCAGCTTGGAGTTGCTCCAGCCTGGCATATTGCATAATGTACTCTGCATAGAAGTTAAATAAGCAGGGTGACAACATACAGCTTTGCCATGCTTCTTTCCCAATTTTGAACCAGTCTGTTGTCCCATCTCCGGCTTTAACTGTTCCTTCTTGACCCACATACAATTTTCTCAGAAGACAGAGAAGGTAGTCTAGTACTCCCGTCTTTTTAAGAATTTTCCACGGTTTGTTGTGATCCACACAGTCAAACGCTTTAGTGTAATTTGAATCAGAAGTAGCTGTTTTCTTGAATTCCCTTGCTTTCTCCATGATACAACAGATGTTAGAGATTTGATCTCTGGTTCCTCTGCCTTTTCTAAATCCAGCTTGCACCTCTGGAAGTTCTTGGTTCACATACTGCTGGAGCCTAGCTTGAAGGATTTGGAGTGTAACCTTGCTAGCAAGTGAAATGGGTGCAATTGTATAGCAGTTGGAATATTCTTTGGCATTGCCCTGTTTTAGGATTGGAGTGAAAACTGACCTTTTCCAGTCCTGTGGCCACTGTTGAGTTTTCCGCATTTGCTGACATATCAAATGCAGCACTTAAACAGCAACATCTTTTAGGATTTGACAGAGCTCAGCTGGAATTCTGTCACCTCCACTAGCTTTGTTTGTTGTAATGCTTCTTAAGGCCCACTTGACTTCACACTCCAGGACAACCAGGTCCAGGTGAGCGACCATACCATGTGGTTGTCTTGGGCATTAAGAGTTTTTTGTATAGTTCTTGTGCATTTTCTTGCCACCCCTTCTTAATCTCTTGTGCTTCTGTTAGGTTCCTACCATTTCTGTCCCTTGCAATCTCCAGTTTTCTTAAGGAGATCTCTAGTCTTTCCCATTTTATTGTTTTCCTCTATTTTTTTGCATTGTTCATTTAAGAAGCCTTTTTAAAATCTCTCCTTGCTATTTTTCTAGAACTCTGTATTCACTTGGGTATGTCTTTCCCTTTCTCCCTTGCCTTTCATTTCCCTTCTTTGCTCAGCTATTTGTAAAACCTTTTCAGAAAACCACGTTGCTTTCTTGCATTTCTTTTTTCTTTGTAATGGTTTTGGTCACTGCCTTCTGTACAATGTTACAGATCTTCTTCAGGCACTCTGTCTCTCAGACCTAGTCCCTTGAATCTAGTTGTCACCTCCACTGTATAATCTTAAGGGATTTGATTTAGGTCATACCTGAATAACATAGTTGTTTTCCCTACTTTCTTTCATTAAAGCCTGAATTTTGTGATAAGGAGCTCATGATCTGAGCCACAGATCTTGGTCTGTGTGTTAATTCCTCTTTGCATCTATGAGTAGGATGATTGTATCATTCATTGTCCAAATTAGGTGTGGTATAAAAATTAGGGCACCACAGATCCTGAAAGGAAGAGCTACGAATTATTAAGCCTGGGTAAAAACAGAGCAGGGATTGTCAAAAACAAGCCACATTTGTAGTCCATTCATTTCCCCCTCAGAAATGTCAAAGATTATCTCAAGGTTTTGTAATCTAATTAGCACTAGTGACTTTTTCCTTAGTGGGAAAACAAGAGGGCATGGTACCCTAGACCTTCTATCATGATTTGCCACAGTAGGTTTATGGCACTATCAGTTGTAATCAGAGCTAAAAATACAACAAAAGTGAAAATTCTTCCTTGTGGTAATAATCATGTATCCTTCTCTGGAGATACAAACAAAATGCACCTGCTGTGTAAAAAAAGGTAAAGAAGATGAAAATCAATCACTACTGAATAGTTAACAGTGAAATATGTAAAACTTGTCATCTGTTACTACTGCTGATCTCAGTCTTTTTATCTGCACCTTTATTTATGCAATGGTTTCAATGCCTGGAAATCCCTTAGTAGCAGTTTACCATATTACTCTCACAGAAACTCATCACCAGGCTATTCTTTTCTCTTTTTCTTGCTGAAGTTTAGCATTGTCAACTTGATTCCATTTTCCTTGTGTTTACATGCAAATAGATTGTTAGAGTGTAACGACACTTAACATTAGGGCCACATGTCCTGACTGCCTTGAACACACGGAAAAACTACCTTGAAAATAATGTAACCTCTTTTGCTTAATGTCTAACTCTGGGGTTGCCTTTCTTCTCCTTTGGTTGGAGTTCTATAGAAAATTATAGATTCCTTATGTACCAATCTGCCATCATGTACACATATCCTAAAGTAAGAGTCAGCTTTAAGAGTCAAAGATCTATTACATATAAGAATGCCCGCAGGCTTATTTGCAAATACAGTTGTCCTTTAAAAATATGTTGTATTTAATAAACATGCTCTATTCTTCCCCGCAAATCAATAAAACCAAGAGGAAGAGAGAATGATTTCCAGATAAGTTAAAAAATTTATCTACTTTTCATTTATTAAAAGACTTTTACATTAGGGTATTGGGAAGAATAGGATAAAGCAAAAGTCATATAAAAAGAGAAGAACATTTTAAAGTCAAATTCACAGTAGAGTAAATTAGTTGGAATTTAACTTTCTGTGTTTTTTCTTCTAAACACTCACTTCACAACCATTAGTTGATTCTATATTTCTACATATATAAAGGCTAGTGTGCTTCTCTAATTTTTCCCCTCTGAGTAATAGTACTGTGCAAATTTTCCTAAACATTTCAAGTCATATTGAAAATCTGATTAACACAGCATATTGATCAGGTTGCACTTTGGAAAAAGACACGTGTAGGAAAAGCAAGCCGTATTTAAATATAATCTCTTTCCAAGATACTTAAAGAGTTTTCGGAACTTAGAAAAATCACTGACAGTTCACAGTATTTCTTTAAGGTAAGTACACATCATTATTATTGTTATATCAGTGAGAAATAAAGACGGAAGTTTAAGGGGAGGTACAGATCAGTAAAATAAGGTGGAGAATAAAAATATTGCTCAGAGAGCCAGGAACCAAAGCCACAGCTACACAACTACATACAATATGAAAAATTCTAGTGGAAATATAAAAAGTAAAAGAATAATCCAGCATGCAAAATTATATGTCACATAATAATTTTCAGATTTTCCACTAAAGCAAACTGTTTCTTTTCCCACATATGAGAAAGATATTAATCCATTTTAAACCTTAAAAATAGACCAGATGTATTCAAATCACTTTTGAAAATAGATATAATTTTTTTCTGTAGCATCAAAAGTACAGCTTTGAAAATTACTTCTCTGTGACTAACGGTGCGAAGAGGGAATGCAAACATTAAATGGTTCATTTTGTCACTAGCTTGAAAACAGGCAATTCTGCGGGCAGGCGATTCCCTGGGGGAAGGGTTGGTTTAAGGAGTCGCCACTGGAGCACCCAGCTCACTTGGCACTTGTTCCTGAAACTAATCTGCTTGAAAGCTGATTGGCCATTATGTTGTAGCCCCAGGCCATCAAATAACAACTGAATACTGCTGTCAGCAAAGTCTCATTTTCAAATTTATTTAAACCACAAAAAAGGTAACCCATTTCTCCCACTCAACAACCAACCTCTGGCAATCAGCAGTCTGTTTTTTTTTCTGTGAGCCTGGTATTTATTAACTTGCTTGTTTACAGATTCCACATACAAGGGTGATTGATATACAGTATTTTTCTTCCTCTGACTTATTTCAGTTAGCAAATGTTGCTGTAAATAGTGAGATTTCATTCATGTTATGTCTGGATAATATTCCATTATGTATATATGTAATATATACATATATGTACATGTATTCTACCTATATATATACACAATATATGTGTGTGTGTGTGTGTGTGTGTGTGTACATATTTACATATCACAATTCCTTTCTGCATTCATCCCTCAATGGGCACTTCAGTTTTTCCATACCTTGGCTGTTGTAAACAACGTTGCAATAAATATGGTGGTACAGATATCTTTTCGAGTTAGTGTTTTCATTATCTTCAAATAAATACCCAGAGGTAGAAATTTTGGATTGTGTGATAGCTCTACTTTAAAATTTTTGAGGAACCTCCTTACTGCTGTTCATAGTGACTGCACTAATTTACATTCCCACTGTCAGTGTATGAGGGTTGCATTTTCTCTATATCCTCGCCAATGGTTGTTATTTTTTTCCTTTTTGATAAAAGTCATTCTGACAGATGTGAGGTGATAATTCATTGTGGTTTTTACTTGCATTTCCCTGATGATTAGTGATGTAGAACATCTTTTCATGCACTGTTGACTATCTGTATGTGTTCTTTGGAAAAATGTCCATTCAGATATTCTGCCCGTTTTTAAAACAGTTTTTTCAGTTGAGTTATTTGTGTGTTTTGGAAATTAGCCCCTTATCAGATACATAATTTGCAAATTTTTTTCTCTCATTCAATGAGTTGCCTTTTTCATTTATTAATGCTTCCTTTTGCCATGCGGAAGCTTTTTAGTTTGATGTTTATTTTTGCTTGTTTTGCTTTCAGTATTGGTGTCAATTTTTTAAAAATGGTCATCAAGACCTGTGCCAAAGAGCTTACCACCTATATTTTCTTCTAAGTGTATTATGGTTTCAGGTCTTACATTCAAGCTTTTAATCCATTTTGAGTTAATATCTGTGTATTGCATAAGACAGTAGTCCAGTTTTATTCTTTGCATGTGGCTATACAGCTTTCTCAACACCATTTATTGAACAGACTTTCTCTATTGCATAATCTTGCCTCTTTTTTCTTAAACTAGTTGACCATGTGTGTGAAGGTTTATTTCTGGGCTCTCTGTTCTATTCCATTGCTCTATGTATCTGTTTTTATGCCATACCATACTGTTCTAATCACTATAGCTTTGTAAAATATTTTGAATCAGAGAGTATGATGCTTTCAGTTTTGGTCTTTCTCAAGATTACTTTGGCTATTTTGGATATTTTATAGTTCCATACAAATTTTAGCATTGTTTGTTTTATTAATATTTCTGCGAAAAATTCTATTGGAATTTTGTTAGAGATTGCATTGAATCTGTACATTGCTTTTGGTAGTATTGACATTTTAGCAGTATTATTTCTTCAAATCCATGAGCATGAAAATATATCTTTTTATTTTTTTGTGTCTTTTTCATTTTTTTAAATATATTTTAGTTTTCAAAGTACATGCCTTTCATCTCCTTGGTTAAATTTATTCTTAGATATTTTATCATTTTTAATGCAATTGTAAGAGGAGTTGTTTTCTTCACTTCTCTTTCTAAAAGTTTATTATTAGCAGCATCTCTTTTATTCAAAGCAATATAAAAATCTTTCCAATCAAATCATTTAGAGAGATATTTCCAATAATATTACTTTATATTTTTTAATAAAAATCAAATAGTATGTGCTAGTAAGCATAATTCAATCACAAAAGTTTTACATAGTCTTATTTTTAAAACTACTTAAAATTTTCAAAATACATACATTATTTTTGTTGCAGAGAACGGGGACAAAGTGAGTAATAAAATACTTTTAGCCATAAAATATATATTACATTAAAACAGAAGTCCATTAAGGAAGCAGAATGTGAATATCACTTCAAAAAAAAAGCAAAGGACCAAGTAAACTTTCCAGCTGTTAAGGAAGAGCTTACAATGTATTTTTAAAATAGCTGTTGGTGAGTATGAAACTATGATTCTTAGATCTCATAAGATACATTTATAAAAGAGTTTTAACAGATTTATATTAAAATCTCAACATTTATAATACAGTGGAAAGCATACATTTGTATTTTAAAAATCTAATCATGTATTTTAGAGGTCAGCATAAAGGGTGTAAAGGGAAACATATCAATATTCTCTCAAAATTCCATGAGGCCATGCTCAAGCAAAAACAAAGTTTGCATAGCACTACTAGAGGCAGTGTCTGACTTAGTACAGCTATATAAATGATCCAAATAATATGAATCCTGAACAGAGATCTGGGACTGCATATTGAGTTTTTCTGTTATCAATGAATATAATGAGATAATTTCCAGTCTTTCCAGGTGTTCTGTGTTTTGCAGACAAAGGCTGGGAAAATCCAGGAGAAAAAGCCTAAGCTCCCAATTCACAGAGATAATCTTGAACTTTTCATCTTCAGGTCTTATATGGGAAATTTACCGAACATTGTAATTAATGTGTTTCACAGCTGAATAAATTCTCTCCCAAGACTTTCAATTTACACATTGAAGATCAATTTCCTCAGCAATCCAATATTTTAACCTTTAGTCATGAACATGAGAAATGTGTCCAAGGTACTAGCTTTGATGATACAAAGGAATTCTTGTACAACAAATATTTAGCTTCCTCAAAAGAGTCCTCTTAAATTAAATTATCTAATTTAAAATAACGTGTAAAACTTATCAAAATTGAATCACTAACTTTGAGTTATATGTCTTAAGGCAAATAAAAATAAATTATTTGAAAATGTGGTATTATAAGCATAATTCAATTCTTAACATAATTTTTATTTATAAATATTATAAAAAGCTTCTCTTAAACATTTTATAAGTTAGCACCTTAATAGCCTACTCATCTATCTTCCCACAGCTAATCTTTTCTTCCACTCACCCAGTCTAAGTCAAGGGAATCACAAGCTGGATAGTATCACTTCTCTACTGAAAACATGTTAATAGTTTCTAATAAACCCCAGATCCCTGACTGAGACCTGAAGAACCTGCATGGTCTGGTTTGCCTTAGCTCTTCAACTTCCCTTGTTCCAGGCGGCAGGCTTGCTTTTCTTTCAGCACAGATAACAAACATCCAGAATCCCGAACACCTTTTGCTACACTAAATCAGTCCCCCTCATCACTTCCCACCCTTGCTCCTCAGCTTGCTATCTCCAGCTTTATAGCTTTATCTCTATGTTAATCTCAAGAACCCTTTCCTAGGAAGGTCTCTGAGAATCTCTTTTGTGATGCTATTGTTTCCTCTGTCATTTTAAGCCAAGACACACATTCAGTTGCTTATTTGTATTTATCTGTGCCTCTTGATGGACTAGATCAACCTGCTTCCTATGTCTTGTATATGCAGAGTCTCAGCATAACACCTGAAGGTATGTGGTAAGTGAGCATGGTGAGTGAATAGAAGCACCTTGTGGATTACTGAGCCCCACAGGCATGGAAAGTGTATACCACCTAGAATAGATTACACACATAACACCCTCATGCACACAGAATCACTGATGTACTGAAAGACTGCATATGAAACATGATCATCAAAATATGTAAAAGTTAACCTTTGACAGGAGGCTTTTTCTGTATTTACACTTATATAAACATTTAATTAAAAATTAGGCATCAAAGCTTTGTTGACCATATGTACTTACCACATTCTCAGCAGTCTTTAACACCTTCACTATTTCCCATACAAACTAAGTTATGTTTGAGGCACATTTATGTTTTTCTGTGTGTGTGTGTGTGTGTGTGTGTGTGTGTGTATACATATATATACACATATATATGTATACACATTTCACCAATTACCACTCATCATCCTGGTCAGGTTAGTTTTCTTTCAACACTCCATAAAAGATTTTTATTTTTTCCTTAGAGACTTTTTTTTTCAGTTATATTTTATTTCCTATAGAACCAAAATACAAAACTTTGGCAAGACTAGTATTAATGGCATTAACACTTTTGGGTACCCCATTTTCCACATTATGTTTAAATACAGAAAAGTTTAAATATAGAAATCTAAAGAAATATAAACCATTTAATCGAGACATTCTCCAGAATTAACTCCCTTAAAATTTGGAAATGAGCAAAAGTGAACTAATTTAGAAATTATTTTTCTATAAATTTTTAAAAGGAGAAAATGATAGTTGACAAAACAAGGTGTTTATTACAAGAAAAATTCTTTTTTCTCAAAGATTTCCAAATTAGAGGGATACAAATATATTTTGAAACTAATAGTTACTGTGTATACAAATTCTTTTGTGCATGATTAAATAAAAGATCAAGAAAATCAGTAATGCTTTCATTAGAACAATGTATATTCAAAAAAATATAACAAGGGAAGATGATTATTCACAAAACACTTCTTAAAAGTTATCGAAAATAAATAAATAAAACTAGTTGAAGCATAAAAGGTCAAACTATTTGGACTTGACTCACAACTATATTCTCTTTATTCTTCTGACCACCTTAAGATCAAAAAACACTATTTTAAGTACTTTTCTAAGCTAGAGAAATTTATAAAAACCCAACCATGACACTCTTGCATCCTTTGTTCTTTAAAGATATATTTTAATAAAAGAATTACCTATATTTTATATGTTAACTTTTAATTTTTGAGTGAGACAAATTAATATAATTTGCTAATTTATACTTAAATGATAATATAAAACTAAAGGTCTTATAAATGCATCTCTTTAGTGTTTGGATAAATTTTATGTCATCAATTCTGTTTTTTTTAATTATATTAATTCTAGTATTTTTGGTCATATGAAATTAGTACAAAATTCCACTGGAGTTGTTTTTTCTCTTCCACACCTTCCCAGGCTCCTTTAGCTCAGCCTGACTTGCCTGTCCTTAGGAGTTGGGAATTCAGTGTAAGCCTATTATGATCACAATGTGGAAGGAGGGTGGGGGGGCTTCCTGAGGGCAGAGGGTTTTGTCATTACTGGCCCCCAGCATCCTGAGCACTTTCTGGCACCAAATTGCACTCAGTAAACTTATGAACAAATAAATGGAATTGACAGTAAATTATCTTGCATATCTCCAAAGTATTTCAAGCCTCTTTTGTTAACTTTCCCAAATATATCACAAATTCCTCTTCAGACATGCCAACACTTAACAAGTTTGGATCTGCACGCCTGGGCTTTTTTCCTCCAAGCTCTGGTCCTGCCAATTGAACAACTAATTCCAGATGAATGGAATTCTCTGGGTCAACGTGCCCTGCTGACCCGCTAGGCTTCACAAGTATGAATAGTTGAAAGAGTAGCACTTTGTTTGCACTTAATACTCTTTAAAGCAGTGGAATAAATATCAGTGATACTCACATTTTAATATAAATAAAGATATAAATCAGAAAATAAATCTTAAGGGATGCATTTTGCCCTTTTGCCAGAATTCTGTGATTAATGTCAAAAGTTTTTACACAATGTTGAAGTTTGTGTGAAGTTTGATTTTAAGAAAGTATTTCACTGTTGCACCTGTAAGTTACAGAACACTCTACATGAACGCTTTCTCAGGACCACTGACCCTGACTCTCAGCTCCAAGGAAAGCCCTCCTTTTCCGGCTGCAGGGAGTATCTGCAGAGGTCAGGGCCAATGACCACCCTGCCCTTCTGGCCCCTTTCCCCTCGGGAGCCTATAATTACCAGCTTACTCTCCTTATCCCACTTCATCACACTCTTCCTGCTAATTCCTTGCACCTACATCTATACATCTTCTGTGCACTGATGACTTTTTCTTCTCAGTTAATGATTTTTTATTTTTAAAGTAGAGAATTCGTGGGTTTTTGAAAATTTGATCTCCTAGTATTAAAAAGGAGGGAAAGATGAAAACAAATAACAGACTACAAAATGATTTTCCTGCATGTAGAGAACTATAAAGTGATTTTCCTCCAAATTATTGGGCTAGCCAAACTACTTGTTAGGAATTTACTGGACATCCCACAGAAACCTGAACGAATATTTTGGCCAACCCAATCTCTGTTTTATTTTTTTAAGTTGTTTTAACAGATAAACTTCATTGTTCTACCTCCAACACTATGTTTTAGCACATTCCTTCTGGTCTCTGAACCTCAGTGCTACAAAAAGTTTACTTTGAGGAAAATTAAATAAGAAAGTTTCCTAATGAACCAGCCCAATCACCTCAGCAGCTTTTATTTTTTAACTTGTTATTTTATCAGCTTTGTTACAGAAGCCAAAAAAAGTGTTTGAAGCAAGGAATTCACATGCCTCATTGCTGTATAACAACCTTACTATTACATTGTACTTTTAGTTTGCAATCTTGCACAATATGCTATCAAAAAAGACTGATTTACTGATTTAATTTCTAAGGTGCATAATGATAAGGCACCTTAGAAATTCTTATAGCAAAAACGCATAATATTCTTTTTCCACTTGGGGAGAAAATTGCATGTATGATTTCTTTTCAATATTTGAAATATTTTCATTCCATATCTACAAAATATGAGTACTAGTTTTGCAAATGCTTGCTTCAAAATCCTCAATCATTATTTACTTAAAAGATAGCTCTAAAGATATAGAAATTTTAGGGACCATGATTAATCAGGGCAAGAGTTCACACAAGTATTTACTTGATTCTTCTGTCTTTCTCTCTCTATCTCTTTCTTTCTCTCTCTTTCATCAAAGCCAGGGCATGTCAGGTTTGACGTGGCAGTTGTCCAGAGGGATTTGCTCCCAATTATTTTGATCTAATGTTCTTTGTCTCTGTGATGACAAAGAAATAGCATGTTTTTCATCAAAGGCAGGAAATGCATTATTCTTTCTTTGATCTCTAAAGGGGAATTCTTAAGTAGAAAGGTGAGAGGATGGCCCTTAAGACTTTTAAATGCTCTAATCTGAAAATAAATAAACTAATCTTAAGTGAAAAGTTAGACGCTTCTAAAAGCCCAACTCCAAAATAATAGGCCCTGATTTTATATTAACCTTTAAGTCACAATGACTCCGCCTCTTTTGAACAACTCTATATCTCTGAGTCCCAGACTGAGGATACTTTAATCATTTGGAAGCCTGATGCCATATTTTTAGCTTGAAAATAAATAAATAAGATTCTGAAACACAATTTTGTATCTTAAAGAGTTATCTATATGGTCAAGTCCCTTTCTCTTCATCTTAGCTCATGGTGTGTTTGAACAACCCTGACTGAACCATCATCATCTGTATCTTTTCTCCTTCTCCTTTTTAAGTCCCCTTCAGTTCTGAACATCATACTCACTTCTCCAGTCAGTTCACTGGAGGTCTGATATCCAGTTATCTATTTTCCTTTTTCATTATGTGTGTATATGTGTGTGTTTGAAAGGATATCTGTGTGTCTCTCCCTCTTTTGAAACATGTGAATATTAACAATAATTCACTTATTGAGTGCACTCTCCTCCTCTCAATTCAATTTCATCACCACATAAAAACTAGGTATGATCTGGGGACTTCCCTGGCAGTCCAGTGGTTAGGGCTCCAAGCTCCCAACGCAAGGAGCATGGGTTCAGTCCCCGGTTGGGGAAGTGTGGCCACATGATGCACAGTGTAACCAAAAAACAACAATTAGGTATAATTTTCACTCTATATTTCAAAGATGCATTCAGAAAACCACAAAAATTAATTTTATCAAAAGATGTTTCATTCTTTAATTCATACACAAAATATTAATTTGAGATAGATAACTATGCCTCAACATATTAGCTAAAGCTAAAAAGCTTCCAGAAGAAAACCTAGGAGAATATTTTCATGACCTTGATTTGGCACAGATTTCTTAGAACACACCAAAATAAAATATAAAGGACAAATTCAAGAGACTGAACTTCATCTAGGTTTACTTTTCTACATATTTAAAAAAATCATTAGAAAATTAATACACAAGATCAACTCATGAAGTGTTAAAAAAAAAAACCATATATTTGACAAAGGACTTGTATCCAAAAGGCATAAATAACTTTTTCAACTTAAAAATAAAAGTTGAACAATATAATGAAAATGGACAAAATATGTGAACAGAAGACAAGTAAATGGAAAATAGACATAAAAAGGTGTTGAACATTACTAGCCCGTAGGAAAATGAAGCATATCATTTTATACCATTTATACCATCTTATACCATGTCATACCATCTATTTAAAAGACTGATTAAGCAATGGTATGGATATGAAGCAACTGGAATTCTCATATGTTGCTTGAGATCAGTAAAACCCAAAAGTTCCATTCAAAAATGTAAACCTGCCCAAAGAACTGAAAACATAGGTCTACAAAACATTGTAACATGTTCATAGCATTTTTATTTATAATGGCCCAAAGGAAAAACAACCCAAATGTTCAACATCAGGACAGTAAAATGATATTGAATGATAAAGACCAGAAGTAGATTCTGTGTTAAAGCAGAAGTTTTGCCCGGGGTGACACAGGGGAGGGATAAGAGGGTGCTGAGTGGAACGAAGGGAAACCTCAGAGCACAGTGCATATCCGGCAATATTTCCGCTTGCCCCTGGGAGCTCTGGAGTCAAGACTGACCACTGGTGCCTCTGTTTAGAGAAGAAACAGCTGGACCCTCGTGCCACCAACTTGTGCAGTAATTGCCTGGGCGCTACTTCCCAGGTGGTGCTAGTAGTGAAGAACCCTTCTGGCAATGCTGGAGACATAAGTGATGCAGGCTCAATCGCTGAGTCAGGAAGATCCCCTGGAGGAGGGCATGGTAACCACTCGGGAATTCTTGCCTGGAGAATTCCATGGACAGCGGAGCCTGGCGGGCTACAACAGTACCCGGGGTCATAAAGAGCTGGATGTGCTTGAAGCGACTGAACACATATGTGCTCCAGGAAGGGCTTGTCCTGAAGCTACTGCCACCTGATGTATCACATAGGCTGTTGCCAAAAATAATGTGGCCTTGGCTCTAAAGTTGAAGCAGACCCTGCAAAGGGCCATAGGGAGAGGCCTCCATGAGCATACTCCTGGCACCAACAAGGGGTATTTCCAGGAGGAGCATTTGCACAGGCCAGCTCCATATGACCACCCTGTGAGGTCTGAATTGTGTACATTTCAAAACTAACTTATAGTACAAGACGCGATGATGGCGGTTGTTTTTAGGGAACAGAAAGACATGTGTTAGTGGTCATGAAGGGTTATAAGAGAGCTTTCTGTGGAGCTAGCCATGTCCTATTTCTTTCTTTCTTTCTTTTTTTTTTTTTTTGTGTGTGTCCTATTTCTTAACCAAAGTGCAGGTTAGCTAGGTATTTTTATTTTATGACATTTCATCACTTACAGTGTGTAGACTTTTGGTATATATTTTGTTTAATTCAAAGAAAAGTCATTTCAATAATTTTAGTAATGAGTGAGTAAGACGGATGACATTTTGGGGAATGAGTGAAAGATGGAAAAATTTAGAATATATACACACACATGCATGCATATGTATATAAAGCATAACACCCAGCAAACAGGTTCTGTAGTGCTGTATTGAAAGAAAAAGACTTTGCTGGTGGCACAGTGGATAAGAATCTGCCTGACAATGAAGGGGACACTGGTTGGATCCCTGGTCCAGAAAGATTCCACATGCTACAGTGCTACAACTACTGAAGCCTGTGTGTCTAGAGTCTGTGGCCTCACTACAAGAGAAGCCACCGCAATGAGAAGCTGTGCCCCACAACTAGAGAGGACCCCCCCACTCTCTACAACTAGAGAAAAGACTTCAGGCACAATGAAGGCCGGCAGAGCCAAAAATAAATAAATGAATAAATAAAAATAAAAAACAACTTTAAAAAAGACACGCATGAAAGCACAAGTGATTATAAAATCAAGATACTTATTATTTAAGGGTCAGATTAGAAGTCTAATGAGCTGTTTCAGACAAAATCTGATGAAATATGTAATTTAATGGACTTTGAAAACTAAAAATAACCCACAAATCTAACATAAATTCTTGCAATGTATTCACTTTTCCTGAAGCGATTTCATTCTTCTTCAAATTTTTACTTTCAAAGTTGATATAAGTGACAAGTTATTAACTGTTAGTATATAGTAAATATTTATTGAATTGAATTAAATCCATCAAAAGTAGACTGACATGAGAAATTTCTTTTTTTTTTCCCCATTTATTTTTATTAGTTGGAGGCTAATTACTTTACAATATTGTAGTTTTTTTGTCATACATTGACATGAATCAGCCTTGGATTTACAAGTATTCCCCATCCCAATCTCCCCTACCACCTCCCTCTCTACCCAGTCCCTCTGGGTCTTCCCAGTGCACCAGGCCTGAGCACTTGTCTCATGCATCCAACCTGGGCTGGTGATCTGTTTCACCCTAGATAATATACATGTTTCGATGCTGTTCTTTCGAAACATCCCACCCTTGCCTTCTCCCACAGAGTCCAAAAGTCTGTTCTGTACATCTGTGTCTCTTTTTCCATTTTGCATATAGGGTTATCGTTACCATCTTTCTAAATTCCATATATATGCGTTAGTATACTGTATTGGTCTTTATCTTTCTGGCTTACTTCACTCTGTATAATGGGCTCCAGTCTCATCCATCTCATTAGAACTGATTCAAATGAATTCTTTTTAATGGCTGAGTAATATTCCATGGTGTATATGTACCATAGCTTCCTCATCCATTCGTCTGCTGATGGGCATCTAGGTTGCTTCCATGTCCTGGCTATTATAAACAGTGCTGCGATGAACACTGGGGTACACATGTCTCTTTCGGATCTGGTTTCCTCGGTGTGTGTGCCCAGAAGTGGGATTTCTGGGTCATATGGCAGTTCTATTTCCAGTTTTTAAAGAAATCTCCACGCTGTTCTCCATAGCGGCTATACTAGTTTGCATTCCCACCAACAGTGTAAGAGGGTTCCCTTTTCTCTACACCCTCTCCAGCATTTATTGCTTGTAGACTTTTGGATAGCAGCCATCCTGACTGGCGTGTAGTGGTACCTCATTGTGGTTTTGATTTGCATTTCTTTAATAATGAGTGATGTTGAGCATCTTTTCATGTGTTTGTTAGCCATCTGTATGTCTTCTTTGGAGAAATGTCTGTTTAGTTCTTTGGCCCATTTTTTGATTGGGTCATTTATTTTTCTAGAATTGAGCTGCAGGAGTTGCTTGTATATTTTTGAGATTAATCCTTTGTCTGTTTCTTCATTTGCTATTATTTTCTCCCAATCTGAGGGCTGTCTTTTCACCTTGCTTATAGTTTCCTTTGTTGTGCAAAAGCTTTTAAGTCTCATTAGGTCCCATTTGTTTATTTTTGCTTTTATTTCCAATATTCTGGGAGGTGGGTCATAGAGGATCCTGCTGTGTGGAAATTTCACTTGTATTATTTCTTCTATCACTGGGAACCATAATATGCAAAAATTTATGCTTGTCTTATTTTCAAGACATATTCAATACTTAGGCAAATATGCATGTTGGTTAAGTTACCGTATATTAGGCTCCATTCCAGTTCCAAGGGATGAAAAGATGAACACAGCTCTTACATAAGGAACTAAAAGAGCAGCTAGGAAAATACCCTCCTGTAATCAACCATATTATAATATACAAGTAGTAAAGAAAGAGGTGGAAGGATGAAGAACAAAGGTATTACATTTCTGTCTTTAATGTTAAGGGAAAGTCCCTGCTACTAAAAGCCTCAAGAAGTTTTCCATAATGTATACATAAGAGTTTGTCAAGCAAACAAGGGAAGGATGGATGTGTTCAGTAGGATGAAAACATAATTAAAGACAGAGAAGGGTGAAGGAGAAGTCTTGTGATACTCTCATAATGGTTGGAGAGTGTAAAGGGGTGTAATTTAGCCGAGATTCTGGAGGAGGAAGAGCAAAGCAGACTGGTGGACAGAAGCTGGAAAATGAAGTTGGGGAATGTACAATGGTGCATTAGAGTGAATGGAAGAGACCAGGACAGTAACATAAAGCCAGGCTTTGTGGACAGAGGATGGGGCTTCAGAGAAGGGAAGCTTATAAAGGCAGAGAAGTCAGTCAAGAGACAGGGAGAGGATTATTCAGACATTAAAAGCATAATGACATTTGCACCAACATGGATGGAGGTAGAGACGATCACACCAAGTGAAGTAAGGCAGGCGGAGAAAGACAAATGCCACATTGATACCATATATATGTAGAATCCTAAAAAATGATACAAATAAGCCTGTTTACAGACCATGAATCACAGACATAGAAAGCAAACTTATGATTACAGAAGGGGAAAAAGAGTAGGAGGGATAAGTTAGGAATTTGGGATTAACAGATATGCACCACTATACATAAGACAGGTAAACAACAAGGGTCTACTGTACAGTACGGGGAACTATATTCAGTGTCTTGTAATAACCTATAATGGAAAAGTTTCTGGAAAAGAATAAATATAGATATAAACTACATCTATACACAACTAAATCTATCTATATATGTCTATATATAACTAAATCTTTATATATATAACTAAATATATATGTGTGTGTATATATATATATATATATATATATATATAAACTAAATCACACTTGCTATACACCTGAAACATTATAAACTAGCTACATTTCAACTTTTAAAGAAAGAGAGAGACAAGGATAGAAAAGCAGATAGAGAAGCAGAAGGGATTACTGATGCGTTAATTAAAAAATCCAGGGAAGAGGAGGCTTCAAGAAGAAGATGGCCACCTGGGTAAGAAGTTTTGCAGAGTCAGGCAGGATGAACTTCGAGGAGGAAATCTTGGCTCCCACAGATCTCAGGGATGCTCACAGAGAGAGGGCAAACCAGAATGCGTGGGACCAGGAAGAAGGAGAGAGGAGGGGCAGCTGGACACTTGTGCTGTTGATTGATTGTAAAATTAATGTTTTTTGCATTTGAGAGAGGGAAGAAATGGATGAAGCACCATCTGAAAAGACAAGCAGAAGAGAATCATTTGTTTTTAAAAGCTAGAAAGGCAAAAGCACAGTTGTAAGCTGAGTGGAATAAGCCTATAGGGAAGGAATAATTGACAATTAAAGAATGGAGGGCAGGGAGCTATTGGAGAGAAATATTCTTTTTAGTCCCTGAGCTCTGAGCTTGGATGCACAGAAGGAAGAATGAGCATGTAGGTGGGTGAACTTAGAACCAGAGGGACTGGTTTAACAAGTGAGCTTGGTCAAGGACTGTGGGGGTCCCCGTGGCAGAGAAGGCAACACTTAAATTCTGTAGAAACAGCTCAGTCCTAGAGTCACAGGAGTAAGATGTCCTGTGAGGCTTCTCTGGCAGCTCAGCTATAAAGAATCTGTGTACAATACAGGAGACATGGATTTGATCCGTGGGTCAGGAATTTGCCCTGGAGAAGGAAATGCAACCCACTGCAGTATTCTTGCCTGGGAAATCCCATGGACAGAGGAGCCTGGTGGGCTACAGTCCATGGGGTTGCAAAAGGGTTGGACACGACTTAGCAACTAAACAACAAACAAAACCATTTGGTGCTCAAATTTGACTGGTGGTCCAAGTTGGAAACTTGCCTCAAAAGCCCCTACACTGACTGGATGAGTACATATCCCACTTCTAACCATTTCCTCTCCCTGTCTGTCACCTCCCCACCCCCACCAGGACAGATAAGAGACACTCTGTGTCTAGTGCTGCCTGAGAGCAGCGCACCCAGGACCCTGGCTCTTTCAGGAAAGAAGTCCTGCCACCTTAACCCCATCACCCTGTACCACCCCTTCCTTTTCCCTGGACCATCTAGATCTGACAATGCTGATGATGAGTCAGGCTTAACATTTTAACACTTATGATAAAAACAAGAAGAATATGATCACCACAACAACCACCTGAAAAGTTGGGACCTTAAGGCACAGAGAGACAAGCATGTTGACTTGAACCACATTTCACAGGCAGTTCATACCCAAGCAACAAGAGCTCTGAAAACACCAGCCTCTCCCTTAATCCCAGTAAGAATGGGTTGAGAGACTGGCCTGAGAATACAGCATTCATGTTTTCAGATATTATTCTCTGTGCAAAGTTGAGCTAAAGGATTTGCAGACTTAGGCCTGAGTTTTCAAAGACCTCCAGTGGGTTTGTGTTTTGAGCATTTGCAACTAAATAGTTCATGATTAATTCTGAAACAATCCAAACTGTTCTCCAAAGGAAATTAAGTGAATTGAAGCTGTGCTGAACACTTTCAAATACTACTGAGCTCTTTTCACCTCCTTCAGAAATCCCTCCATTGTACACAGGATTTTCTGCCTTAAAGTATCTAAATATGAAGAAGTAACACATATAAGTGCAAACAAATTTATTACTTAAGTTAGTCTCTGTAAATTTCAAGTATCCAGGGAAAGTCAAAAGTTTACCTAATTTTTAATGTACTGTATCTTCAAATGTTGCAAAAAACATGAAATAATGCTATTGCAGCAACATGGATGGACCTAGAGGTTATCAGACTAAGTGAAGTAAGTCAGACAGAAAAAGACAAATATCATATGATATTGCTTATATGAGAAATCTAAAAAAAATTATACAAATGAACTTATCTACAAAACAGAAACAGGCACACAGAAATAGAAAAAAAAACTTGCAGTTACCAAAAGAGGAGAAGGAGGGGGAGGGATAAATTAGGGGTTCGGGATGAACATGTATATGCTACTACATACAAAATACATAAAAAACAGGACATACTGTTCGGCACAGGGGACTACATTTAGTATCTTATAGTAACCTATAATGGAGAAGAATTTAGAAAACAATGCATATATAAAAAAGATACATGTATGTATGTAACTGAATGATTTTGCTGTACATCTGAAATGAGCACAACATTGTAAATCAATTGTAGTTAAATTAAATAAAACCACATCAACAAAATGTGTATATTTTATCACTGTAAAAATTTAGCAATCTCAAATCAAAGGAGGGTAGATAAAAATGAAATCTCTCTTATCAAGAAGAAACTCTCTATAAATAAGTAGATATAATCACAGGTTTTCATTGTAATGTACAGAGAAGTGGCTGTACTAGACATGCTCTATGAAAGGGTCCTGCTAGTATTTCATCGATGACATATCTAGGAGTGGTCAGTAAAGGAATCATACTTCATGCAAAATTCTACACAATGACTTGCATCATCAAATAATTTGTAATAATAGCTAAATCCTAAGAATCTGCCTCTTTTTTGTAAGTTAATTGGCTATTGATAGACTAAATAAGATACATCCTAGGTTCTCTAGAATTTGAGGTAGGAGGGCTTGGAGACAAGAGAACCTTCAGGCAAAATAAAGAGTGGCTAACTTGATGGAGTACCTCCTGCTCCAGAAGGCGCGTAATAGATCGGCTGCCTTCCAAGTCTCTGCTGGTCCACATTGCATCCGCAGAGGAAGTTTAATGCCAAGCTCTGTTTAGATCAATGACTTTCAAACTGAAAGCATCAGGCTCACCTGGGACGTGTTTTTAAAATTCAACTTCTTGTCCAATATCCTAAAAGTTTCTATATCAACAAAACAAAAATAGGATGCAGAAATCTGTGTTTACATCACTTCTGATGATTCTGTTACTAATGGTTCAGGCACCGCCCTTTGAAAAGTGTGTCAAGTTTTGATCATCTACTCAGGATAAGAAAATATCAGAGTTTAAAACTCTAAGTTTAGCTTTTTCTTATCTGCATTATTGCAGTAAACAATGCTAATCCAGTCAAATTTGACAAGGAATCAGATAGAATTTGAATGATCTCTTAGTTATTAGTAATGAGCTTTTAGCCTAAATACACACTGGATCTTGAGATATTGCCAATCAAGTACAGCTATATAATTTACAAAGAAACTAAGTATATTTCAGTGAATTGAAGGTAAGAACTCAAAATTTCATCCTGACAGGGTGAATAAGCAAAATTATTTTGGTCATTCAACAGTTTGGCCTATGGATAATAAAATGCTTAATTAATAGATCACTGTTACCTCGTGGCTTCCTGCTGCCTGTACTCTGATTTCCAAAGATTTCCACTGCAGCATCTCATATCTTGGGTTACTCTACAGACATTGCTTCAGTCTCCACTCCATCCTAACTCTTTCCCTTCCTCCTTCCCCTGGTTTCCCGGCTATTTTCCACTCAGCAGTCTCTCTTCAGATTATACCTAAAAAACTCCTTTACCAGACCTTTCTAACACATTTGGAACTAAGTTAACTTCCTCTCTTTGTATGTCATCCTTAAGTACTCAGCAATTTCACCATTAAAACAATCAACTTTTTTTTTTTTTTGGATATTGAACCACATAAGCTGTTTGTATATTTTGGAGATTAATCCTTTGAGGCATCATCTGCAAATTTTTTTCATTCTGTTGATTCTATTTTTGTTTTATCATTTCCGTTGCTGTGCAAAAGCTTTTGAATTTCATTGGGTCTTGTTTGTTTATTTTTATTTTCATTACCCTAGGAGGTGGATCAAAAAAAAAAAAGGATTGCTGTGATCTATGTCATATTGTTCTGCCTATGTTTTCCTCTAAGAGTTTTACAGTGACTGGCCTTACATTTAGGTCTTTAGTAAATAGATAATCTTCAAGGACCTACTATATAGCTCAGGGAACTCTATTCAACATTCTATAATAATCTATATGGGGAAAGAATCTGAAAATTAATTGCAATTACTTCTTTATTTTCTCCAGTAGTCAGTATAAACTGAGGTCAGGAGCCAGGATTCTCTTTCTCACTGCCTACCACTGCCATTATGAAGCCTGTTTAATTCTTTTAAAAAAGAAGGCTTAGAATACCTTTTAGGTAAATACAGGCAAAAGCAAATTCATATGTCTTCAATTATCTCCCTAAAAACTTAGGTTACCAGGAAGTATAACAGAAGTGCCTGGGGTTTAAATGAGGCCTGTAATCTGGGTTACTCAGTTGAGTAACTCCTAAGAGTAAATCAGCAATTTCACTTTGGCTGGTGGAAACTATATAAAGATCCAATGTCCTCAGGAAGCTTTGAGCATTTGAGATTTTGTATAATTTTTTTTTCTTTAAATGGTTCTTATAAAACAAACTAAAAAAAACAAACACAAGCACACTAAATTCCTTATAGAAAATGAAAGTGCTGCAGAAAAGGTAATAGGTTATTGTCATTTTGCCAATAAATATATTGACATTCTGACTTTCATTCAACCTTTCAAACCTTCTCTACAAAGAGCTGCAGATTTGGAGATGAGCCAATATGTTTTAAAAGAAGAAAATTTATGCCAACAATAAAGTTCCCGTGACTGAGCACTTGAAATAAGAATTATAAATTGACATCAATAGGGCAAGGACATTCTTTTAGGCAATGAACTTAGAGAAATTTCTGTTTCTATAACAAGCCATAATGCTTACATAACTAAACTAGAATGCTTTTATAATGGTTCAACTCTGCTCAATGTTACGTGGCAGCCTGGATGGGAGGGAAGTTTGGTGGAAAATGGATATATGTATATGTATGGCTTCTCTCCTGAAACTATCACAACATTGTTAATCAGCTATACTACAATACAACATAAAAAGTTTTTAAAAGATTTACAAAATAATTAACCTTAACAAATGCAAAAATATGTAGAATATGTTGAACATTAAGTTTCCCCTTTAGTGAAATAGGACAGGCTTTCCAACAGAATGAGGGGTAGGAAAGGGTAAAAGGTGTGGTGAGGAAACTTTAAAAAAATTAGTCCGTCTGGTTCATAAATGTTCTTTCACTTTTACTTATTAATCACTGTCTGTGATACAAATGATTTTTGTCTTTAATTAAACATACTATATTCATTTTCTAGGATTTCCTTATTAATAGGGTTAGCATTTGACATTCATTTTTGTGTGATTTAGAACCTAGGTATATGATGTAGTGGAATTACATTTATATAGAATTTTTCAATGTACTAGTTATAATAGTACATTATTATATCTCTGTTACTCTGGAGGAAGATATCTGGATGAACTCAGTAAATTCAAGCATGTTCTATGAACCATGCTGACCTAACTTAATTGATATTTACAGAATATTACACCAAGCAATGGAGAAGGCAATGGCACCCCACTCCAGTACTCTTGGCTGGAAAATTCCATGGACGGAGGAGGAGCCTGGTAGGCTGCAGTCCGTGGGGTGGCGAAGAGTCGGACACGACTGAGCGACTTCACTTTCACTTTTCACTTGCATGCCTTGGAGAAGGAAATGGCAACCCACTCTAGTGTTCTTGCCTGGAGACTCCCAGGGACGGCGGAGCCTGGTGGGCTGCCGTCTATGGGGTCGCACAGAGTCGGACACGACTGAAGAGACTTAGCAGCAGCAGCAGCAGTTATAATAGCAGACATATTAAAAAGAGTGACTCATATAGCAATCATGTAAATGTTCCATCATGAATATAATGCAAGAGCCATGCAATTTTTCTTCTGATTTCATTTTATAATGTGCCTTTATTAAGTTTGATATGTTTGAGGCAAAGTTTCTGTGTGGTTACTGTGATGGATTGCTTTGTGCTAATGATTAGGTCTTTTTTTTTTTTTTCCTAATGAAATTGTTCCTTGAAATGGGAAAATGTGGTTTATTTTGAGAATGATCCTTGATCCTGTTCAATGTTTTAGCCTAAGAAAGATGAGTGAAATTAACTGTTCTATGGTTCATGAATTATTTCTGGCATCTGTTACCATCTCTCATAAAGAAATGTTGAAGGGAAAACAAACTGTATAACCCCACTGGTGATCACGATAAAATATGATGCTAAAATGGCATTGCTAAAATAAAAATATTTATCTATTTCTCATCCTGTTGTTGCATCCTGATTAGTCATCATGAACACTGAAAAGTTAAGTGACAGACTTACACTGATGAAGTCTGGACCCCAAATGAGGATATAATACTTGACATTTCTAAGACATTTGGTCTCGGAATATCTAAGCCCTTTGAATATTTTAAAAGATTTTAGTTGACACTGCTAGGACAATAAGAAATGGAAAATGACTATAATTATGTGTTATATTTAAGAAGTGGCTTTCATAACAGCAAAAAACTGCTTGTGTAGGAGTGAAGTGCAGAAGAGAACTTGGTGTTAAGGTTTTCACTTTGAATAGTAGAAGCTTCACTGAAGGGTGTTCTCTTACTGTTAATGGTCAGGTCTTTCCACAACCACGATTTATTTTACTAGAAGCTGAAACAGGTGTGGTCTCTCTTTGCCAAAGTCTTCCTGAAGTTCATACCTTACTTGGGCTTCAGGTTTCAGATCTGTTTAACAAGACTGCTGAATGCCGTGCAACCCAAGAACTTCTATCTTATTACACGAAGAGAAGACTGACTTACCATGAAAGCTTTTATCTGAAAATCCAGTTTCTCATTTTGAATTTGGCGAAATTAATGTACATGATCTCCAGGATGTTGATATGAAGTCTCATCTTAGGAAAATTGTCTTCATGGCAAGTTTTAACAAAATGAATGTTAAAGTGGACACATATGCTGGACAATTTTATTTCCATAAATAAATGTCAGCATTGGCTGAGGACCAAACACAGTACTTTTCAAGAGCTGGAATAATTATTATCAAAGTGAACAGCAAGAAAAGAAGGAGGTCAAAGGCAAGTGTGTTTTTGTGGCTAAGGATATAACAATTTTGCCATGAAATCTCTGAAAAAATAAATATAAGTAGGGCAAAGCGAAAAAAAAAAAAAGAAGAGTTTCCAGACTCCAATTAAACATAGGGATTTCACCTTAGGTCAAATACCATTTACTGACTTTATGAAAGAAGCCTTATAATTGCCTTATTTCCTTTGAAAAATACACGGCGTTGTGCCAGCAGGTACTTGGTGATGCTGCTCGCGTGGCCAGTTCATCCAAGGAGCTGTTGCTTGTCCGTGCAGCTGAAGGTCTAGTGCATTCTTTAAGTTCCCAGGAAAGCAATTGTCACAGGTCAGTCTGCGGCCCCTGATGGCTATAAATGTCTCCGTGTAATGAGAATAGGTAGATCAACATAGCTCAGGCTCTGAAGTGAAACTTCATCTTATTTCTGGCACTGCAAGTACAAACCTGATCCTTATCTGTCTAAGAAAAAACATTCCTCCTTAACAGGCCGGCATCACTCTTGACAATTTCCACATACCTCTAGAAAATTATCAAAGACCCATTGTATCAAAACCTGGGGTAAACAGGATATTTCAGGCCTGTTAGTGTGATCGAGTTAATCCGTACGTTTCACTTTGTTTTAGCAGTATCTGAAAAAAAAAGAACTCTCAACACTCTTAATGTTTTTCAGATTCCACCCTGACTTGAGCAGACAACACTATGAAATAGGAATAAAAAGAAAAATAAGAAGACAATATCATTAAAAGACACTGAGTCTATTTTTGTGTATCCAAGAGTCTTAGACTGAGAGTCTAGGGATTTTGTTTTTCATGGGCTTGCTGCCACTACTGATGGTACACCCTTGGCTGTGGTCCTGGGTAAAGATACACAGCCACTCCTGGGCTGCCATTGACCAGAAAATGTTTGAGCCCCATTTTCATTCTAAACTGCCCCAATAAAATTTTTTTTGTACAAAACAAATCAAAACATTGTTTGTTTTCCACTTCTCCATTTTCTCAGAGTAGAAAATTTTCAATATTAGCATCTCCATATGATACTAGAAATCTAGAGGGCTGATACACATGCATAGTGGAATACAATGAACTCTGGAGTTAAAAAGCCTTATTTAATGCTGCACCTCAACTAGGTATTTATCTTCTCCAAGTACATTCCCCAGATGGAAAACAAAAATGTATTTTCCTTTGAAATAACATTCTCAGGATTACAAGAGGTGAATTTACAGTTACAAGGGTAACTGCTACTGTGAATTGTTTTAAGATCTCACTTTTAGTTATTTTCTTACTATATGAATTTCTAACAAATTTTCAAGTTCTGTATATATGGTGAATTGATATAAGTGATATTATAAGAAGTGTATTCCCCTGCAACTTACATTATCCATTCTGTTCACTCGTTAAGATTTCCTTTGGCTAACCCTATGATATAATGATAATAATGATCCTAATTCCTTGTTGCGAGTCCAGTTTGGGGCTGCTACGGACAGTGCCATTTTTAAATGTCTTTTCTTTATGTTTTGGTCCCAGGGCATGTGGAATCTTAGTTCCCTAACCGAGGATTGAACCTGCATCCTCTGCATTGGAAGAAGGGAGTCTTGACTGCTCGACCACCAGAGAAGTCCCTGAACAATGTTGTTTTGAAAACACTCAGGCGTGTCCCGGTCCCACACCTGCCAGGGTTTGTCTATCGATGGTCCTGTGACTGGATCTGCTGGATCACTGAGCAGGTGCATTTCAGTTTTGTAAGACCTCACCCTGCTTCCCAAAGCAGAAGTGGAAATATAAACTCCCACTAGCTTCTGTAGAAAGTTAATTATTTGTTCATTCAAAAGGAAAAGAAACTTCCTTCTGGCATTCTTGGAGGTAATTTTAAAATAACTTTTCAATTCTTTTCGGGACATCAGATAATCATGTTTTTTTTCCCTCTTTTTTTAGTTTAGCTTCTCTTTGAGAAAATGCTGGGTATACAGAATGACAGAGAATAGCATTGATTTTATGTAATTTTAACTTTTTAGAATAGAGTTGAAAATCATATTCCTTGGTAATAGTCCAATAGTCTGGTTATTTATAATATGGATGTGCTTCCAGCACAGTAAAGCATTGAAGTGGCAAGTGGGGGGTGGTTGGTGGAGAAGAGGGAGCAGGTGCTCACGATAACCTATTCAATAAAGTTTCCTAGATTGTGCATTCTAATATTCAAATGACATTGACAGTTACACCTTTCAAATACAGACTTAATAAGCACAAAATACAGGATTCATTTCTAAGTGTTGATGGTCATAGCTTATACTGGGAGAGATTAAGCCCAGAAGAAAAGAGAGAGAGACATCCTTCACAGATATACACATATGAATAGAACAGCATTTGGAAAGAATAAGCTGTCAGCCATGTCTTCCATGCGGCTTCCCAGGTGGCACCAGTGGTAAAGAACTTGCCTGCCTATTCAGGAGATGTGGGTTCAGTTCTTGGGCTGGGAATATCCTCTGGAGGAAGGCCTGGCAACCCACGCCACTATCCTTGCCTGGAGAATCCCTTGGACAGAGGAGCCTGGCGGGCTGCAGTCACAGAGTTGCAAAGAGCTGGACACAACTGAAGCGACTAGGGATATACACAGGCATGTCTTCTTTTTGAAACTGTACTCAGTAGGCCGAGGAAGACTTCCAGGTGCTTTGTGGTATGGTCTTAAAGCACGTTTGCACTGGGCTGAAATGGAAGACAGCATTTCAGTATCATCCAGTTCTCATGGGAGTAGAGAATTCTCCAACATGTTTCAAGGATGTAAAGATCCTGTCCTTTAGCCAAGTCCTCCCCTGCCCCAGCTGGATGGAAGGAATGTAAACATTAGAGAGAAGTAAAATTTCAGTCTGTGCATGATCACTCACCTTGGCAAACTCAGAAGGTGTCTGAGATTTCATTATCCTAGTCTAGAATGTAAAAGTATCCCAAAGCACAAGAATATTTAGAGATGATAACAAGAAGCCTTAGTATGAGAAACATGACCCTAAATCCAAAACAAGTGTTAGTCAGATATGTTCTTGTGTAATCTAACATCTAGATAGTTTACTGGAGAGGCAGTACAGAGGAGGGGTCAGGAGATATAAACTGATACAGCCACTACGGAGCCCAGTATGGAGGTTCCTTAAAAAAACTAAAAATAGAGCTACCTTATGGCCCTGCAATCCCACTGCCAGGCACATATCTGGAGAAAACTCTAAGTCGAAAAAGTGCTTGCATTACAATGTTCATTGCAACACATTTTACAATAGCCAGGACATGAAAGCAACCTGTGCCGATTGACAGAGGAATGGATAAAGAAGATACGGTCCATTTAAACAATGGAACATTACTCAGCCATTAAAATGAATGAAACAATGCCATTTGCAGCAACTCAGATGGATTTAGAGATTGTCATACTAAGTGAAGTAAGTCAGACAGAGATGGAAAAGTATCATATGATATCATTTACACATAGATTATTAAAAAATAATACAACTGAACCTATGTACAAAACAGAAATAGATTCACAGACACAGAAAACAAAAAGAAAGGGGAGTGAAGAGGGATAAATTAGCAGTATGGAATTAACACATACACACTACTATATATAAAATAAATAACCAACAAGGGCCTACTGTATAGCACAGGGAATTATACTCAATATCTTATAATAACTGATAATAGAAAATAATTTGAAAAAGAATATATACATAACTGAGTCACTTTGCTGAATACCTGAAACTAACACAATGTTGTAAATCAATTATATTTTAATAAAAATAGATAAAAAGAAAACATCAGAAAAATAAATGAGCATTGATCCCTCTGGGGACTACTACTCCCCTCCTCAACACATAAAAGTGTTTATTAGCGGTGAATGCTTAGGCCACAGACCACAGACTTCTGGGTCTACTACTCATCAAACAGTTCTTTAAAGGCAAATCCAAGGGCTTTCTGTGCCTCAGTTTCCTCATCTGTAAGATGAGAACAAGAATATTACCCACACCCTAGGAGTCACAAGGGGATTAAGTTATACCTAAAGTAATTGGAAAAGTGCCTGACATACATGGCCAGTTTTCAGAAATGGGTTATCCTTACTGTCCTCACCAGCATCATCACTTGCTACAGAGCCACTTTCACAAACGTCAGGTTTGTGGACAGCAATGGTTCAGAACTTCTGAATATACCTCATTGTTGACACTCAGCATAAGCTTATTTATCACATTACCCTCAAAGAGTGGAAAGAATCAGAAGCATGATATTTGTGCACTTCAATCAGACTTTACTTTGACAATCAGCTCAAACAATCAGTGTTTTTATTCCTAAAACCTATAAATAGCTGAAGAGAAAAAGGACTGAAATTAGAAAACTCTTTACACCAATTTCAGAAGCTTACAGCTTTCTGCTTACACTGTGACTCTGCACAACAGATGCATAAAGAAAATATGTCAGCCAAGAACATTTAAAATTGTATATTTATTCTTAGAAAATGGATTTAAGCTATAAATCAAAAGTTTATTTCTTATACCACACATATATGTTTATATTTATTATTAACTTGCAAATGACAGGAGGTAGATGGTTACATTTCAAAAGCCATTTTTAATTCTAACTGAATTGAATTTATAAATTGCCCAAATGGAAATTAATCTTTGTCTTTACTTATTTTATGTTTGCTTCCTCATTTTGTTCCTTTTTTTCTTATTTCTCTAATAAATATCTGTAACACTTCCACCTTGTTTTCTGGTGAGGAGAGAAATGTTATTACGTCATCCAGGGCAAAGCAGAATAATTCAGCATATGAAGAAACTCCTCACCCCAGGACAGACAGAAAATGTAGCTTGCAAAAGCCACAGGAAAAAAAGAAAAAAATTCAGTCTTTCCCAATTACCCCAATTCTTTTAAATGGAATTTGAACTTAATAATGTATTTTCTATTTTTTTAACGTCTACTGGGGGAGCCAGAGTCTATGTAGTAGGCTCAGTCCACCATCTCGAAGTGATTCCAAAAGAGGTATTTCCACTTTCTGAAACCCTGTGGCCGTTCATCTACTCCCGTGTGGCCTGTGTTCTCTATACCCTGTGCTTTTCAGTTGTCTGAGCTGCTGTTTTCTCTTCCCTATAAAGCCCCACGGCAGCTAGTAAGGGGACGCTGGAGTGGTAGACAGTATCCTTGTACTTGTCAAAAACTTAGGATGCTCAAGAAGCATCACATGTGTTTTATAACTTAGTATGAATATTATTTATATTACATAGATGTGAAAACTGAGGCCCAGAGAAATGAAGGTAGATTACACTCTTCCCTGATTTCAAAGTCCAAACTCTTTTGATGAAGGCAGAGACTTAATTCACTTTTTAATATCTTTTTTGCTATCTTTTATTTATTTACTTATTTTTTTTCTATTTTTTTGGCTGTGGTGCTCAGTGTGGGATTTTGGTTCCTTGACAAGGGATCAAACCTATGCCCCCTGTGGTGGAAGCGTGGTGTCTTAACGACTGGGCCTCCAGGGAAGTCCTTTGATTCATTTTCTAATCTCTCCCACAGAGCAGAGCATATATCTTCACTCATAGAAATTCTCAATAAATGACAGAAAATAAATGTTTCCTTGCAAATGCTCTATATATCAAATGATATTTTTCATCTATTTTTTCTGAAAAATAATTTTTATAACTGGCTATGCCATGCTGAAACACATGCACAAACACACAATTGCATACACAGTAAAAAGGAAAGCTATCCAGACTCCAAAATGAGTAAGTTTAAAGCACATTAGCAATAGTTGCGTATTTGAGAGTGTCAAAGTGAAATTTAAACATGTCTTTTCACATGTTTCATATGGAAACAAATAAATATCCGTATTCCTTTAGAGTATGATTTTTTAATTCTCTCAAATACACTGGGCTCAGTTGGGTTGTATGTATCAGTGAATTTAATTAGTTTAATATGGGTTAATTTCATAGCTACTGTGTGGTCTAGCCTACTCAAAAATAATAAAAGACTTTCTAAACATATATGTTGTCATTGGACACCAGACTCTAATATATTTACTTACCAAGTAGTTAATTGTATGGGTTTAAAAATATATAGGAACATTACTCAGTCATAAAAAGGGATGAATTTGAGTCAGTTCTACTGAGGTGGATGGATCTAGAACCTATTATACCAATTGAAGCAAATCAGAAAGAGAAAAACAAATATCGTATATTAGCACATATATACAGAACCTAGAAAAATGATACTGAGGAACCTATTTGCAGGGCAGGAATGGAGCCACAGATGTAGAGCCGTAGAATAGGCTTGTGGGCACAGCAGGAGGAGGAGGTAGGATGAAACGAGGAAGGAGCGTTGACAAATGTACACTACAATGTGTAACATTGACAGATGGTGGGAAGCTGCTATATAGCACAGGGAGCCCAGCTTGGCACTCTGGCAACCTAGAGGGGTGTAACTGGCATGGGAGGGAGGTTTAGGAGTGCAGGGATATATACACACATGTATAATTATGGCCAATTTCTGTTGTTATACAGCAGAAACCAACACAACATTGTAAAGCAATTTTCCTTCACTTGAAAAAAAAATTTTTTTTAAATATATAAGTTGTATTCAAAGGGGAAAAAACACAGTAAAAACTCATTTTAATAAAACAAGTCTACGGATAGAGCAAATATCTCAAATGTGTTGTAATATGTCATATGCTAGCTGACACTGTGAACTGCTTGTGGAGAGGCCTGCGTGGTAAGTGTGGACAATGATAATGGCCAGGAAGGAACTGAGGCCCTTGATGCAACAGTCTTCAAGAAGCCAGAGCCTGGCTGCAGCCAGGAGAGGAGGCGGGAGAGCTCTGGTTGTGCCTTGAGATGAGGTTGCGGCCCCTGCCAATGTTGTAAGTGGACATCATAGGAGACCCTGAGGCAGAGAACCCAGCCAAGCTGTATGCAGACACCTGACTTGTAGAGACTGTGAGGTCACTTTATGCCAGGAAGTCTTGGTATATATATTTTTTAGGTAACAAAAGATAACTAATGCATTTAATAACATCAAATAGCTGAATGAAAAGAAACAAAAGTAAATTTCTTCTTTCAAACAGTGACTTGTAAAGCTATTGGGTTAGTCAAAACTTTGTTCAGGTTTTTCCATAAAATATGACAGGAAACCCAAACAAACTTTTGACCAACCCATTATTTGCAAAACACACACACACACAGACACACACACAACACAGGGTAGTGGTTAAAAGCATAAATTCTGGAGCCAAAATTCAGGGTTTAGCCCATTAGCTAAACAATATATCTTTAAGAAAGATGTTGAATTAAAAGGTTTTTATTTAAAAGTCTGTTTAAACAAGGTCTTTTTGATCAGGGAACTATATTCAATATCCTGTGATAAAGCATAATGGAAAAAATACAAAAAAGAATATGCATACATATACGTGTGTATATATATATGTGTGTGTAACTAATTCACTTTACTGTATGCAGAACTTAATACAGCCTTGCAAATTAACTATTCTTCAATTTTTAAAAATTAAATTAAAAACAATTTCTGCTAAGCTTGATTCAGAGCTTGACAGTACCATCCAGAGCATTTGAGCAAGGGGCTGGTTGTTTGAAGCACCCACTAACAGATATGAGAGAGACCTTTCTACAGAATCAGTGAAGCCCGTGAAGGGAGTGAGAAATCTCATGAGGAAAACGAATTTAGAATGTACATGCAGCAACTCTCTTTCAAAAAGTGATTTTTTTGTGGTCTCTCCACACAGGAACAGGTAGAATCCTGTCCATGGAAGTTCTGTCTATTGTATACTGACATTTTCACCTGATTTTGTTTCAGTGTTTGAAAAAAAGCGTGCCTTTCGATCACTTGTCCCCTTTCACTCTCATTGTTTCTTGCTTCTCGTGGAGCAGGCAAGTGTTGTCCAGCCCAGAAATCAGCACAGGTGATAAAGGAGACCTACCAAACAATGGAAATCTGCAAGGATGGGGCTCTTGTAGATGCTTGTCAGAGCCTGTGGGTATGTGCATTTCAAGTCCCAAGCCTCGTGAGAATGTTCCTCCCCAGTGGGATCAGAAATACTCAGGAAGAAAATTTCTCATGCATGTTGCCAGAATATTAACTCAACTCCCACAATGCTCTCCTCTGAAATGAATTCTAATTTGCTTCAGAAAATAAACCCAGTGCTTCCATGCAAGCAGACTTCTCACTGCCTGATGACACTGCCAGGCAAAAGCCAAGTGATGTTCAAAAATTAGGAGCCCAGAGGATAAACTCTGAACATTTGGCTCTTGGAGGAAACAGCTTCCAAACAAATAGAGGGAACTTTTGTTAGACTTTCCTATTGGTTGCCTTCTGCAGGAATCTTTTTTTTTTTTTTTTTAACTTACGTCTAGTTGATTTACAATGTTGTGTTAATTTCAGGTGTACAATAAAGTGAATCAGTTATACATATACATATATATATATTCACTCTAGGGTATTTTTAGATGCTTTATGTCATTGATTTTTGAAGCAACAACTACTTATTGCAACAACTCCTTATTTCTAGGTCTAGAGAAATTCTGCATCTTCTATACATACACAGAGAAAACCAGGCTTCCAGACCATCTACTGACAGACCTGTGTGCATAGTGAGCACAAGAACAGCAAATGACTCTCATCGTTAGGACTAAAGTCAGAGCCAACCTCAAGGAAGTCAGAGTCAAGAAAAGTGACCTGACGACACTGATTATTTCAGCCTGCCTTTTCAGTGTATTTTGGGGCTGTGGGGAATAAATGTATTAGATGAAAATGCTGAAAGAATTTTTGTAGGAAAATGCTTATATTCTTTAGTGTGTTGATATGAAGATTGAGAAGAAGCGAGAAAAGGGCACTATTAGCAATTGCCCATGCTGCTGCTACTGCTAAGTCACTTTCACCGTGTCCGACTCTGTGCAACCCCATAGACTGCAGCCCACCAGGCTCCCCTGTCCCTGGGATTCTCCAGATAAGAACACTGGAGTGGGTTGCCATTTCCTTCTCCAATGCATGAAAGTGAAAAGTGAAAGTGAAGTTGCTCAGTCATGTCTGACTCTTAGAGACCCCATGGACTGCAGCCTACCAGGCTCCTCCATCCATGGGATTTTCCAGCCAAGAGTACTGGAGTGGGGTGCCATTGCCTTCTCCGAATTGCCCATGAGGTTAAAGCAAAATGGAAAGTAAAAAATTATAGCCAATTTTACATCATTTGTAATTTGGGGAGCAAGTAACCCAAAATAATAGTAGTGTTAGAGAACAGGATAGATTTGATTAGGGAAGCTGAGATACATTAAAGAGCCATCTCCCATTCAAATATCTTCCACCTACTGGCAGGTACCAGAACTGCCCCAGATCTAGTCATGTCTGGTTAAATCACTCTGGTTCCCATTTTAAAGAAGAATTTTACTTTAGGCAGCTTAGTACTTCTCATCCAATTATTCCGTGAGAGTCCTGGAGAAATGGAATCAAGGATAGGTCATGCACGGTTTATATCATTGGGATCACCCGGTCCAGGTAAAGTGGATGCTGAGGGAGAGTTCTGCTGGAATCCTTCAGTACTAGATTCTTCAGTCAACTACAAAAGACCTTACTTTAGTTAATTAAAAATCTCTTTCTTTGTAATTCTTTTTAAAAAGCTAATTTAAAAAAAAACAACCTCGAAACTAAGTTGTTTTTATATCACTTCTCCTTCTATGTGTAATGAGTAGTGGATTAACCAAGATATTTTTAGAAGAAATAAAACAAGCTGAAAAGGGGAAAAAAACGTATAAAAATATATGAAGTGAAACATTTATTGCTGCAAAGATAAGTGACAGCAATTACATTTTCCAAAAACTACTACTGCTGCATAACTCTTTCCAAAGCTGATTTTTGACCATTTTGGAAATGATGCCTTTCTTTAAGACTCCTATGAAAGGTAACTGACACTTTAGGTTCTCCAAAAGGACCAGCTGGGAGTAGAATACACCCAGATAGGATAGTTAACTTGCCAAAAAGTTTTAAGACCTCTGCCTGCAAAATGGGACATGGCATGCATTCTTTAGTCTTTTGCAAGGAACAGAGTTTTACTCCCCAAAATGTCCTTTGAATGGAACAAGGTCACTGAAGAGTAAAATCAGTGAGGTTTGTCTCAACATGTGAGTATGGGGTATCTGATTGAAAATGATGTTTCCTTCACACCATTGCATCCACTGTTTGTACTGTGGTTGTCTAAAGCCCAACTTTACAATAAACTTGGAAGATTCCTGGGCTACTTTCACATTTCCTGTGTTGGCAAGTGTTCTCTTCACTTCCCTGTTTCACAGACATACCTGTAAGTAGCTGCTCTTAAAATGAGTAAAGCAAAAAAGAAAACAACCCTTTTTAGCAATGACCCAGGTCAGGAGGCTTCCTGGTTTTTATTGCCACTTCAAAGCCAAACTAGATAAAGCAGCTTAAGGTACTATTTGACATTGAATGGAATTTGAGACAGCTGTCTGAGTAGCACAAGTTTTGAGATCATAGGAATTTTGCTTGAAAATCTTGCCTCTCACCCATATATGGCAGAGCCTGTGGAGCTCTCTGCTCACTTGAGCCAAGAATCCCTCTGCTATCCCCTGACCCACCAGGCTTATGACCACCAATGCCTCTGATGGGTTCATCTCTCATTTTATAGAAAGTCACATGAGAGCTGTGAGCTGTGACTCTCAGTTTACACTGTTTATGCTTCCTTTCCAATATGCTCCAACCAGCCTCTGGGATCATGAGTGGAGCCCTGGATCAGAATGTTGCAAATATGTATCTTGTCCCCTGTAGACACGCATCCTGCCTGAGTTAATGTTGGTTTTCTGATTACAGAGTGTCTAGACACTTCTCAGGAAGTGTCTACACCACCCTCAGAAGATTGCTGCTTGTTTGAAGGAGCACATGTGCATCCCTGACCTCTCTGCTCATCTCCAATGCCACATAGGAGTCCATTTGGAGACATATTTAGCAGGAAATATACTCTTTGCTTCACGCCACTCTGTCATATTCAGTGTTTCAAGGCTGATTTGACTCAGAAATGTCTAATTCTAGATATGAGCTGGTAGATGATTTTCAGATCAGATGAGTGATAGCAGAGGTTTAAAGGGAAAATGTTGATTTCTAAAGAAAATAGGAAACTTGTCAGAGTTATTCATATTCTACTTAGAAAATGACCCAAGCTTAAAGTGAAAGTGACACCTGAAATCTAATATCCTCTGGAGTTTCTGGTTGCATCTGCAATGCAGTATAGGGTTTTCCATTTCTCTCTCAGCTTCAATAATAAATCTGAGGTCCAAGAATCATCCTCTGAGAAAGAAGCAAGAGATCAGCTTAATCAAGAACATCAGACAGAAACAAGAAGCTGAAAGAAATGTACTGATCTTCTTTTGTTGAATGTTTATAACACAACAATACCAAGTTTAAAAAATAACTAAGGGCCTAACAAGAAAGCATATAATATCCAAATGCCCAAACACTAGGGTGTCACTATCATAATAATGCTTGCCATTACTTTTTATTTATTTATTTTTATGGACATAGACCATTTTTAGGGTTTTGCTGGTAGCTCGGCTGGTAAAGAATCCGCCTGCAAAGCAGGAGACCCCGGTTTGATTCCTGATCAGGAATATCCTCTGGAGAAGGGATAGGCTACCCACTCTAGTATTCTTGGGCTTTCCAGGTGGTTCAGACGGTAAAGAATCTGCCTGTAACATGGTAGACCTGAGTTCGATCCCTGGGTTGGGAAGATCCCCTGGAGAAGGGCATGGTAACCCACTTAAGTATTCTTGCCTGGAGAATCCCCACCGACAGAGGAGCCTGGTAGGCTACAGTCCATGCGGTAGCAAAGAGTCGGACACAACTGAGCGACTCAACACAGCACAGCACAGACCATTTTTACTGTCTTTAATTGAATTTGTTACAATACTGCTTCTGATTCAAGTTATGGTTAGTTCTCAGACCAGGATTTGAACCTGCACCCCCTGCATTGGTAGGTGAAGTCTTAACCACTGGACCACCAGTGAAGTCCCTTGCCATTATTTCTTAAACTCCTGTTTCTACAACTGTTTTTGGTCACATTTAAATATGATCCTGCAATTTTCTGTCAAATTTCTCATATGGGAAATCACCCATAATGATGTTTTCAATTGATCTGATGTTAACAAATTTATAAGTTAACACCTGTGGCTCCCTTCCAATTGAAGATTTATTTTCCTGTATTCAGGGGAATATTTTTAAGAAAGTTTAGTGCATATTAATAGTCTTCCCAATAACCGCATCTTGAAATAAACTAAATATTTGCAAATGTCCCAGAAATTCAGAGGCATCACTTTGTTTTTGTTGTTTTTTTCTCCATCATTTTTTCATGGGCTCCAGCACGTCCTGTCTCAACTTGTGCCAGGAAAAGTAACTACCAAAATAGGACAAAAAGCTATTTCTGTCCTATGGTTTAAGAATTCAGCAGAAAATCAAGAGGTATTAGCAAATTCGTAGGCTCTCCAAACTGGAAAACATAAATGTAGCCAAATGTTACACATGTAATAACCACTTTCTATGTAGTTTGGCCATAAGCACCATTCAATCAAAAGGAAAAATCAATATTGAAAAAGTAGGGATGATGAACCCTATAAGGACAAATTTATTGGGCAAGTTTAGCTTGGTCACTTGGCAAAGTTACCATAGAACCAAAAGGGTAATAATGGTAAATTCCTCTACCCCCAATACACTGAAGATGGTCCACATAAGACACTCACCATAAGACACTAACTACTATTAACCATATATTTTTATCATTAATTAATGATCATTTGATATTGGAAAATAAATCTATCCTTTAGCTAATACATAAAGCCTAATTTAACCATTTAATTCTTTTCATTTAAACTATGACAAAGACATTTCACCAACATATATTTTTTCCTTAGAAATTGATATATTTAAGCAATTACTTTATATTTTTATTTTGTCATAACTTGAAAGTATTTAAAAGATACTCCTTTCAGAAAGATAAGTATGTTTCCCAGTATTCACTTATGTCTTCCACACTTAGGTTTCCCTACCAGCATCAAGGATGAAAATGGTGATAGAAGAGAAGCATTGTGTGAAAACCCCATTTTTAAAGTGTTGTCCTATTATCAATCATGAACATCAGTCCTACTGAAACAAAAACACATCATCCTTCACAGTTCATGGGCCTCAAAAAAAAAGAATACAAAATTCAGTGGGTTTTTGATAGAAAGCAATATTTAAATTCACACTTGTACTGTTCATAAAAGCAGACCACTGCAGTTTTGCAACTCCAAAAGCTGCCTTTTCCTGCTGAGAAATATCTCCCTTAAACTAGAACTGGAAAAAAAAATTATGTAACAGAAAATATAGGACCCCATTACCATATACAACATCAGACTCTCAGTAGGTCAGTTGGTTGTCCTATTAATAATCATCAGTCGACTGGAATCAATTTCTCTTACCACTCTCATCAACATTAGTCAGATGACTGCGAATCTTAGAATCAAGCATTTCTTCTGGTTTCTGACTATACAGCTCCAGACCACATTATTCTTTGACCTGTCCTCTGAAATGCAGCTCTCTGTACTGGTCCTAGAGGACAAACAATGGCCATGAAATGTGACTGGGGGTACTGGGGAAAGGGAGCCATTGCGCCCAGATAAGCCCCCCATCGGCTGCAGTAGCTGACATACCACCACTAGAACCCTGTCCTTCCATGTCTTGCGTTCATGCTCTTTGGGCAGTTCCAGCAAATTAAACTGAGTCACACAAAGCCAAATCATACCCATCTTCCTTCCAGGAGAGACCTAGAGCTCTCTCAGGAATTAGACATGTCGAGAACTCAGGGAAATTGCTCCTGGATGGAGCTGAAGGTACAGAGAGGTGAGGTTCCTGCAGACAGAGCAGTGGACCTTTGAGGGCAGAGTCTCCCTGTGATGGTCAGCCTTTCCTCCTCCTTAAATTCCCCCTACAGGTAATGCTTTCCTCCTCCAGTCTCCACCCTGACCTGCCTGCCCTCACCTGCAATTGCCCCTCCCGCTGCTTTATGAGTCACAGCAGATGCTGCTGAGTCCACTTTCGAACATTCCCCAGGAAAACAACACCTGACAATGTGGTATCAGTGAATTACTGTTTCTCTTCCTGGCACTACTGCCCATATTTGGACTCTCTAGGCATGGCAGAGCCATTTTTCTTGTATTAAGAACATAGCAAAATGTTTCATGTAGTATAATTATTCTGTGGTTAGATCATTCCTTTCTTAGAAAAATCTCTGCTCAGAAAATGATATATATGATAGACCACTCTGAAAATTTAGGGACTGTGAGAGACGATTAGCAGGTTTTTCCCCAAGCTCATCAGGCAAAGTGAAGAGAAGAAAAATGAAAAAAAAAAAAAAAAAAAAGGTTCTTGGATGAAGAATTTAGCATCCTGGTTGGAAATTCTGTAAAGCTCAAGACACTTTGAATGATGTTTAACAGACCCCTACCTACCTCCTCAAAGAAAAGGAAAAAAGAACAGAGGGATAAAGAAAACATGCACTTGAAGCGTGATGCAATCCTTAACAGCCCCTCGGAAAGGCTCTCCATTCTTTTTCCTGAAGTAGTTAAGCTCTGAGAGACAGCTACTCCCTATCTCCTCCTCCAGGCTAAGCCTGTCCACTCCTGCAGGGATGGGCAACTGGGTTCTCAGTCTAGAACCTGAAAGGAACCCATAGCTTCTGAAACTGACTGCTCTTTTATCATAGCTGGGGAAGTGATGTTCCAGGACATGTCACACAGTTTCTTTCCTAATTTATGTGATTTCAGGAGCACTTAGGCTCACCTAGAATATTATTTCTGTACTGTAGTTGACCAGAGGGTGAAGAACACTCACTCCTTGCAAGCATGTTTCATTCTTCTTTAATCTGCTTTTAATGGAAGTGCTTCCCAACCAAAAACTTATCAGATTTCAAATCAAAATATACCAGACCAAGAGGGCTTGGAGTTGGCCATCAGGGAAGGACCTGGTGATCAGGTCCTTGAGATTGTGAAACTCAAGGTGACCACATTTATGCACGCATGGGGTTACCACAGTTACAGGCAGCCATGAAGCAATCTTATCCCTTTCCACTTCATGTGTCAAGCTTTACACCCATCACTTGAGGCTTCCCAACATCTGTGAAATAAAAATGTCCTGATACATTGGCTATTTTCCACATTGAGTCCCACATTCCCAAGGGAAAACCAGAAAACTCACACCCTTAGATTCCCTGGCAGCACAGTACTTAGGTCCTGCTGATCAGACTCACCCAGGTAATACTTGGATTCATGCAGGAGATATTGAAGGAAGTGTTGGTCATCTAACCAGCGATTTTGAGGGAGATCCTGCTCCTCAGGATCTGTAGGTACACAGCTGCTGGCATTCATAGGTTCTCCTAGACATAACAGCAGTGTTTCCATTTGGGAAGTCTCTGTATTGTGGCTGGAAACAATCTTGTCGGTAGTTTTGAAATCTGGCTCTCTGGTCAACCTGGTAATAACCTCTAATAGAACATTTTTTCTGCCTAGATTATTCCAAACAAGCTCGGTCGTTTAGACCAATGGACACTGACCAATACATAATCCTCTAAATTTTTAATTCCTCATTAGCTTAAGTTCTTTTCTTTTGGCTCAGCATGTAAGCCCTTCCACATCTGTCCCTCTGGGTTCTGGTTTAGCTCTTGTGTTTATGATGACAAGAGAAGATATCCTCCTCCTGCCTTCACATAATTGACAAAGCTGTGATAAGACCTGTATCAATTCAGTTCAGCTCAGTCGCTCAGTCATGTCTGACTCTTTGAAACCCCATGAATTGCAGCATGCTGGGCCTCCCTGTCCATCACCAACTCCCGGAGTTTACCCAAACCCATGTCCATTGAGTCGGTGATGCCATCCAGCCATCTCATCCTCTGTCATCCCCTTCTCCTCTTGCCTCCAATCCTTCCCAGCATTAGGGTCTTTTCCAATGAGCCAGCTCTTTGCATCAGGTGGCCAAAGTATTGGAGTTTCAGCTTCAGCATCAGTCCTTCCAATGAATACCCAGGACTGATCTCCTTTAGGATGGACTGGTTGGCTCTTCTTGCAGTGCAAGGGACTCTCAAGAGTCTTCTTTTTTTTTTATTTTTTGAACCATAGTTCAAAAGATCAACAGCATGAGCCAATGGACATCCTGGTTTCCCACTTGGATGTTACAACCTGAGACAGGATGACAATCAAAGCCCTACCAAGTATGTGGGTGCTCTAAACTAACTCACAAACAGACATGTGTAGCCAAAATATCTAGGGGTATATTTGGCGGGGAGGGGTGTTTTAAAATGCACCTCCAAGTGATCCCAATGGTCACAACCTTCTCTCTCAACCCCTTCATTTTCTTGGGGGCTGGACCTATACTCTCAACAGCGCACAACAAAGTGAGAAGCGATCACTTCTGCCATGAGATTATAAAAGTCTGTGATTTCTTTTATTATTATAAAAGCAAACTTACTTTTTTTGAACAAGTTAACTGGAGAGAAGGGCTTCCCTGTTAGCTCAGCGGTAAAGAATCCACTTGCCAATGCATGAGAGGCAGGTTCAATCCCTGGATCACGAAGATCCCCTGGAGAAGGAAAGGGCAACCCACTTTAGTATTCTTTCTTGGGAAACCCCATGAACAGAAGAGCCTGGCAGGCTATAGTCCATGGGGTTGCAAAGAGTTGGGCACAACTTAGTGACTAAACAGGCTTCCCTGATAACTCAGTTGGTAAAGAATCTGCCTTCAATGCAGGAGACCCTGGTTTGATTCCTGGGTTGGGAAGATCCTCTGGAGAAGGAAGAGGCTACACTCAAATATTCTTGGGCTTCCCTGGTAGCTCAGCTGGTAAAGAATCCACCTGCAATGTGGGAGACCTGGGTTCAATCCCCGGGTTGGGAAGATCCCCTGGAGAAGGGAAAGGCTACCAGTCCAGTATTCTGGCCTGGAGAATTTCATGGACTGTATAGTCTATGGGTTCCCAAAGATCTGGACACAACTGAGCAACTTTCACTCTCACTTAGTGACTAAAAAACAACAATAAACTGGAGAAAAGGTGTAGATGAATATGTATTAAACTCAAAGGGAAAAAAAATTCTGTCAAAAAGTTTTTAATGGCAAAATATACTAAAAGAAGTTTATTTCTTTTCTTTTTTTCATTCCAAATGGATTTATTGAATGCCTGCTAGGTGCCAGACACTGTTTCAGACATGATAAATACAGCAGCAAACCAAAGTGTGTGCCCTCAGTGAAAAGTTTATTTCTAAAGAAGCTTTCTGAAAGGAAAACAATATTTATTATGACATGACATATTAACTTTACTCATTATAATTATAGATCTGTAATTTGAATGTTTGTCTAATCCAGTCTTTTAAATATTATTTTTATTACTTTTGGCCATATGGCTTGGCTTGGGAAACCTTAGTTCCCTGAACAGGGATTGATTAAATTTGCGTAGGTTTCATGGAGGTGCCAATCACAAGTTTAAAAAAAGAAAATCAGGAGAGAGGATGTCAGATGGTTTAAACAACATGTAATCGAAATACTGGATAAACTGTGGCTTGCATACCAAGGGGTAACAAACATTTTTCTGAAGTTTTCATGAACTCGATGACCTAATGACTTCGTTCTTAAGAACAGCACACAGCAAAGTGAGAAAGGGTTACGTCTGAGTTAACTATAAAAGTCTGCCTCTTCTGTCTTGCTTGTCCTCTCCCTGTCTCTTCGCACTTGCTTGTACTGCTGAAGCAAACTACTGTGTTGCAAGCTGCCCTGCCAAAAGGCCACTTAGCAAGGAACTTAGCATGTCCTCCCAGGTGGTACTGGTGGTAAAGAATTGGCCTGCCAACCTTTCCTGAGATGCAAGAGACACTGGTTTGATCCCTGGGTTGGGAAGATCCCCTGGAGGAGGGCATGGCAACCAAATTCAGCATTCTTGCCTGGAGAATCCCATGGACAGAGGACCCTGGCAGGCTAGGGTCACAAAGAGTTGGACACGACTGAAGCGACTGAGCATGCACACATACATGCACATAGTTGCTTTATAATGTTGTATGTGTTTCAAGTGTACAGAAAAGTGATTCAGTTACACATATGTATGTGTATATCCTCAGTGTGAAATGCAAATCTCTTTTCCTTTCCACGAAACATCTAGCAAACTCTACATTATCCTTTAACACATTTGGAGTTAAATTTGAGATTTGAGGAGAAATGTAATAAACACCTGGTTAGAGTCACTTAGATGGAGAAGGAAATGGCAACCCACTCCAGTATTCTTGCTTGGAAAATCCCAGGGATGGGGGAGCCTGGTGGGCTGCCGTCTATGGGGTTGCAAGAGTCGGACACGACTGAAGCGACTTAGCAGCAGAGTCACTTAGAGCTAGCAAACTTGGATTAAAATAAATGAAAAGCCTCCCTTTCACTGGAGAGTGAGTATTCCAGAAACTAGATGTCTAAGAGGTAAAAATGGGATAGAACAATCCATAAAAGTTATCCTTTTTACCCATATTTTAAACTTTTTAATCTTGTATTGGAGTATATATAGCAGATTAACAATGTTGTGATAGCTTCAGGTGAAGAGTGAAGGGGCTCAGTCATTCAAATACATGTATCTATTCTCCCCTATACCCCCTTCCCACCCAGGATACCACATGACACTGAGCAGAGTTCTTTGTGCTACACATTAGGGCCTTGTTGGTTATCCATTTTAAATATAGCAAACGTCATCCATTGAAAAATAAAGCCTACATGTTGGTCCTGACAGTATGATCAGAGCATCTTAGTGGCCCAAGGAGCAACATGCATGGTTTTGGGCTTTCAGGAGGAATTAGGAGGAAATCAAGCATATGTTAGCAGGCAGCCTGCCTCCACTTGAAAAGGGTCAATCATCCTGTAACTTACCCAGTTATATCTTAATAAACAGCAACTACTTCACCGGGCAGGGAGACGCTCTCGATTTCATACAAGGAGATCAATGCTCTACAGAGGTAATAAATCTGGGATGATCTCAGAAAAATAACAGGGATAGCAAATACTTTGGAAACTAGTCACATGAATTATAAATTCTGTGTTCACAGACTTCCCAATAAAATGCTCATGAGTTCAAGAGCACACCTAGCTTATTTCTCAGTGTCTTGAAGGAGAATAGCCAGTTAATTCTAATAGGTCTCCAGGAATACCTCATTTGCCTCATGAACGGTGATTCTGCCATACTTTTTACCAGCCCATTTCAGACTCAAGTATATCTGATGAAATTCTCAAACATGTTTTATTCTATTGGGTTAGTCAGAAAGTTTGATTGGGTTTTTTTTCCATTGCATATTAAGATATGATTATGACCGATTGGTGGTATGGTACAGCAGAAACCAACGAAACATTGAAAAGCAACTTTCCTCCAATTAAAAAAAAGAAAAAGAAAAAGTGTACTATGTAAAATTTTTTGTGACATTCCCAAATGAACTTTTTGGCCAAAACAACATGTCCCCTCAGTAACTGGATACCTTATCACGCAAGAAGACCAAGCATTGATCCGAGGACTGTTCACTTTGCCAGAAAAGCCAGTCTTGGCCTCTTTCCAATGCCATCATTCTGCAAATCTCTCCTAAAATGCAACTACCCCCTTTTGTTCTAAACTGTTTCTACCTGGTTTCTTGTTAATTCTATGCTCTTAGCTTCCAAGTTGTCTTGAGCCTTCCATCTGTTGCCTTCTGATTGCTGGCGTGGCTACAGACACCCTAATGTCTCGGAAGGGTGAGGTGAGTATAAGGCTTATGTGAATAGCACCAAATTCCATAGAATTGGAGACTTCTGTGTCTGGGGAACGTCACAGCTTTAGGAAGCAAAAGGCTCAGTGATGACATGGCCAAAAACATGCTGGGCCTGAGTACACATAAGATGCATAAGTCACCCCAGACTAAACTCCAGGGGAAGTGTGGAGCCTGGGAGGGGCAGGAGGCTGTGCCCCAGAGAATCTCTGAGGGTCTGCATGCAGTCACAGGAGGGAAAGACCATCGCTCTGAGCACCAACGTCAGAGTGTCCACCACACTCCCTCCAACAAAAAAAGTCCATCTTTTTCTTTTTGCCTGTGCTGAGTGGCTTGCAGGATCTTAGTTTCCTGACCAGGGATCTAAGTCATGCTCCCGGCAGTGGAAGCATGGAATCCTAAGCCTCCAGGGGAGTCCCCAAGGCTGCCTTTCTTTGATGCCCTGGCCATTTGGCAGTATTCTCCAATTTTTTATTCTTCCTACTCAAATTCTAAGTTCCCCTCCTACAGGGACTTCCTCAACTGACTCACAGGATAAACTTTATCCCAATCAAAAACTGGAGGCATCCATGGTGAAAGCACATCCTTGGCTAAGCCCAGCTTCCTTGTGACCCCAGTGACCTCTGCTCCTCTCCCAGAGCCACTGTGAGATCTGTGGTCTCACAGTGTGAGCCTCTGTCTCCTCACAGCTGACTGGGCAGCCAGCCCCAGTCCATCCCTCCCAGCAGTCTTTCCTGACTCTCAACCTGCACCAAGCCTTCACCCCCTGCCTAGCCCCTAGGGCATTCCATCATGGATCACACTGTGGTGATGCTGAGTCCAGAATGCTGAGGGAGCTCAAGAAATACTGGTTCAACTAAACCCATCTTCCTGGTCTAACTAATACTCCAGCATTTCTGTGCCAAGTGCCTCAAACCCTAAAATGGTTCACTAAACCAGAGCTCCCATCCTGGCCCTGTAGTCTTCCCACTGTCCTCTCGTTCTGAGGCTGGTCACCCCTGTCTTGCTCCTATCAGTGGTGGATGGTGTCACAGACTCCATCTCTACTGTGGTCTCCATGTCAGCCTGAGATCCCTCCGAGTTATTTATAACACACTCCTCTTCCAATTCACCTTGACTTTCCTACATGCTTCTGTCCAAACTGAGCTCTGTTACCTTCAGGGTGTTTGTAAACTTTTACAGTAGGTCGCAACACAAAGAACATAGAAACTCTTTCAATTTCCTATATTTCAAGTCCCTTCCACCCTTGCCACACACACACCTGTAAGCATCTTTACTTTCAAGCCCATCCTTTATGAACATTTAGTTGTTCATCTTTTTTTTTTTAATTTAGGAACTCACATTTAATCTTGTGTAGTTGTCAAATTACATGTAAGCATAATATTCATATAATCATCACCAATATGACCTACCATGGTCATGAACTTCAGATGACTTCTTGGCTTTTTCTAGTTTTCTTTCCAAGCTTTCTAATCTTTTAAATGTTTATTTCTCTCTTCTCAATTCACTGCTGCTGCTGCTGCTAAGTCACTTCAGTCATATCCGACTCTGTGTGACCCCTTAGATGGCAGCCCACCAGGCTCCCCCGTCCCTGGGATTCTCCAGGCAAGAATACTGGAGTGGGCTGCCATTTCTAGAGGTAGTTAATTTGCAATTGACAATCTCTAGGTCCAGCCATGTTGCTGCAAATGACACTATTCCATTCCTTTTTTATGGCTGAGTGTATATATATACCACAACTTCTGTATCCATTCATCTGTTGATAGACATCTAGGTTGCTTCCATGTCCTGGCTACTGTAAACCGTGCTGCAGTGAACGCTGGGTGGATGTATCCTTTCAGACCATGCTCTTCTCTGGACATATGACCAGGAATAGGATTACAAGGTCATACGGTAGCTCCATTTTTGGTTTTTAAATTGTCCATCTGTTACTGAGGACATAAGCCCTTAAAAATGGTGAGTGAGGTTAAGGGCAGGGAACCGTGGCTTATTCATATGTTCACCTAATGATAAAACAAGGCTTGGAGCATAGTATTGATACATATTTCTTAATTTTTCTTTCTCATTAAGATAGACGGGAAAATAAAGAGGACAAAGAACCAAGATAATAAATAGTTAACATTTATTTATTTAGTATTAGTGTAGGCTAATCCCTGTGCTGAATGGTTTTCCTATATAATATATGGATACTATGAAATTCCTATTTTAACCAATGAAACACTACAGGTTGGGGATATTATTAAACCAGAGCTCAGACAGAAGGGTTGGGATTGAACCCAGGCACCTCATCACCAGTTATATTAACCACTTTTTATTAAATGCTTCCTAAGAGAATATAGGATGGAAGCACTTTATGTGCATGGCATGCAAGGCTTCATGCAGGAGTAAGAGGGCAGAAACCAGAAGAAAGTGAGAATGGCAGGCTTTGTTCATTGTGGAAAGTCCTCATTGCCAAAGAGGAGGAAAAAGTAAGGTTGAAGACATGATTTGGCTCCAAATGGCCTTGAAGATGTGAAATCAACTCTTTTCAGTCATAAAAAAAGAATGAAATAATACCATTTGCAGCAAAATGGATGGACCTTGAGATTAATATACTAAGTGAAATAAGTCAGAAAGAGAAGACAAATGCCATATGATATCACTTATATGTGGAATCTAAAATATGACACAAATGAACATATCTATGAAGCAGAAACAGATTCTCAGACATAAAAATCAAACATGGTTACTAAAGGGGGGTGAAGATGGATAAATTAGGAGCTTGGGATTAACATATATACACAACTATATATGAAATAGATAACCAACAAGGAGACCTACTGTATAGCACAAAGTTATACTCAATATTTTTAATAAACTATAAGGGAAAATAATCTGAAAAAATATATGTATGTGTATAACTAAATTACTGTGCTATACACCTGAGTTTAACATGACATTGTAAATTGACTATACTTCAATTGAAATAAAATGGAAATGAAGTCAATTTTATTGGCAGTGGAGGTATTATGAAATATTAATCCAAAAATTTCATTAAATGTACTTCACATCTGTCATATTCAAAGTTGAGCTGTGATAAGAATTATAAAGAGAGAGCAGATTAAAATATCCCAAATCCTAAGAACTAGGAGCTTACAGGGAAGATATACCTTAATCACAAATATCTATAATAGAAGATAGAAAATTATTATTGTAAAAATAAATGTTACAGGACTCGAAAAAAAGTAGAGATTTTTGAAGATAAGGGAGCAATTTTATGAACAGTGGCAATTCATAGACAGTAAAAAGGAAAATAGACCTGGTGTTGGGAGGAAGTTAATTCTGGATGGAGGAAACAGCCCAGCAGAAGTGCCAAGGTGGGAAGCAGGGGCAAAACTTGAGAGATGAGTTTGCCCGGAAAGTTCAGTCTACAAGGGCAGTGCTGAATGGCACCCTCAGCGAGGCAAGCCCAGGCCTCCACCACCTCTGCAGATGCCCTTGAAGCCTCAGATAATGGGATGAACTCTATGTGTATCTGCTGAAAATCATATTCTCCTAGCTGACTGAAAAGACTAATCTGACAGGCTGTGTGGTGTGAAAGGAAATTGTGACCATTTGGTAGAAGGTGTTCCTGAATAATCAAATAACCAACAAGGATCTACTGTATATCACAGGGAAAGCTATTCAATATTATCCATGGCCTATATGGGAAAAAAACATCTGAAAAAGAGTGGATATGTGTATAATTGATCTTCACTGTGCACCTAGAAGTAACACAACATTGCAAGTCAACTACACTCTAATATAAAATAAAAAATTAAGTTAAAAAGTAAAATTGATGGAGCGTAACAACTAAAGGGTTCTATCAAGCAAAATAAGAGGGGACACAAGAGTGGAACTTTAACATCATTCCAGTGAAGTGGTGTAATCAAAGAACGCTTTAGGAAGATCAAACTGGAGGAAGGTACAAACAGCAATGAAAACAGCAAGTGAATGATGAAGCTATGCTAATGGTGCAGGACTCGAAAGAGTTCTGAATGGATGGTGACAAGAGGAAATAAATTGGGGATCTAAAACATATTTCAAAACAGGAATGAACAAGAATTGATGTTATGATAAGCATCATGAACAGAAATCACAGAATCAAAGTCAAATCTGAGGTTTAAAACTGGAGGAACTTGCGATCCACTACCAACAGTAAGGAATTTACTATAAGAAAAAGGATGCTTTAAAGTGGGTGGGGGGGAATAAACTCAAATTTGGGCAGGTTGAGTTGCATAAGGCAGCTTTATGCAACAATTAACCTCAATCAAACCTTCCTAAAGTTACTGCTACACCCATACACTTTCTTTTTCAAGACTATACTTTGCAAGACACACAGAGCCTTCCATTTCAGATTTGCAGTTTCTCAGAAACTCTCCAGACATTTGATACTTCTAAATACTTCAAGTAACCATTAGCTTATGTTTTTCATCTTGTTGCATACTACTGGAGCAGAAGTAGAGAGATCAAAGAATAATATAGGTCTAACTTTTCTATTCTTTAACTTTTTGGTTCTATAGGAACCAGAAATTATAGTCACAGCTGAAATGGATCCTCTGACATTCCACAATGTCCTATTTGGCCATTGGTATGAAGAGTCAGCAATAAAGAATTTAAAAACATCTTTGGCCATATGAAAGTTACTTACTTCAAGAAAAGCTGTCAGATGACTTTGATCTTACTGCTTTAGTAATATGAACCAGTACAGACAGTCATATAAAGGGCAGGCCAATTAAGGTTGTTTAATGAATAAACCAAATAAAACTATCAAATACCAGATTAGAAGAAAAATAATCAGAGAGAAGGATACAGAGTCAAATATAAATGGGGAAATTTTTTCTTGCAGTTAGAAAAAAAAACCAGTTAATCCAATTCTTAAGCCATAATTAAATGGCCTGAAAAGTTTAAAGATAGTCTATGCCCTGAACTACGAAAGAAACCGTACTTAAACACATGAAGATTGATGCTGTCCCCAAAAATATCTTGCTTGTAGAAATTTTAAAGAACCAAACATCTTAGCTATGTTATGACTTTAATGGTAGGAAAAGTAAAAAACAGTAAAAGAGAAGCTGGATAAGCAGTCTGTGTTCAGATGATCAAGGAATAAATATATTAGGGGTTAGGGTTAGTGTCAGGGTTATTTTTTCTCACACTATAATCTGTTCTGGCTCTTACCAATCACATCTTGTGTCTGAAGATGTATTAATCTAGGCATAATATTTCCTCATAAATAAGGTTAACAATGCTTTTCTCATTAATAAAGACTTGAAAATTGTGTGCTTCAGAGTTTAGAATAGATATTTGTCCAATGCACTACAATCTTTAAAAATGATCAAGATAGTATATACTAAATTGGTGAGTTCTATGCAATGTATTTATTAACAATTAAAATGATACAGTTAAATAACAGAACAGACATAAACTATCAGTGAATTTGGGTAAAAATAGTTTATTATTAGAAATAATATTTTTTCAACCAATAAAACTACTTTGCCTGAGTAAAATAAATGAATCCCCATATTAAGGTCATTCAGGGTGTGTGTGAAAATGATTCCTGAACTAAATATTTGAAATCTTATTAGGCAGGAGGATTAGCTTAAGATGGGTATAACAATTCAGACTCCGCAGAAGAAACTAGGAAACTTAACCATGGTCTCATTCTTTTGAGAAATTGCTTCAGAATCTGCCTAAGGGTTGAAACAGACTCCACTGAAATGCACTGGAGAACTGGGTCCCCAGACAGACCCTTCTCAGATTACACAGAGCAATTGCTATAGGCTTGACCACAAAAAAGACCAAGCTCTCTGAAACGCTCCATGCAGGACAACCTGCTGGCATTCCTGCTAGATTAAACAATATGTCCCTGAAACTCACCAGATGGATTTTTTGATAACATCAAACCCCAAATCCAAAAACTTTCAGCAGCCAGACACTCAGTTCAAAATCTCCCTTGATTGTTGCCAACACAGCAGCTGCCAGGAACCCAAACCTGACGTGTCTTCCATCTTCCCATTACAAAGAGGGTGAGGAAAGGACATCTTCTCTGCTCACAACTGTCTGATTTGACTTGGATTTGGAGGAAAGTTGGGGGAAGGGAAAAGGGAAAAGAACCAAATATTTTGGCTGTGCCAGGATAATGGGAAAGTCCCTTTAACAGCCTTCTGATTTCTGAATGGTTTCCCGTCTTTGTTTGGGGTAAGAGAGAAGCCAGGATATATAAAATCTTATTTTTAGTTTAATTCTTTGGAAAGGATTGTATCTCACCAACTTCAATGAGTTCAGAGAAAGGAAAAAGAGTAAATAAACAGCTTACAAGCAGGCTGTCCTTCTTAGAAGAAATGAACTGGACTTTTCTAAAACAAGTGAAATAGAAAACATTGAAATAAATCTAGGCAAAAATAAGGTTCAACTTAAGCCACAACTACCAAAATAATCTGGATGGGTGTATGACAATGGGATTGACTTTTATAGTCTCTTTTGATTTATTAAGAAGGAGGTACAGGAATTATTGTGGTGATTAGAATATGCTTCAGAAGTATTATGGAGTCAAAACCTCTAGCTCATTGATTTGGCTACAGCTGAAAAGCTGGATGATGAATGGGTACAAAAGTTGTGGTATATATATACATGGAATATTACTCAGCCATAAAAAAGGAATGGATTTGAATCAGTTAAAGTGAGATGGGTGAAGCTAGAACTTGCTATACAGAGTGAAGTAAGTCAGGAAGAGAGAAACAAATACATTAATGCATATATATATATATATATATATATATATATATATAAATGGTGAACCTGTTTGCAGGCAGGAATAGAGACACAGAGATAGAAAACAGACTGTAGATACAACGGGGGAAGGAAAGGTAGGACAGGTTCAAGAGTAGCATTGAAAAGTATACATTAGCACATGTAAAATAGATAGCTAGTGGGAAATCTCTGTATAACACAGGAAGCTCAACCCAGTGCTCTATGCCACCCTAGAGGGGTGGGATGGGGTGGAGTCTGAGAGGGAGGTTCAAGAGGGAGGGGACATATGTATACTTATGGCTGATTTACGTTGTTGTATGGCAGAAGCCAACCCATTGCATTGCATTTATCTTCCAATTTAAAAAAAAAGAAGAAGAAGAAGCTGGATGAACACAGTGAGGAGCACAAAAATGGTTCATGCTTCCCATGGCTACTATGCTAGCATGGCCTTAGCATAGGAATTCCTCCCAGAAACCTTCAAGCACTGCAGTTCTGCAGACAGATTTGCCAGGACACATGTCACAGCTGAAGAGCTCTAAAGAGAACTCAGCAGTGTGGGATTCAGCTGGTTCGGCAGAAGTTTAGCAGATGAGTAGCTAACCATTGTGCTGGATGTGAGGAGATCTCCATTCTCTGGGTAATGGCTGTCCTTTAATGACTAGGAAAGAAATGATTGTTCCCTTATATGTCAGTTGGTAAAGAATCTGCCTGCAATGCAGGAGACCCCGGTTCGACTCCTGGGTCAGGAAGATCTGCTGGAGAAGGGACAGACTACTCATTCCAGTATTCTTGGGCGTCCCTTGTGGCTCATCTGGTAAAAAATCCTCCTGCAATGCAGGAGAGCTGGGTTCAATCTCTGCATTGGGAAGATCCCCTGGAGAAGGGAAAGGCTAACCATTCTAGTATTCTGGCCTGGAGAATTCCATGGACTACATAGTCCATGGGGTCGCAGAGTTGGACACGAGTGAGTGACTTTCACTTTTACTTTCACTAATGACTAGGATCTTTAATGATGGAATGGAATGGAATCAGTACTCTAAGTAATAGATCCACAACATTTTGTGGGAACTGAGATAAAAAACCAATGCATTCATTATGTCATGAAGAGATGGAATCTTGAACTGTAGGAATAAGACTGCACTGGCAAATATCCAGGATGACTAAGGAGCATCTAGATGAGAAAATATGTTCAGAGGTGTAGACAGTTCTAAGAAGGTCCATTCAAAATTCTGAGAGTTAAATGAAATATACAGAGAACATTTCATGGTACATGGATGGACCTAGAGATGATCAGACTAAGTGAAGTCAGTCAATACACATTACTATACGGTGTATTGTAGATACACAATACTATATATAAAATAACAACAAAGCTCAACTGTATAGCACAGGGAACTATACTCAGTATCTTAAAATAACCTATAAGGAAAATAATCTGAAAAAAGTACATATTTTAAATCACTTTGCTGTACACCTGAAGCATTGTAAATTAACTGTATTTCAATTAAAAACAAACAAACAAAAAAACAGAAAGAAAGAAAACATTCTATGTTGGTAAGTGAGATCTCAAACCATGTAGCAAATTCTTCCATCTCCATTTGCATAGCATCTGTGCTGAGACTTTAGAAGGGATGGATTCTATTTCTTTACCCATTAGACCTGGGCTTTACTATGTGACTTGCTTTGGCCACTGGGACATTACCAAATGTGGCACAACCAGCCCCCTTTTGACAGGCCAGATGGCTGCATTCTCATAGACAAGCCCAGGTGAAGCTAAGAGAAAAATTCACTCACAGAACAGTGAGCTAAGAAATGACTGTTCTTATAAGACCCCAAGTTTTGGGTCTGGTTGCCTACACTGCAAAAGTTGATAGCTGAGATGCCATAGAAGAGTCAGTATTCTTAAATATGGGGAAAAAACAGCATCACTCTGCAAATGAGAACTACCACATACTCACTGCAAAGGGAGAGAGTACAAAATCTCATCAAACAGGGTCAAGTCTGGGATCTCCGAACCATGCCTTTTCTCTCTAGCTCCACCATGATCCTCTCTTATTGCTTGATATTCTATAAACTCAAGTCAGGATGTAATGTTTCTGACCATCTACCCCTGCCCATACATATAAAATAGACAGGTCAAGAGGAAGATATTAGACTATTTAGGTGCATACATGACACATAAAAGAAGGAAATAGTAGATGCTGCAAGTGGTCACAAGGCAGCACTTAGACTTTCATAACTGTCTCTTTCTTTCTCTGAGTCATTTTGTCCTCAGCTGGCTACTCAGTAAATTCAGGTTCTTTCCCTAGTGAGATAACCCAGACCTTCATTCTCATGGGGCCTGCCTTCATGCTATAATGTTCTACTAATTTTTATCATTGGACCTTCTCATGGTACACCCTCTGTTCTGGACACAGTCCCTCCTGCCCCATTTACATACCAGCCACACATGTTGGTAACAGGAAGCAAGCCCTGTTGGGGTACAAATCAGAACAGGAAGTAAGTAAGTTGTGGAGAACTCAGCCAGTCCATCTTCTCCATCGCCATGAGTTTGGGATTCCTCCTTTGGATTCTAGATAAGGGATCAGGAAACTTTTTCTTAAAAGGCAAGATAGTAAACATTTTAGACTACAAGACAAAATTAAGGATAAAACATGGATATTTATATAACCATTTAAACTGATACCACTGTATAGTACAGGGAAATATACTCAGTAATTTGTAATAAACTATAAGAGTAAAGATATATATATATATCTGAATCACTTTGCAGTGCAGCAGAAACTAGCACAACATTGTAAGTCAACTATACTTCAATAAAATAATAAAATTAAAACATACAAACCAATCTTAGCTCAGGAGCTATAAAGTACATATATAAATAAAACTCAAAGACAAGCCAGTGATCAAATTTGGCTGCCAGGGCCATAAATTGCTGACTCCCAGTCTAGGTGATGCCAGGTAATTTTGGCACATGGAATTATTTTGGCATTGGTGACCAAGTCCACACTTCAATCAATGAATGGCACAAACAATTAGAACCACTCACGATGCTGGTATGTGAGCCTCTATCAGTAAACTTAACCTGATTTAAGATCAAGCGTCTCTCTTGACCTAATACACACAGAACCTGTCCCCCACACACATCACCCCTAGGCTCTCGTTATATAGATTGACAATGCTGCACAACCGTTAGGTGTGCAAGCCTTGTCATTCTCGATTTATTTCCTATAGATCTCCACAGCTACCCAGGGCACTGATTCTAGCTCTAGAGCTGAAGATTTCAAGGTGGTTTTAGGGAAATAATGTCGTTGGGAGAATCTCCCTTCCCCTTTCATGCTGACTGCTTTAAGGCGAGGTTATTCTAGGCTCGAGAAGCAAGACAGGAAGCATCTAATCAGGGAGGAAGGGTAACTTCCTGTGGCAAAACAACTTTCGCTATTTGAGCAGAAAATAGTGAAAATAGCTTTCGCTGAGAGCTATTAGCCTCTCACTCTTCCAGGAAGGCTTGGCATCAGCATTGCAAACCACAAGCTCAAGGGCCCCAGATTCACTGGAGTAAAAGTTCCACTTGAGACAAAGCTACTGCTCCCAGGGCAGACCTGTCCACAAACACCCAAACTCTCGTTGGAAAAGCCAGACCTCGGTGCTGCGGTCTGAACTCCTGCACCAGCATCCGGAAAGGATATCCTTACCCACTCCTTTCCCCACACACCAGTGCCAGAGGATCCCGCTACTCTGAGTCATGGGCTTGGACGAACAATCAGATTGGCAAAGTCTAGGATGTCTCTTGTGAGGGTGCGCATGCTCCGTCACTCAGTCGTGACCTACTCTTTGCAACCGCATGGACTGTAGCCTGCCAGGCTCCTCTCTACATGGGATTTCTCAGGCAAGAATACTGGAGTGGGTAGCCATTTCCTACACCAGGGGATCTTCCTGACCCAGAGATCAAACCTGCATATCCTTTGTAGATTGATTGCAGGTAGATTCTTTACCGCTAACCCATCAGAGAAGCCCTCCTGCGTTAGCAGGCAGATTCTTTTCCACTGCACCACCTGTGTCTTGGACCCTCAGTTATTAAAGAAATATTAGAAAAGCCTTTGTCTGAGTTCTGGAGACTTAAGCTACCCAATGGTGCTAAAAAGATAAATAAAATAACCCATTTCAAATATGACCTGCTCAGAGCATTCAGCAAAGATGTGGGAGCACCAGTATTCTTGTAAAGAATACTTTCTGGGCAGAAAGAAAGAATACTTTCTGGGCAGAAACCCTGCCCAGAAGAACAAGCCTTATCAGACACACTGCAGAGCTGCAGATGCAGGTGATCAAACACGAGACACAGGGGAGGAAAGTGCAGGATTCTGTAAAAGTAAGACCACAGGACAGCTGACAATGAGCAATACAAATCCCATGTTTTAAAAGTAGAAGATAAGTCATGCTGGAGCAGGTATAGAGAGAAAAGAATCCTCCTACACTGTTGGTGGGACTATAAGTTGGGGCAGAGAACAGTGTGGAAGTTCCTCAGAAAACTAAAAATAGAACTACCATATCATCCAGTAATCCCATGTCTGGGCATATATAAGGCTAAAATCATAATTCAAAAATATACATACACCCCAAAGTTCATTGCTGCATTATTTACAGTAGCCAAGACATGGTATCAACCTAAGTGTTCATCAACAGAAAATATGCACACACACACACACACACATACACACACACACACATACCTGTAATAGAATATTACTCAGTCATAAAAAAGATGAAATAATGCCATTTACAGCAACATAGATGAACCCGGAAATTGTCATATTAACTGAAGTAAGTCAGAGAGAGAGAGACAAATATCATATGATATTACATATGTGGAATTTAAAAAATTATACAAATGAATTTATTTACAAAGCAGAAATAGACTCATGGACTTTGGGGGGAAGAAAGTTATGGTTATCAAAAGGAAAAGGTGGGGAGATAAACTTGGAGCTTGGGATAGACATGTACACACTACTATATTTAAAATAAATTACTAACAAGGACCTACCGTGTAGCTCTCTTCAGTGTTCTGTAACAGCCTATAAGGGAAAAGCATATGAATAAATATATACACACATATATGTATTTATATATATAACTGAATCACTTTGCTATATCCCTGAAACTAATATAACATTGTTAATCAACTATTAGTACAATAAAGTAAGTAAATAAATATACAAGTTCTTGGCTTCAATTAAAAAGACAAAAAAAGGTGTAAGAGACAGGCTTAGAAGACAGAGCAGCTGAGAGTTCAAAAGAAATTAATAGAAAATTGATGTCAAAGATCTCAAGTGAAGGGAGAGATTCAAAAAAAGAACATTGGTGTAGGTATTAAAATAGTTCAGAGGTCTATATCTATATCTATATCTATATTGCAGAGTCAGCAATTAGGGGAATACAAGCGGTCCCCACTGGAAAATAGAATTGCAGGAGAAGTCAGATTGCAGCTGGTTGGGAAGAGAAAATGAAATGGACAATGAATTCAAATATAGGCACTTCCTTGACAGAGGGCAGAGCAAGAAAATGAAACAACATTAGAGATGGACAAAAACCCCAGGCAGAGCTCTTTGTGTTTAAAGTGGAAAAATCCAATCAAGTTTAGATGTTTTTTCCTTTGTGAAGAAGAGTGACCGTCTCAGTTTCTGAGGTCAGGATGGAGGGCAAGCTTTGCAGGCAAAGGGTGTCAGTGGTGCGACACGCAGGTATTTCCCAGCCACGCTGAGATCCGGCCTTGGGCTGAGATGCTTCCAAGTGTCCTTCTGGATCCTCACAGGTAATGATCATAGTAATTCAGATGATAAGGTTACATCAGGAAGGTGGCATGAAGATGAGGAAGCAGGTGATTTGAACTCATGGTGGTGGCTTTTTAAAATCATGGACCAAATAAGTAAGCTGGGCTTGTAAGAAAGTGATCCTAGAGGTCACTAGGTAATAAGGCAGTTTTGAGGGCCTGAAAACTTCTATGAAAAAAATGTGAATAAATGAAAGTTTTCCATCAAAATACCTATGAATGGGGGCAGAGAGAAAGCTATTTGTTGGGAAGAAGAGAGTGAAGGGAGAGAGGAGGATACGGGCAGATCAGATTAACACTGAAGCTTGAACACTGAGTATCTGAAACACGAACACTGAAATGAAAGGGCCCTGATACTTTCTTGAAGCAAGGACACTTGTTCCAGACTCTGAAATAAGGAAACACTTTCTGCAAGGTCAGGGCCTTAGTAAAGAAGGAAAGGATTATCTAAAGATAATGTCCAAATACATGTGGCTCCAGGTGCTGTGCCTGCTGGATGCAGAGCAGAGTGAATGGTGATCCACTGCAAGGCCTGCTGGGAGAGGGGAAAGCCTGTAATTATCATGGGCCACAAAAAGACCTTTGTGATTTCTAAATACATGTAAAATGTTAACCTGTAAAAGTAAACTTGTTCAAAATCATGGATTTATTCCCGCAGTTACCGCTTACTGATGTTTTTCTAAATACCAGGAACTATGATAGAAATTGGCATAGAATTATGAACAAAAAGGTATATGTTACCATTCTTAGTCGAGCAGCCAGATGAGTTGGAAGAGCAGGATAACCACACAGTGACTTCAATGTGACATCACACAGCAGCAAGTGCCCAAAGGGGGAGAACAGCCCCACGGACCCAGGAGGAGCCTCTCAAGGCGGAGGAGGGGCAGCCAAGTCTCGCCCTGAAAGTCTTGTTTGCACCATGTCAGCAAGGTGAGTTCAGGGGGTGAAGGATCTGAAGGATCAAGTGTGTGGTGCTGGTCAAAAAAAGAAATAGATTCCCTGGTGAATTTCAGAGGGTGGAGGGAAAGATGAAGATCAATCCATAAAAAAGCTCCGGAGGGGCAGGAAGGTCAGACTGCATCGTAAACCGGTCTTAGAGCCATAAAACTGAAAGAGCCTTCACCTCCCCCAAAAGTTAACAATCCGTGAGTGGTTTGAACAGGAAAAGGACATAATCAGATTTTGTTTAACAAATCAATCTGGCTATCGAAAACACTGAAGGGGAAAAGGAAACAGTTACCTCCACAGTGGGGACTGTCACTGAGATCAAGAGAACAACAAGAAGATGGAGAAGTGTGGATGATTTAAGAGTTGTGTCAGCCCAGAGACTGGAAATTTAAGGTGGGAAGAGGGAGTTGGGGATGCTAGTTTCTTCCCCATCTTCTAGCTCTCAGGATTGGATAATAATAGGTAATAATACAATATTATTATTATATATTAACATGGTTAATACTAGTATAATCAAATTATTATAAAGTTAATAATATATGATGAACATTAGTATGTGATAATTAATATAATGATATTGAGCACAGAAAGAGATGTGAAACCCTGGGATAAAACCAGATTTTAGGGGAAAATCTCATAATTTTGTAAGACACATTGAGCTTGAATTGCCTAAAAATGAGATATTAGAAAACAAGTGACTCCCGTAGCCCACAGATATACCATTGAGAGTCATTAGTGGCATAGAGGTATGTGGAACTGTGAGCATGGACACGATTTATGTGTGGAAAGAGAATAGAGGGTGAAAAAAGAAAAGACCAGGAAGGAAGCCTTAAATTATAACATAAAAGATCAGAGGAAGGAGGAGGTCGCCTTCCTAAAGGGATTCCTCCAGAGAGAGAAAGCTGGACCTGTGTCCAGCAAGCCCAGGAAAGGGTGTTTCTAGAAGGAAGGGCTGCCTGGCTTGTGCAGGTGCCCTTCGAGGTCAGGGAAGATGCACATTGAAAATATCCACCATGTCTAGGGAACTACCTGCCTGAGGGATTTTTACGGAGATGCTTTCAGCAGGGGGATGGAGCCAAACTCAGAGTGCAAGGTGTGTGAAGATTGAAAAACAGACAGACTGGAGGCAGGCTGTTTTAAGAAGTTGAGAAGGAAGGCCAGGGAAGAAATATGGAATGGTTCTTGGCCTGCCCTAGAGAAGGAGTCTCATCTGATGCCTTTTTAAATTCTATAGAGTTCAAAAGTTAAATTTAATAGGACTCTTAAAACTAGAGGATATCACACAAAACTCCCACTGTCCTTGACATGTCCACTCATTGCACCACCAGGTTTATAGCACTGGCTCTCATCTGCCAAAAAACACCCTGAGGTTGGAGAACTTAAATGACTTGCCCAACTTGACATCTTGGATGGGGGTGAGCCAAGACTGAAACCAGGGCTGCTGACCCCACGTCCTGTGTCCTTTGCAGAACGTTAACCATAACAGTAACAAAGTGAAAGTGTTAGTCACTTAGTTGTGTCTGACTCTTTGTGACCCACAGACTGGAGCCCACCAGGCTCCTCTGTCCATGAGGATACTCCAGGCAAGAATACTGGAGTAGGTCTCCATTCCCTCCTCCAGGGACTCTTGCTGACCCAGGGATCGAACACGCGTCTCCTACATTGTAGGCAGATTCTTTACTTTCTGAGCCACCAAGGAAGCCCTAACCAAGCCTTAACCCCAATTCCGTGATGCTTCCCAGGAAACACGTGAGATCATCAGGGCTCATGATGCAGTTCTGGAGTGACCAGCGGCCCCACCTCGGACTCTCTGCATATGACTCCGGCCCTTGACTGGGCAGGTAGAACCAGAGCCCTGCAGACTGGGCTGCTCCACCCCTGCTTCTGCGGCTTCTGGGGCTGACGTGTCCCCCGCCCCCCTGCCCCTCGCCGCCCCCGGCATTGATGTGTTCAAAAGAAAGCAGCATGGGTCCCCGGAGAGATTTCCCTCAGAAGCAGTGCCTGCAGATGGGCAAGTACACAGTCAGTCATGACTCATGAGCTGATGAGAGTCAGAGACCGTCAGGAATTCAATAAGGAGGAAAGCTATCAGCCAGGTTCACGTTTTACACTCACCGTGGCTGCCCTCCAAACGTCTGGTCTCCAGGATGGAAACATCTTTCCTTAATTCTGTTCTGGTTCTCAGTTCAGGGGCTGCTACTGTTTCAGAGATCAATACAGCTCAACAAGAAAACTGTTTTCTGCCTTTGTCAGGGAAACTGGGTTACTCTACTGTCTTTGCTATTGTAAAAACAACAGAATAGTATTTATAACTGATATACCCTTGGAAAATTATCTGGGCAGTTTTTCTATTAACTTTCTGTTATTTGTGGCTTCGGATAAATCAGGCTTTGTTTTGTTTTTTTCCCTTGCAAGTTTTCTTTCTTCAGACAGAGTTGAGGACAACAAGATCCTGGCTAAAAGAAACAAAATAATGTATATACCCAGGAAGACATGTATGATTGTGTATTTTTAAGGCAATAAAAGTAAAAATGTTTTTACTTCATATAACATTGGTATTAATTTTCCTCTGAAATACTTTCTCATAAAATAATTTATGACAATGTCATAATATGTTCTTCCATGAACTTGAAGAAAGCATTTAGGAAAATAAATATAATCCTTAAAAACTAGACAATTTTTGTTTAAAACATCTAAGAGTCAATGCGCCTCCTGCTTCTTTGTGAGGTTCTTGAGCTTGAGGCAAACATCAGGATGATCACAGTCATGGTCCACGTTCCTGAGCAGCAGATTGGTGTGAATGGTAGAAGTCAGGATGTAGGAGGGACATGAGGACAGGCCTTTGTGATCAACACCTGTTAGACTCCAAGGAAGTAAGAAGGAGGGGCCGAAGGAGGTGGTGGGACCCTGCAGTTCCAGCAAAGTCTTCCATCAGCCCCTGAGAAGTGCTAAGGCCCGGACGGCCCCTCTGGGGTCTCCCCAAGGGGTGGGAGGATTCAGAAGTTTGTAGCCCATGTCTGCTGGTCATTGCACTGAACTTCCTGGGATAGAACATCACCTTGAGCCCTTCAGATATAACAGTTAGCTATACCTACCTCGCTACCCCATGTGTGCATTTACATTTCTTTTCTTACAGTGGACAATGCTAACAAAATTATAGAAAGAAATAGATAACAAGTACACGTTGATTGGTGACAATAAGAAAAAAAAAGCATATTAAGTTCAGACAGCTCCTTTCCCACCAACGGCACTGCTCCTCCATCTTCAGGAACATGACCTGGCTGACACATGTGCAGGTCACCCTCAGCAAATGTGAATGTCCTCTGGTCGCTCCTAGATGCTGTTGCAGTTCGATTCCATTTCACTAATTCATAGAGTAAGATTCATACCATTAAAAAAAAACAACTCAGTTTAATTTAGGATTAAAAAAAAATTTAGGGTTAAAATTCTCCCCTTTCCAGAATTTTATCCCCTTCATATGAGCCGCCTGCAGGAGAGGAAGTTTGAGTGAACTTCATTTTTCTGTATTCTAGGCTGGCTTCTCCCCAACTCCGGCCCCAGGGTATCTGTTGCTTTTGAATTCTGCTGTTTTGGAGGGAAGGGGCAGGAACGCAGGAGAATTGGGGAGCAACTTGTTTAGCAAGGAGAAGAGATAAAGTAATGGGAAGTTGTACTTGCCTGAGCACTGAGCTGTTATTGATTTCTTCTCAGCATCACAAGTGGCTAACCCTTCAGAAGACATGGGTGGTGGCAAGCCAACTCTCCTCATGGGCTTCATCTGGTCTAGAGAATCTTTCTGGTGTAGATGGAAGTGTGGCTTCTGAACACTCAGCAAGCTCCACTCTCCCCCATCCCCTCCATCCCCGCCATCCTCTGCAGCCTCAGGTATGTCCTGACTAATCCTGTGAAGACTTCACACTAGGCTTGAGATGGGGGAGACATGTTTCCTTCCCATGGGAATTCATAGGACCTGGCGTTCTCCAAAGAAAGACTTGGTTTCCAACATCCCCAGACTTTCAGCTCCAACTTCACATCCTCTAAATCAATGAAGGGTCAGAGGTCCCAAGCCAGGGGTCTTCACCTCTTTGTCAAGTCTTGTACAGATGGACCAGCATATCACTTTGGAAAGTAATGGTACCCTACTTGCCATGATGGTCTTGTTGGTGAGCTTTTTGCCTCATTAAACAATGCGGCCATAATAATCCTGCTTTAATAAGCTGTTCTACACATTATACATTTGAAAGGTAGGAACAGAAGCCATACATATTAATCAGTCATGCTCTTAGGAGACACAAAGGAAACATGCTTCATCACTCACACAAGACTCTAAGAGAGACCTGAGCTGAACTCCCTTGTATACCATGTTTGCTGGCATCTGCAATGATACAGTCAAAATTTCTTTACCAATTTAGGTCTTTGAACTAACTCACAGAACTGCTTGTCAAACCAACTCACAGGAATCAGAGACTTTATCTGGTATCAAGCTTTACTAAATAATTCCAAGGAGGCAGGCAAGCACATGGTTCAGACAAAAACAAGAGACACGTGAGCCATCAATGGCAGAACCCTAGACTCTGGATCAGAATAGATGAATTCTCCAACTGGGTTTCTTGGGGTTGCTCATACAACTAGAACATTTAAAATATGAACTAACTCCAGGAAGTAGAATCCTACATTTCTCAGGAGGCAGATCTTGGATTTTATTTTTCTAGGATATCCTTGCCTAGGGGCATTCTATGAATAGCACCTCAGAGTTAAGGGTTTTTCTTCCTAGCAAATAACATTAGCCTATGACCCAGAGGTCAAGTTGACTAAGAGATCAGAGAGTATCACCCACCTCTTTTTCTTTCTCCCAGGCATTCTCCCACCACAAATAAAAGGAGTGAGAGAACTTCAGATTATTCTTTTCTCCAAGGTACTTAATGTTAAATGTACAAATGGGACAAAAAGAGTAGGTTTACTTCAAGGGCATAATTTATAACCAAGTGTATTGCAGACATTCAAGGGGATTACATAAATGTAAGTGATTCAGCATGCGGTGGGTGACGAGGGGAGAATGGTCATTCATCCTAGGCAAGATGAGGTACCACCGCCACAAACAGGGGATGGGAGGTTGGGATCTCGAAATGGCAAATGCTCACCACATCCTCAGAAAAGAATTGGAGGAAATGCCAAAATAAATCAAGGTTAAGTCTAATGGGTTTTTTAATTATACTGTGGGTCAGCTGTATACCACTGGAGCTCACCACTTACTGGGTTTCTGAGAAGTTTGAAAAAAAATGTTGCTGAGTCAAATAAACTTGAAAAGTTCTCTTTGGCAGAAAAGGTAAAGAGTACCTTCACCTTAAATGGTAAAGAATAAAAAGAGACAACCAGGAAACCCACATTTTCCTGAGGCTCTACCCTGAACTTTCTCTAACATCTGTGCTTTAGAATTTCTGCTGCCTTTTACTATCTCCCTACTCCTCCCTCTACACTTCAATATATTTTGAAGGCATGGTCTACTCCTGGAGACACCATGGGCTTTTTGAGAGGACTGTTGAAATGATTTTATATGAATATGCATGAAATCATTATTCTGACCTTAGAGCTGTGCACTGCCTCTCACCTCTGAATATTTTTGAAGAGAATAAGAATCAGGGTCTTATTTTGTCATGCTTTCTCTTTCTCATTTACTTCAAAGCAATCACAGATGCATTTCTTGGAAATGGTAGTGATGCTCTTTTAAGACAATTTTCCAACTCAAGGTCAAAGATACATATTTGAAAGATAAAAATCTGACTAAGAATAAAATCTTACTGAAAGTAAATTCTATGAAAATACCTATTGGAAAACTCAGGTAACTCATTTTCTAAAAGATTTGCCTTCTGCTGTATAATCTGTAAAGAAGTTACAAAGAAAGACATGAAAAAAATCTGACCCAGTGAAAAATATCAAAGAGGAAAGGTGGTGAGCAAATTTCAGTAAAAGCAAACAACTTGGAATTCTAATTCTGTCAGATGAGTGGATAAAGAGGATGTGGTACATATACACAATGGTATATTACTCAGCCATAAAAAAAGATGAAATCCTGGCATTTGCAGCAACATGGATAGACCTAGAGATTATCACACCAAGTGAAATAAGTCAGAAAGAGAAAGACAAATATCATATGATATCACTTATAGGTAAAATCTTAAAAGATAATATGAATGAACCAGAACTAAGCTCAGAGAGAAGACAAACTTATGGTCCAAAGAGGAAAGAGGCGGGGAGATAACTTAGGAATTTGGGATTAACATATACACTCTACTGTATATAAAACAGATAAACAACCAGGGCCTACTGTACAGAGGGAAATATACTCAGTATCTTATAATAATCTATAAAGGAAAATAATCTGAAAAAGAATATTTATATAGTTATTCAGTATTGTGCAAGGCCATTCCATTGTGAACATCAAGCAAAAAATTGTTCTTCAAATCCAAGACACACCTTGCTGTAGATTTCAGTAAAGATGTTAAACTATATATATACACATAAATATATATTATATATATATTTTCAGTTTGCTATAGGTCTGTTAAAAAAAAAATTTCCATTTAGAGCAGGAAAAATGCTGGGAGATGAAGCCTTTTGTATCCTTTCACCAGCCTGCTTTCCTCCTCTTTGCAGATGCAGATAAAAAATCCATTGTATACTCAGGATTCTTCATAAAAGCAGAATCAGAAAAGTGAACATTGTTTGTATATGTTAAATATATTGGAAATAGACATAAACTTCCTAACAGTCTTCTCAGGTGTTCTTTTTTTTTTCCCCCTTTCCAATACATTGTGTCACTCAGTCTTCACAAAAAACAAATTAGTTAGGAAGAGTCATCTCCGTGGCATTATGAGAACACAGATGCCTTTTCATCTTGTTTAGATTGCTGTGTCTGGAGTGGGCTTTCTGTATTCTGGAGGTCTGTGGTTCCTTTTTATTGTGGAGGTTTCACCCAGTGGGTGGGGTTGGACGATTGGTTTGTCAAGGTTTCCTGGTTAGGGAAGCTTGCGTCGGTGTTCTGGTGCGTGGAACTAGATTTCTTCTCTCTGGAGTGCAATGGAGTGCCCAGTAATGAGTTTTGAGATGGGTCTATGTGTTAGGTGTGACCTTGGGCACCCTGTATGTTGACGTTCAAGGCTATGTTCCTGTGTTGCTGGAGAATTTGCGTGGTATGTCTTGCTACAAAACTTATTGGCTCTTGGGTGGTGGTTGGTTTCAGTGTAGGTATGGAGGCTTTTGGACGGTCTCTTATTACTTAAAGTTCCATGTAGTCAGGAGTTTTCTGGTGTTCTCAGGTTTGGGGCTTAAGTCTCCTGCCTCTGGATTTCAGTTTTGTTCTTCCGGTAGTCTCAAGACTTCTCCACTATACAGCACTGATAATAAAGGCAGAGAAATACCCAACAGGTAAAGGAACATGAAAAATGCCCACCAAGTCAAACAAAAGAGGAGGAAATAGGGAATCTACCTAAAAAAGAATTTAGAATAATGATAGTAAAAATGATCCAAAATCTTGAAAACAAAATGGAGTTACAGATAAATAGCCTGGAGACAAAGACTGAAAAGATGCAAGAAATGTTTAATGAAGACCTAGAAGAAATAGAGTCAATTAAAAATGAATAATGCAATAAATGAGATCAAAAACATTCTGGAGGGAACCAGGAGTAGAATAATGGAGACAAAAGATAGGATAAATGAGGTAGAAGATAAAATGGTGGAAATAAATGAAGCAGAGAGGAAAAAAGAAAAAAGAATCACAGATGCACAGAGAGGTTAGTGCATTTGACCAGGGTCACACAAGGATGGATCAAGGAGTCAGAATTTAAAACCAAGAGAGTACTATAAGGTTATTCCCTGCTTTGCTGTCTCTTCAGCAATACATGCCAGGATCCAGGTAAAGCCCTGAACATACCATAATATTCAACCTTGTTTCTTATGTTATGAATCCTCCTCTAATTTCATCCTCCCTGCCACATGCCAAGTTTTTTCCAGGTACCCTTGGACCCTCCCCCAGAATGTGACTCATAACATTCCACAGACTGTATGGAGGGTTCTGTGGATGAGGAGTCAACAACGTCCATGCATCTCTACAACCACGCTACAAATCATCAGTGGGGTCTGACTTGAGTTGCTCAGACTTGTGTGCAGTGTATCCCCTTGAGATGCACTCTGACGACACTGCTGTCTTACTTCCCTGCTCCCCAAGTCCCAGGTGTGACCTGCAGGGTCTTGAACATCTGCTTCAGTGCAGTTAACCTTGTGGGTCTTGACTTGATGGCACAGTTTTGCCTCCCTTCTTTCCCTTGCAGCTTACATACCCAATGCCTCCACAACTGTCAGAGAATTTTTCCCAATGGGTAACTAGTATGAGAAGCCTCATCGAAGGTCTTCTTTGGGGAGCCCCAGCCAAGACATCAGACTTCCCATACAGAACACATTCTGAAATGAACTTTCCTTGACTGGCTTGAAGCAAGCTCATTTGACCAGGATCGCTTTGTTTCCAGCTAGAAATAGTTTGTCTATGCTGCATTTGCACAGGTCAGTTGTGTATTGGCTTGATCATTGAACTTGCAATTTTGGTATTTCTCCATCCTGTGAATGCCAGTAATCTCCAGTAAACTCCAGAATATCCAGTAATCTCCATATTACTGTCTGCTGTGAACTCTTACCCATGTAAAAATGTACAAATGCTTCTTAGCACCTACCAAACATTTTATGATGCTTTTTAATATTCATCACAACCTGTAGTTAAGCAAGATAATGATTATTGTCTCCATCTTGACATGAAGCAGCAGTAACTCAGAGGGAAGTCAACCCAGTCAACCCAGGCAGTCATTAGGAGGTTATGCAGATGAGCCCTGGATCCAGGTCCTCAGGCTCCTTCACTTCTGAGACTATGTCTTCACTCCCAAGAAATCATCAGGATCATTTTTACACATTCTTCAAACCTCTTAACTCTGCTACTTTCAACATTCAGAAAAACTGATCTTACATGGATCTTCAGAGAAATCTGGGACCTTTAATTTCATGCACATGTGGTAAATAATTAAATTCAAATAGTAAATCTCTTCCTGTCCGTTGTACTCTGGATGCAGCAAAACTTGTCATGGTTACATCATCTGCAGCAAAATCCAAAACACCCCACAGCATGCATAGGAAGGTGTCCGAAAAGGAAAGTATCTTTCTGATCCAAAAAACAAAATTCACAGGGTCAAAAAGTGTCTTCTATTATTCACCTTCTGCACTAAATCGGGTTATTGTGACCTCACACCTCAGAGTTATTTTATTCCTGGATTTTTCTCAGAAGTTATCATTACAGAGACACAAGGGACAAAATCCATATATTTTGATGATAAAATATAAAACTTTAAAATATACTTATCAAAAAAATAAATTAATAAAATAAAATATAGTTATCTTAGCCCTTATAATATTATAATATGTTTATTCCTCTTTTTCATTCCTCACCTGAAAATGTTCATTTACGATCAAGATTTAAAATAGTGTATTTGATTTAAAAAATCATTAATTATCTTACACTGATAAGAAAGAAAGGCAAAACATACAGGAATATATAGACTCTTCTCAGTATTTTAAAATATTTTACCTCAATTTTCCACTGGAGATTTTAATTCAATTGGGCATATTCTAAAATTTGTGTTTCTGTGATACATTCCTTTTAAATCGAAGTGTAGTTGATTTAAGTACATTTCTTTTTTGGTTTATGAGGGACAGGGGAAGGAATTTTCAGAGGTCAAGTTGCCTCTTTCTGCACAGAAAGCTTTCCTTTGCCAGCAAGAAGAGTGTTGATTGAATTAAGACCACTCTTGTCTTTATTGGGGAAAAAAGTCCACATCTGTTCTGTTGTAAACGAGAACTTGACAAAACTACTTATTTCTTCTTCTTATAGCAATCTTTTGAATACACTTAGCATTCAGTAAGGGTTTCCCCGGTGGCTCAGACAGTAAAGAATCTGCCTTCAATGCAGGAGACCCGGCTTCGATCCCTGGGTTGGGATAATCTCCTGGAGAAAGGAATGGCTACCCACTCCAGTATTCTTACTCAGAGAATTCCATTAAAAAAGTATACTTAATTTAAATCAACAAATATTTATTGAATGTCTACACATCCTTCTAGACTCTGAAGTTATCTTGGAGAACAAAACAAACCCAGACTCATGGAATTTTTATTTTGGTGAAGAAATACAGACTATGGCAACAGATTGTGGTTAAAAAGATGTTGCAGAGAGTTTCATGTCAAGTAATAGCACAAAGTAAGGTGGTGGGGGTGGAGTTGAGTTGAGTACAGGACTCAGAGAAAATCTTACAAACACAAAGGAAGGAGTAAGTCTATCTCTTCAATAATAGAAGAAAGAATATTTCAGACAGAAGGAGAGGCAGTGAAAAGGTTCTGAGGCAGAAACACATCCAGCATATTTAAGGAAAAGCAGGGAATGAAGAAGGGCTCCCTGCAGCATCCAGGTGCCTATGGCCTGTGGCGGGAACTCTGGCTACTACTTACAGGATAAAAGAGGAAGCTACAAGGTGATAAGCTGAGGCATGACTCAATCTGACTCAAGTTTTTGAATGGAAGCTTTTCTAAAATTTTGACTGCTGTGAAAGGGAAAATGTCTCTTTAGAAAGCCGTTGCAGTGTTTCTTAGGAGAGATGGAGGAGCAGGATGCCAGGGCTGAGGAGTGATTTGCTGCTGGGTATATTTTCATGGAGGAGACAATGTTGCTTCCTGGTGGATTGGATGGGATTTAAAAATGAATAAAGAATAATCTAAATTGTTTGGCCCAAGATATCTGTACAACAGGCTTTTTTCCCTTTGAGAAAGGAGAAATCCATAGAAATAGTGGGCTAGGTAAAGAATAGTTGATGAGCTATGTCTAGATCCTAGTGGAAAATGTCTCCTAAATAGTGAGATGAAGATGTTAGTTTACAGGAAAGTCAGGGCTGGAAATAGACTTCCAAATTATTAGCACACAGGGGATTGGACAAGACCACAAAAAGGACTGTGAGCTAGAGAAAACAAATGGGAACTCAGAACTGCGTGGACTTTGTTCATGAACATGTTCTGAAGCAACAGTTTCAAAGATAGGGATTTCCTATGGATTGGCAGGACTGACGTAGAAGCTTAAGCTCCAGTGCTTCGGCCACCTAATGTGAAGAGCTGACTCACTGGAAAAGACTCTGATGCTGGGAAAGATTGTGGGCAGGAGGAGAAGGGAGTGAAAGAGGATGAGCTGGTTGGATAGCATCACCGACTTAATGAACCTGAGTTTGAGGAAGTTCCAAAGGATAGTGAAGGACAGGGAAGCTTGGTATGCTGCAGTCCATGGGGTTGCAAGGAGTCAGACACGACTCAGCAACTGAACAATAACATGGATTCAAATATGCTATTCTTATAGAATTGGTACTAAACAAATTAAACCTGGCATCATCCTTTCATATAGGATCTCCTTTTCCCAAATGTGGCTAAAAGGCAAGTGGTTAAAAATTCTAAGTTCTGGAGATATCTGTTTATGGAAGATTTTCTCACAAATTAATGTTTGATTATGATAATGTCATTCAAAGAATGGTAAATGGTGAAAAGAATCATATGTACAAAAGCACATAATTACTTTCAATAATCCTTCCTTAATTAATAATTACCCCAAAATATGTCCTATCTTTGTAGTTCATCCACCTAACCAATGATTTCACTTAAATGCTTTCTTTAGTTCTAAACAAATTGAACAAATCTACTTATAAGCCCTATAGGTGGGTGTGAGTGTGTCTTTAATACATTCCACTTTAATGCAAACTCCTGAAACATTCTTAACTTTGTTCAAAACCATTGATTTTGTAGAAACAAAGCTGTGACAAAACTCACACAGGACTTGGAATACCCAATAGCTTAGGATGGTTCTCTCTGGTCTAAGAGAGAGAGAGAGACAGAGGGGGGAGAGGGGGACTTTTTAAATAATATTAAAGCAGTGTTAGGCCTATTATATAAAACTAGAATTTTACCAATGTACTAACTTCTATATTTTATTTTGTACGTGTGTGTGCTCAGTTGCTCAGTTGTGTCCCATGCTTTGTGACCCTGTGGACTGTTTCCCACCAGACTCCTTTTTTTTGAGGGATTATCCTAGCAAGAATACTGGAGTGGGTTGCCTTTTCCTTCTCCAATTGTTTTGTATACTTTTACATATTTTACTACATATGATATATGTTGCTATATAGTATATTATAGTATCATATTATATATAATATATCTGTTATATCTGTTTATGATATCTGTTATTATGTTTATATATTATATTTATTTTTATATTTATATAATTTTTATTATATTTATTATATATTTTATATATAAAATTTTTATGTATATAATATGCATTTGTATATAATTTATATTTTATTTATATATATGTGTGTGTGTATACACAATCTGTATTTATAAAATACTGTATTTATAAAATAAACAGCTAATTTGAGTTTTTCCCTTGAATTTAGAGTTTTCTTCTGTATAAATCTGTATTTATAAAATACAGATTGTGATATATTTCAAGTAGGCACCATACACAAAAACTATTTTATAGCAGAACAGTTCTCTGGCACTAACCTGTCACACCAGCAACATTGCAGCATTCTTGAATATTTGAGTAATTAGATAACAAATCTTTTTTTGGAAGCAAATTTTAGCATCACAGAAGTACTGGGAATAAAACATAGAATATATTGATAATAAGCCAGTGTCACAAGGCATAATCCAAGATTCATACATATTGGGCAATGATCATTTATATTCCATTCAGCCCCGGGATACTTGAAACGATCTATCAACAACAGCTGCTATGATGGAAGCCTGGGGACCACATGGCAACAATATAGCAGATGTGTGTGCTCACCACAGCCATCAACACAACAGAAAGAGAGGGAACCTGCTAAAGTTCTCTCTACAAAAAAATATATATAAATATTTTGCACTGTTTGCAGTTTAGAGAAGAAAACTCTAAATTCAAGAGTTTATCTTCCAATTTATGGGCTAAACTAGTAACTAGCCCATTGTGCTCCAAGAAATTGTTTTGGCATTCTAAAACATAGACATGGATCTCCTTCTGTCTTCTCATTGGCTTTGCATGAATCCATTAGGCTTACAGGCAAGAGAGATCAATTGTTTCTATAAATTCCATCACCACAGACCCACCTTAAGTTATTCTGAACTTTCCACACAAACACAGACCTGAAAACACACAGGGAGCAGCATTTTATGATTAAAAAAAAAAAACAAAAACAGGGGCTACATTTATGTTTAACTGTGATTTAGGTAAATTACTAAAAAAAAAAAAATCTCTCAAGCATGTTTTGTCTGGCAAATGTGATGATCAATAAGATAACCTCTTGAAAAGGACAATGTTTGTTCTTGGTGTCTATGTAGGTTTTCTCAGGTTTATCACTGTGATTTCTCTGGTCCTTCTATAAGTACTTGTGTTTCAAAGAAAGAAACAGAACACAGGCTTGGTTGTTCTGGACTTCTGTGGGGATGGTTTCCATCAAGACTAACCTTCCCTGTGGCCTGTAGGTCAAAATCACCTTTCTTCTCCTACTGTGGTAAGTAACTGGCTCAAAATCAAGGGAAGCAGTTGGTGAGGACATCTGAGGATCCTGTTTCCCCGGTGGAAAGCAGACCACAGTTGGGAAGCAGATTGCACCCTGGGCAGGAAGAAGGAACGAAGTGTGAAAATAAAAGTGAAAACGAAGCTGCAAATACCTTCTCCTACAAAACATGCTAACTTTACACTGTAATTTCCAGAAGCTTTCGAAGCCCATAATACTATGATTTTGATAAATAAGTACCTAGAATTTTTTTTTTAATTTAGTTGTCCCTGAAGAAAATACAGAGATGAACACTTTGCATTATAACTGGGAGGTGTTTAATGAAATTCTAGTTTTTCCAACCTATTCAGTCTGCAAAAACATAAAGAAGTGAAAAACTTTAGAAGTATCTCCCTTCATTCCAGACATTTTTCACTGATAAAAAATCAGAGAGGACAACTTCCAAGTTAAAATTGGCCAAGACTCTGTGACTGGCAATTGTCGGCTGGTTTTCACTCCCTCCCCTGAGTTGTGTGTCTGGATTTTGAGCAGTAAACCCTTTGAAGTCCACAGGAGCTCGACTCATAGAAGGAATTGTGTCTGGTGAGGTTGGTCTTTGCTTTTTCGCTTCCCCCTCAACCCCCAATGTTCTATAAAGGTTTAATGTTGAACTAATATATATCCCTGTTTTATCTTCTGCTTTTCTTCATACTGCTATAAGCAGTTGCATCTAAATGGTATAATTCAGAGGAAATGTTAACCTGCATACTTTCCAGAAACAAAAATATTCAACTAAAATGAAAAGCACAATGTCTTAAGAAAATTGTGCTCATGTATGCATGATAAGTGTTCCATAGGACTGGAAAGGAAATGTTAAAATATACATACATATGTAAACTTTAGATGAATGATTCAAAACAGCATTCCAATTAATTCGTAAATGACTTGATCTCTCTTTGTCTCTGTCTGCCTCCCCCAACTCCACCTTCTCACCCTGTTTCTCTGTGTCTCTCTCTGTCTGTCTCTCTCTTGGTCTCTCTTTCTCTATCTCCTCTCTTTCTCTGTCTCTCTCTCCGAGTTATAAAACCTGAAGTAGTGGAATCATTTGGCTTCAGATTTTCCATATTAGTGTCTAGTCTAAAATGGAATTTCTTTTGAAAGCTTAAGCAAAATCTGTCTGGCTGTTTGTGAGTTATGGGAGCATAGAAGAAATATGCTTCTCCAGTTATAAAAAATACTGTTAAGATTTTTCTTTCCACTCATGTAAATTAAATGGCACCAAAACCATAAACTTCAGACTCGGAAAGATTTAAATCACAACGAGAAAAGAAAATGTAGCTGAAGTCTGTAAAAATCTAAGTATTTTTTATTGCTTAATTTACAGATCAACAAGAAAAGTGTTTTGGGATACCTAGCAAAATACATATGTCTACCTCTCTAAAAGATCACAGAATTATTTTCATAGGGTAGTTACCATGCCCATCTGTATGCATGAGTCCTTTCTCTCTCTCCCCTAAATTCTAGGGAAATTAAGTTTAAAAATTGCAATATTAAAGGTAAGATTATTAATAACTTAGAAATCAAGAAATTATTAAGTGGATAACCCATGAGTAAAATTAAATATGGAGCTTCCCTGTGAATTAGACAGTAGGGAATCTGCCTGCAATGCAGGAGACCCAGGTTCAATCCCTGGGTCGGGAAGATCCCCTGGAGAAGGTAATAGCAACCCACTCCAGTATTCTTGCCTGGAGAATCCTATGGACAGAGAAGCCTGGCATGCTGTAGTCCATGGGTAGCAAAGAGTCAGATAGGAGTAAGTGATTGACACTTTCACTTTCAAAGTTAACTATGAGTAGAACTTTTGTGTATATGTATAAAACATCATTGTCAAAGCACCAGGATGATATCTTAAGTACAGGTCAAGTTTTCTGTGTCCTAATTTGAGCATATCACATGTGTTCTACTATCACTTCAGATTAATTCAGCCCTACCCTACCCTCACTCATCTCTAGTCCCTCATCCAGTTCCCCTTCCATCCAAAGCTAAGATTTTAAGAAATGCCATGCACCACAGTTTAAAATCATCTACTTTATTACTCTAGATGAGTCAAGAAACAGCGATGTTCCCATAACTTTCAAAGGGGAGCATGGTCACCTGCAGTTGTCTCCTGTCCGAGTATGAATGAGAAGGTTGGCGCAGTCTTCAGTACCTAGTCCCTGTCTTCAGCAACATGACACTGGCTTTGAATTTGTCATTGCTCTCCTGCATCCTCTTGCATCCTTAACTGTAAGTACCTTCCTAATGTCTCATAACATATTTGATATGAGACTCAGAGTCTGTTTTTCTTTCCTTTAGTCTGCCTAACACCTTGAGCCACATCATTATTTGTGTAGATCATCATGTTAATACCCTGGTCTTCTAGTTCCAACACCTCAGTCAGACTATATTCCTCTGATTTCACTCTGAACCGTGTCCACCTTTGATCCATATTACACTGTCACAGATTAAGATCTCCTCCTTTTCACCAGACTTCCTGCCTTGATTCAGGTTTCTTCCTCCTGTCCCTGCTCCATTCTCCACTTTGATTTCTAAACACAACTTTATCTACAGCTCTTTAATGTATAGTTTTTCAGGTTATGACTTCATATAGCCATATAATTGGATTTCACCTCTAAACCTTGGCCTATAAATTCCAAATTTTGTCTAATGATCTACTGCTATGAAAATAACAATCAGACACTTTTCTCTCCCAGCCTTTTCCCCTTTGTTACTAACACTGTGATGATGATGATGGTGGTGATGATGATTATGCTGATGACGATTTGATTTTTCTCTTATTTTTTAAGTTTATGCACAATGCTTGAATCTCCAGCTACTAAGCAGAATTAGAGTATTTCTTAAATCATTATTATGTAAGAAGAGGAATATGAAATTATTACTTCTGGAGAACAGAACCAGTTCCAAAACTTCTGCTCTTCATTCTATACCTCTCTGGGTTGTTCAAACAATCTGCCTTTGAGTTGCTTGTGAAGTAAAAGTAAAATGGAGATCTTATTGTGACATCCACTCTCAATGATGCTGATTTTTCTCAAAAAACAGTATCTTTATAATTATGCTATAATTCAGGTATACATCTCTTCCCACCCCCACCCTTCACCCTCCAGCCAAATCTCAGGACTTAATTTGTTTCCTTCTTTACAATGTCTTTCCCTACTAGTCTTAGAGCTCTGTTCAGGTTCTGGCCAACTTGCCCAGAATGATCCCCTCACACTGTGGATGGGTTTTACTCACCAGGTATGTGAGTCTCACAGCTACAAACTCTAACTATTTACAAATAACTTATCTGGTATATTATGATGCTGGGGCCCATATACAATTCTTGATTTTTTATCACAGCTATTTATCAGAAAGAAAGTCAGGTCTGCCACATCCTTGGGTTAAGACACATTGACCAAGTTCAACCCCCTCCTTAAAGCCAGATTTCTGTTCACTTTACCCTGGTTTCACCCATGCCCCCAGCAGTAGCAGCAGCCATGCAGGTGAGATCCCAGCAGCCTCAGGGACAAACTGACAAAACTAGGGCTTAATGATCAATTTCTCTGATCCCTCCAGCTTCTCTTGGCTAGATTGCAATTATTTCCAAGTCAAAGAGCATTTATTTTTTGCTCCATGAAGAAATTACTTAAGCTCAAGTAAACTAGCCAGTAAGCATTTTTTAAAACAATATGATGGAACTCAAAAGTTCTCAGTATACTTTATTTTAGCAACACTCCCTAGCTTCATGAGCAAATGTATACATTTATTTTCCTCTTAATTCAATGATTTCAGTAGAGTTCTCATTTGGGAGAGTATATTTTCTCTTATGTTTTATCTGCATGCCTAAATAAATAGAACTTTTTCTTTCACCATGTGATTTTCAAAAGTGAACTTCCATTTCAGGTGGTGACCAGCCCAAGTGCCATGATTACCCAGCAAGGCTCTGAATTCTGGTCCCCAAACCAGACAGGATGCATTTATCACCTGGCCAAAGGGGCCATCCCCCCAAAGGAAACTCCTTGGGCTACTTGAAAGAAAGAGCCAAAGAAAGAACCTCACAGACAAGAAAAGAGAATATGTATTTTAAACCATTCCAAAAATGCTTTCAGACATTGAGTACAAAATACAAAGAAAGGACAGTCTCTAAAATTGGACAAAAGAAAAATGTGGATTAAGAAAGCCACATTTTCCATTTTGGCAATCTAAAAGATTCATCCCCAGAAGGGTATTTGCCATCAAATAAGAACATCAATTTATTCCAGGAAAGTTTAATGAATCTCCAACATCAGCAAAATATGGCAGCATTTCTTTACAATCAAAATATTCAGCTGTATAGTTATAGTTTCATCACTGCATAATACTGTGTCCTCTTCTACCTGCCATCACAAAATCTAAAACATGATAAGAGAATTTCATTTTTCGTCACTGTAGTAGAATCGTAGAGATGAAAAGGTCATCTAGCTTTGTTTCATCCGCTTTCAGTGCTTCATTCACATTGAGCTTCCTTTATCCCTTCCAGTTCCTTAGATCTTTAGCATCTTTGAGTCAATGGATGTGCTGGTCCCTCCATATTGGGTGTCCAGAGCCAACTGACCAGGCACACCCCATGCTTCTTTCCTCTCCCTCAGCAAACTCTTCAGGAGAGCCTTCTGTGTCCTAGCACTGTGGGGATGGAGGTGTGGCACCAGGGAGCTCATAGGGTTCACATTCCAGGGAAGGGGCAGAGGCCCATAGCGATAAACAAGCGCCATGAGAACCATGATGATTCAGATTTGGGGGCGGGGAGATGATGTACTGGGACAGTGGTGATGATTTGGGGAAACACTGACAGGGAGGTGATGGGGGGAGTCACTTGTGCATTCTAGCAGTCACAGAGTCTCTAAGGCTAGAGCTGGCTGTTAGGTTTGAGGATTCGGGAGGCTGGCAGGATGGGTGGGGCAAAGGCGCAAGGGAGGAGCATGCAGCAGGGGGTGGGGAGGAACACCCAGAGAGGGAACAAGACCACGTGGCCTGCAAAGGGCCCTGATGGGCGCTCTGAACATTGGATTGAATGCTTGAGGAAAGAGGTGGCGTCAGAGGGCTCTGTGTCAACAAGTATCATAAACTGACTGGGTTTCACCAGGACTCCTGAGGGGCCGGATGCCATATTGGGGACACACCACAAGGGGAAAGAAGGGCTGGAGAGGGCTTAGGAGGCTGCATCCTTAAAGATGGTGCTCTGGGGTACCAGAGTGGTGGTACTGGGGGTGATGAGACAGGGCAGGAGTCTGCATTATTTTGAAAGTAGAGCAGATGGGACTGATTGAGGGATTGGATATGAGTGTCCAACTTAAGTGTGACAACCTCCAGGAAATCTGACCTCAGCCCAGGTTAGGACCTCCTGGTAGACTCCTCAGGGGCCCTGACTCTGTCCTTGTAGAGAAAACCCCTTTACAGAGTTTGGATCAGTGTATTATATCTTCTGCTGAAACCCCAGCTATTAAACTAGTGCCTTCCCAATGCTGGATGCCAAAGGAATATTCAATGAGATTATTAAGAGAAGGAAAAATTACAGCATTTGTATAGTACTTTAGCTCTACCTGTAATGTTCTCTTGTGAGTTGCTGACTTGATAAACTCCTATTCACCCATCAAAACCTAATGCAAATATCACTTGAATCCTTCATCTCCCATTTCCCAAAGCAGTTAATTACCTCCACTCCCTCTGTTTTTGTATCTTGTACTTTTGGATGTATTACCATGTCTTACAATTGACTTTTGTGGGGTAGTTAAAAAAAATTCAACAGATGTGCCCTTAGCAAACAAAGATATCTATTAATAACAGTCCAGGGTTTCTGTTTCTACAAAGTAATAAACTCTCCTAACTCGCCCTGCCCCAAGAGTATGTGCTATATACACAAATGCCAGTATAAGTGACTTCTAAAGATGAGAGCAAAAAAAATATCTTGAGTATTTATAATATGTCATGTTCTACTTTAAGTATTTGAACACTCACATTTACTTTTCACAAAACACTAGTAACTGAAACAACCGTTACCCCATCTTACAAATTGGAGAATTAAGAAACGGATCCTCGGCCTGTTCACACATGTTGTCAGTGCTGTGGCTGAAACCTGAGTCTTGAGTAGAGACTGTAATGAAACAAGCTCTGTGTGCTGCCCTTCAGCAGACAGAATAGACGCAGGAGATTAAACTTAAGCTAAATCAAGTGCTCAGAAGGAATAGGAATTCAGACCCCAAGCCTGAGACCAAAATTGACCATATTGACATGTATTTCCCAGAAGCTCCCAGAAATGGGAGAGGTGGGACCTTTCCCCTGGGATATGATAGGAGGGACTAGAATCTATTCACTTACATTTCCAAGAGCTCTGACATTCTTCAAGAAACACATTTACTGTCATGTTTATCTCTTGTCATAGAGTAATTTCCTGTAGAATGCATGCTTCCTTTTCATTTTATGACCTTCTACTCAGAAATTTCTTATCTGATTTAATGAAAGAGATTTATTCAAGTCTTCCTCCTATCAAGAGGAAGTCCACTCAAACTTCAAGGGCGAAGTGACTAGACCATGATCATACAGGTAATCTTCAGGGAGGCTGCCTGTCTCTGACTCCTGGTCCAGGGCTCCATATCAGACACCACATTTACACTCATAAAACAGAGTCACGTACAAGAAAACTCAGGCACAGGGAGAAAGAGAGGAAGGGAGGATTAATTATCTTCTCTTAAAATTACAAAAAGCTCAAGATACAGGATGTTACAAATTCCATGCAATGGAAATGCTTCTTCTTACAGATACTGAAAATTCTGTGTTAGCTCCTGGGTAGGCAGTATTTCCACCTAATCATGCTTTTTAATGTGGCCTCTGTCCTGCCCATAAATTATTTCATTCAAGTTTGGCATTGCATTGAAACCTTTGAATCATTTGTCCTCCATTGACTATCCCTTTCCTAAGGTGAGGGCTTCTCTGGTAGCTCAGCTGGTAAAGAATCTGCCTGCAATACAGGAGGCCCTGGTTCAGTTCCTGGGTCGGGAAGATTTGCTGGAGAAGGGATAGGTCACCACTTCAGTGTTCTTGGGCTTCCATGGTGGATCAGACAATAAAGAATCCACCTGCAATATGGGACACCTGGGTTCAATCCCTGGGTTGGGAGGATCCCCTGGAGAAGGGAATGGCTACCCACTCCAGTATTCTGGTCTGGAGAATTTCATGGACAGAGGAGCCTGGCAGGCTACAGTCCATGGGGTTGTGGGCTACAGTCCACAGGGTTGCAAAGAGTCAGACATGACTGAGTGACTTTCACTTTCCTAAGGTGTGACAGTGATAGCCTTCCATGTAAATGACATTATAACCTATTATCAAATATTTGGCAAGGACCCCTCCTGAAGTAGACACATAAGAAAAGCAGAACTTTTTTTTTTTTTCGTAGCCAAGAAGTCCAGGAAAGTAAATGCATACTGTAAAAAATAGTAATGATAATGATAAAGTCAAGCAATAACCAGATTAACTGCCATGGATTCTTAAGTATGAGCGTTTTTCAAAAGCAGAGTTGCAAGTTCTGACAAATTCTTAAAACAAACATATATCACAAGTTATAGACCCTCATTCCCAACCTCTGCTTCCTGCACAAGCACTAACCCCACAATGCCTCTCTCCTGTCATCTTCCTAACTTTCATGTCCACACATACTCTGTGAAATTTCTTGTAAGTTTTTTTTTTTAATTAATTGACTTGAAGTTACATTGCCTTCAATATTAAATCTTTGCCTGAAACAAGCTGAAACCATTTTCTATAAATAGTTATAGGGTGAAGTAACTTTGGCATTAGTTCAGTGTGCTACCATTTCTATGAGAATGTCTTGACTTATGTCCCTGGTCTGATGATGATACATTGAATGATTAATTTGTTTGTGTCCTCAACTAAACGCTGAGATTTTGGCTGCATCTTAGGGTTGTTCATCTCAGTCATAAACTCTTCAGTTAGATGTACCAATTTGTGTCTTCTGGCAGGACTATTTGGGAAATAATCCTGAACATCTATTTTCCTGGACTTTTAGCTTCTCTGTAGTCAGGGTTTCCAGACTAGTAGATCAGGCTGTGCTTTCTTGCTGCCAACTTATCCCTGGAAGAAAGTGGATTCAGAAGCACTTCTGAGAGGTGTCTATGGGCATAACCACTGATGTCCTTTTTGGGCCTAATTCTTCATGGGTTCACCTTGCTACTGCAAAGAAATCCAGAACTGACTCTCAAGGACATGGGCAAATAGCCACTGAACCATGGCTCTCTGAGGCTAGCTGCTCTCTGATTCAACCCTCCTTCAAAGGCATACCAGTTCAAAGACATGGCAAATCCAACCAACCTTGATAACAATACACCTAATGCACACTAGTAGCTTTTAAACTTTGAGGAAAATCAGGTTCACATGGGGAAGCCTGTTAAATGCAGATTCCTGGTACCAACCACTTGATAACATCAAATCACAGGGTTTGAAGTGATAAGAAGTCTAAAATTTTTTAAAGTACCACATATTTTTTGAGATAGGTGGTCTTTGGATTACAATACTGTGAAAACTACTGGCCTTTCACCTGTACTGCATGTCATCATGTTTTCCTTAGTTTCACACAATTATTCCTGTACATTTAGGCAATCAGTAGAGGCTCTATCAGGAGACAGTGGTGCTTTCTATCTCAAGTGATGAGAATATTGGAAAGAATCTACTTTCAGGATACATTCCTCTACTGATGGTCCCATCAGCATAAAAACTGGCAGTAACTTGTTTACTGGTATTTACTTCTTCAGTTATTAGTTACTGCATAATCATGCCCCTAATCACCATATCACAGCAGGTAAAATTTTGAAAAGGCATTAATATTTACATTTAAACCCACAGAATTATCATAATATAGAACAAGCCACAAATAAAAGTACATAATAGAATTATACTTGTCAGGAAGAAAAGTAAGTGTAAAATTATAAGACATTGAAAAACAATAACACAACAATCTGACATTTCCCTCAAATGATAACCTGACCTCAATTGTATTCTCTTTGATTAGAGCTAGATATTTTCTTGAAAGTTTGCTCTCTGCTCTCTCATTTTATCCAAGTTGATAGGTCAAGAGAAAATCAGTAATGCTAAGAGAAATGACTCCATCACTGAAATACATGTCAAATCTTTCAAGAACCTCCAGAATTTACTGAGCCTGCAGGATAGCTTTTGTGATCTTTTTGCGTGAAATCCAGTAATATGTCAGCCTCTTAGAGTCTCAAGTGCTCCTTTTTTGAAAGACCTCAAGATTTATTCCCCCAGCTCTGAATGAGTAAAAATGTGTTTTGTTGAAACTTCCCAAGAAGTAACTGGATTTACTATGGAATCTTGTATTGTTTATGGGCTTGAGAAACATGTTTGGCACTTAATGATTCCCAGATTATTTCAACTTTAAAAAGTAAAATAAAAACAAGATGAAGAAAGAAAAAAATGGCAAAGAAGAAATGGTTTAGAAAAAAGCTAAGTATTTTGAATGCTAAAAATAAAACTTGTGATTTTTAAACACAAATAAGTTAATGCAAAGGTTTGCCTAGATGCCAAGAAAAGTTCTGACTGACGACCTTCTCAAATGAGAAAGTGAAACATTAGAGAGAGTGATAGAGGATAAGATATCTGGGTGGCCCTCTGAAATTCGAGTCTGGTGCTATTAGCTCTGGTTTAATTATCTTCCGCTCCCTTAAATTTTCTTCCAAACGCTAATCCTCCCCATGAAATCTCAGCCTTTGCTTCTGGCTGCCCGTTTGTCAACACTCCAAGAAGGAATGCATTCTGCTTAACATCTAGACAATTAGAAGCAATACATAACACATAGTAATAAAAGGTAGATTTTGAGTGGCTACATGTATTTTTGGAAACGTATTCTTATTAGAGAAAAAAAATAACTTTTACGCTTTAGGGTGGAGGGCCTAAAAGCAGATTTTTTTTTTCCTACAAGATGTTACCCATTTAAAATTAGCTTTAGAATATTTATTTATATAATAAAGGTGACAATTTCTGTGATATAACAATTAAACCTTTTTATTACTGAAATTGGGTTATTGAAGACACTTCGTGTACATTCTGTTGAATTATTTTATCATCTTAATGTGTCCTCAGATGTAAAAAAAAAAGTCATACTTAACTGAAATACTAAAGATTCCATCTTATTAAACAAGGAAGCTGATGGAATTTTCCCAATTAAATTGTCAAAATTGCTTACATTAAAAAAAAAGTTAAAACAACAAAAATTTTGGAATACAATGCTAAAATCCACATGATTTTTATTCCTTATTTGCTTATTGCCAAAATTCAGAGAATTAGACAACTCTAAAAGCACAAGCTACAAGAGCACATTATTTACTATTTGATAAGTATCTGAAATGCAGAGAAAGAAAAATACATAGGATTTCTCTGAGGCTTTTTATAGCAGCATGTTGTTTATACCAAAGTTTGATTTCCATGGCTCCTCCAGTTCCTTTCTGTACTTCTCCTCTATCTTCTGGTACCCAAAACCCAAGGAGTATCTCCATCATCTACCTCAGATTCTCCAAGGCTCCCAATCCAATGAATTCTCCAGAATACCCTTACTGGACAATGTGTATGCTTGCGATAACCTCTCCCTCCAGCTCTTCTGGTAACAAATGCCCTGATCAACTAGTTTAAGACAAAATAAAAATTATTGACACTTTTATGGGAAATCCAAGTGGTTGTATAACTTTTATGCATAAGAGGGTCTAGTATTTTCAGTAATGTCATTAGGAATCTTCGTCTCACATTTATCATTTATTTCTTTATTTATTTTTTATTGTCAAGCAGGTTCTGCTCATGAAGAGCAAAAAAGCATCCAGAAAGTAGTAATCTTTGTATGGTACTTACTATCTACAATCCCAGAAGAAGAAAAACCCTTTCTCTTTCAGCATACATATAATCAACCCTAAAAAGGCCTAGATTGGTTCTGCTTGGATCATGTGATCAAGCTAGACAGTTCCCAGGTTTACTAGGACAGAACTGCTATTAGTCAGTAAATATCAATTTCCCACTCCTCTGGCAGGGAAGATGTCATAACTGATAACATACTATCTGAGTTACTGGAGTTTATACAAGGAAAGAAAGACCATGCTTTTGCGTCCACCAAGCATTAAATCTACCATATTAGAAGCTTTTTTTTTTTTTTTTCTTAAGGATTCTTAATAGTAAAACTACATTCTGGTAGTGGAATTGATGGCAGTATGATTGGGATGCTGAAAAAATGGTTTACTAAAGGATCCTTCCTGTGGCTCAGCTGGTAAAGAATCCCCCTGCAAAGCAGGAGGCCCAGGTTCAATCCCTGGGAACAACCCAGGGATTGGTTGTTCCCAATCCCCTGGAGAGGGGAAAGGCTACCCACTCCAGTATCCTGACCTAGATTGCCAAGAGCTGGACACGACACAAATTTCACTTTAAAGGATCCTTCCAAAGGCCACTTGAGAATGGGTCATCTTAACTTGGTTTATATTTTATTTTCAAGATGACCTAGTCTCCAAGATTTTGCTGTTGCCTGAAAATATTTGTGCAGTTATTCCCTTCCAAAAGACATATGGAGGTTAAGCAAAAGGCAAAGGACCAAAATATGCATATATTATACTTATAAAGCAAATTGTAGCCCATACAGGAAAATGTACTGAAAAGTTTGTCTCCAATTCCTTTCTGAAACACTATGATAAACAAACTCTATCTCAGTAAATGTAGAATAATATTATTGTTGAAATAATCAGGTAAAAAGAGAAAGAAATAGGAAGAACAGGTTTTTTTCTTAAAATATAATTCTTCAAACCTCAACTCTGACATCCCTGATGAAAGATCATTTTAATTTGTCAAAATTGGGTGAAATCTTGGAAATAACTCACACAGAATTACCCTCAAGAACTCTTTGAGCCTGACATAATTTATACTATATTTATTTATTAGGATAACTATCTCTTCACTAAAAATAATATATTCCTGACAGATATCATATCTCACAGACATATGACATCAGGTATTATCCAATCATTTTCCTAAAAGACCACAAAATCTGACATTTAGCTCTTTAGAATAAAAAATACTATGTTGTCAACAAATCTGCTCATTGAGCATGCATGTTGACCTTGGTCTGAAAGGTGCTAATATAGCTGAAAACTGTATGGTTGCTCCTGCCATGCCCCACCCTATGGATGGCCTCAGTCAGCACTGGAACTCCTCCAAAGCTGCTCCCACCTGTGGGGGGGGGGGGGGGGGCCGTCTCGTTCACCTGCACACCTCTAATAGCCATGGTCAGGTTTTGCAACCAGTCATGCTGGGTGCCAACCCCACACATCAATGTACCCACAGTGTTTGTTTCCAGGCCTGAAGGAGTCAGCCAGGGGCTCGCCCTGCCCACAAGCATGCCCACAGCAATCAAAGAGGCAACAGAAGTATACACATGTTTCCCATAAAAGCAACATCCCTTGTTCTGGTGACCTTGGGGGGATTATGCCATTGGACCGACCCCATGGGACATCTTCTACTTAAGGCCCCTCTTTAAAGACAGGGGAAATGGCTAAAACACTGAATACATAGAAACAAAGTATTGTTGGAAGAAGATATTTAGGAAAATGAGACAAAGGAATATCTTTCAAATGAAAGAATAATACAAAATCTCAAGAGAAGAACTAAACAATATGGAGATAAGCAATTTACCAGGTAAAGAGTTTAAATATAAAGATGCCTACTGAATTCCAAAGAAAAATGTATGAACTTAGTGAGAACTTCAACAGAGTTAGAACGTATAAAAAAACACAAATCAATCAGATTGAAGAATGCAAACACTGAAATGAAAATACCCTGGAGGGACTCAACAGCTAAAACTGAAGACAGTTTAAGGAACCTCTAGGACAAGCTCAAACTTACAAACATTCACATTATAGGGGTCCCAGAAGGAGAAGAGAGAGAATATGGGGCTAAAAACATATTTAAAGAAATAATGGCTGAAAAACTTCCGAACCCAGCAAAGGAAATAGACAATTAGGTCCAGGAAGCACAGATATTCCCAAATAAGACAAATCCAAAGAGACCAACACCATGACACATTATAATTAAAATGTCAAAAGTTAAAGGTAGGGAAAATCTTAGCAGCAGCAAAAGAACAATAATTAATCACAATTAGCAAAAGAAAAACAATTAGTCTTATCCCCCATTAAGACTACCAGTTGATTTTTCAGCAGAAACTTTACAGGCCAGAGGCACTGGCATAATAAATCTGAACTACTAAAAGGAGGGGAAAAAACCTTACTATCAAGAATACTCTACCCTTCAAGATTTTATTCAGAATTTCAGGAGATATACAGTTTCTCACACAAGCAAAAGTTAAAGTTCATCACCACTAAACCAGCCTTACAAGAAATGTTGAAGGGACTTCTTTTAATAAAAAAGAAAGGTCACAACTAGAAACAAAAAATTACAAAAGAAAAAAATCTAACTGGTAAAGGTAAATACATATTAGAGGTAGTGGATTAACAATCTATAAAGTCAGAATGAAGGTTAAAAATTAAATATAGCAAAATCATCTATAACTAAAATAATTAGCTAAGTAACACATAAAACGAAAAGATGCAAAATATGACATTAAAATTATAAAAACTAGTGGGGGAAAAATATTGTGTAAAAATTAAAAATATTGTGCTTTTAGAATGCACCAGTATGTGATCATCAACATAAAAACATAAAATAGACTGTGATATACACAGATCATTATATATGAATCTAATGGTAAATGCAAATCAGAAACTTATAACAGATACACAAAAAATAGAGAAATGAATACAAACACAGCATTAGAGTCATCAAATCACAAGGACAGTGAAAAAAAGAATGAAACCGAAAATAACTACAAAAACAACCAGAAAACAATGAACAAACTGGTATTAAGTACATACCTATCAATAATTGCTTCAAATGTAAATGAAATAAATGTTTCAAGTAAAAGACATAGGATGTATGAATAGATAAAAATGACAATACCCACATATATGCTACCTACAAAGACTCACTTAAGATCCAAAGACACAGATTGAAGGTAAAGGGATGGAAAAAAATACTCCACACAAATGGAAACAAAAATAAAGCTTGGGTAGCAATATTTCTATCAGACAGAATAGACTTCAAAACAAAGACAATTGCAAGAGATAAAGAAGGGTATTACATAATGATAAAGAGATCAGTCCAAAAAGAGGATACAACATACAACATACACATATCTATGAACCACACATAAAAGCACCTAAATACGTAAAGCAAATATTAACATATATGAAGGTAGATGTTGATAGTACAGTAATGTAAGGAACTTTAACAGCTCATTTATATCAATAGATAGATCATCCAAAGAGAAAGTAAACAGAAACACCATCCTTAAATGATGCCTTAGCCAAATTAATTTATATATATATATATATATATATATATATATATATATATATCTTTATATACAAAACATTCTAAGCTAAAACAGCAGAATACACATTCTTTTTAAATGCACATGGAACATTCTCCAGGATAGATCACATGTTAAGCCATGAAAGTTCTCAATAAATTTAAGTAGCATATTTTCCAAACACAAAGTAATGAGCTAGAAATTAATTAAAGGAATAAAAGTGGGGTAATAAACAAAAAAGTGGAGGCTAAGCAGCATGATACTAAACAACCAATAGATCAACAAAGAAATTAAAAAGGAAATCAAAATGTATATTGCAACAAATGAAAATAGAATTACAATGATCCTAAATCTATGAGACACAGCAAAAGCAGTTCTAAGAAGGAAGTTTATAGTGATACAGCTGTAACAGACACCAAAAATAAACATGAAAAGATGTGGATAAATAATCTAAACTTACATCTAAAGAAACTAGAAAAAGAAATGAAATAAAAAATTAGTAGAAAGAACATAATAAAGATTGAAAGTGAAGTGAAAGTGAAGTCACTCAGTTGTGTCCGACTCTTTGCGACCCCATGGACTATAGCCTACCAGGCTCCTCTGTCCACGGAATTTTCCAGGCAAGAGTCCTGGAGTGGGTTGCCATTGCCTTCTCCAGGGGATCTTCCCGACCCAGGGATTGAACCCGGGTCTCCGGCATTGCAGGCAGACACTTTACCATCTGAACCACCAGGGAAGCAGAGTGGAAGTAAATGAAGTACAGAATAAAAAATAGAAAAGATCAATGAAACTAAGAGCTAACTCTTTGAAAAACAAGACTTTATCCAGACTCATCAAGGAAAAAAAAAAGAAAGACAAGGTTCAAATAAATAAAATCAGAAAGATTTTATTTCTCTTACAGAGAAGATCATACAACACCACCACAAAATTGAAATCCAAAAGATGAGAAGAGATTATCATGAACAGTTATATGTCAACATGTTGGGCAACCTAGAAGAAATAGACAAAAATCTAGAAACATACAATCTTTCAATACTGAATGAGGATAAAATAGAAAACCTAAACAAATTACTAGTAATTAAATTGAATCAGTAACAATAAAAACACCACCAATAAGCAAAAGCTTCACAGGTGAATTCTACCAAACATTTAAAGAAGAGTTAACACCTATACTCTTCAAGTAATTTCAAAAAATTGAAGATGAAGGAATGTTTTCATCTTCATTCTTCAAGGTCTACATCACCCTGATATCAAAACCATATAAAAATACTACAAAAAATTGCAGAGCACAATTCATGATAAATTAGCTGGAATAGGATAAAGCTGAAATCAAGATTGCCAGGATAAATATCAATAATCTCAGATATGCAGATGACACAACCCTTATGGCAGAAAGTGAAGAGGAACTGAAGAGCTTCTTTTTTTTTTCCATTTATTTTTATTAGTTAGAGGCTAATTACTTTACAATATTGTTGTAGTGGGTTTTGTCACACATTGATGAAAGTGAAAGAGGAGAGTGAAAAAGCTGGCTTAAAACTCAAAATTTAAAAAACTAAGATCATGGCATCCAGTCCCATCACTTGATGACAAATAGATGGGGAAACAGTGGAAACAGTGACAGAGGAGGCACCAAAATCACTGCAGATGGTGACTGCATCCATGAAATTAAAACACACTTGCTCCTTGGAAGAAAAGCTATAACCAGTCTAGACAGCATACTAAAAAGTTGAGACAACAAAGGTTCATCTTGTCAAAGCTATGGTTTTTCCTGTAGTCATGTATGGATGTGAGAGTTGGACCATAAAGAAAACTGAGCGCTGAAGAATTGGTCCTTTTGAGTTGTGGTGTTGGAGAAGACTCTTGAGAGTCCCTTGGACTGCAAGGAGATCCAACCAGTCCATCCTAAATGAGATCAGTCCTGGGTGTTCATTGGAAGGACTGATGCTGAAGCTGAAACTCCAATACTTTAGCCACCTTATGCAATGAACAGACTCACTGGAAAATACCCTGAAACTGGGGAATATTGAAGGTGGGAGGAGAAGGGGACGACAGAGGATGAGATGGTTGGATGGCATCCCTGACTCAATGGACACAAGTTTGAGCAGGCTCCTGGCGTTGGAGATGGACAGGGAAGCCTGACATGTTGCAGTCCATGGGGTCACAAAGGGTCGGACACACCTGGGCTGAACTGAACCAATTTATGATAAGCAAAAATCCTCACAAAATTTTAGTAAATGGATTTTAAAAATACATTATACAGTATATTAACACATATATATGAATTTAGAAAGATGGTAACAATGACCCTATATGCGAGACAGCAAAAGAGACACAGATATAAAGAACAGACTTTTGGACTCTGGGAGAAGGCGAGGGTGGGATGATTTGAGAGAATAGCACTTAAACATGTATATTACCATATGTGAAATAGATCACCAGTCCAAGTTTGATGTACAAAATAGGGCACTCAAAGCTGGTTCACTGGGACAACCTTGAGGGATGGGATGGGAGGGAAGAGGGAGTGAGGCTCAAGATGGGGGACACATGTACACACAGGGCTGACTCATGTCAATGTATGGTAAAAACCACTACAATATTGTAAAGTAATTAGCCTCCAATTAAAATAAATAAATTAATTTAAATTAAAAAATACATTAAAAGGATCATACACTGTAATCAAAAGGGAAATTTTTTCCAGGGAGGAATGTATGTTTTAATACTTGCAAATCAGTGAATTCCCTGATGGTCCAGTGGTTAGGATTTGGTTTCTTCACTGCTATAGGCCCAGGGTAAGTCCCCGATCGGGGAACTAAAATCTTGCAAGCTGGGTGGGATGGGCAAAATAAAAGAAGGGAAGATCTGCAAACCAATCAACGTGACATACCACATTAAGAAAACCAAAGATAAAAATCATATAACCATCTCAATAGATGCAGAAAGAGCTTTTGAAAAAATTCAAATGATTCATTTGAATCATTAAAAATTGAGTCATTAATATCATTATCATTATTAACATTCATTAATATCATTAAAAATTCTCAACAAAGTGGATATAGAAGGAACATGCTGCAACATAATAAGGGTCATAAATGATAAACCCACAGCCAAAATCATTCTCAAGAGGGAAAAGCTGAAAAGTTTTATTCTAAAATGAGAACAAAATAAGAATGCTCACTCATACCACTTTTATTCAACATAGCTTTTAAAGTTCTAGCCTCAGAAATCAGACAGGAAAAAGGAAATAAAGCATCCAAATTGGAAAGAAAGAAGTAAGTGTCAATATTTGTAGATTACATGATCTAAATATAGAAAACCCTAAAGACACAACCAAAAAAAATCTAATCAATTCAGTTCGGTCACTCAGTCATGTCCGACTCTTTGTGACCCCATAGCCTGCAGTACGCCAGGCTTCCTTGTCCATCACTAACTCCCAGAGCTTGCTCAAACTCATGTCCAATGAGTTGGTGATGCCATCCAACCATCTCACTCTCTGTTGCCCTCTTCTCCTCCTGCCGTCAATCTTTCCCAGCATCAGGGTTTTTACCAATGGAGTCAGTTCTTCCCATCATCTAGCCAAAGTACTGGAGCTTCAGCTTCAGCACCAGTCCTTCCAATGAATATTCAGGACTAATTTCCTTTAGGAGTGACTGGTTTGATCTCCTTGCAGTCCATGGGATTCTCAAGGGTCTTCTCCAACACCACAGTTCAAAAGCATCAATTCTTCAGCACTCAGCTTTCTTTATAGTCCAACTCTCACATCCATACATGACTACTGGAAATACCATAGCTTTGACTAGATGGACCTTTGTTGGCAAAGTAATGTCTCTTATTTTTAACATGCTGTCTAGATTGGTCATAGCTCTTCTCCCAAGGAGCAAGCATCTTTTAATTTTGTGGCTGCAGTCACCATCTGCAGTGATTTTGGAGACCAAGAAAATAAAGTCTCACTGTTTTCATTGTTTCCCCATCTACCTGCATGAAATGATGGGACTGGATGCCATGATCTTATTAAGCCAGCTTTTTCACTCTCCTCTTTCCCTTTCATCAAGATGCTTTCATCAAGTTCTTCTTCACTTTCTGCCATAAGGGTGGTGTCATCTGCACATCTGAAGTTGTTTACATTTTTCCTGGCAATCTTGATTCCAGCTTGTGCTTCTTCCAGCCCAGCGTTTCTCATGATGTACTCTGCATATAAGTTAAATAAGCAGGGTGACAATATACAGCCTTGACATACTCCTTTCCTATTTGGAAGGAGTCCATTGTTCCATTTCTGCTTCTAACTGTTGCTTCCTGATCTGCATACAGATTTCTCAGGAGGCAGGTAGGTGGTTGGTATTCCCATCTCTTTAATAATTTTCCACAGTTTGTGATCACAGTCAAAGGCTTTGGTGTAGTCAACAAAGCAGAAGTAGATGTTTTTCTGGAACTCTCTTGCTTTTCGATGATCCAGCAGATGTTGGCAATTTGATCTCTGGTTCCTCTGCCTTTTCAAAGTCCAGCTTGAACATCTGGAACTTCTCAGTTCACTTACTGTGAAGTCTGGCTTGGAGAATTTTGAGCATTACTTTACTAGCGTGTGAGATGAGTGAAACTGTGCAATAGTTTGAATATTTTTTGGTATTGCCTTTCTTTGGGATTGGAATGAAAACAGTCCTGTGGCCACTGCTGAGTTTTCCAAATTTGCTGGCATGATGAGTGCAGCACTTTACCAGCATCTTTTTTAGGATTTGAAATAGCTCAACTGGAATTCTATGACCTCCACTAACTTTATTCCTAGTGATGCTTCCTACGGCCCACTTGACTTTGCATTCCAGGATATCTGGCTCTAGGTGAGTGATCACCTCATTGTGGTTTTCTGGGTAGTTAAGTTCTTTTTTGTATAGTTCTTCTGTGTATTCTTGCTGCCTTTACTTAGTATCTTCTGCTCTGGTAGGAGTAATAACAGAACCTCTAGTTTTATTAGAAGTAATGAAGAGTTCAATATAGTTGCAAGATATAAAACCAATATATAGAAATTTTTGCATTTTTATACACCAGTAAAAAAACTATTGAAAGAGAAATTAAGAAAACAATCTGATTTACAATAGTATCCAAAAGAATAAAATACCTAGGAATCAATTTAACCAAGGTGAAAACTCTGTACTCTGAAACCTATCAGACATTGGTGGTGAAATAAATTGAATATGACAGAAATAAATGGAAATGTGCACCATGCTTTTGGGTTGGAAGATCCATTAATATAGTTAAAATGTTCATATTACCCAAAGAAATTATAGATGTAATGCAATCTCTATCAAAATATTGACATTTTTCACAGAATTGAAACTCATAATCCCAAAGTTAAGTGGAAGCACAAAATATCCAAAGCAATCTAAAGAAATAAAAACAAATTTGAAGGTATCATGCTCCCTGATTTCAAACTATACTACATAGATATAGTGATCAAAACTGTGTGGTACTGGTGCAAAAACAGACACATAGATCACTGGAACAGAATAGAGTTTAGATATAAATCCATATGTACATGGTCATTTAATTTACCACAGAGGAGTCAAAAATATATAATGGGGAAAAACAGTCTCTTCAGTAAATGATGTTGGGAAAACTGGACATCTACATATGAAAGAATGAAAGGAGACCACTTTCTTGTACCATATTCAAATCTTAAAATGTATTCAAGTCTTAAATATAAAACAAAACCATTAAGAGTCCTGGAAGAAAACATAGGCAGTACAGTTTGACATCACTTCGGAAAACATTTTTTTTTTTGTATCTGTCTCCTCAGCTTTTGACAACAAAAGCAAAAAGTTAACAATGGATGACAATAAAAAAGAATTTGCATAGTGAAGGAAATCATCAACAAAATAAAAATGTAAGCTACTAAATGGGACAAGGTATCTGCAAATGATATGACCAATAGTGTGATAATATTTAGAATATATTTTAAAAAATATATAACTTGATATCCAAAAAATGTCTGAACAGTCTAATTTAAATTGGGGGGATAAAGTAGAATAGACATTCTTTTTTTTTCTTTTTTATTTATTTTTATTAGTTGGAGGCTAATTACTTTACAATATTGTAGTGGTTTTTGCCATACACTGACATGAATCAGCCATGGGTCTACATGTGTTCGCCATCCCGATCCCCCCCCCACCTCCCTCCCCACCCCATCCCTCTGGGTCTTCCCAGTGCACCAGCCCTGAGCACTTGTCTCATGCATCCAACCTGAGCTGGTGATCTGTTTCACCCCTTGATAGTATACTTGTTTCAGTGCTGTTCTCTCAGAACATCCCACCCTCGCCTTCTCCACAGAGTCCAAAAGTCTGTTCTGTACATCTGTGTCTCCTACAGAGACATGAAAAGATGCTCATGGATAAAGAAGATGTGGTTTATGTATATATGTACACATTTGTAGGAATTCTACTCAGTCGTTAAAAATATGAAATAATGCCATTTGCTTAATATGGATGGACCTACAGGGTATTATGCTAAGTGAAATGCCAGACAGATAAAGTAAATACCATATGATTTGGAATATAATTGAGGAATCTAAAGAAAAAATAAACAGATAAAACAGAATCAGACTTATAGATACAGAGAACAAGCTGGTTGTTACCAGAAGGGAGAAGAGTAGTGGGTTGAGAGAAATAAGTAAAGGGGGTTAGGAGATACAAGCTTGAAGCTATAAAATAAATAAGCCAAGCGATGTAACATACAACATAGGGAATATAGTCAATATCATAATAACATTGTTTCATGATAGACAGTTACTAGATTTATCATGATTATCAATTTGCAATTTATATAAATATCAAACCACCATGTTGCACCTCAGAAACTAATATAATGTTATGTGTCAACTATACTTCAATAAAAAAAAATTAGTTTGCAGCTGGAGTATCATAGGAAGATGCTGGAAATGATGCAGTACCATAACATAGTAAGTAGTATTAGGAGTTAGTTATATAATATAGTCAAAACATTTTAAAAGTTAGATTATTATATTCATAATTTGCATTAATATAGAATGCTAAAGCTTTTCAGTACTCGGCAAATTCTATGTACTGGTAAGCTCTATATTTTAAAAACTACTTTCTAAAATGTCAGAGCAGCATTAAAACATCCCTAATTCTCTAGACAGACATGCTCTCTGCCAACTTTGCTGTATTTCCATCATGCCTCACCTCTCTTTTTCTCCTTCTCTGTTTTTAATCGTCTGTACACACAGACACACACACACACACACACACACACAGATGTTGTATGTGCAAAAATGGATTTCCATTATACTTAGTAAGAAACCTCCTCATACCGTGTAGGACTTCAGGCACAGTCCCTTGAATGGCTTTGCCTTAGACCCGGATCTTGGTGTCACACGGGTTCCACACTCTGTGTGAAGCTCCCCCAGGCTGGGTTGCTCTTTCGTATTCCATTCTCGGCATAGTTGTCAAAGAGTCCAGAGAAAGAATGCCGTGGCAGCATTCAGCATTCAGTCCTGGACTGTCCATAAAAATATTTGACCAAACGTGTAGTGCAGATGAAAGCAAGAAGCCCTGGCAGCTACAGTAAAGCCAGTTGAAATGAGGCAGATCATAACTTTTAAAGAATCGCTGGGACACAGCTTCAGACAATGAGGTTTAGGAGTGGGTGGTTGGAAATTATAGCAACTGTGAAACCTCTTCATTAACCTTTAAGGGAGCTTCATCATTTTGAGCAAAGGCTTCAGGTTGTGGCACTCCTAAAATGAAAAGTGTGAGTATCCTAAGTAAAGAGAATATTATATTGTCTCTCATTCTATTAGGAGGTTACAGTGTCATGCATTTAACTACATTAATAGATCTTTATTACCCATCACATTTCCTTCAAAAGTAAAGTGTAACAACAAATAATCTAAGGCAAATGTACATCTGGATGTGTAGGTAATACTTGTATGCATGATAATATCTAATTCACCAGAAAATGGTCAGGATTGGGTTAGTCTATTTAAGTGAATATTTTAGATAATAACCTTGAATATCTTTTAGGTATGAGGAATTTGTGATATTTCTCCTTTTCATAAGCAAATTATTATGTATGTCACCACATTCAAATGAATTTTTATTATAATCTAGATTTTTCTTAATGACATATTGGTGGTAAAATCTATTTAGATGTCTAGCAATATTTCTGAATGTAATTTTATGTTGTCTACTGCACTCATATGGAGTAGGAAATGGCAACCCACTCCAGTAATCTCGCCTGGAAAATTCTGTAGACAGAGGAGCCTGGTGGGCTACAGTTGGTGGCGTGGCAGAGTCAGATACACAGAGGACTGAGCGTGCACGCCCTACACTCATAATGAATTATCTTTCTGTAACATCAGCATTTTCACTATTGCCCTTGTGCCTACTTCTGGCCACACTCCCCACCTCTTTACTTTCAGCCTCCCTAAGTAGTTTCATGGAATGATAAACATCATTCGGCTATTTAAGTGACACTCCTAAAGTGTCACTTAAGGAGATTTTCAAATCAAAATACAAAAAAAAAACCCAAAAAACAGGCTAGTAATCCCTACAGCAACTGCTCTCAACTTCCCAACACACTGCCTATGAAAACTCCAAAAAAATATGAAACCCAGAAAGAGATTCCACATACCTCAAGGCAGACTGGATGGAGCTGAACACACACCTAAAGGAAGGTGAGAAGGCCCTTCAGCTACCTTTTCAGCTCTGCCCACTGGACCAGCTATGCAAGATGCATGCCAACAGGAAAACAGAGCAGTCACTCTTCAGTTGAATAGATGTCACAGCTCATTTCAGAATCCTCTTCTTGCTCAACTTAATCCTACCCTCTGCCTCAATACCTCAATGCATACACATGCACACACACTCATAAATACTACCTTCATTCCTTTAGAGATTAAAGCTTCAAAGAAACATCTAGGCAAGAAGAGAGTAAAATGATTTGGAGGAAGAGGGATTGGGTGGTTGGCATCTCTTTGGAAAATGTAACTCCTCAGTTAAAGACTGGAGATGGCAGAGGGCTGAATAAACCTCAAAGCATGGGAATTATAATTTTTATGTATTCCATTGTTTTGCAACCTAATGACTTTATGAAATTTGATTTTAGTGCTCTGAGAACCAGGCTAAAACCTGCGGACAATGACAGGACAGCACTGGAATAAATCCATGTGACATCAGAGAAACAAGGACAGGGCAGTTGACACAGCTTGTCCCTGGAAAACACAAGTTCTAGAGAGCACCCCATTAAAAGACTGAGAAAAAGAAGACCATGTGGTCTTAAAAAACACTGCCAAGCAAGGAAAAGCAGCTGAGAAGGCTAAGCAACTGAGAAGCCAGGAGAATTTCTAGGAAAAGAGCGACATAGTCAGAAAAAAATTTTAAAAAACACACAAAAAAGACAAATGCAAGCCACATGTGAAACAGTTGCAAAAATCTTAAAAAATGCTATAGTTTTAAAAAGATCTTCTGTTTTGAAAGATCCTCAACATATTAAAAGTGAAATAGGTTAGATGAGAAAAGATCACAGTAGCAGTAACAAAATGCACATTGAAGGTAACAAACAGTGATATTGACAAAGAATAAAAATCAAATCCTAATGTGACAAGCAAAGCTAGACATATTTCTGAATACCACAGAGGAAAAAATGGCCCAAGGAAAGCAAAACAATAAGTAAAAATTTATAACTGAAAGACAGAAAATGACCACCAGAAATTAATAGAAATAACTGTGGAAGAAAGTACAACATGTAAAGCAGGGGCAATGATGAAAGATTTAATGAAATAAAACATCTATGAGTTAATAAATGGCCAATATCTAGATTAGCAAAGCTTAGTAACTGAGTGTAAGAATCATAGAGACTTAAAATATGCTTAGAAAAAATGGTGTTAGGATGACCAAAAAATACTAAAAACATCCAAACCTTTTGTTTTAATTTAAGAAGAGTCAGGTTAGCCCTATACTTCTTCAAAACAGTAAATGCAGAAAAATAAAAGTAAATATCTAGCATTTGAGATAAAAAATTACTCATTAAAGAGTGCTTTTCCTGTCAAACCATCCTCTGTGGGTGCAGGCCACAAGAAAACGATATTTGCAAGTATGCAAAACTCAGAATATATGACACTAACATGTATGGCTTGAAGAAATAATAGAAATAATTTAAAACTGTACCTTAACAGCTAGGGATAATCAAATAATTTTTAAATAGATTATCACATTAAAAGCCTGACTCTAAAAAAAAAAAAGGCTGACTCTAAATATTAAATATGTTTCAATGGTATATGTTTAAATTTGAAATATTTAAACTTTTTTCTAAATACAAGATATATGACATAAATAATATTTTGATAATAATCTAGGTAGACATCTTTAGAGTGATGACCACAATTTCACATGACCATGAAACCTGGGACAGAAGACAAGTTAGGAATGAGATTCCACCTTTGGACACAGAGTGTGGGAAGATGCTGAGCTGGGGGTGTGTCTGATACTCAAGGACACAGAAGCCACCAAGACCCCTCAGAGCATCACCCCATAAAAGGGCCTGAGTACATTTCAAGAGAATCCAGAGATTTATATGTAACACTGCAATTTTTTAATATACAAAGACAATTCCAGTATTGGGAAAAAAAAAAAAGCACTGAAGGTGCCAAGCAAAACATGTGTCTGAGCTTTGGGCCACGGCTAACCAGGTCTTAATCTAAACATTCAAAAAAATTAGAATGTTTTAGAATTCCAAAGATAAATAAAGACCAGGGATGGTAGGGTGGGAGGTTTGCAGTGTAGAAATGTCTTGCCTTTCCGGGATAAAGGGGGATCCAAGATGAGTATTTGATTAGAATAGTAGGAATATAGTCCAAGTGTTTGGGGATAAAAATACACTGACAAAATTTGTAACTTTTCAGTAATAGAATAGGATAAAGCAAACAAACCATGGCTAGACAGCAGTGGCCAGCTGGGCTGATTGAGAATTCAAAAAGACAGTCAAGTTTTAAAGTAAAATATTGGTTACTGTTTTTTAATACATATAGTACTGAAAAGAAGACTGGAGAGGACAATGATATTCAGAAACTAAGTAGATTTCCCTATTGATCCAGTTGTTGAGAGTCTGCCTACCAACGTAAGGGACATGGGTTTGATCCTTGGGTCTGAGAGGATTCCATATGCCGAAGAGCAACAAGCCCCTTGCCACACTACTGAGGAGCCTTCAAGGCGCAGCTACTGAAGCCAGCTCACCCTGGAGCCTGTGTTCCACAAGAGGAGCCCATGCACTGCAACTAGAAAGTAGCCTCTGCTCTCTCTAGTAAAAGCCTGCATGCAGCAACAAAGAGCCAACGCAGCCAAAAATAATAAATAAATAAATGAAAATTTTTTAAAAAAGAAACTAAGTAGAATGGCAAGAGAAAATGCCATATATAAATCCAAGTAGTTTATTTATTTTGAAATATGATTTTAGTGAGCTTTTAATACAGAATAAAATAATGCTGCAAAATATAACTATGAATAAAAATATTTTAATAAAGATTCAAATTTTGTAAGTAAATGTAACTTTGAAAAATGTCTATATAAATATAAACATTTGAGTAAATATTAGTCTATAAAGAACATATGAAGACATTTTTTAAAGCACAAATTTTACAGCCCACATTTCCTACTATATTTACATAGGGCAACTTAGTCAAAAAAGCTACCGAAACTTCAAATGGAGGTTATTTAGAAAATAACAGTACAAATGTGCTTATTAAACATATGGGATGTGACAAAAGTTGTAGACAGTGGCAAATGTATACCTTTAGAGACTTTCATAATTTTAACAAAAGGATGAAAACAAATTACAGATGAAAATAAACATTCAAAGAAAGAAAACAAAAGTAGACTACATAAAGTCCTGAAGATAAACAAGGAAAAAATGAAATTGAGGATATTAGAACCGATTTTAAAAGACAATTTTTAAAAATCTGTGAAAAATAAGGGCCAAAGAAATCAAATGGTAAGTACATACAAAATTCTGACCAAAATATTTAACAAATAGATGTAGTTAAACCCTTAAAAGATAATATTATGTGTAATTCTGTGCTAATTCACTGAAACTCTTCAAGAAATGTATGTTTTTCTAAGAAAAAATAAATTACCAAATGGTTTCATTTTCCAGCAGCTGAACCTCAGGACAAATAAGAAGTAAACTATACACCATGGAATATTACTCAGCCATTAAAAAGAATTCATTTGAATCAATTCTAATGAGATGGATGAAACTGGAGCCCATTATACAGAGTGAAGTAAGCCAGAAAGATAAAGACCATTACAGTATACTAACACATATATATGGAATTTAGAAAGATGGTAACGATAACCCCATATGCAAAACAGAAAAAGAGACACAGATGTACAGAACAGACTTTTGGACTCTGTGGGAGAAGGCGAGGGTGGGATGTTTCAAGAGAACAGCATCGAAACATGTATATTATCTAGGGTGAAACAGATCACCAGCCCAGGTTGGATGCATGAGACAAGTGCTCGGGCCTGGTGCACTGGGAAGACCCAGAGGGATCGGGTGGAGAGGGAGGTGGGAGGGGGGATCGGGATGGGGAATACATGTATATCCATGACTGATTCATGTCAATGTATGACAAAAACCACTACAATATTGTAAAGTAATTAGCCTCCAACTAATAAAAAATAAAAAAAAAATAAAAAAAAAGAAACAGCCTAAAGATTTGTCCATAGGAGGTGATTAAATAAATCATCACAAATTAAAAAAAAAAAAACAAAAAAAAACAAAAAAAAAGAAGTAAACTCATTTTACAGACAGAACACAAAGGTAAATAGCAAAAAAGCTGCCATCCTGCTAGACCACTTTCTGCGTGGTAACCTTGGCAAAGTCAACTCAGTCATTGTACACTCTTTCTCCACTGATTGAAAATTTGGATAGTGGTCATCACTGGGGTCTCTCTCAGCATCAGGATTCTCTGATTCTCCTACATGCTAATCCACAGGAATGTATGGAAGGATAGCAAAACAAAAAAGTAAGCAAAATCTCAAAGCATCATAATTACACTGTGGATCAAACCTCTGGCTCATCATCCCTTCACCAGATACTGGTTTCTATTATTTGGAACAGTGGAACTTAGGGGAAACATACAAGCCAAAGCATTTAATTCAATATTTCATTCATTCACTGGCTTGCCCTTGAATTCTTTCTTCTCTTCCTGTTTCTTAAAATCTTTTCCCAAGTAACAAGAAGTCATCCATGGTCTTTTCTTCTGGAACTCCTTGGGTTGGCTTCCAACAGCAAGGTCTCCCTCACACTCATACTTGGTTTTTCTTTTTTATTCTTTTTATATTATTTTATGAAATATAGCTAAAGTGAGCATCTGTGTGCTTTTCTTCCAAAACATCTACCTCTCACTCTTCCTCTGAAGTTTCTCTGTAGGGTTTCATATCATTTGGCATCTCAATAAGCCCTATAAGTAAATCTGGTCATCATAATTTTTTTCAACATTATTTTTCCAGCTAATTGCAAGCTGTGATAATAGCCATGAAGTGAACCAAACAATTAGAATTCCTTATTAATGTGCCTGTGGAGGATGGCGGAGGGAAGTGGGGGGAGAAAGTAGAGGAGGGTTCATTCAAATATATCAAGAACTGACATCTAACTGGTTTATAATTTTCACTCATCCTATGATTTCCTCCACTGTTAACAATTAACCATATTGTATGAATGGTTGTGGTTCTCATTTGCAAATACTGAGGTTAATTTTTCCTCTATTCTTTAAACATTTGTGTTCTGAGAGAAGCTACCTTATAACAACATTGTGCTCTCAGATGTGATAGAACTATCCATCTGAAGGCACAATGCCCATACCATGGGTGACATTTACTGAACACTTATATACTGTTTCCTCTAATACATGTGTTTAATATCCTAAGCTTAAAGTTCCACGAGAGCAGGTCAATACCACATCTGTCACAGGATGCTGGGAGAACATCAAAGGACACAGGGTGGTCTCTCAATACATAGTATTGAATGAAGACAGGAGCACATCATTGCCATTTTGTCTTTACAACACAAAAGAATAAGTGCTGAAATCCTTATTTAATCCCATACATGAGGACTTGGAGAGAGTGGGTCACTTGCTCACAATCACATAGCTAATAAGTGGTAAGTTAGAGTGAAAACCCAAGTCTGACTGAGTCCCATGCCCTCACCTTTTACTGCCTCAAATCCACCACCAATGCACTGAACTTCTGCACTTGCTTCAGCGAGGGTGGGACAGGTAGCACAGGACAGGTAGCACCTTACAGGCATCTATTGTGTATTATAAGCATGTCTCAAAATTTCTGGAGCAATCTTGGATGTGTTTGAGCTAGAGAGCTCTGCAGGTCTGAGAAACAGAAAACAGTTACAGGAAGGGTCATTGCACGCAGTTTGCATGGTTCAGACCAAGACTTCTGACCATATTTTGCTATTTATAAGTAGTAGCAAATTCCCTGGACATTCTAAGGATTTTAAGTCATTTCCTGGGCCCATTTATCTTTTCTACTCAAAAAAGCAATCTAAACACAAATGAGACTGATATTGTTATAGAAATCCTTTGGTATTTTAACTATCCATCATTATAAATCAAACATTAAAAAATTATTTTACACAATTTAAAAATCAATTAGCAATTTGTCTGTTTCAGAATAAACACACATGCACAGAAAGAGAAATCCAGACATGAAAGGTAAAATATGACTCGTGTGGTGATACTCAGCCCTAATAGACAAGACCACAGCAAATAAAGTCCACATGACTCTTCCTTCACTGTTAGAACTTCTTCAAATGCTATGGAATGAAATAATCAAGATGTGATCTAAGGTTAATTATTGCCTTTCTTCAAAAAAGAAAAAGCTCATGCATCCTTTCCACAGGCAGAAGCCAATTCTGTCTTAATTACTACTAAGGATTACTAAGGACTTAAAAAGATCCCTCTTCATCTGATGAGAGTTGTTAAGTCATTTATTAAAACTCCATGGTATACCCAAAAAGATTTCTGTAAAGAATCATTGTTATGTTGCTATTGATATTATAAATGTATAAGTATCTTTTCTTCAGAAAAGATCAGAGTATTTATACATATATATATATATACACATTATATACACACACACATATATATATACACATATGACATGGGTTTGGGTGGACTCCAGGAGTTGGTGATGGACAGGGAGGTCTGGAGTGCTGCGGTTCATGGGATTGCAAAGAGTGGGACATGACTCTGAGTGACTGAACTGAACTGATATAGAAATGTATTCTATAGTATAAGATACCAAACTCTGCCTTAGTAGCACATATAGTTTGTCAGTCTACACTGGTCATTTTTTAATATGCAGTGTGATATAAATATACATACACATACATGTATACATTAAATAAATTGGATTGATAAAACAAACATTTGAGGGAATTCCCTAGCAGTCCATTGGTTAGGATTCCACAGTTTCGTTGCCAAAGGCCTGGGTTCAATCCCCGGTTGGAGAACCCATATCCTCCAAGATTCATGGCACAGTCAAAAATATTTAAAAATTGAAAATAAATTTAAAAAATAAAAATAAATAAATGCAAATCCCCAAACCAAAATAAAACAAAAATTTGACTGTACATCAGAATTGCAATTCAATTTCTTTGTTACTCACAATCAAGATCTAAAACTAGGTGATGTATGATCCTATTTGGATTTTCTCTTATATACTTAATTTTGGTGCTTCATTTACCTGTTTATCTGCCTCTCACTTTTCATATACAACAATGTATGAATATATACTATATATTAAAATGCAAGTGTATATTTCTTGCACATCAATATGAATATTGACAAAATCTAGAGCCAACTTCCTTCAATGGATAATCAAAATTAAAATTAATAATTCTATTCACTCATCTTTACTTACCCTAAGAGTTATGCTGCCCATAACATCAAATAAGCAAACACTGGCTCTCAGATCTTTCCTCAGATGCCAAGCAAGTTTGGCTCTTTACTAACTAGCCACATAAACATGAAGGTGTAAAAATACCACTCAGCCTGTAACTGGAGAGAATATCCTGCCATCCACACCAGCAGACTCAGACTGTCCCATGGGGACAGGACCATGATGTGGCTTCACACAGTCAAACACCATCACCAGGTCTCATTTCTCTTGACCTCAGTCTCTGTACGGGTCAATCCTGGCCAAGACTGAACAGTCAGTGACAACCTTCTGGTTCTTTTTGTGTTACCAAGCACAGTGTCCAACACTGCATGTTCTGAAAAAGAGCAAACAAGAGCCAGGATTATTCTATTCCCATGGAACGCTAATTTCCATATACAAATTTGGTAATGACTGATAGAATTGTTCATTATCATCTGGAGGTCCTTTAAGACCAATTAGAATTCACATTTATCTGCTTAAATTCAAGCAGAGGAAAGAATGAACATTACCTAAAGAAGGACACCTCATGTGACAAACAGAAGCCCTGATTCTGCTTCTCATTGGCCATTCACTGGCCGTTTGACCCTCAAGTGACAGCCCTGAGCCTTGTTTTCCTCATCTCCAAAAAGGGGCAGTGATAGTCTCAAACTCAACACAATCTTCATAAGATTATTTGTGGGGATTAAATGAGAAAATGAGACTAAAGAAAGAACTTAGCAGGACCTGGCACATAGGAATGACTCAAGAAATGTTTTCTATTATTTTTATCTCTTCCAACTCCAATGTAAAATAACCTTGATTTCAACAAATAATTATTGAGTATCACTATTTGCTGGATGCCATTCCAAGCCTGCGACTCTGGAGTTTCTAGTAGGAAGAAACTGAAAATATACAATGAGCATGATAAAGTAACAAAACTGTGGAAATTCAAATGGTGACTAGAACAAAAGAGAAAAAAGTAAAAATAATAGAGTAAGGATGACCAGGAGTCGGTGGCAGGGCTGATTATAAGGTGATAGGGGAAACTTAAAATAAGATTTGATTTGTTGAGTTTCTGAGCTTAAGAATTATTAAAATTCTACTATTTTTCTCTTTGTAAATAGCATGCATTAAAATAAAAAGTCACTTGTCTGTATTACTCAGCAACATATATATATTTTCAAAATCAGAAGTCTCTAGATATGTCATCAGGCCTCCCTAAAAATGACTGAATTGACAATCGCAGAATCAATTGTTGACAACAGGTTATATAATCATCTCTAGTCTTGTGTATAAATCAATGCTGTCACAGAAAACCTGGCTCTGATTTTATCATGACTTTTCACACATAATTCTCCTTTCCAAAACTAAAGCTGTTTTCTATCAGGACTCTGAGAGCTCTGAGATAGTCACCTGGCAAACAAAGCCCTCCTGATTTCAAAAACTAAAAAAAAAAAAAAAATTACCCTCTGCGTGTTCCAAAAATTCTTTGGAAATCTACATGTTAAACCAAAAAAAAAAAAAGGCAGTAGTGTCTGGAACATTTTTCCAATTATTTTCTTTCTAAAAAATTATTTTTTCAGGTGTCTTGGTGTTCTTTAAACTTTCAATTTGTTCACAATCCTCTCCTGGAATAAATTTAAAAAAAAACTTGAGAAAGACTTACTGACAATTTTTTAAAATACCTTTCTGTGGGGAGGAGGAGGAATCCTTAAGTAACACAAGATACTTCTTTGAATCCTGAAATCAAACAAGTCACAGAGTCTAACAGAGTTTTATTTTGAAAATGGACATTTGTTTCAGTTGAACCTAGAGAAATGCTGAGAACTATATAATTACTTTTCCAGAAGAAAAAATTTCATGGATTTACTGTACATTTCTTGTTTTTGTTTAATCACTTACTCCTACTTTGCCTCTTCCTGAAAGCACAAATGATTAAGAAAAATAAAATTTAAACAACTCTCTGCTGGAAACATTAGCCTCTCTCATCAAAGCAAATATTCTAGAAGCCTGATCCTTCTATTTACCTTCAGAGAATACCCTCTAGCAACTCCTTTATTTTAAAATAGTTTTTAATTAAATGCCTGCCTTAATTTTTATTTCATTTTTATTAGCAATATGATTACAATTCAGTTCTGTGGAATCATATGATAGTGAAAGAAAATGTGACTATCTCAACACACACTAAATTTCCACTGAAACACTTTCCTCTGAATAGCATGTTTGATCCAGAAATAGTGAAGGTTTTATATATTTGACTAAGCTCTGACATTTTGAATTTTAACAATATATATTTACTAAGCATGACTATTCTCAAAAAAAAAGAAAAAACACTTTATACCACATACTCCAGCAACTTTTCCAATTACTCTTTAATCTTTTCCTGACTTGTTTCTCCTCACCCCAACACAAAGGAGAACTTAGAAGAACTATAAGCATGCATATGTACAGACACACACACACACACACACACACACACACACCCTACCTCGATTTCCTGACTGACAATTTTGGAGAAAGTAGTGATATATAAGACAATAAATGAGAAATTGATGTGTTTCGGTCTTAGCAAGAATGACTGGATAGATGCTAGCCAAAGCAAAAAAATAGCAAATATAATGTTATGAGGCTTGGTTAATGGATCTGAGTGGCACCAAAGATTTACCAAATCTGGTAAAGAATCTGCCTGCAGTGCAGGAGACCCAGGTATGACCCCTGGGTCGGGAAGATCCCCTGAAGAAGGAAATGATAACCCATTCCAGTAGTCTTGCCTGGAGAATTCCATGGACAAAGAGGCCTGGCAGGCTACAGTCCATAGGGTCACAAAGTTGGACACAACTGAACGACTGACACTTCTGCTTTCAAAGAGTTATTGAGGTTTCTATAGCTCTGATTTTTGCAACCTTTTGGGGATTTGCTTTGATTCTCTAGAGACCTACAAATATCAATTTAAGATTCTTTGTTCCTGAACATTCCACACAGTCAATAAAGTCAGAAATATCAGGATAAATTTCTAGAAGCAAGGTTTCCAACCAAAATTCTTCTAATCTCCACAGAGATCATTGGTTAAATTTTAACTCTGGCATTTATGAGTAGATTTTATTTCTTTTTGAAAATGTACACCATTGCAGTAATCTGTAGTCGGCCATTGTGAATGAATCTTTTCAAACAATGCATTATTGGAAAAAAGTCAGATGGTAGCTGGAAGCTTTGTCAGAAGCGACTGGTCACAAGTGAAAATCTTGCTAATTTGACACGTATGTAAGAGCAAGTAATAAGGGGCCAGATCATTAAGGCAGAGTTCTCTTTCCTAGTCTCACTACAGGCAGACACACTGTACCCATCCCTCAAAAGCAGTATTATTCCCTAAAATAATGATTCTCAAGGAACTTTATTAGAGAATTCCACAAATGAGGAGCCAGCCTATCTCTATTTTAATCACAAATCCCTAGCCTGTAGAAAAATTCTCACGAAGTTATATGGGATAAAATAATAACATTTTTTATAAGTATGTTCTCACATTCACACATAAAGCTGTCCAAAAGCTGAATATGGTTCAGTTTCTACAGCGCAGAATCTGTTAATTGGATCTGCCTATGTTTTCCAACTCACAGCATCCTGCAGTGCTAAGTATCTAATATAAACACTCCCCACTGAGACGCCTCATAAACTCGAGTTTTTTTTCTTCCTTGAAACCAACTTGTGAATTTAGATGGCCTAACTACTAAAAATAAACTTGGCTTTTAATGTTTTACTGGTGTACTCCAATCCCATACTTAGAGCTTAATAATGATTATCCTTCTTACAATCTTCCTCAAAAAGACTAATGCAATGTTCATGTAAAAAGTCCAAAGAGAGGAGGGCAGAATAATTTGAGATTTGGCATTCTCAGCTATTAATCTCAAATGAGTCCATTTTCTCTCTAGTTTTTGTAGCTGTTTTAAATTTAATGTTACTGAAATAAGCATGTATTCAAAGAATGCAAATCTAACATATATATTTTGATGTGTTTCTGCAAGACCTTAGAGCAGAGATCCTGACTCTCCTTGCTCTGAACTGTATTTTGAAGAATGTCTGTGCAGAAATCAACATTGGAAGATAGAGATAGCATCTTCCTTTAGAACATAAGACAGGTTTTCTCCCATACTGGGAAGACTGTCTCTCTCTGGAAGAGTAGGCAGGCAAGTTTACTATCCAGTGTGAAAAGTTTAAGTTTCTAAGCCCCTTCAGCTTCTCCTTTAACACAACTCTCTGTATGTGCAGACATTATCTGACCTTCACATCATCCTGTATGAATTGCAGGTTAGGGACCTGGCACAAAATATGCTGATGAGTGTGTAGCTTGCTGTAATGTGAGTAACAAAACCCAGTGTCTCTGACTCAGGAGTCTCACATCTGCCAGCCTTCATGAATCATAACAGTAACATTTTAGGTTAAAAACAGATAAAACTGGGATGAAGTCAGCAAGATGGTAGAAGGGCAAGTCCTAGACCTTCCTTCCCCCAGAGAGACACTGACTCAAAGACAATACACAGACCAGTTCCTTTCATGAGAGATTCAGGAACAAGTTAAGAGCTCTGTACCCACATCAAAGCTGGTTAAAAGACTCATAGCACTAACCTGCTGCAGTCCCATCCTCCCAACTCAGTGTGGCATGATTGGGAGAACCCTCAGCCCCAGGTTCTTCTGGGGAGAGAAGCGGAAGGTTGAAACATATGTCCAACATTCAGGAGGGCTGTCCAAGGGACTGGTTTCTGTCTTCCCTGTTCTGGCATTCTTGTGGGACCAGGCATGCTCTGGATGCAGGGATGGGTCTGAGAAGTAGGAGAGGTGGGTGTCATGCTCCTCCTCCAGGGAACCCACAATATAGCAGACAGAAGCCAGTTCAGCTCCAGAAACAAAATAAGTCCTTCACTATCAAGGATTATTTTAAGTCTAAACTGTTGAACTCCCCAATTAAAAGACATAGAGTGGTTGAGTGGAGTAGAAACAGTAATAAGATAGAATTGTATGTTGTATTTAGACAGAAAGGCAAACAGGCTGAAAGTGAAAGTATGGAGAAAGGCTATGTGGTAACCAAATCAGAGTATGGATGGCTATAATCATATCAAACAAAATATATTTAAGCCAAAAACTGCCCCGAGAAATAAAGATGATCATTATATAATTATAAAATGGTAAATTCACCGGGAGGTTCTATCATTTATAAACATATATTCAGTCAACATCAGGGTACCAATACATGAGGCAAACATCTATACAACTGAAAAGAGAGACGATAAAACAAAAAGAGAAGGAAATTCCAATGCTTCATTTTCAGTAGTGGATAGAAAATCCAGACAGATGATCAATAAGAGAACAGGAACTTGAATGACACTATAGATTACACCATTTAGTAGATATATACAGAACATTCCCAACACCAGCAGAATACATTTTCTTCTCAAGCGCACACAGAAATATCTCTAGGATAGAAAACATATCAGTCACAGAGCAAGTCTTAAATATATTTAAGAATGTTTTAATTTTTTAGAATATTTATTTTATTTGGCTGTATCAGGTCTTAGTTGAGGCTTGCAGGCTTAGTTGCTCTGTAGCATGTGGAATCTTAGTTCTTAATCAGGGATTGAACCTACATCCCACGCACTGCAAGGTTATTCTTAAACACTCACTGGATCACCAGGAAAGCCACAAATTTAGAAATATTTAAATCATACCAAGTAACTTTTCTGATCCCAATAGAATAAAAGTAGAAATCAGTAGAAGAACAAAAGTGGAAAATTAACAAATGGAAATTGAATAACACAATGATTGAACAACAAATGGATCAAAGAATAAATCATCCAGTAAATGAGAGAAAAAGTTGAGAGAATCAAAAAAGAAAAAAGAAAATACCAGAGTTTATGGGATATGACAAAGAAATACTAAGAGGAAAGCTTATAGGAGTGAGCATGTATATAAAAAAAAAAATCTCAAAATAGAACAACTTAATTTTAAAGAAGAACAAATAAGGAAAAAGTTAGCAGAATAAGGAAAATAGTAAATATTAGAATAGAAATGAATAAAATCAAGAATGAAATAAGAAAACATCAACAAAATTGAGTTCGTGTTTTTAAAAGATCACCATCTAACTAGACTATAAGGGGGTAAAAAAAGGAAAGAAGACTCAAACAAGATGAGAAATGAAAGAACAGACAATAACATATACCACATAAATAAAAAGGATTATGTATCATAAACCGGGTCACCTAGGAGAAATATAAATGCCTAAAAATTTGCAGCTTACCAAGACTAAATCATGATGACATAGAAAGCATTAATATAATGGAATATTACTTAGTCATAAAAACAGAATGAAATAATGCCATTTACAGCAACATGAATGGATCTAGAGATTATCATATTATGTGAAGTAAGTCAGATAGAGAAAGACAAATACCATATGATAGCACATATGTGGAATTTTAAAAATTATAAAACCGAACCTATATACAAAACAGAAATAGAACCCATAGTCATGGAGTACTTAGATTACGTAATCAAACAATAGCATGGTATGATTTATGATTGAGAACTTACTTTTAATTTTGAAAATTATTTTTCTTGAGAATAGAAATAATAGAATAAGTGAGGGTCTGAAAGATCCTTAAAAACTTTTGTTTATATTATTATGTTGGAGGGTCTTTTGCAAGTATTTTTCAGATTGTTTGAAAAATAGATGTGTTGCCTATACCTGATTTTTTTTTTAAATGAACTGTTTATGGCAACTCCCTAATGAAAATGTGCAGAGAGCTACCGGGATGTATGACAACATTGCCAGGATGAAGCATGATATTTCACTTATAAAAATGTGTCTACTGTTAGAGTCTCTAGGCACACAGGCAACACAGAATCACTAATGAGTAAAAAAAAAACAAAAAAAAAGGCAAAGCCACATTCCTTTCCCTCCACATCCCCACAGCAAAGCAGAAAGGCCAGCAAATCTGCATTCTGCCTATTCTGTTTCCATAAACTCCTTTCTTCACTGGAAATTTATGTCAATAACTAAGGGAGAGGGCTTCCAAGCACTAGGAAAACAATTCCTGTTTTCACTTAAATACCAAAATTCATCAGTAACCATTTAAATCAGGATTATATACGACCAGGATACATCACTGAAAACACCTGTCATTATAAACACATTCTTCAGAGGGTTATACAAATGGAAGACAACCAATAAGAAGAGATTCAGGGTGGGGAGATTCCCTGATGGTCCAGTGCTTAGGACTCTGCATTTTCACTGCAAAAAGTGAAGATTCAATCTCTGGTTGGAGAATTAAGATCCTGAAAGGCAAGCAGCAGGAACAAAGAAAAGAAAAAGGAGATTCACAGTTACCTAGGGAAATTCAATCTAAAAAGTTAAAACTCTTAGAAACTCCTTGAATCAGAAGTCTTATTTGCAAATTTAAGGAATCAATGATTTTAATGTACATCAAATTCACCTTTGATTTTAAGAATTCTAATTTCCTTTTTAATTTCTAACACACTCTCACATAGGCAAGCTCAGTTCACTCCCAACAATGCTTTTTGTTACCTCACTTTTATATTTTCCTTCTATTAAATAGTTCCTCTTATTGGCCACTTGATGATTCAGTGAATCTATTAAATCACTTTTCTAGAATAATTTACACTGTGGCTTCTAAATTAAACACTTGAAATTGTTTTCTTTTTTCAATAAGTTTTGTGTCTGCAGAAAGAGATTGTCCTGCAAACAAATCTATATTAGGACAGTTAGAAGCAATGGTAACCTTAAGATCTCTTTAAGTAGGGTCACTGGAGGTTAGTTACATCACTTTCAGTCACTCATCAAGTTCAAGCCTCAAACAAAGTTTCCAACATGTGCTGGTGCTGAAGGGAAAGGGTGGTGGGGGGTAGACTGGGAGTTTGGGATTGTCAGGTAAACACTATGCTAAGTCACTTCAGTCGTGTCCGACTCTGTGCGACCCCATAGACGGCAGCCCACCAGGCTCCCCCATCCCTGGGATTCTCCAGGCAAGAACACTGGAGTGGGTTGCCATTTCCTTCTCCAGTCAGGTAAACACTACTATCTATAAAATGATAACTAACAAGGACCATTTGTATAACACAGGGAACTCTGTTCAATGTTGTGTAACAACTTAAATGGGAGAAGAATTTGAAAAGAATAAACACATGTATATGTAAAACTGATTCACTTTGCTGTACCCCTGAAACTAACACAATGTGGCAGGGAAGCACCTAATCCACTACACTCCATATAAAATAAAAGTTTTAAATAAATAAAATTTTAGAAGAGCCCAGAGGAGCATCGTTCTCAGAGCTGGGCCTAGCCTCCACTGGAGGGATGTCTGTCAGCTAGGTCAGATCATGGGCCCTGGAACACAGGAAAACACTGGAGAAGGACCAACCACAGTTACTCCAGCTGGGCTGAAGAGTGTCAGGACAGAGCTCACCCCTCCTCCTCCAGACCCTCTTCAGTGCCATCCACTGGCAGAACTTAACAGGGAATTTTGAGGCTTCTGAGGTGGCACATGGTAAAGAATTCACCTGCCAATGCAGGAGAAGCAGGAGAGGTGGGTTCCATTCCCGGGCTGGAAAGATCCCCTGAAGTAGGAAATGGCAACCCATTCCAGTATTTTTGCTTGGAAAAATCCATGGACAGAGCCTGGTGGACTCCAGTCCGTGGGGTCACAGGTGGTCGGAAAAAGCATGAGCACAGCAGGGATTCAGGTGGTGATGTCATCTACGTCTTCGAGAAGCCCAGCTTTATGGCCTCAAAGCAAAGTTTATGGGAGTAGGTTTGGAGTTGCAAGACAGTCCTTACAACCAGCACACTTAAGGAGGTTTTCGACATCCCAGAGGATGCAGCAGCTGGAGTCCCAAATAATGGATCCATTACACAAGTCAAGGGGAGCCTGGCTCTGGGCACTCAAGCTAAAGTGTCCTGATTCACACCATGAATCAGCAGACACAGCCCTGGAGCTGGGACACATGCAGATCACAGCCCAGGAACCAAAAGTGACTACAGAAGAGTTCCGCTCTACATCCTCTTGGATTGCATTGACGAGTGTGCTCAGTCATGTCCAACTCTCTGCAATCCGATGGACTACAGTCTATCAGGCTCCTCTGTCCATGGGATTTTCCACACAAGAATACTGGAGTGGGTTGCCATTTCCTTCTCAAGGGGATCTTCCTGACTCAGGGACTGAACCCGTGTCTCCTGCATTGGCAGATGGATTCTTTACCACTTGCACGACCTGGATCACATTAAAGTGACTGAAATCAGAATTCTTCAGAAACATCCATTCAAGTGCTCTTTGTCTCCATCCAGTCTCATCAGAGATTTCTTTCTCTCCTCTGCTTTTTCCACATCGAAAAGGGAAATATCTCCCCCTAATCCCAGCCCACCAGGCTTTCTTTCCTCCTCTTTCCCACTGTTGTATGATTTTGGCATTAACTACAATGAATTAACTATTAATTCAAATGGAGAATTAAACTGGAGATCAAACTAGTCAATTAAAAAGAAATCAATCCTGAATAGTTACTGTAAGAACTGATGCTGAAGCTCCAATGCTTTGGCCACCTGTTGCTAAGAGTCAACTGATTGGAAAAGACCCTGATTCTGGGAAAGATTGAGTGCAGGAGGAGAAGAAGGTGACAGAGGATGAGATGGTTGGATAGCATCCCTCACTCAGTGGACACGAATTTAAGCAAACTCTGGGAGATGGCGAAGAACAGGGAAGCCTGGCGTGCTGCAGTCCATGGGTTTGCAAAAACTCGGACATGACAGTAGCTATTAATTCACACTTTTCCCTAGAATGCACTGTAATTCTTCTTTATGACGGACTATCAGCAGTACCGGCCCCCGCTTGTCACTCCTCTCCTTTCAGGCTCTTTGGCTAGAAACCATATCTCCTGGCTACATTAACACAAGTCTCAGTCTTGTGACTTGCTCTGGTCACAGAAATTTGGGGACATAAGACACAAGAAGAAACTTGAGAAAGCGTTTTCTTACCTGGATTTGCTCTCATCCTGCCCTGACACCACGAAAGCATGGCCAGGCTGGCATGCTGCAGGAGGAGAGAAGCTTGGTCCCAAATGCACTGTCATCCCAGTTGGACCTGTGTATTGGTCCATCTGAGAGCAGATAAATAGACCCACCAAGCCCAGCTGAACTCTCTGAGAATAGATTGGTAGGTAAATAAATCCTTATTATTATATTAAGTTCCTGAGATTTGAGGTGACTTGGTAATCATGATCATGGGAATAGGTAACTGATATGCTTCTTAACAGAAGAAAGACAGGGCTGGAAATTATAATATTCTCTTTGGTGTGTTAAAAAGCAACAGTCTGTGAACCTTTATTCATTAATAATATCCTCTGTCATATTTCAGTTAAATTAAAGCACACACACAAAAACAAGCTCAAATGTCAGGTAAGACACAGATGATTAGTGGCCTGTTTACAAGAAAAGATTATCAACTAAGAATTGATTCAGAAGAACTTCATTTTGAAATTTTTAAAACATTATAGTTAATCTTTTCATTACAATTTCATGAAAAGTCTCTAAACTTAGCAGAAAATCATTAAGAAGCAAAAATGTACTCAGAGTTTCATTTTTAGAAGTTAGGTCAAATTTTGAAAATATTTTTTAACTTGTATATGCTCTTCTTCAGAATTACTCATTACTCTCAAAGACTTTCTCAGACATATATCAAAGAGAATAATGATGAAAGATTTAAATCAGAAAACTCTTAGACTATATTTTTATCCTGTTCAGTCAGTCTCCAAGAACTTTGGATAACTAAAAAAAGATAGTTACTGCAATCTCTCTGAAATCTTTCTTGATCACGTACTTTTTTGGGGGAAATATGGCTCATTCTTGGAGGAAAAAAAAGATAACCAGCAACTGCCCATTCCTAACATAAGAGAATTTGAATTTTCAGAAGATTATTCAAGATGAGTATCAGGAAGGGAAACATGCAAGAAAATGTCAACAATCATCAATGTGCTACCTATCCAGGGCTCTATATACCTGGCTTCCCTAGTCCAGGGTATAAAAAAAGAAGAAATAAGTAACACAGGCCATATTCATGGAAGGCACAGTCACTCTAAGAGCTCCCCGATTCCTGGTACCACTGCCTCCATCTTTTCCAGACCTGTCCCCATCCCCTTCATCTGCCATCCATGGCTAGACCTCCACAGTGTATTAAACATCAGCTACACTGAGTACATTTGGACTAGAAGAATTTCCCTGAAGTCATAACTACAGAAGCCATCCTGGCATTGAACTGAAGGATAAATGATACTGGCTCACAAACAGGGAGACAGATCAATGGAATAAATAGTGCGTCTAGAAATTGATCCAAGAACATCTGGAAAACTACAGATGATAAAGGTTGCATTTCAAATCAGTGAGCAAAGTGTTTAATAAAACGGAGACAACCAGGTAGCTATCTGGAAGAGATTAAAGTTGGACCTATACCTCAAAACTGACCTCAGGTATATCAGTGATTTAAATGTATGAAAAGAAATAATAAAAGAGAAGAAAACAGGTGAGAATTAAAAAAAAAATTCTAAGAGATCTTTCCAATCTTGATGCATAAAATGAACTAAAGCAAGATCATTTTTTTTTCATTCCGAGAACATTTATCAAAAGATGACAACAAAGTTAAGAAAAAGCATTTGCAATACATATCACAGACAAAAGGTAAATTTCTTAACATATAAAAGGTTCCTATATGCAAAATGCAGAATATAGTATATTTCCATTTCTGTACAAAAGGAGAATTTAATAAACAATTTGTTTGAATATAATTGAAATGTCTCTGTAAATATATGAGAAATTATTCATTATTTGTTGTCCAAGGTAAGGAGTGTGAGGGTGAAGAATGGTCAGGATTAGGAAATGGAAGAGCGATTTTTTTTACTCTATATCCCCTGAACCTTTAAATTATGAATTCTGAGAATATATTATTTAATTCAAAAATATATGAATAAAAGTCGAATTAAACTTTTTAATTTATTTAAAAAATGATGTCCTCATATTTTAATCAGAGTTGTTGATGCTTTCTACACACAGAAAACTCCTCAAAATCTCAATGTTTAACACATGAAAGATGTTTCTCACTCAGGAGAGCCTAGTATGTGTTGGATGGTCCTGATGGATCTAGTATCCATGACATCTGGAGTGAGTGGCCTTCAAGATTGGTTGCAGTGGAAGAGAGGCATAAAAAGCCCAGGGCTGACACATTTCCACAAACAGTACATAGGCCAGAGCTGGTCCGGGGGCCCAGAGTGATTGCAGGACAGACGTGAAAGGAAGAACGTGGATGGAGTTCCTGATGCTCGCCACTGTGCTAGCCCTTCCTTAGTTAGTTTCTAAATAAAGGTCTCATTCATTATAAAGCCTCATATTTTATGTAGTCTCAGTTTTATATGCTTTTGGTACTACCATGTTTTAAAAAATCTTATTAATGAGAAATAAGGATCTGAATAAACATTTTTCCAAGGAAGACATGCAGATGGCCAACAGGCACCTGGAAAGATGCTCCAAATTACTAATCATCAGGGGAAGGCAAATCAAAACCACCAGAAGATATCACCTCACACCTGTCAGAATGGGTATCATCAAAAAGTCTACAAATAACAAGTATGGAGAAAAAGGAACACTATTACACTGTTGGTGGGAATGTAAATTGGTGTAGCCACTATGGAAAACAGTATGGAGTTTTCTTTAAAAATGGTTACACCTACCATATAACCCAGGTATTTATCCAAAGAATATGATAACACTAACATGAAAAGATGTATTCATGCCTATGTTCCTTGCAGCACTATTCACAATAGCCAAGACAAGAAAACAACGTTAAGTGTTCATGTACACAATGGAATGTTACTTAGGCATGAAAAAAAAAAGAATGAAATTCTGCCATTTGCAGCAACACTAGTGGGCCTAGAGATTATCATACTAAGTGAGGTAAGTCAGACAGAGAATAACAAATCTAAATATTGAAGAAATGAAACAAAACAAAACTCACAGATACAGAGAACAGGTTGCTGGTTATTAGAGAAGAGGGTTGGAGTAGGCAAAAACAGTAAAGAGGGCCAATTGCATGGTGACAGGTGGTACTTATAGACTCTTGATGGTGACCATTTGCAGACTGTACAAACGTTGAGTTACGATGTGTACACCAGGAAACAGATGGCTCATTGGAAAAGTCCCTGATGCTGGGAAAGATTGAGGGCAGAAGAAGAGGGCATCAGAGGATGAGATGGCTGGATGGCATCATCAATGCAATGGACATGAATTTGGGCAAATTCCGGGAGATGGTGAGGGACAGGGAGGCCTGGCATGCTGCAGTCCATGGGGTTGAGAGTTGGACACAATTAGGTGACTGAACTACAACATCTGAAACTAATAAATGTTATACACCAATTTTACCTCAAGCTTAGTTTAAAAGCACATCCAGAAGCATAACTTTGGAGTTTGGGATTAGCAGATACACACTACTGTAAATAAAATAGATAAACAAGAAATTACTGTATGGCACAAAGAACTCTACTTGATATTCTCTAATAACCTATGTCAGAAAAGAATCTGAAAAAGAATGAATACATGTATATGTATAACTGGGTCACTTTGCTGAATACTTGAAACTAACAAAACATTTTAAATTGACTGTGCTCTAACATTAAATAAAAATTAAATTAATTTTTTTAAATCATAAAAATTTTAAAAAGCATATTCAATAATATGCTTTAAAATAAAGATACTCAGATGAGAGCCCTAGGGTTTCTTAGAACACCGGGTATATCTTACTCTAAATAGAGAAGAATAAACTTGGACCTAGCATAGCAATGTTAATAAATAGACAATTGGTCAATTTAAATTTGCACGTGCTTTCAAATGCTTGGGCCCAGTCCTCTTTGGCAGCACCAGGTCAGATTAAATAAGAGTGGTCCACTCAGACATCAACCAACAGTTTTTGGAGGCAGATGAGCTCACACTATCCATTTTGTCAGGATGCTTCAGCCAAGTTTTCATATGCACAGCCAGGGAAGGCTACTAAGTGTATTCCTCCTCCACAAAATATAAAGTAAGCCTCAAAGAGAGCCAATGCAATGTTCTGCTGGCTATTTTTAACCTGGAAAGAACTGCTTGTATTGAATCTTGATTTTCATCTCTCAGTTCTCCTTTGAATCCATGTTGCCAAGCTGTGCTTTATCACTTTGCAGCAACAGAAATGAAGTTTTCTCCTAAAAAGTGGAAAGCGGTGGAGTAGATAATTTGATCACTTCTACGTCTTTTTTAGGTACCACGAGGTGACAGATAGCCATGATTTAGCAACATACTTAAGCTTATCTCATTTCGCAAAAGTGTTTATGTACCAGAGAGATCCCTGGATTGATGGTGATGAATGCCAGCTGTCCCAAAGAGACACTCAGGGCTCCAGACAGAAAGCCTTAATAACTGGGACCTGGACTGAGGGATTATTCCCTAGAAGAAGGGAAGAAAAGAATTTGGGAAGAGATTGATCCACGTTTTAGTAGAGAAACCAGAGTGAGTGAGGGTTTCCTTAGCACGTCATTTTAATGAGGCATGGCAGTGATTGCAAAAACAATGTGTGAGCAGGACATTTTCACCTCTCAAATGTATGTTGTTTTTATTTACCTGTGCAAACGCTGCAAGGCCAGAGTGGTCAGACACCAGAAGAACGTTGAGTCATGAGCACACCCTACTGGTTTGGTGTGAGACCACAATAAAAGGTAAAGCATTGATCTGAAACTCTTCATTCACCACTGCAGTGCCCCTCGCGGCCCTTTTTAGATCAAGTCTCTCAGGAAGAGGGCAGTTGGAAAGGATTACATGGCACATTCATTTATTTTCTAGTTACAGGAGAACAAGCCTCATTATAATGGCGATATTCATATTGAAGTAAATTTGTGTTCATCTTGCACGGCTGAAAACACTGCTATTTTCTAATTCAAATATGGCCAACATGATGAGTGTATTCCTGCAGGAGAAAAAAATTCCCCAAATGCGACGGAGTAATTAGGTTTGGATTTCTCCTGTGGAACAAAAATGTCCTCCTCGGGGGGCCTCCATGTGTTGGCACCACCCAGCTGTTGGAAGAATTTGTTGCATGAAAGCAAAATCCGGGGGAGAATGAGGAGAAACAGGTGGAGACATCTGCAGGTGTCTCTGTGGATCCGGGTCAGACTGACTCACTTCACCAGAGTCCTCCACGGGCTGCGTGTGAAGTCCACTAACACTCAGTGCAAGTTGATGGCATGAAAAATGTCTTAAAAATAGAAATAGAGGGAAAGAAGATGTATCAAGGAATCCAAAAACTTCAGAAAGGATTAGATCCTGTCAAATATATACATTGTATACATTAACCTGTATTAATATGCACTTAATATACATATCACTACTATTTTGATGTCATATTAAAATCATGAAATGTGGCGTGTTTTATCATGTCCATAATTTAAAATGCACATGCACACACGCAAATCTTTGGGACTTTCTTTTCTTTTGTTTTTCACCCAGCAGTGGTGACCAAGACCACAGGGCTACTTTTGTATAACAATTTTATTAAATCTTGATAACTGTGCATTGGAATTTCATTATGACTGTATTCTCAGTGTCCAGACAATAAAGGATTAAAAATCTTTCACTAAATTCCTATTAGTAGATGCAGGCAAAGAAAAGAGAGTTTATCTTCTACTTTTATGAAGTTCAACCATTTTGTTTTAGAGATCAGATAACTATCTAGATACTATGGCACAAGAGGACTTTCTTCCCAACTTTTATCTGTCAGGCACAAGAAATAATTTTGTGACCAAATATGAAACCTCTTCCAATATAATATAATGAAACGCAGCAAAACTCGTGCAGCCGCAAAACATAATTAATATTTGGCATTATTTGCATCCCATTTTTTTGGCTCAAAACTAACTCTGAAATTCCAGCCGCATTATTCATTTTACAATGGCAGCATTCCTGAGTTTGAGGTTTGCTGTTTTAAAACTTTGACTCATACTAGGTTTTTAAAATTGAAATCTGATAGACAATTGTGTAAAAATGGCAGGGGAAAGTCAATGAGCCCAGGCATTGTGCCTCTCTAAGGACCTCTGTGAAATCCAATATGCAGCTTGCTACCTGATGGATCTAAGAAAGCTGGTTGGAACCATATCTCTGAAAAGCCTTGCGTGGCTCCCCTGTTACCTACAAAATTAAACTCTAAAATCTTGTCCACACATGCAGAGTCCTCTTCCTCCAGCATCTTCATCTTTACTTGTATTATTTTCTTTTGGACGTTCCTAAATTCCAACCTCACTGAATTATTTCTGGTTCATACTTTTTAATATATACATGTATATTTGCTGAAACAAAATTGATTTATAATGTCATGTTACCTTCAGGGGTACAACAAAGGTATTTTTTCCCTTATAGGTTTTACAGAATATTTAGCATAGTTCCCTGTACTATACAGTAGGTCCTTGTTGTTTATTTATATGTAGCAGCATACATATTTTATTTTTTATTTTTTTTCCCAGTTATTTTTATTTGTTGAAGGCTAATTACTTTACAATATTGTAGTGGTTTCTGCCATACATTGACATGAATCAGCCGTTGATTTACATGTGCTCCTCATCCCGATCCCCCCTCCTGCCTCCCTCTCCATCCCATCCCTTTGGGTCTTCCCAGTGCACTAGCCCTGAACACTTGTCTCATGTATCCAACCTGGGCTGGTGATCTGTTTCACCCTTGATAGTATACTTGTTTCAATTTTATTCTCTCAGAACATCCCACCCTCGCCTTCTCCCACAGAGTCCAAAAGTCTGTTGTATACATCTGTGTCTCTTTTTCTGTCTTGCATATAGGGTTATCGTTACCATCTTTCTAAATTCCATATATATGTGTTAGTATACTGTATTGGTGTTTTTCTTTCTGGCTTACGTCACTCTGTGTAATGGGCTCCAGTTTCATCCATCTCATTAGAACTGATTCAAATGAATTATTTTTAATGGCTGAATAATATTCCATTGTGTATATGTACCACAGCTTTCTTATCCATTCATCTGCTGATGGGCATCTAGGTTGCTTCCATGTCCTGGCTATTATAAACAGTGCTGCGATGAACATTGGGGTGCACGTGTCTCTTTCAGATCTGGTTTCCTCGGTGTGTATGCCCAGGAGTAGGATTGCTGAGTCATATGGCAGTTCTACTTCGAGTTTTTTAAGGAATCTCCACACTGTTCTCCATAGTGGCTGTACTAGTTTACATTCCCAACAGTGTAAGAGGGTTCCCTTTTCTCCACACCCTCTCCAACATTTATGTAGCAGCATACATATTTTAAGCCCAAATTTCTAATTTATCACTTGCCTATACCTTTCCCATTTGGTTATCATAAGTTTGATTTCTATGTCTGTGGGTCTATTTCAGTTTTGCATATAGGTTCATTTACATTATTTTATTTTAGATTCCACATATAAGAGACATCATATGATATCTGTCTTTGACTTCACTTAATACGATAATCTCTAGGTACAACCCAAGTGGCTGCAAATGGCATTATTTTATTCTTTTTATGACTGAGTAATATTTCTTTGTATGCACATCTTCTCTATCCATTTATCTGTCAATGGACATTTAAATTGCTTTCATTTCCTGGTTATCATAAATAGTGCTGCCATGAACATTTGGCTGCAAGTATTTTTTTAAATTATAGTTAAAAAAAAAAACTATAATGGAAACTCTAATTTTCTAAGGAACCTCCATACTGGCTGCACCAATTTACATTTCCAGAACAGTGTAGGAGGGTTCCTTTTTCAAACAGACAGCCAGAAAAAAAATGGACAAGGTCTTAGAAAGGAGAATTATTTTCTACTTCTTCAAATTTTTCTCCCACTCTTCTCTATGTGACTCTAACACCATTCAAATTCCATTCCAACCACATCTAATAGTAGGGATGAGGGCGACAGTGACAAGTAGCACCCAACATTGGTAGACTCATCATGGACTAAGCATTGAGCTGAGCTCTTCACACCTTGCAGTAAGTTCTTTCTTCCTCTGGACATCCTTGTGTGGTAGGTTCTGCTGTTCACGAGAAACAGATACAGTAATAATCCATCCAACGTCTCATACCTTAAGTGCAGAAAAGCTCACATGGCAAATGCCTTTTGTCCTTGGGAAAGTTTTCTAATTTCTCAGATGTTATAAACCAACTTTATCCAGATATGTCAGGTAGAACTTTTAGGCTGTTTTTGGTGGAAGTTGTGGTCACCAATGATTTTTAGCTGATGAGTCAAAAGCCATTCATCCCCTGCTTTGGAAGCTCATGAAGCTTCTGTCTCCTTAGAGGTCTGTCTACCACCAGGCAGGAAAGTTTCACTTTCTCCAGAGCCAGATTCCAGGAGCAAGAGTATGTTTACCTTCATGCCGGCAAAGGGCCACCCAAATCTGCTGGGTTCCTGGTTGAATACAACAAATTTTTTTCTTTTCAATTTAACCAGAATAGCAGTTCTTAGAATGATCACTAAGGCTCTTTCGGGGGATCTGCGAGGTCAAAACAACTCTGTGATAATACTTAGATATTATTTCCCTTTCATCAGTGTTTCAGCATCTACAATGATGGGGCGCAAGCACTGGCTAGTAAAACTGTTGGAGCCTTTGTACAAACCCAGGCAGCGGCACTAAACTTTCCTGGAGAGTTTTGTGTTCTTGACTGCCAGTGCATTCACAGGGGTGAAAAAAAGCTCTACTTAAATACAGCCCTCAGAAAGCAATCAAATTTATTGATTTTGTTACACCTAGACTCTTGAGAACATGTCTCTTCAATGTTTTGTGTGCCAAATGGAACATTTTTATAATTTTTATAATTTTATAATATAATTTTTATAATGGATTTATATGATGTGCATACCAAAGTACGATGGTTGACTCAAGGTGAACACTTGTGTGGTTGAGCTACAGCTGAGCTAGAAGTTTTCATCACAAACCTTACTTTTACTTGAATTAGGAACTTAAAGATAAATTATGGTCACTCAAACTTGGGTAATTTGGCAGGTATATTTTCATAAAGGAGTGAAATGAACCTGTTCCAAAAAAGAAAGCAATCAACAAACAATATGTGGCAGAGTGATAAAATTGGAGTTTTCATGCCAGATTTGGAATTTTAGAACTTTGTCTTCTTTACCATATTGGCAGTTTCCTAATACTTGATTGGTGGTTATATTAATAACTCTGTGTGTGTTTATTAAAACAAAGTGTATTAAATATTTGGAAGATCTGGATAAGTTGATGTACTCATATTTCATAATGACTACCACATGATGTTTCTAATTCATGCAGGGAGAGATGATCCTTTCAAAGTGCAAGATAGACCAATGGACCTTACTGGAACAGAATACAAAATGTTCATGGAAATAGTTTCAGATTTCCCCATAATCTTCAATAAACTACCACTTGTTATGTTGTCATATAATATTTCAAAATCTAAAATTATCTGCAAAGTATACTTAGTTACTTTTTTTCCAGTTACATGTGCCAGATGAAGCTTGAGGTCAGATTTTTTTCATGTACTTCAACCCAAACTATGTATCTCAACAAATTGGAACATATGAGAATCAGGTATCTTCTAATAATCCAGACAGTAAAGAAATTTTCAAAAATGTGAAACAAGGCCATTTTTGTTTTTAAGAGTAAAGTTATTCTTCACAAATGTTTATGTTTAACCCATTTATTACTACTTTTAAATTAATAAATATTTTAGTTCCCTTTTTCAATTTCTTAACATATGTTCTTATGGAATTTTCAATCAATTATAAGAATGTAGAAGGATTTTGAGACCAAAAAGATTATGTAAAATTGAGCTAGGTCGTCATCTTTAAGAATAAGATAGCGAGCCTTCCTAGATTTTCATGCACTGTTCTCAAAAGGGTGAAGATGTCTTGGAAATATCTAAGTTGTTCCATGTATCTTTAATATCTTTATTTCACCAAAAGACACTGTTTAACATTTAATGTGGTAAATAGATGCTTGCTCTTTGGAAGAAAACCTATGACAAACCTAGACTGCATATTAAAAAGCAGAGACATTACTTTGCTGACAAAGTCCATACAAAGCTATGGTTTTTCTAGTTGTCATGTGTAGATGTGAGAGTTGGACCATAAAGAAGGCTGAGTGCTGAAGAATTGATACTTTCAAACTACCGTGCTGGAGAAGACTCTTCAGAGTTCCTAGTACTGCAAGAAGATCAAACCAGTCAATTCTAAAGGAAATCAATTCTGAACATTCATTGGAAGACCAATGCTAAAGCTGAAGCTCCAATACTTTGACCATCTGATGCAAAGAGGAGACTCATTAGAAAAGACCCTGATGCTGGGAAAGATTGAAGGCAGGAGGAGAAGGGGATGACAGAGAATGACATGGTTGGATGCCATCACTGACTCAATGGACATGGGTTTGAGCAAGCTCTGGGAGATGGTGAAGAACAGGGAAGCCTGGCATGCTGAAGTCCATAGGGTCACAAATAGTCAGACACAGCTGAGCAATTGAACAACAACAGCTCACAAACTAAAGCCATTTCTGACGTTCATAGATGGTAAAAGCCTCATGTGTTGACCATGACAAAGCATGAATAGTCAGTAGAACTTGAGCTTTTTCCTTAGAATATTAGCTGATGACACTTGCAGCTTACTTTCTCCATTAGAATTCAAAATTCAGGAACTGAGTTTTAACTTAATCTACATAAGAACCATTTAATACTACACACCAATGCTCAAGTTTTTAAAATAAAGTTACAGATATTGAAATAACCAACCAGATGTCATCTCTCTTTGAATCTCATCAGTTATTTTTATGTGTCTCTTTCAGGATACCTATTTATATATTCTACCATTTTAGTATTGAAAACTTTGTGCATTTATTTTACTCCCTAGTCTTTTCAAAAATTCTGCCACATTATACATCCAACTACAGCAGATAGACTTAAGATATGATGATTGGGCAAAGCAAATCCTCAGAAGCAGGAGAAATCTAACAAGAATGCCAACAGGAACCTGGACAGGTAGACCTGCATTTCCAGAAATATACAGGGAGTGAATAGAAACAAACAATAAGGAAGAGTTGGGTGTCCTGATGGTAAATGAAACACAGCAATGAGCACACAGGAGTAGACACTATCTGGACACATGAAAGTTTTATTTTTAATGAGAAACATCCAAAAACTGTTAGGAAAGACTTGAATCCATCAAAACTCAGAGTGGGACTTAAGTCTTGAAGGAAAAGTAAAATGGATGTACATAATCTTAGAAAGATTTGAATATTCATTAATTATGAATTTAAAAACTCAGGAACAAGGGAACAAGACAATATTCCAGTTACCTGTCTATCAGAATATATGATTGATGAATATATTCTTTTATTTTTAGTGAAGAGATGACTTTAGACATGCAGGAAAATTCATCCTTGCTATGTAAGTCTAATAGTCTGCAAATAAAGTCACAATGCTATTGAAATAACAGTGATAAATAAATTCAGGACATGGAAGAGCAGCTTCAAAGGTATTATTCTTAAAAGAATTAGGAACAAAATATTTCAAAAGAAGCACACCCTTGGAGGAAAAAAGAAGAAGTTTGGATTTTAATCCTAGCTTGCCCACTTTCTAGAAATACAATCTTGAGCAAAACACATAACTTCTCAAAATCTCAGCTTCCTCATTCCTAAAATGATGGAGAAGGCAATGGCAACCTACTCCAGTACTCTTTCTTAGGAAATCCCATGGACGGAGGAGCTTGGTATAGGCTGTAGTCCATGGGGTCGTGAAGAGTCAGACACGACTGAGCGGCTTCACTTTCACTTTTCACTTTCATGCACTGGAGAAGGAAATGGCAACCCACTCCAGTGTTCTTGCCTGGAGGATCCCAGGGACGGCGGAGCCTGGTGGGCTGCCGTCTATGGGGTCGCACAGAGTCGGACACGACTGAAGCGACTTAGCAGCAGCAGCAGCATTCCTAAAATGAAGGATAATATTTTCCTGATAGGGTAGTTATGATTATTAGATGTTATGTGTATGAAAGTATAGGACATGTGTGTTAGTTTATTAATTTTAAGAGTAAGAAGTCATTGATTTTGATCACAGTACAATTTTTAAAAAGCAGCTATTATCACAATTTCCAAGACAAAAAAAATCTGCAAGAAATCCCCAAATAAGACACAAAAGAAAGCAAAATGTAATCATCACTGAAAGTATATTTTAAATAGAAATGGAAACAGCTGCCATAGTGCAAAAATAGCATGCTTCTCATTACAAAAAGTTTCAGGGGTTCTACTTACCTTGCAATAAAGACTTCAAAGAGATGGGAGATGTGAGCAATCAAAATTCAGAGACATGGGTAAGTTTCTGAATGGTAATAAGGGCAAAGAAAAAAGTTATTAGTCTACAAAGATGAAGACCAAAGGAGATATAATAATAAAAATAAAGAGAACAGTAAAAATAAGTAGTTCTCCCCCCCTTGGGTTTTCTGCATAAAGAATTTATACATATCGATTGGCAAATTAAAAGTTAAATGTTTTCTGCTATCTCTTGTATTTTCACTGGGAACACTACACAAATTTTGAGTAAATCTTATTTATTTCTCTACAAGTTAAATTCATTTGAAAAGATTTCTTATGTAATGCTGTTCTGAAAGTCAAAGAATTTAGACATACCTTGTGAGGCTACTTACAAAATTTTTATTGCACCACAAAGTCCTGACTAGAGTATCTGATGTTCGAGTTCCTCTTAGCTCATGGAGAGCAGAAATGAAAAACATCCAAACTCTCATTATGACTGCATAATTAACCTAATCTGAATTGAAGAAAAGAAATTCTTTGTGATAAGTTAAAATGCTATAAATCAGCTGTTTTTAAACTTTGTTTTACAAATAGCTAGGCATAGGTAAAATCTGTTAGAGTGAACTTTCTGATTCTCAACTTCTATGGTTTTATTTTTTTTAATTTTTTATTAAAGAATGGTTGATTTATAATGTTGTTTTACTTTCAGATATACAGCAAATTAACTGTTTTATATATATATATATATATATACACATACATTCTTTTAAAAATTATTTTCCAGTATAGTTTATTCTGAGATACAGAATATAATTCACTGTTTTATACAGTAGGTCCTTGTTGGTATATTTATTTTATATATATATATAATACATAAAATATATCTATTTCATATATAGCAGTGTATATTTGTTAATTCCAAACTCCTAATTTATCCCTTCCCCTCTTTCATGTTTGGTAACAGTAAGTTTGTTGTCTATGTCTGTGAGTCTGTTTCTGTTTTGTGAGTAAGTTCATTTGTATCATTTTTAGATTCCACATATAAATGATGTCATATGATATTTGTCTTTATTTCACATAGTAGGAATATCTATAGGTCCATCCATGTTGCTGCAAATAATATTATTTCATTCTTCTGATGACTAATATATATATGTGTATTTTATGGCATATATATATGTATATATACCACATCTTCTTTTCATTTATCTGTTATTCACCTACTGATGGACATTTAAAATGCTTTCATGTCCTGGCTATTGTGAATAGTGTGGCAGTGAATATTGGGGTGAGTGTATCTTTTGAATTACAGTTTTCATCTATTTTAGATATGTGCCCAGGAGTGGGGTTAGGTCCCATTTGTTTATTTTTGCTGTTATTTCTATGGCCTTGGGAAATAAGCAAACTTTGGTAAGATTTATGTCAGAGAATGTTTTGCCTTTCTCTTCTTTTAAGAGTTTTATGGTATCTTGTCTTAGTCTTTAAGTTATTTTGAGTTTATTTTTGTATGTGCTATAAGGATGTGTTCTAGCTTCATTGATTTACATTCAGCTGTCTAACTTTCCCAGCACCACTTGCTGAAGGGACTGTCTTTTTCCCATTTTATATTCTTACCTCCTTTGTTAAAGATTAATTGACCATAGGTACAACTTCCATGTTTTTAAACTCCCAAGTATACACTCTTAAACTGATCCCTCTGCGAACATACTTTATAATGAAGTTCAAGATCTCCTTTTCAATCTCTCTCTGAAGATAGCCTATGCCCATCTCCGTTGTTACAGACCATAACTCCAGGGTATAAAACTTTCAGGGAAGCCACAAAGAGGTATAAACATACTCTGTGTTGGTGTTGAGAAAGGAAATGATGGATGATTGATAAATCTTCCTGTAAGTCAGGCAGTTTACAATCCTTTTTTTTTTTTTTTAACAAAATGGAAGAAAGACCTAACTGGTAGCAATCTATTATCGGTTTGTTTTTAACAATCTGTGTGATTTGGAATGATAACAAGGAAAGACTTCAAATAATTATTTCAAATTCTAATGATAAAGCATCTATTCCTACTTGTTTATCTATGTAATAAGTTTACGAACATGTACATGTAAGCAGACAAGAAGGAATATGATTAGAATCATGTTTGAACACTATCTAAATCTAGCAACAACTAGATATCAATACATAAACTAATTTTTAATTACCTTCTTTCAGAGATCTATTAGGAGAGATGTGCCAACAAAATTCTTACCATTATATTTAATAATTATTTCTCAGAATTTTAGTATATATGTTGTTTTTATTATAACTATAATGAAAACTCAGTTCAGAAAAACTCTTTCATCTGAGATTTGCAACTACAGGAATCTTTAATTTTAGATTTCAATTATACATGAATATATGTTTATTTTCTTGTTGGGAAGAAGTGTGAAAGGAAGATCAGTAGAAGGCATTCAAATGTAAATGTATTTCATATATTTTTAAAAATAGATGATGGTTTACATCAAGTTGCTGCAGGGTTTAAATTCAGTAAGATACATTTCAAAAGATGAAGCAGTAGTTCTAACTTAGCTGTGATCATTTACAATATGTTGGGAGACTTTTAATTGCAATGTTTATATTTATGATGAAACCTTATAAATGGTCAGCTAAACATCTAAACTTGTCTGCAGTTTACAAAATTCCTTTAGAAATAAAATAATAAAAGTTTGAAGCCCAGGGCTCTAGTTTAAATGTAGACTCACAAGAGGCTGATGTTTCTAAAACCTCACAGTGGTCTCTACAGACAAGAAGAAAAAGTGATGGGTTTTTTTGAGTTTTTGTTATTTCTTTTTCAGTTCAGTGACCATGTCTGGTCACTGTTAACTCACCACACAAGATTTATGATTTTGAATGATTCATTGACAGTGACCATAATTTGTTTTTAAAGACTTTCTCTTTGAAATGTACCTTGATCTTGATATATCACTCCAGGTTGATCTCTACAGGAAAATCTGGCAGCAAAAGCTGCGATGCTTTTGAGGGGAGCTTTATGTGATGATTAGATTTCAAAGCCACTAAAGCCCGTGATAATCTCCTACATAAGAGTCCTAAACATGACTGTTTGTGAAAACTCCCTTAGTCCTCTAAGGTTTCCCCTTCCCATTTTCTCCAATACCATCAAAAATACGCCCTGATTTTCTTTGAATCAGAAGTTTTAGCACCTTGAAAGCCCTTCATTTGAAATAATTCCTCCAGCCACACTGGGAAACTTGGGGTAGTAGCAACCGCGAAGCACTCAGGCATAATAAAAACTCATCTCTTCTAAACATTTAAAAATCAGTATCTATAAAAGTCACATCAAGTCTTCAGTAAATTTTTCCATACCATTTGAGTATTTCTAGAGCACAGTGAGAAACACGATATTTTCCCTTTTTAAAACATGACCTTTATTACTTTGTACAAATTGAGTGTTTTGAGACCCAGAAGACTGCTGCAGATATAGTCGAGGAAAAAGTCAATTGCTCTTCTGATGACTTTAGCAAAAGCTGTTGGAATTCTTTACATTTAACATCTGTACAACTAGAAAGAAATACGTTTGTGTGTGTGTGTGTGTGTGTGTAAATGGGAGCTCCAGCTGCTGTAAGATTGAAGGACTCTCCATGGCATCAGCAGATAGGAATGATATTTCATTCACCCTTTGGCCATGGATAAGAGTCAACAAGCTCCACATGATTGTTCTGGGTGTTAAAGTGTGTCTGCTTTGTAATCGTTGTCTGAGACCCAAACACTTACTTTACAATGCTTAAATAATTGATTTCACCCAGCCTTCAGTCAGAGCTAGAAAATCCCAAATATTTTCCCATTAAGCCTCAGAGTAGAGCACTGCTTATGATGCTCAGGAGTTTCAAAATTCATGGATTCATGGGAAATCATAGACTTTACAAAGAAATCCATTTTGGCTGGAAAGGAAAGTGAAAGACTCATGCTGATGATTTCATAACATGAAGAACCAGAGCTGCAGGCTGACTACGTAAAGCAAGAATAGTATTAAACTCATGAAAGATGCACGTTTATGCTAGTCTTCCACAAAGCAGATTATTCCCCATAAATGTCATTGCTATCTTTTTAAATAAGTGAACTTACCAAAAAACAGGGGTTCAATGAAAGCCTACAGTCATCCACATGCTATAAAACATTAGGACAAGTAAATCTTAAGATCAAACACTCTCTAATGAAGAGCTCAAAGGTGAAAAAACATTCTGAATCCTTAGTCACCAAAGGAAGTAAGTTTAATGAAAATATATTCAGGATGTCCTGTCTACTGTTCTAACCAATGAAATCCAAATTTTATGCACAGTTGGAATGAAAGGTAGATATATGTTTATTCAAAACAGAAGTACAAACTTACTTTCATTGTTAACATTTGGTTGTTTGACATCCTGAAATAATTTGAAGCATATTGCAAACTAAAGGACAATATGATACAGACCACTGAAGGATAAACATAACAAAGTTAACTGAAGGAAATTTGAATAACTGCTTTGACATACCTGAATTGAGTGGATTACCATACTCAGGCAATAAATTTGGCTGAAAGGCTTTTGACTGCAAAATCAAAAGATGTGAAACATTTTGGGTTGCACTGATTTCACATTTTAACATCAGAAAGTGGAAATATTGACCTAAAGTCACTATTTCTCCATGGAATAAAGGTTGTGTGTGTATACTGTAGCTGGCCACATGCATGCTAACCTAAGTGCATGTGGAGATACATGTAGCAAGTGTGAAGTTGGTGACCAAGATATCAGATGCAAAAATCTCTTGAGGATACAAAAAGGACACTAAATTTAGTTCCAATCATTGGGAAACTGGGTTTTAGTGTCTACAAAATGTAAGAAGCTCACAAATGTAACAAGGAATTTGATGCATTTTTAACAGAGATTCCTAGGCTGGTGAATTTAATGGAAAGTGAGTGGGGAAAATGGTTTGCTTTTTCTAACCATACCACAGAAATCTTGTCAAGCATGTTTTCATTTAGTGTTTCTCCTTAAGATCTTTTCACAAACATCGGGAAAATTGTCATGATGGATTTTGAGAAATATATATATTTTAATCCTGTAATCTGTGGTCATAGCTCTTATATGCTCAGTTTTATGCCTGAAAGTGTGTGAGGTGATAAGCTTTAATACATATATTGCCAAGTTTACGTATTTGCAAGTAAATAGAAAGGCCTTCACAATTTATGAAAGTGCTTCCTCATCAGCTACAGGTTAGCCTTCTGCAAAATGAATGGAGGTAATCTTATGATCCCATGACCCTTTATAGGCATGGCTGAGCGAGCACCTGGTGGAAGAGTTATTGTGCTGTGGATTCCAAATGATAAATTCCTGTGTCATTTTATTGTTTGAATTATATGATTGGTTTCACTGTCTTGCTTTTTGACGATTCTTTAATTTAGTGAGAAAAAGATTATGATCTGTGTTTAAGTTAATAGAATTTTTGCATAGGAAGATGTGTGTAATGGAAGATAAGAAGAAATATGTGTTTATTTTTAGCAACACTTGGTAAGAAAAGGCAGAAGCCAATTACTCCATTTCAAAAAACAGTTTCCCTGTGCAAAGAAACCTACTCTGAAGCAGATAGAACAGCCATTTCATTGCTTTTCCTAAGGCGATGATTAAGTCTAAGAAGCAGATCCTGTCTGGGGTGCAGCCTCTTCGGCAGGATTTAAGGGCACAGGTAGCTTGTCTGAATGCCCTTCACATTTATATTTTCCTCAGGCTCTTGGCAGCCATCAGGATCTGTAATAATGCCTTCTCCTACATAATCCTTTAAAGTAAAAGCAGCGCCCTAAGTTCCCAAAGAGCAAAATGCAAAAATAAAACCCATCAGGCAATACCATACTTTAAGCTGAAAACACAACATGACAAAACAATAATGAAAAAACTCTGTCATGGTCTATTAAATCGGAGTTTTCACTCTTTAAAAAAAAAATTATATAGATGCTCATCACACCTCAAATGATTGATAGAACCACAGAGCAATGTTGAATCTTTCATTCAAACAAAATTTTTTGAGTCCTTCCTTTAAGGGTTTTGAGCATCCCTGGAGACATGTGAACCATCAGGCTATTTTCTAAGGAGAGAGACAAAAGATGAACATTATGTTAGACTGTGATGACTGCTAATAGGAAGGATAAATCAGAAAGGGCCAGTGAGAGGTGCTGGGTAGTGTGACAGCTGCAATTTTCCAGGAGGGGTGGGGTCAGAGAGGAGCTCTGGGGAAAGTAGCTATGGAGTCAGCAGGGAACCTGCTTTGCTCATTTCAAAACCGTGATGAAGGCCAATGTTGGCGTGGATGGTGATTGACAGATTTGGGTTCTTTTATTTAATATTTAGAAAATCACATTTTTATTTAAAGGGTGGAGGAAACTCTGTTTTCTGTTTTAACAATCGTGGCTAAGATGGCAACACTTTTAGTGGAAGGAGCTAGTGGGAGAAGCTGCTGCTTCACCAGAAAATGGGCACAGAGGTGGCCAGTCTCTTATTTTCCCCTTAGACCTCAATAGTCTCCTCGGAAGAACTCAAGGGAAACTGGTGTATTTCACTTCAGAGTGATGTTCACTTTCTAAAAAGAACCATGTCTGCAAACTCTGAAGCCCAGTTTAATGAAAGAAAATAATATTCAGCTGATTAAAGCTACAAACATGAAGACAGACTTGAGGCCAATAAAGTCCTGCAGGCCAGTCTTGGCAGTGGTGACCCTTTAATAAGCGAAATGTCAAGGAACTTTCCATAAGAGAGTACACAATCCACAGATCTTTTCCTCATAAATGGACAAGTTGTTCTGTCCCCACGTTGTTGATCATCAGTACATTTTAACAAAGAGGCATTGACTTCTCTTCCTCACTCATCATTCCTCCTCACCCACAAAAAAAAAAAAAAAAAAGCCACCTCCCAAACCCATTCCTGATAAACACATAGGCTATTTTTGGAAGCGAGATAAAATTAGCATAAAAAGGAAAATAAGTAAATTTAACAATGTCATGCATTAAACCACATGATAAAAGAGAAAGGAATAAATAGAAAATGCCATCTGGAAAGCTAAGCCAGTGACTCACCATTATTGGATGAAATGACCCCAAATAAGTACTTTTTCATGATGAAGGCAGAGTTCTAAGCCATAAAACTCCAAAGAGGAAGAGTTTCTAAATGTTACATTGAGGGACCCAAAGATTCTTCTCATTTTGAAATTTTATTTATTTTGTTATTTACTTTCGGCTGTGTTGAGTCTTCCTTGCTTCCTGTGGGCTTTTCTCTAGTTGCAGCAAGTGGGGACTGCTCTCCATTTGGGGTGCACACGGGCTTCTCATTGTGGTGGCTTCTCTTGATGCAGAGGGGTAGGTCTGTTGGGCTTGAGGGCTTCAGTAGTTCCTGCGTTCGGACTCAGTAGCTGTGCAAAGGCTTAGTTGCCAAAGTGCATGTGAAATCTTTTCGGAGGAGGCATGAAACCTGTGTCCCCTTCACTGGCAGGTGGATTCTTAACCACTGGACCACCAGAGAAATCTCTGTTCTCATTTTTTTTTTAATTGAAGTAGTATTTAACCTATAGGAACTCTACTTTAAAAAAAAGAAAAAAGAAAAAAACTAATCTTCTCTCCCTGTCCATTCAGTAGCATGCATTTGTGATGGCATAATCTTGAGATCTACAATGTACAGTGATCTCTGTTCTTAACTAAAAGACTATTTTACCAGATATTAAGTGGTTTTGATAACTTTTTAAAATTCAGATATAAGCATCTCATTTTGCACCTCACTAAAGAATCAGAATCTCCTATCTCCAAGTATAAACACATTTTAACTGCAGTTCTTAGAGATACCCCAGGTCCCATACTGAGTACCTGCAACCCAATGCTTTCAAGCTAAGGTTGCCATCTCCAAAATTGTTCCAGAAGTGTTCAGAAAAGAAAAATTGTGTTTTTAAAACTGCATTACAGGTGCTTCATTATTCCACACCATATTCAATAACAAGACAATCTGAACTCCAAATAAATTCTGCTCAGGACCTCCAAATCATAAATATTATTTTCATCACTTTGCTGTTAGGCAGCTCAAAATATGCTACCATTCCCTTCATTTCAAAGACTTTTCAAGCATATTCTTTTCCCTAAACTGCTGTTTAAGTAGGTTGAAAATATTTTTTCTGAACTGAGACTAACATTTCAGAGGTTACCTCTGAACTGAGACTAACATTTCAGAGGTTACCTCAGTCCCAAAAGATTCGTTTTTGTTCCATCTAATTATATTGAATATGTGGTTTGTAACTAATTTTGTCTGAGTTGGAGGTTTCTATACCAAAAAATGGTGGCTTGAAAAGAAATAGGTATCTTTTGGCGGTACTGTAGATAATCAGGAATGGTATTCTTGATACACAATCATATTCTATACCCCCTGGTGGTCTTTCGCAAAGACGTCCTGATTGATGTGGACCTGTATTCATCCCCAGAAAATCTATTCATTCTCTCTCTCTCTCCTTCCTCTCTCGCTCTTGCTCTCTCTTTCTCTCTCTCTCTCACACACACACACACACACACACACACACACTTTTACACCAACTTAAACTGAAACCCAAACCTTAAATACCGTACCACCTGCTCCCAAGCCAACCAAATTACATCTATTTAGCTCCTCACTTGTTTTAAAAAAAAAAAGTCACCTGGATTAGGTACTTTTCCAATGGAGTCAGCTGTACTTTAAGACTGGATTGAGATCATATCATTCTCCATAGAATACCAAAAACACAAATAGCTACAAACACCTATTACTGTGAAAAATAACCATATTTTAAATGGTTAAAGCTTCTAGCGCTTGAAACAATTGGTTTGTGTTTATACTATTTTGGAAATATTTTTACAAATTAAAAATAAAAGTTTGCATTACTTTACTATAAAATACATGTGTAATTTTCACAATATCAGATCATAAAATGTACATGTTTTTCTGTGAAATTGGGCTGCAGTATCTTTTGACTCTTCTTTTTATATTCCAGCTGGGAGTGTCTAATTCCTCATTTGTGCTTTAAAGAGTAACATGTGAAAGGGAATAGCAGTGATTTTAGAAAAACCTAAGTCAGAAACAACATCCGGTTTTAAAAGATACCTTTTTTCAGTCTCTTCCCCAATCTTTGGTTTATGAATATGTCTTTCCTGAACAGCTTGCCTTTAAAATGAATTAGAAATATGGGACTTATAAAATGTATTAGTAATAATAAAATTATATGTTAAATGCTAATTTTTAACTTTAATACATGCCTAAATGTCTACTGCTGGCTTTAGAGACTGAATAATAAATTTAACCAGGCATAACTTTAGCCAAGCATTTCCCAAAAATGTAAATGTAAAAAAGAAAAAGTTGTGAAAAAATAACCCAGACAAATGTACCCCTTTAACATAAACTACCCAAAAATGTCCTTTTAATCTTAAGAAAGTAAAGGTAATATCATTAAAGTGAGAAATAAAATCAGAGTGAAAGAAACTATTTTCCAGAACTTTAACCTACCCAGATCATTTTAATTGCATTAGACCAAGGAACTGCAGACATAACATCATCTTTAAGCAGTGCTGCCTCCTCCTTTTGTTTACTGAGAATTGTTGTCCAGGTGCCCCAAGAGCATTAGTTACACCTTTGGGTCTTGAGGTTGGAGAGAAAAGGAAGACTGAAGAGGGTCTCCATCCTCCCGAAGCTCAAATTCTAGTGTTAGAAAAAAGCCCATTAACCAACTACGGCATTGGAGGGGATGTGCCCAGTTGCTCAGACCGACTGCCCTGTCACGTGGTCTCCACAGCCCACGTCTGAGCTGGGCGCTGAGGACTTAGACTCCACATGACTGCTAAATCTGTGCCTTTTGACTCTCCTACACTGTTGCTGGGAAAGTAAATTGATGCAGCCACTTACAGAGAACAGTATGGAGGTTCCTTAAAAACTAAAATTGGAGTTACCATGTGATCCAGCAATCCCACTCCAGGACATATACCCAGAAAAGACAAAAACTCTCATTTTAAAAGATGTACATGCCCATAAGTTCATAGCAGCACTATTTACAATAGCTCAGCCATGGAAACGGGCTTCCTCGGGGGCTCAGCAGTAAAGAATCCACCTGCAATGCAGGAGATGTGGGTTTGATTCCTGGGTCTGGAAGATCCTCTAGAGTGGGTGTCAGCAGCCCACTCTAGTATTCTTGTGGGGAAAAATCCCATGGACAGAGGAGCCTGGTGGGCTACAGTCCATGGGGTCACAAAGACTCAGACATGACTGAGTAAGTGAGCATGTATGCAGACATGGAAACAACCTGTTCTTTTTTATGGCTAAGTAGTATTTCATTGGTTATGTGGAACACATCTTTATCCATTCATCTGCTGATGGACATTTAAGTTGCCTTCATATCTTGGCTATTGTAAATAGTGAACATAAGGTGCCTGTATCCTTTTTAACCATGGTTTTACTCAGATATATTTGCATCCTTCTTTTGTACTCTGGTTTTTGGCCTCTGCTTGTATCCTTCATTTCCAAACACTGACTGGTTGGAATTTCAGACTCAGTGGCCCTGAGGCCTCCCCTCCCAACCTCTTTAAGCACTTCCTGTCCCCTATTATGGGGAGGCATGATCACTCTCCACCTCAGCTGGCTGGAAAACAATGGGGAGGCTTTGACTCCCTCTCTGTAAAATTTCTAGATCCAACAATTGGATCAATTTGCACCGAAGCTCTTTTAAAGTGCTGGGAAGTGTAATAATGCTCCCTAAGGCAATCCTTTATGTTCCTTTGAGGGAGTGTAAATTCATCCTAATCTCTACAACAGCCAGCCACCTGGAGGGGAAATTAAAATGCCAACCAATCTTCACCAAGTGTTTTTGCAATATGCATCTGCTACTGTCCTTGGCAGCCAGGAAAACTCTGGAAGCCAATAACCCCTTCTCTAGTGTTCCAGAAACTGCTTGAAATGTTTAATCTCAACTTTAAACCCGTTACAATGCTTCTGAGAAGTTGGCTTGAAAATACCACACATGTGAACAAAAATACCAACCAATTGATAAACAAACAAAACTGAAGGGCACTCAGAGAAAGAGGAAATATTTGGGGAGTGGGGACAGTGATAACATGAGTTCTGCCTTCTCCAACAGAAATGGGTTGCTCTGGGTTTCTATCATGCTGACAGTTTTTTTGAATGGAAAATTGGTTTCTTCCCAATCCCACTAAATATTGAATAAATAGTCAGAGAACATTATTTGAATCTGAGTCAAAGGATCCCCTTTTCAGAGCATGGACAACTATCCCTTCAATCATTCATCATCATTTCCCTGCCCTGCTGTCATCACTTTAATCATAACCTCTTAGACTGAACAATCATACTACCCTTTAAACTGTCAATGGCAGAACTTTGGGTGCTTTTGAGATTAGCCTTTTCATAGAGCAATGGTAGGCAGGATTGATTTTCGTGCTCCTAATTACTATTTAATTTATGAAAATTACCAAGTCAAGAGTGACATTTCTCTCGAAGTTTAAAATTTAGCTTGCAAATATTATTATATTTTACAGGACTATTAACCTTTAATCAATTAAAAGCTCTTAGCTATTTCAATATGTATTTATAAAATTACCATATTCCATTTTCCCACAAATATTGCACTTGTCTGCCATAACAAACAAAGCCTTTGCACACACTTAAAAAGATCTTCAAAATCTAGTAAGTGATTTTATTATCGTTGTTCTTGTTGCTCAGTCGTGTCCAACTCTGCAGCCCCATGGACTTAGCACACCAGGCTTCCCTGTCCTTCACTATCTCCCTGAGTTTGCTCATACTCATGCCCATTGAGTCAGAGATGCCATCCAACAATTTCATTCTCTGTAGCCCACTTAACTTCCTGCCCTCAATCTTTCCCAGTATCAGGGTCTTTTCCAATAAGTTGATTTTTTGTATCAGAAGACCAAGTTATTGGAGCTTCAGTATCAGTCTTTCCAATGAATATTCAGGATTGATTTCCTTTAGGATTGACTGGTTTGATCTCCTTGCTGTCCAAGGATCTTTAAGGAATCTTCTCCAGCACCACAGTCCAAGAGTATCAATTCTTCACACTCAGTTTTCGTCATGGTCCAACCGTCACATCTACAGATGACTACTGGAAAAACTATAGCTTTGACTATATGGAGTTTTGTCAGCAAAGTGATGTCTCTGCTTTTTAGTATGCTGTCTAGGTTTCTTGTAGCTTTTCTTCCAAGAAGCAAACGTCTTTTAATTTCATGACTGCAGACACCATCCACAGCAGATTCTTTACACTCTGAGCCACCAGAGATGGGCAGGTGGATTTAAGAAGAGGAAAGGCCGTGACCTTCCCAAGAAATGGTCACATCTAGTCTGTGGACAGTTAGGAAATAGTAATAGTATTTGTAAAAAAAAAATAGCCATTATCTTATCAGAATTTTTTAAAAAGTGCTTTCAGGTCAACATTTATTGAAAATTATCACAGTTCAGTCAGTTAAGATTTCAAAAGTCCTGAGATATATTTATGTCTTAAAGATTAAAATGTCATTTCTTCATATTCACAATTCTGTAAAATTCTGAGTGTATTTGATTAAATAAAGTAGAAATAATTAGCACCTTTCCTTCAAGATTTTTATGAAAGCAAAGAAGTTTGCTTCAAAAGCATACAAAATTTTAAAAAATTTTCAAAATCAACTTTGTTAAGATAAATTTGAAAGAAGCTGTGAATGACCAGACAAGTTTTTCCATAGATTTAGACTTTTATGTTTTTTTAAAGATACTTTCTTAATTTTAGAGATCCTATGTTTATCATATTTTCTACTTTAATAAAGGCTACAAATAATGATGATAGTTGGTAAATGCAGATTATTTTAAAACTTTTATCAGATAGATCTCTTTTTTAAAAAGAAATAGATACAATTAGCAAAAATTAAACATACCACCTTCTCAATTCTCAGAGGTTTTCAAAGTAATCAGTAAAAACCTCACATTTTAGTTATTTTTAAATAACAATACAATGGAAAATATAGAGAAGAAACTAATTGATTTGACCAGCTAAAAAGTCATGTACTCTATCAGCTCTAGAATTAGAGAATGGTTTTAACTTTGTCCCATTAGATGAATGCAGTCATACTTGTAATAACTCATTATAGGAACAGGTAAATATAATTATTGCTTCTTTCACCATCGAAGTATGTCAAAATTCTTTGCTCACAATGTAAAATTCCAGAGACTTTATTGTACTCAAGTCATTTATACAATTTTAAACCATCTTAGCTGCTCTCAGGAAACATACATTTGAAACATAATCAGGATATAAAAGGAAAGTGTCAATTTTACTTAAAGGAAAGGATGAGCGTTTCATGGAGATTTCACAAAACAGACAAAAAACATACCCTCCTGAGATGACCTGGGGACAATTCACACAAAATGAGATAACTTGTTACAAGACTACTGTGAATAGAACCAAAAAGAATTTCTCAAATATACATATATATATTTATATATATGGTGTGTGCGTGCTCAGTCATGTCCAAGTCTACGACCCTATGGACTGCAGCCCGTGAGGCTCCTCTGTCCATGGGATTCTCCAGGGAGGAATACTGGAGTGGGCTGCCATTTCCTTCTCCAATATATATATTGGAGATATATATATATATTATTTAAAACCAGACACCACCCTTATATATGGTAAAAAGTATCACATAATTGTCCAGGAGTCAGTCTCAAACCTGAAGCACATCAGGGTATAAGACCCCACAGAAGTGCGGCGGCTCATCTATTCCCTCACCCCACCACACACACTTCTAACTGGGGCTGAGCAAAGTCCCTGAGAGCAGACCCTGCTGTATTTCATTTTTAAAAAGTCATCATTAAGTCTTCAGAAACAGCCTCCCAGTAAAACATATAGCACATTCATTCCAAACATTTCCTCCTAAATCTATTTTTTTTTAATAAAAAGTAGAAGAATTCTATCTGCAATACCTATGAGAACAAGAACTCCCACTGCTCATTGTTTCAAACCTCAGAAAATAAGTCTAGTCAATGAAATGCATCAAACAAGGTTGTAGTATGTAGTTTGTGTTAAAACCCAGCACAGAGATTCCAAGTAAATGACTTTTAATTACGGCAATCCTGGAAATACTAGCAATAATAGCCATAGAATTTAATACATTTACTTGCCACTTAGAACTTTCATGTATTATTTACATCCATGATAAAATTTTAAAATAATAAATTAGCATGCAAAGTCAAATGTTAAATCAATCATGGGCAATTTTGCCTATTCTTGCCAGAGAAAATTCTGAACAGAGTTACCATGTAACTGATGTCCAACTTTCTTCCACAATATTTTCAATGCCCTAATGGAACTCTTTTGGAACCAGATGACCACAGGGAAAAGAATGGAAATAGTTTGCATTACAGGCTACTGGTCATGTTCTTGGTTCACAGTTTCAGAATTGAGATGGAGTCAGAAGTTATGTGGCCTGACCATTTGTCAGGGCCTCAGTATTATTTATCTCATTGAAAATAACTGTTAGTTGCCCAACATTAAAGGAGACTGAGAATTAATAGAGTTGTTAAGTGTTTGGAAAGCAGGAAAGTACAATACAAGTGGGTTCTGTCAATCACCCTGGTATGCGGAGCATTCATGTCTTCACTCCCATTAAAATCTCAGACTAAAATGCCTGGGGGAGTGCAAAATCTCAAAAATGCACCTCTTCTAGCTTTTCAGACAGCCATTTTCAAGATATATGTATACACTCGTATACATAGTAAACATATTACATATTCTTTATGCCACATTTAAAACAAATGTAAGTAAGGGGCAAGAAGAGATAACAATTTAAAATTTTTAAAGCCTCTATGTATGTGTAAAACTGATTCACTTTGTTGGACACCTGAAACTAGCACAACATTGTAAATCAACTACACTCCAATAAAATTTAAAAAAAAGATTAGAGTAAAATGCTATATAGAAAAAAAATTTCCCCTAGAAATGGAGCATTAATACCAGAATGGACACAGTAAATTAAAAGTATCGAATATGCATAGACACACACACTTGGCCAGGGTTGAAATATTACTCCCAAAGGGGTGCCCCCATGGTTATTATTGATCCACTGGGGCACAATTTCAGAAGAAAGAGGTAAGAAGAGCAGCCCAGCTCCAGACCCGAAGGCAGCTTGAACCCTGCATCGTGTTTATGAACACCTGCGCCTGCTATCACATGCCCTTCCATTGGGAACTTTCTGCTAAATCTGCAAAATTATTACACTGTGGCCCCTTGCTTGGTCCAGCCCTGCCGACACCTTTGATCTGGGTCCACAGGGAGCATTTATTCATGTGGGCGGCAGCAACAGCTGTAAACACAGCGCTAATGCTATCAGGGTATTGAATTTCCCTTTCTTCTCCAACTGAAATCTGCGTTTCTCTGTACTCCACTCCCCATTGATAATACTTGTAAGTTTCTGAAGTTTCAGGATAATCTGTCAAAGGTAGTTGCTTAAAAACTGTGACCATCAAGTTCCATTAGAACAACAGAAACCATTTTCTCCTTTCTCTTTGGTAAATGGAGCTGACTGCAGCTAATAAATCCCAACCCTCAAATTTCTGGTCTTCCATCCCTGCCCAGTAGCTATAGCTCATAGTTGTTCATTGCCTATAACTGGCGAAGCAAGAAGTGAGGGAAAAGGTGAGCCTGATCCCATGCAAGCCGTGTCCATCCCTCCTGGACAGAACAAAGAGAAAGAGAAAGGACCCTAAAGTAGAAAGTGGATGACTGTGTCCATGTAGAGCAGAAGGAAGATTTCCATAAGACCAATGTCCGTGGTCCAATACTGTACTTTCTAATAAATTCCCTTTTATACCCTAATTGTTTTTCCCCTCCACCATCTTCCATCTTCAAATTCAAATTTCATCAACTTCTTCCAGTACCTTGCTCCTGGCAACCCTCTGCTCAGCTCTTAGAGCTTCAAAACTAGATTACACAAGAGGCCTCTTACCAGGTTGTTGGGCTTCCCAGCTGGCATTAGTGATAAAGAACACACCTGCCAACGCAGGAGACAGAAGAGATGCAAGTTCAGTCCCTGAATGGGGAAGATTCCCTGGAGGAGGGCATGGCAATCCACTCCAGTATTCTTGCATAGAGAATCCCATGGACAGAGGAGACTGTTGGGCTATGGTCCATAGGGTAGGAAAGAGGCAGATATGACTGAAGTGACTTAGCATGCATACCCACTCTTACCAAGCTGTGTGCCTTCCTTCCTTCCTTTTTTCCTTCCTTCCTTCCTTCCTTCCTTCCTTCCTTCCTTCCTTCCTTCCTTCCTTCCTCTCCTGTCCACCTATCTTGTAGTGGAAGATGGGATTTTGTACTATTTCACTGTTCATAACTTCTAATTGAATGAGTAATCTTACCTGTGTGAAAGCAAAGAGGGATTTTAAGGTCCTGATTTGAATTTCTGTCCAGGATTCCTAGACTGGAGGAGACTAGATTTCTTGCCCTTGTCCATCTCCTCCATCTTTGGACAGCCATGCTCTCAAAGTGCCTCCACAAACCACCTGGGAGCTTCTTAGATGAGAAAACTATTGGCGCTGAATCAGGATCTCCATCTTTAACATCACCGCCTAAGCACAGGAGAGTTTGGGAAGCACTATGTTAGGGAAAAGAGTCCTCATTTCCTTGCTAATCCTGGGCCACTGCTCTGCTGGCTTCTGGATGGCTTCATCATCCTCTGGCCTGATACTCTTATTTTGTGAATCGATTGTCTGGCATCACCCACTTGGTGACTTTCACCGAATTCATTTTTCATCTCAATCCTTGGCCAGAAACCACCAATTTCACATCTCACATGCAGTGGATGAATGTGAAAACTGTTTATATGAGGCACTTAATTACATAAAAATAGGAGAGATTGTTTTCAACAAAAAGTAATGAAGTTTATTTAAGACAGAGGGTCTTAAAAGAGTACTATGGAGAGTGTCTGGGCAAAGGAAGGATCTTCTGAGCAACAGAGAGAAAGACAGATGGGTATTACTAATATCGCTAAGTCATTGCTCTCCAGGGGACTCTAGTTACCACTGTTTCTGCTCTTACTTTTTATCCTTGACAGACATGCCTGGAGGAAGGAGTTTATTTTCATCCTCCTGTACCCAATGGTGTTCTGAGCCCTCCTGACATGTTACCTAAAGTAACCCACCAATGCAGACCCCCAATCCCAGAACTGATACAGGGCCATCCTGCTGTGACTATCAGAGGCAATACAATTAGGCTCCATTTTCTGTTCCTGGGCATAAATACCACCATCATCCCAATTCTAGACTTTTCACTGTGACTGAAATTCCCTTTCTGAGCTTTTCTTAAAATCTTTCACATAGTTTAAACCCCACAATCAGGAGATCTCTATAAGCAACTGTCAGAGGAAAAATCTTTTTATTTTAGTTCTGGAATTGTTGTTGTTCAGTCACCAAGTCATGTCTGACTCTTTGTGACCCCATGGACTGCAGCATGCCAGGCCTCCCTGCCCCTCACCATCTCCTGGAGTTTGGCCAAGTTCATATCCATTGAATCAGTGATATCATCCAACCATCTTATCCCCTGTCATCCTATTTCTGCTTTTGATCTTTCCCAGCATCAGGGTCTTTTCCAACAAGTCGGCTGTTGAACTACTTCTAAACATGATTTGGGATATTTATAATATTTTCCTTGAAAAGAGCACACATCCTTTCTACACCCTAGAATGTGTGTATCTGTTAGGTTCTGTTTGTTTGTTTGCTTGCTTTATGCTTAGAGACCTTGCATACATGTTTGTGCTCAATCACTAAGTTGTGTCTGACTCTTTGTGACCCTATGGACTGTAGCCCACCAGGCTCCTCTGTCCATGGGGTTTTCCAGGCAAGAGTACTAAAGTGGGCTGCCATTTCCTCCTCCAGGGTACCTGCTCAACCCAGGGACTGAACCAGCGTCTCCTGCATCTCCTGTGGTGGCAGGTGAATTCTTTACCACTGAACCACATGGGAGGCCTTAGAGACCACATCTTATACCAGTTTTTAATCCCACAGAGCTGATGGTAATGAAACTTAATCTTCAGTTATTGTTCAAAACACCCAAAAAAGATGTCCTTTTCATTATAGGGGACTGGAATGCAAAAGTAGGAAGTCAAGAAACACCCGGAGTAACAGGCAAATTTGGCCTTGGAGTACGGAATGAATCAGGACAAAGGCTAATAGAGTTTTGCCAAGAGAACGCACTGGTCATAGCAAACACCTTCTTCCAACAACACAAGAGAAGACTCTACACATGGACATCACCAGATGGTCAACACTAAAATCAGATTGATTATATTCTTTGCAGCCAAAGATGGAGAAGCTCTATACAGTCAGCAAAACAAGACCAGGAGCTGATTGTGACTAAGATCATGAACTCCTTGTTGCCAAATTCAGACTTAAACTGAAGAAAGTAGGGAAAACCCCTAGACCATTCAGGTGAGACCTAAATCAAATCCCTTGTGACTATACAGTGGAAGTGAGAAATAGGTTTAAGGGACTAGATCTGATAGACAGAGAGCCTGATGAACTATGGATGGAGGTTTGTGACATTGTACAGGAGACAGGGATCAAGACCAAACCCATGGAAAAGAAATGCAAAAAGGCAAAATGGTTGTCTGAGGAGGCCTTACAAATAGCTGTGAAATGAAGAGAAGTGAAAAGCAAAGGAAAAAGGAAAGATACTCCCATTTGAATGCAGAGTTCCAAGGAATATCCAGGAGAGATGAGAAAGCCTTCCTCAGCGATCAATGCAAAGAAATAGAGGAAAACAACAGAATGGGAAAGACTAGAGAGCTCTTCAAGAAAATGAAAGATACCAAGGGAATATTTCATGCAAAAATGGGCTCAATAAAGGACAGAAATGGTATGGACCTAACAGAAGCAGAAGATATTAAGAAGAGGTGGCAAGAATACACAGAAGAACTGTACAAAAAAGATCTTCATGACTCAGATAATCACAATGGTGTGATCACTCACCTAGAGCCAGACATCCTGGAATGTGAAAGAAAGTGGGCCTTAGAAAGCATCACTACGAACAAAGCTAGTGGATGTGATGGAATTCCAGTTGAGGTATTTCAAATCCTGAAAGATAATGCTGTGAAAGTGCTGCACTCAATATGCCAGCAAATATGGAAAATTCAGCAGTGGCCACAGGACTGGAAAAGGTCAATTTTCATTCCAATCCCTAAGAAAGGCAATCCCAAAGAATGCTGAAACTACTGCACAATTGCACTCATCTCACACGCTAGTAAGGTAAAGCTCAAAATTCTCCAAGCCAGGCTTCAGCAATACATGGGCTGAGAACTTAAAGATGTTCAAGCTGGTTTTAGAAAAGGCAGAGGAACCAGAGATCAAATTGCCGATAGCCGCTGGATCATCGAAAAAGCAAGAGAGTTCCAGAATACATCTATTTCTGCTTTATTGACTATGCCAAAGCCTTTGACTGTGTATCACAATAAACTGTGGAAAATTCTGAAGGAGATGGGAATACTAGACCGCCTGACCTGCCTCTTGAGAAACCTGTATGCAGGTCAGGAAGCAACAGTTAGAACTGGACATGGAACAACAGAATGGTTCCAAATAGGAAAAGGAGTACATCAAGGCTGTATGTTGTCACCCTGATTATTTAACTTATAGGCAGAGTACATCATGAGAAATGCAGGGCTGGAAGAAGCACAAGCTGGAATCAAGATTGCTGGGAGAAATATCAATAACCTCAGATAAGCAGATGATACCACCCTTATGGCAGAAAGTGAAGAGGAACTAAAAAGCCTCTTGATGAAAGTGAAAGAGGAGAGTGAAAAAGCTGGCTTAAAGCTTAACATTCAGAAAACTAAGATCATGGCATCTGGTCCCATCACAGGGAGCCAGTGGAAACAGTGTCAGACTTTACTTTTTTGGGCTCCAAAATCACTGCAGATAGTGACTGCAGCCATGAAATTAAAAGACACTTACTCCTTGGAAGGAAAGTTATGACCAACCTAGATAGCATATTAAAAAGCAGAGACATTACTTTGCCAACAAAGGTCCATCTGGTCAAGGCTATGGTTTTTCCAGTGGTCATGTATGGATGTGAGAGTTGGACTGTGAAGAAAGCTGAGTGCTGAAAAATTGATGCTTTTGAACTATGGTGTTGGAGTAGACTCTTGAGAGTCTATTGGACTTCAAGGAGATCCAACCAGCCTATCCTGAAGAGATAAGTCCTGGGTGTTCACTGGAAGGTTTGATGCTGAAGCTGAAACTCCAATTCTTTGGCCACCTCATGCAAAATGTTGACTCGTTGGAAAAGACCCTGATGCTGGGAGGGATTGGGGGCAGGAGGAGAAGGGGATGACAGAGGATGAGATGCCTGGATGGCATCACCGACTCAATGGACATGAGTTTGAGTCAACTCCGGGAGTTGGTGATGGACAGGGAGGCCTGGCATGCTGCGATTCATGGGGTCACAAAGAGTTGGACACGACTGAGTGACTGAACTGAACAGAACTGATTAGTTATATGAGAAAGCAATCTGAACCCTGATATTTCCTAAATCACTAACATTTTCTTGTCTTTTCCAATTGAACCAAAGCATTGTGTTGGAAAGTCACTGCTCTCTATTCCAGAAACATTGTTCATTAAACTTCTGAAGATCTCTGGGTACCACATGTTCCCTGTAGAGAAAACATACACATGCAGTTCCTTTTCATGGTAATTCTGACTTTAAATTTCAAGGTCTTAATCCTAATATTACATCTGGGAGATGAGCAAAATCCTATTAATTTGAAGTTTAACATTTGGGCATTTACCAAGTTCTACAAAGCAATTTTACGCCCTGCCCCAACTATCTTTTATCACCAGAGGAAATTCTCAGCCTTGATGGACAACCAGGAAGTTGGTCAAGGGCTCAGTGATGATGTTCACCCAGCAAAGAAGTGTATTCTTCCTCATCTCCCACCAAACACACTGGCTTCTTCTGCCACCTCAGAAATCACAAAATTGTGCAGAGGTCGGTTATGGCAAATGTGCATTTCAAAGTTAGTGAAAACATTTCCTGTGCTAATTTTCATATAACAGATTTAGACATTGTAATCTGCCAATAAGAATTATATTAATAACCTCTATAGACTATTCTTAATTTTTACATTAACCAGAAATCTTTAAAAAAAAAAAAACAGAAATCAACTGCATCAATAATCTCTTAAAAGGGGGCATTCAATGTGTTATTTGCTTCTACCAAAATATGTGTGTGTGTGTGTGTGTGTGTGTGTGTGTGTGTGTGTGTGTGAGTTTCAAAGCCATATGTGCTTCAGTGATAGCTCAGAGAGTAAAGAAACTGCCTGCAATGTAGGAGACCTGGGTTCGACCCCTGGGTTGGGAAGATACCCTGGAAAAGGGAAGAGCTACCCATTCCATTATACTTGCCTGGAGAATTCCATGGACAGAGGAGCCTGGCGGCTACAGTCCATGGGGTCCCAAGGTGTTGGACACGACTAAGCGACTAACACTTTCAGTTTATTTATTTATTTTTTTTAGTGGTTTTTGTCATACATTGAAATGAATTAGCCATGGATTTACATGTATTCCCCATCCCGGTCCCCCCTCCCACCTCCCTCTCCACCCCATCCCTCTGGGTCTTCCCAGTGCACCAGGCCTGAGCACTTGTCTCATGCATCCAACCTGGGCTGGTGATCTGTTTCACCCTAGATATACATGTTTCGATGCTGTTCTCTTGAAACATCCCGCCCTCGCCTTCTCCCACAGAATCCACAAGTCTGTTCTATACATCTGAGTCTCTTTTTCTTTTTTTGCATATAAGGTTATCATTACCATCTTTCTAAATTCCATATATATGACACTTTCAGTTTAAAAGCCATGCACATCAAGGCAGACAGAAAGCTCTCAAGTCCTATTATGACAGAAATTAAATAGAATGAAGATAAATATACGCTCATTTCAGGAAAATTTTATAAGGTAGAAAATGCAAAACATGAATCATGAGGCAAGCTTCGTTTATGCTATGGCTACAAATAATCAATGTTGAGCCACAAAGAAAGAGAAAGGTGACTTTCCCCTATTCCCTCCCTCCATCCTAAATCTCTTGAGTATTTGTATGTTCACTGATATAATTTTCCTTTAGTATTATGAAACTAAATCTTTTCTATCCAAAATAATTTAAACTACAGTAAGTTTTCTGAATGATACTATTTTGAGAAAGAATATGTCCTTACTGACTTGCTAAAATTATCAAACTTTCATTTGCCAACAATGTAAAAATTAGCATTTAATTTCTAAGGAAAAAGAAGAATCTAATTATAGACAACCCACAGAAAATGTCCTAAAAGCAGTGCTTAAATGCAGTACTAGAAATCAAAGTGGAATCATCCAGGTAATCTTACATATTCTAAAATGAGAGTCTTTCTGAATAAGAGAGACTTCATTATACGTGTTAGACTTTTATAGGGGCAAAAATAAAGATAAATTTTATCCAATTCATTCTCTTCTTAGGCAGGATGCTCCCTCATACTTACTAAGGAAAGAACATCAAGGCAAAGATAGAAATATCTTTTTAACCTCAAAAATGGTCCCTCTTCTGCAATAAATGAGGTAGAAATGACAAATTTAAGTCTTTTTTTAAATAAAACTTTCAATTAAATTTTCAGTTTTTCCAAACAACTCATTATGTAAAATTTAGAAAGCAGGAAACAACTCAGTTTGTTCTGCTTCAGGAGGTGATGAATTTGCAAACACGAGAGAGTAGATGATAAAAAACCTGAAAAGTGGAGTTTCTGTTTCCCCAACTTCTACCACTCCCAGCAAGGTTAGATATTTATTTTTGTAATTTTCTTGTTGTTGTTGGGGAATGTATGTCCTTTTACTTTTCCAAACTAAATAGCTCCGACATGTGATTAGATAAGGGGCCCTCAGAACCATCCTTTACTCATCAAATTAAGAAATTGTGAAATAGGAAAAGGAAGTGATTTTGTTTAGATTGCAAACTCCCTGGTCAAGAGTAGCAACTAAATTTTTAAATTTTTTTTTCTAGAAAAATCCCTAGAAGGAAGAAATGCCTGAAATGAGAATTCAGCATGAATAGGAGGATACATTTCTTGAGTAACAGATTTAACATTGACTTGCATAAGAGAAGCCATGTATGACTGTGCTGGGTCACAAAATTAGGCATTGGTGATATTTTCACCAATGTGATAAACTATTATACAGACTGGGAAACACCAAATATTACACCAAATTATCCATCGAGCATTTCATTCTGACAAAAGTGAGGACTATTCTAATATGAGATCATCTCACAGCGTTGGTTTTATCACCAAAGTAATTTTTTTAGTATAGAAAGATAAAAAACAATATTTACATTTCCATAAAAGGACAGTAAATTCCTCATATACAATTTGTGTATAAAATATTAACAACTAGTTTACGTCATCTAACTTTATTTCCCACTGGACATAAAGTTAGTGTTAACTTAGAATCACCTAACGTTTTGGGGGGAAAAGTCCATATACCCAAGCCTTACCTTGACCCAACTAAGTCATACTCTCCAGAACATGAGGAATTTTCTAAGCTCTCCAAGTGATTCTGAAGCTCTCCAAAGTTGGGGAACCATGACAGTTGTACAAACTATTGATTAAGATGATGTACTTTGGGCGTGTTCATGGGGTGAGGGTGAAAAAGAAATATGTGTTTTAGTTTTAATTGTTTTTAGAAAATAAGCAGAACTTCCTTTTTTCAGTAGCACTTTAATATATAGTATCTTAGAAACTAGATGTCAAACATCTTGGTGTTTTAAAACACAGAAAATGTCAGTCAATATAAAAGAATGCCTTTTATTTCAATTTGAGTTGGGCATGCTCAGAATTTAAAACTAAAGCTTCCCATTCACCATTAAATTAAAAAAAAAAAAAAAGAACAGTAAGACATTAAGTCAATTTAGTCAGACAAAACAGGAACTGTAGCTGTTATGTGAGTAGCTAAGAGGATGTGGGCCTCACATACCAGCTCAGGATCCCCATGCAAAGCAAGTTTATAGCACATAATTATCATTACAGCACTGTATTACTTGGTGACACATATGGTATTACCAGAAAGAATTTACTAAAATTCTGAGTCTGAAATTTAAGCCACAGATATGTACTTGATAATAACATTTTGTTTTCATATGGAGAGCTGTTAAAAAAAAAGTGCATGGATTATGCTATGAATTTTGGCGAAGTCAAATTAACATGAATTCATGGGAAAAACAAAGTTTTAAAGTTTGGATTAACCAAGAAAAAACTATGTCTAGTGGAGGAAAAAATTCATGCATTAATTTTATGAAAACCGAGCTGATGAGAGAAAATGATTTTACATCCTAAATAACATGGTCTGTCCACCTCTAAGAGCACAGGAATTTAGACAGTGGGGAAAGGAGTCTTTGAAACTGCTAATAAAGAATCTATTTTTAAATCACATTAATTTATTATAGAGTAATACTCAGATTATACTCTGTTTGAGCTATCAAACTCCCTTGCCACTCTTCAAAATCTGTGGGTCTTGATTTAATACTGAAAACATTCCCCAAGTTACTCTGGTTTATAAATGACCTGAATGTTATCTCCATCTGTCTTAGACTGGAATCTGTGGAAATGGTCTGTGAGATCCAGAGGGGCATACAGAAATTCTACTAGGAAAGTTTTCAAAGAAACACCTATAATGAAGGAGGAGGGCAGGCATGGAAGAAGGTAACACTGAGTGCAGACAGCTTTGACTGAGAACTCTGCCAGATGCATCAGGAGTTGTGCAACCTCAGTGGTTGAGGCAAGGGGGTCCGGCTTGGTCTGCCCACCAGCCAGCAGGCCAGGCACTGGAGTGGCCTCCACCACCAACCCTTCTCCCCAAGGAGAGTATAACTGGAGGTGAGGCAGCTCCTTAGGGCTGAGCAGAAAGACTCAGTTGTGAGAAACCGGCAGCTGAGTGCATTAGCCCTGAGAATGGGTTTCAAACAAAGATACCTCCATAATGCCGAAGAACAAAAGAGAAGAAAAAAAAAAAAAAGAAGAGAGAGAAAGAATGAGAGAGGGCGGGATGGAGGGTGGGAGGGAGGAAGGAAGCAAGGAAAAGTGGGGAAGAAGGAGAAGAAAAGAGAAAAGAAAGATGGGAATGAGAGGAAGAAAAGGGAAAGGGAGAGGTGAAGCAAAGGCAGGGAAGAGGGGAGGGAAAGGGGAAGAAGGAATCTGGGCAGAGCATGATGGCATGACTGCTCCCTACAATCCACCCTGCACCACTCAGACCACTTCTTGGAGGGAGTCAGAGGAAGTCTGCGCCCTGGGGAGGAGCTTCGGCTCCTCTTCGGTCAGAAGAAGCAACGACAGCCCAGGTGCAGCAGCTGCTTCTCAGGTCCCACCTGTTACCTCTCAGCCCTCTCTACTCCACCACGTGCTCTGAATGTCCCTCCTGCTGGGCTGGCAATTCAAGTTGTCCTGCTTGGAGAGGTGACCCAGATCCTCACTCCCAGGGGACCTGAGCCCCTCCCCAGGTCACGGCGGCTCTGTTGTCCATTTATCCCCAGAGTGGACCCAAAACCCCAAAGGAGGATTGCTTGGCAGCAAGTATCCTCCACGCACCATGTGTCACAGTCTGATCTGAGCACATTGAGTCTGATTCAGTCTGATCACAGTCTGATCTGAGCATTCAGTCTGATCTGAGCACAGCTGTCAGGACAAGAACTTGCAGCCTGTGCACCTTTATAGGTACACCCCCTTGTCTTTTCCCAAAACCTCCTCAACCAGATCTTCCAAACTTCCCTATTCAGACCTCTGTCTGATCTGCTCCAAGCCCCACGAGTCTATGGATATTCTTACTTTGTCTCGCGTTTCTGTTCGCACACAGTCGATAACTAAGAGCACCACCCAGAACCCCGACCAGTGGGAGCACTTGTCCCTCACCACATTTTTCAGGGCTATCCTGATTGGGACTGCCGGGAGCTGCATCTTTAGCCATCACCAACAAACTGAGCAAGCTGGTGAGTGAACCAAGCCAGCCTCTTCCTCCTCTATCAGATGGTCGTAAGGAACCTTAATTCCCACTGGAAGTCAGCAGGGAGGGGTGACAGATGGGATGGTAAGGGGCTTTGCAGCACCTGCTGGCATAGCTAACCTGTACCATCTGGTCCTGCCTGCATCCAGGGCTTGCAGCATCACTTCCATCTGGCAGCAGATCCCTGCCAGGCTTGCCCGATCTTGGCTTGGTGGTTCAGCAGACTCTAGCTCGGGCCACATGAGGCCGGCCACTTGATGTTCTGTGGTCCATTCTCTACAAGGGACCAATGGTGTTCCAGTTGCTGTTTTCTGAATGATGTATCATTCATTAATGCTCTGCCTGGGTCCACTGCAGACCTCTTTCCTACCTGGGCCCTGGTGGAGCTGGCAACCTTCCACACAGCCGGTATATCAGTTAGAAGAGGCTTTCCAAAGGTGGACCATACCACCTCCAGAATCTGAAAAGCATCTACCGAGAGTTATATTTCTTACTGGTGGGAGGTGAGCTACGCCAGAGTTTGTCCTTCACTTCGGAAGGGGTGTCCTGAATTCCTTAGGCCACTAAACCCCCCAGACACCTGGTTGATGTGGTGACCCCTTAAGCTTCATTAGCATTGTCTTCCACCCTACAGGGTGTGCGTGTCTTAGCACAGCACACACATCTGTGCTCCTCTGGCCCTGTTACCTTGTGGTCTTCAAAACATCAGAGCAGTGTGACAATACGACGCGCCACAAAGTGTCCTGTCCAGGCCCCCTTTGGACTGTACTAGTAGGACATTCAGTAGGAGGTATAACATAGACATAGGGCCACACAGTAAACATTTGACCCTCCTAAGTGCAAAAAAGTTCTAATCCTCTTCTCTGATACAGACAGAAAGGAAGACATCCGTCAGATCAATGACAGTGTATTAGAGGGCAGAATTTCTGTTCATCTCTACCAGCAAAGGTCCCTCACTCAGCATAACAACTACAATGAAGACTCCTGTTTGATTCAGTTCGTAGAATTCTGCTGACATCCACCATATTTCTGTAAAGACCAGACCACTTAACTTAATGGGAATATGATAGGGACCACCTCGGATTCTGTGAGCAGAACTCTCATACCAAGACACAGGACAGATTTCCAGTCTTGGGCAGAAGGGACAGTTTCAGTAGCTTCTATTGCCCACTACAGTCACCCTTACCCCAAGGATCAAGAACCAGTTGAGGCTTCTGTCACCTACCAAGATTGCCCACTGTGATCCCATTTACTTCCTGGCCACTGTCTGCCACCACACTCCTAGGAGGATTGCAATGATGCTGGGAGGTCTCTGGCTAGTGATATCAATCTGGAACCTTGGGGAAGGATCTCTGAAGGTCTGAGCATCTTCCCATCATATACTTACGTTAGTTAATATTCACAATTCACTTCAAAAGGACTAGGATTTACCACTGAGTACCCTTGCTGCTGAGATGCAGGGTCTATTCTCCCGAGAATCTTGTTTCTACCTCAGTGACCGGTTCCAGGTATGAGGACTGGCTCGGATCCAGGAACTGGGTAAGGAACTGTGACTTTTTAATGAGGCACCACTTTCGGTTTCCTGCTGATTCATCCTTGATTATTTTTCATTGTATAAATTCAGAAGCCCCCTTGTTGGCTGCCTTTCACTCTTGTCTCTAGGAAGACTGACCCTATACCTGTCTGAAGTTTGAGCCCCTTTGACGGTGCCCTCAACTTTGCAATGGATTGTGATCATCGCACATACCTTGCACCACTGCCTGAACTTTATGATCATTTGGAAGCTTATTATTAGTTTTGATGGAAAGGTTGTATGCTAGCACATCCTACTATTGGCCAGCTGAAGACAGACATCACTGACCTTCTAATGATGCTGATGTCATTCTGCAGCAGATTTATTTGTTAAAAAATGTATCCAAGGAGTCTTGGTGCCAATGATACATCTAGTTTGAAGCAGAATAATACAATATTTGGAGAAAAAACTCATTGCTCAGTATCTGAGAGTTCACAGCCACATTATCTTCCAACCTGATTATGTGAAATGCAGGTGTATTTCCACTGCTGAAACTGCCACAGAACTTCACAGAGAACCATTTCCTCCCACTGAATTTCTTTAAATTCTCAGATGCACTGGAAATTTAGTAAGCCACATGGAATCTGCGTTAAGGCAAGAAACAAGATTTTATGTTGAGGGCTGAGATAGTCCTGAAATGAATACACATACGCAAAGAACAATAATGCCACCAAGCATCACAGCTTGTGAATGAAATGAAATGTGGCATTTTTCTTGGGCCATGCAATTGGGGCATCACAGAAAGTAGAAACCAACGAGGTTATTTAGGTCATTCTTTTTACCATGGAAACTGCTATTAGATTATTCCAGGTGGGCTATAATCCCTAGTGTTTTCCCAAATTTCAAATGCACACATGAGCACTAGAGTGGATTGTCTGGTGAAGGCCACTGAACTCTGAAGTTTCATCTTGGAATGCAGGGGCCTGAAATTAATCAGCTAGCAAGAAGCCAAGCAACTTGTATTACAGAGTTACTTTATATTAATTCCAAATTACTCTGGTGAAAATATGAGTAGAAAAAAATATTAGAAGCATCTTTGATAAGTATTTTCTTTTAGAATCATGTCTGCTTATTTTTCACTCAGAATTTTTAGGAAAATGAAGAATAATAGAGTTAGGCAGATAATCTAATAAACTTCATTTTACACATAAAATATCTGGGGCCCTACAGTCTGCCTTAAATAAGATGTGTCTCATGCAGATATTTCATTATTCCCAGTGAGATACACAATTGGAAGCTTTCTTTCTCAAAAAGATGTGAAATTGACATTCTGACAAGATGGTAAATGACTTTATTACACTGTATCATATTTTAGTGATTTCTCAGACATCCCAAGAAACCATGTCACAGTTTTTTTTATTTCAGAATGTATTAATAATTCAATGTCAGCCTAATTAAGGAATACTTACTCCTAAGTCAAGAGTAAGGAAAATGGGGTCCTATATTTTAGAAACCATGTTTTTAGAAAATAATGGTTCCCTGATAAACATTTAAGATCAAATGTTAAAGGACAAAATGTTAGAATCTTACCACTAACTTTATAACCTCAACTACATTTCAGTCTTCTATTCTATTCCCTTATAACTGTAAATAACTTTAAATTCTCTAAGAAGCAAAAGTAAAGCAACTCCTTTTGGTTTTAGAAAAAAATAATGTTCTATATTAGCCTATTTTCTGAAATTTTCTTTTAAAAAATACTTGATATCAATTGCATTATGTGAGAATTTACTTCTCCGGAAATATTTCAGAATTCATATTTCCTGAATTGATTTTTAAAGTTTCTCAATAACAAAAGAGTATAAGAACCCACCAACCTAATTCCACATGCTCTGTCCTTCAGATTTGGAGTTCTTCTATAAATTATAGGACAAAAATTCACAATAATCAGTTTCAAATGAAAGAATACAAAGTCTTTAAAATGAAGGATGATGAACTAAATCTCCAGCTGTCATCTTCAAGGGATTTAAATCCAGATTGACTTTATTTGATACTTTGATCTCAATTTACTTATTTATTTTAGCCTGCTATCTCTTTATCACACAATACCAGCTTTTTTTCACAAATTTTTAATTTTTAATATAATTTTACTTTTAAAAATTAGTTTATTTATTTTAATGGGAGGATAACTACTTTACAATACTGTGATAGTTTTTCCCATACATCAACATGAATCAACCACAGGTATACATGTGTACCCCCCAACCTGAACCCTCCTCCCACTTCCCTCCCTATCCTGTGCCTCTGGGTTGTCCCAGAGCATTGGCTTTGGGTGCCCTTCTTCATGCATCAAACGTGCACTGTTGACCACAATTTAGATTCAAATTTTATTTATATTCTTTTGATAACTCAGTAGCTACAGAGTCCTAGGACAAGAAACACAGGTACTCATTGCCCGTGTTTTAGCTGATAACATTAAGACCCACACAAGTTTGTTCTCTGAAGCATCAGTAAGTGTATGTGTGTCTGCTGATTTCTCTAAAAAAAAAAAGTGATTCTGAAACCAGAGGCCTTAGGTTTTGACATGCTGATACATGTCAGCAGAAACAACAGAAACAACAATCCAGGTACTAATAACATGTTTTTAATGTAAAGGTGAATACTCACTGAATGCTAACTGATTCTTGCAGGAATCTAAATACTAAAAACAAAAGTTGGTTCCAAAAACAAGTAAACCTCTAAAACTGGTTGATCAGAAAATGGATTCATGGCTTCAAAGCATTAGCAGCAAATTCATTCATTGGAAGCAATGGTCTGTTATGTAGAAGCCAGAGAAAAGGATGAAAGACAGAAAACACAGCTCCATCTACAATGTCAGTTAAAAGGGACATGAAGGAAATGAGACTCTCATGGTTGAAAGCATTTCCAAACTTTCTTCAACTCTCATTTTGTTTCTTTAATAATATTAATTTTTAAATTTATTTTATATTGGACTGTAGTTTATTTGCAATGTTGTATTAATTTCAGATGTATAGCAAAGTGTTTACAAGGTGTTGTAAACATATATATGTGTGTGTGTATATATATATATATATATATACATATTGTTTTTCAGATTCTTTTCCCATATATGTCATTAGAGAATATTGAATAGAGCTCCTTGCACTATACAGTAGTTCCTGTAGTTTATCTATTTTATATATAGTAGTATGTGTATGTTAATTCCAAACTCCTAATTTAATCCCTTCTCTAATAATATTGATTTTTTTAAAGTGATCTTCTGGGACTCATTATTCGTGAGGTAATTGTTTCTCTGATATTTTCCAAGTCTCCTTTCCCATAAAATGCCAAGAACATAGACAACAAGGTAGAGAAGAGATCTGGTAGACCAGTGTGTGGCCTGGGAGATGGAGGCTATGGCCACATCCTGGAAAGAGCTCAGACCTCAACTGTGATGCTTCAGACCCTGGAGGAACTTGCAGGGCAAGGGTCATGGCCACCATCAGTGACTGCCATCCTCTGTCACCTAAACGAAGACAAGGAAGGGAGGTGGGCGTGACTTTCAGTAGAGTGGAGGTCTCATGGAATAATCCAGCAAGCATTCCTGAGGGCTCAGGCTGGCACACACACTTCTGTGTTACAAGTGTTAACATGTCTGATTTTCTCAACAGCCCTTAGAGGATTCAGAGATAGGCAGACAGCACTGCACAAAGTTCACATAACACATCCAAGTGTCCCAGGGAGTGTAGATCAGAGACAGGATGTAAACTCCAGGCGGCGGGTGCTAGACCCACACCCCAACTTTTGTACCTGTGGCAGCTTTAAGGCTCCAGCAATACATCCCAGTCAAATACAGTGTCCTAGCAAATGAAGGGACAGATAAGTAAATACACAGTGAATCAGTCCATCAGGTGTGTATATCTGTGTATGTGTATATGTGAGTGTTCATACACACACGTACATACACATGTGTATATATATATATATATATGTATGCATATATATACATACAAACCCCTATTAGGGGTCCCTAACCTCTGCAATATAATGTCTGATGATCTGAGGTAGAACTGATGCAATCATAATAATAGAAATAAAGTGCACAATAAGTATAATATGTTTAAATCGTGCTGAAACCATCCCTTCTACCTGGTGTGTGGAAAAAATTGTCTTTCATGAAACCCATCCCGGGTGCCAAAAATGTTGGGAACTGCTGCATAGGATGTTAGTTCTCAGCCATATTTCACAGTTATTGCCTCCTGAGTAAACATCTATACTGCTTGAAGAGAGCAGACATGTTTTCATAGAGCGGACAAGATTTCATAGTTTCTAACTCTAGTTTGCAAGAATCCTAAATTTAGTTTCTGTAATCTCACTTAATACTGCATAAAATGTTTTTTAATTATCCCTCAGTTAACTTGGTGAGATTAAAAATCACTCCACAGCTCCAGGTGAAAAGTCAGTTAACTCTGAATTGAAATCTCAAGCGTAACACATGTTGTGTTGTCTGTGTGGAACCATCATCCTTCCGTCTGGTCTGTAGACACCGTTTTCAATACCTGTGGGTCTGCTGAAAGCAAGGCTTCCTTGTGGTTGGAGGATGCTTTCCATCCTCTTGACATCTTTCATTATGGGAAACTGTTGAGTTTCTCATCTGTGACCCCAGGAACCTCAGAGCACCAGGGAGTTCTCACAAGTCCCAGTCTTAGACTATGCAGGCTGCCACACTCTGCTCTCTCTCAATTGGAACAGGGCTGGCAGAGACATCTTTGGGAGACCAGATCCCCACCCGCAGTCTGTATCCTAGGCATCAGATCTCAGGTCCACCCACAATATCTGGGGGACAAGTCTCCTTTGCCAACCTGGCAGAGCTGAGCAGCGTAGCATCATGTTTTCTGACACCACACCAACATCAAAGCCTGCAGTGGTTCCCTTCTCTCTTGTTCCCTCCTCCTCTCCCAGACAGTAAAATTTTATCTCCTTAGGGAAGAAAATTTGCCTTTTGTGTTGTGATTTGAATTATTTTTCAAATTTTTAGTTTGTGGATAAACTTGTGTTCTGATTCCGTCATACTCTTAATCTTTTACAACACAAAAATTTTTCTCTCAAAAGACTGTCTCTTCTGGGAGACCCAAACTGCTTTGACAAATTTAATTCTGAAGTTAGACTGCCTGTCTCTATATAGCCTCAAGGTCAGTTATTTAAATGCTCTGTAACTCAGTTTCCTAACTCGTAGAGATGTGAGGAGGATCAGATGAACGAGACATGAAAGCATTCGAAACAGTAGATACATAAAAGTACTAATAATAACATTATTATTATTACTAATATTTTTATCATTGTTGTTACTTTTAATAGACAAAGACTAAAATCACTGCAGATGGTGATTGCAGCCATGAAATTAAAAGATGCTTACTCCTTGGAAGGAAAGTTATGACCAACCTAGATAGCATATTAAAAAGCAGAGACATTACTTTGACAACAAAGGTCCATCTAGTCAAGGCTATGGCTTTTCCAGTGGTCATGTATGGATGTGAGAGTTGGACTGTGAAGAAAGCTGAGCGCCTAAAAATTGATGCTTTTGAACTGTGGTGTTGGAAAAGGCTCTTGAGAGTCCCTTGGACTGCAAGGAGATCCAATCAGTCCATCCTAAAGGAGATCAGTCTTGGGTGTTCATTGGAAGGACTGATGTTGAAGCTGAAACTCCAATACTTTGGCCACCTCATGTGAAGAGTTGACTCATTGGAAAAGACCCTGATGCTGGGAGGAATTGGGGGCAAGAGGAGAAGGGGACAACAGAGGATGAGATGGCTGGATGGCATCACCGACTCAGTGGACATGAGTTTGAGTCAACTCTGGGAGTTGGTGATGGACAGGGCCTGGCATGCTGCGATTCATGGGGTCGCAAAGAGTCGGACATGACTGAGTGACAGAACTGAACTGAACTGAACTGAGGGGAAGAATCTCAGATGTCAAAGCAGAGAAGAACTGGCTCAACACCTAATAAGTTTATACTGGCACAAAGTTATCCCATTTACTCAGAGTAGCTTTGTGAAGAAGAAAACTTTTTTAGTCTTAAGAAGAAAAAAAAACAAAAAAACAGACAAATTTTAAGAGATTTACTGATGTCCATGTCACTTATGGAGAAAGAAAAATACGAATTTAATTCCTTGACTTCAAAGCCATTCCTACTGTTGACTAATTTATGAGTAGAAAATGGAAAAAGCCTTTTAGATTAAACTGGAAAAGTAAAACTAGATTTTAAATTGAACTTGGTGAAATATTCGATTTTTTGAAAAGATACGTCTTGAGACGCTTGCTGTGTAGAGCTTTATGCTAGATGATATGGGTTATACTAAAGTGAGGTGCATAACACTTTTTCTTTAGCGTCTAGGAGTTTGCAACATAAAGAGATAAACAGATATATGCACAACTAATTGCATTTTACCATATGAAACACTTTGGATAAACCCAGTTTGCTGTGGGACCAGATACTGAATTTCATACTGATTCAGACAAGATCCCAAAAGACATATGAAAGATGTAATATTTGATAAGGACTTTTAAAAGGTATATGCAAAAGAGTGCTGCTAAATTTTTAACAATTAGCTCCAAGAAAAAATACAGATATATATAATTCATTATATTTATGTATATAATATGTATACTTTATTGTAAAAATTAATGATATAGATCTATTAACCCACAATTTGAAAATAATGAAATGGGCAATACTCTTTTGTAATTTCTGTATAGACATAAACTCACAAAATACTTTCATTGATTTTTGCTAAGCTCTATGTCTGTAGATGACCAATATTGGCATTTAATAAATGAGTGTAATTGCAAATGCCCTACATTGTAACTTCAATAGCTTGTCAATGGTGTTAGCAACTTAACAGGATCAGTAGTAGTTTTTTCATTTCTTCAATCTTTCATGTTCTTCACTATGTAAGAACCACTAACATGATACATTTTTTTAAGCTTAATCCACATTATTGACATTCTTTTCAGTATTTTCTTAAATCTAGAGGTAACCAATAAAGTGATCAAACTCTGATTTTTCATACTTGTTGATTTCCATGGTCTGAAAATTCTACCTTGTCTGATTTCAAGCTATCAGTTACATGAAGATGTTGAAAACAGAGTTGAAAAGAAGATTTGTATTTGTACAATATTATGTCATAGACTTAAGGAGAATAAGAACACACAAAATGGAAAAATGTTAGTAAAATAATTAGGTAAGTGATGTTTTTAATATTTCTCATAAAATACTTGCAAATTTATCACTGGCCTCCACCACCGCGGCTCCAAAGGGACTCTGGCACCCACTGGATATAATGTTTATAGAATATCTACCTTCCTGGCTCTTTACCCTAATTTATAGATGAAAAAGAGGGGATCAGAAAAGTAACTTGTCCAAGGTCATTTGAAAATGAGGTGGTGGAGTTCCAGTTTAATCTGAATCTGTATGATTTCCCAGGATTTTAGATGGTCTGGGAGTTCATGTGGTCATTTCTGGAAAGAGTTTTTTTTAAGAATTCTGGCCCCTGGAGGATCTCCCCAGGGATATGCTTTTCCTACATGATGCCATGAGGCAAATTCCTTTCATGTCTGTAATTTACAGAGAGTGGTCTAAATGCAAGGCCTTTGGCTGCTCTAAGCAGAAACCGCACAGTCCAGGACCGTTCAGCCAGCACTGTGTCGGAAAGTGACCAGAGCCAGCTTACCACAGTGCTTGTTGTTGTGCTGCTGCTGTTTAGTCCAACTCTTTTGCAACCTCATGGACTCCCTCCAGGTTCCTCTGTCCATGGTATTTCTCAGGCAAGAATACAGGAGATGGTAGCCATTTCCTTCTCCAGGGGATCTGCCTGACCCAGGGATTGAACCCATGCCTCCTGCTTGGAAGGCGAATTCTTTATCACTGAGCCACCTAGGAAGCCCACAGTGCTCCGTTACTCCCATTTTAAACACACGTGGCTAAGTAAGGCAGTGAATGTCAGGAAAGGGTTTGCATCTGGGAGAGCGGTGGTGTATCGGCGCGTGGACAGAAGGCGTGATGTCATAGCTGGGGGCGGTGTAGACTGGTTGCCTGCAAGGTACTCCTTGCTTTGGGGTGATCCACGTATTGGGCCACTCTGGTGTCCAGGCAGCAACTCTGCGGTCCTTTGGTGTGATGGATTTCTGGAGGCCTCCTGCCACTCTACACAGGGCTGAGACTGTGCCAGGGCATGGTTCCCTGGCCTCTGGGGAACTTACCCTGCACGATGGTGGTTGGAGCACTAACCTAGAGATGGGACATACACACGCTGTTTCATAGCTGCTTGCTCATAAGCCTGTGTGTCTGTGTGTGTGTGCGTTTTTGTGCCTCTGTGTGTGACTGTGTGTCTGTGTGTGTGCCTGTATGCCTGTGTGTGTGCCTGTGTGTCCATGGCTATTAATTATCCTGTGTGTGCCTGTGTGTATGCATGTGTTATGTGTGCTTCTGTGTGTATGCACGTGTTTGTGTGCATGTGTGGGGGTGTTAAGTGTACGTGATAGACAGCATTTGGTCTGAGACTTGTGTCCTTTAAAATCTGGGCATGCTGTGCAGTGAGTAACATCTGACCCTCTTTCTCCTCAATGTTTCCTATGGCTGGTACTGTCTCTGAAAAAGTACACAGAACTTGGTCTAAATTGCTTCTGAATAGCGGACTTTTGAATTTTGATCAGTAAGGAAAGAAGGAGAATTTCACAAAGAGGAAACCAATTCTTCCAGAGTTCAGAGGTGACTGGGGGCAGCAAAGAAGAAGCCAGCGTGCATTGTGGAAGCCGACCATCCTTGAAGGAGAGCCTGTCACCGGTCCTGGGAGTCAGAATGTCCAAGGGGAATTCTCCCAGGCCAGGCTAGGCCTAAATGATCATTTGTAGCAAACCACTTAATTTAGTTCTTTTCAATGTGTGAAAGTCTCTGCTTGTTTTTGTTTTGTTTTGTTTTTTTAAGAGGGAATTCCAGGTGTGTCTCCAAAAGTATTATTTTTCTCTAAGATCCTGGCCACTGGAAGGTCACCCCATTCTTTCGCTTCTAACTCACCTGTCACTTTGCCTTTCAAAGAACATCCAGGGCAGGGCTGCGTTGTCAACCACTTGGAGCAGTTGCTGTTTCGTCTGCTCCACTGAGCTTCCCAGATGTCAAACAGGGTGACTCCTCCCTACAGCCTCAACTGGGTGAATCTTAAGGGGTCTTTTGTCCCGCAACCATTTGGATCTAATAACCAACCCCTTCCTTCTGCCCAAGGATCAAAAATCAGCAGGGCAGCTTTCACCTTTTCCTCTCTATTCAGACACTTTTACTTTCATCAGCAAATTTACTCCTCAACGAAGTAAAGTTCCTTCTCTGAGAGCTTGCTGAGAAAAGAAGGTAGGAAGACTGTGATCAGTTTTGAATGCTAAAGAGTTTGGCCTGGACCCTGTGACACCACAGAGGGCTCTCCAGGGAAGTGAGGTGACCAAGCTGGATTTTAGAAACAATTAGGACATCAGCATGATGCATGCTAATTAGAGAAATTAGAGGCAGAGTCAGGGTCAAAGGGCTGATTCAACAGGTCCGAGTGAAAGTGATAAGACCTAAGCCAGTGTCCTAACACTGCATATAGAAGGTAGGGCAAGTATTTGAGATTCTGGAGTAGACAGTCAAGGGCTCCAGGATTGATTGGAAGGGGGAAATGATTGCAGTGGCCGAAAAAAATTCAGGGGTAAAAACAGGGGACAGAGGAGGGAGCTGGAGTCCATCACAGGATGTGGATACCACTTGTGTGTGGAAGTGGCCAGTGATATACTGAAAAGGCAGAGCTGATAAAAGTAGGAACTGAACTGAATGGGAAGAAATTTAAATTATTTAGTGAAGTAGTGTAATTCCCTTCAGCAGAAAGTAGATTATTGGTGTTTTAGAAGGACTCTTAAAGGTCACCTAGTCCATCTTCAATATGTATGAAGCTAAATGAAACATTTATAGGGACACAAGGGTGTGTCCAAGATGAAGGAGAAATGCATTTGTCACCAACAGAATCATTTTTAGACTGAGAAGTCCACTAACAATAATATTGAGGATCAGAAAGTCTTTGCATCTTATTAATATTTTTGATATAAAAGCTTTGAACAAAATGAGCCTGTTAGGATGATGGCTTTAATTATCCTTGATGTAAATTGAATCATCCCATTCCTCTGCTCAGAATTTATGAACTGTGCTCTGTCACCCATAGCATAATCCCACCATCAGCAAGTCTGATTCGTCCTCCCATAAAGCCCTTTGAAGGGCCGCAGGAGATACAGGCACAAACCCTGTCTTCAAAGCATTACCCCATCAAGTAGGTTCTAAGGTCCTCACTTTTCCATCTGGTGGGTTGGTTATACTCAGACTCAAAAACATGTTGAATGAAAAAGAACTAGAAGGAATGAAGGAGAGAAGAAAGCTGCATTTTGGAAAATGAGGACAAAGAGGTATTGCTGAGCCACAGAAAAACACAAGGGACTTAATTATCATAACTTAAAGAGAAGGAAAGACGGGCTCTGATGTCTCAGGCAGAACCACCGCAGTCAGCATCACCACTGGAGATGTTCTGTTCCTAAGAGGCTGACAGCAACTAAACATATAAAACTGGGAGGTTGATGGTAGCAGAGGAAAAGTAGTATATAAAGAATGGATAAACAGCAAGGTCCTACTGTAGAGCACAGGGAGCTATGCTTAATATCCTGCGATAAACCATAATGGAAAAGAAAAAGAAAATATATGAATTTGAATAATTGAATAATTGAGTATATGAATAATTGAGTCACTTTGTTGTACAGCAGAAATTAGCATAATATTATAAATCAACTATACTTCAACAGGGGCTTTCCTGGTGGCTCAGACAGTAAAGAGTCTGCCTGCAATGTGGGAGACCTGGGTTTGATCTCTGGGTTGGGAAGATCCCCTGGAGGAGGGCATGTCAACCCATTCCAGAATTCTTGCCTGGAGAATCCCCATGGACAGAGAAGCCTGGTGAGCACAGTCCATAGGGTTGCAAAGAGTCAGATATGACTGAGCAACTAAGCACATACTTTAACAAAGCAACTTAAAATCATAAAGGACTCAAAAAATAGAAATTCAGCAATCTTTATGCTGAGAAAATTTTAGTTTGGCAAATAATTTTGAAATAAATATATTTTAGTTTTGTGATGCCTTTGAGAAGCCACACATTATTGATCAAGAGAGGTAAAAAGTCAACGATCATCAACAAATGAATGACAATAAATAAACAATGATTATTATTGATAATGATTGATACTAATTAGTCAGGGATATTTTTGTTGGTGTCAAATGTTTTCTAGCAAATCTTTAATCCTGAAAAATCTAACTCTTAATTCCGTGTAATTTATCTCCATATAACTGATTCCAAAACTACTTTGAAAAAAAGAAACCAGAGGAAGAAGGGTAAAGAATGCCCCTAAAATAATAAATTTGAGTGAATGATAGAGTTTCTAATAACCTCAACAGTTATTTTCATTTAAGTAATTTCCAGGAATTGTATATATTTCTTCCGCAAACTTTACCAACTTTATCTTTCTAAGATGATTGTGGAGTCTGTGGCTCCACATTTTCTAAAGACACTAACTCTTTGTAGGGGGCACCATCCCCTGCCCTAGTTGTGAAGCCAGGTTCCATCACACAACCTTTAAAGAAATTTCCCTCTGCTGACACAGGCAGGATGACTTCCTGGGGGTGGCTGCACCCAATTGATGTTGGTTCCACACAAGAGGAGATAAGCCTGCCTGGCACCTACAAGGTCTTCATGTGTCTGCTCTGAAAACTCATCTCCATTTCAGGGCTCCCCCCAGAGTGGGTGGGGATCTCTGTCTGCTCAGTCCTGCTTCCTGCTCTTACCATTAGAATTTGAACCCAAGGACTCTCCTCTGTAAATGTCCCGCATGTCCATCCTTATCCCCAAGGACCAGACCTCTAATATCACTCAATCTAAAACATCTAGCAAATGAATACATTTGCTGGTAGCATAACCCTGGCAGCAACATTTAATGTCATTTCCAAAAATATTCCCCAAAAAAGAGTAGTTTAATGAGAAAAAAATCAAGCTTATTTATTTCAAATTATAAAATAGAGCTATAGTTTTGACAAGATTAAGAAATCACACATCGGAGAGATTGTTAAGACAAGGGTTAAAATTTACAGTACATGTAAAATATCTTCATTTTTATAGTGAAATTTCTTTTTAGAAAATAATAAATTGGTTGTTTATTTAAAAAAACAAAACCTTAATATTAAATTATTCTTCAAAAATAGCTTTGTATAATAAAGAAAGTGTTAGTCGCTCAGTCGTGTCTGATTCTTTGAGAACCCATGGACAGTAGCCCACCAGGCTCTTCTGTCCATGGAATTCTCTAGGCAAGAGTACTGGACTGGGTAGTCATTACCTTCTCCGGAGGATCTTCCCAACCCAGGAATCAAACCCAGGTCTTCCACATTGCAGACAGATTTTTTACAGTCTGAGCCACCAGAAGCCCATATAGAAAAAGAGGACAATGCCAATCCAATTAAAAGAAGAAGAAAGAAAAAGCTATACTTGGCCTCTTGCTTGCGGAAGCAGGATATGAAGTGTTACTGTGCAAAATGCCAATCTTGTGTCAGCCGTAACTAACCTGTTATCACTGAGAGACGAAACATGTCCATGTTTCAGCTGAAACCTGCTGCGTTTGCAGATTCAGAATAGCCCTCATGACATCATGATGGGGGAGTTGACCTCCGGACGTGAGCTCACCCATCCAGGACATCGCCACTACATGGATCGTGGCAATGATTCTGCCAAACCCTTTCTGCTCTCATGTGTCTCAATTGCAGAACACTGCCCTAAGAGGCAGAGAAGTCAATTGATCTGTATTCATGCAACATATTATTTCATAGAATCTCCTATTTCCTACACTTAACCCCAAAAATGTGCCATTCAATTTCTCAATTCTGATTCAATATCCAGCAAAATTTCTATGATGTTCATTGAGATTTTGGAATAACTGTCCTCAGCAAACATGCTGTAAGTAGTGACACATATAGACTCTTAGGTTGCTTGAAACCTAAGAGAGCTCAGCTTTCACTTAATTTCTTTTTATTTTTTAAAACGAGTCCAAAATCTTTATTTTATACACCTGAAAAACATTCTGAAGTCTCAAAGTATAAAATGGATGTCTGCTGTTAGGATTGTCTAACAATGGGTTGTCTTTGTTGCAATCTCAGCACAAGTACATATATGATTAAAATGTAAATATGCATTTATGACAATGAAGCAATTTTAGAAAAAGAACTTGGGCTCAAAACATATTTACCAGTTTGGGCCAATGTTTCCTTCTCACAAATAGTCTTTGGTGTGGATTTTTTTGTTGTTATTCAGTCACTTACTCATGTATGACTCTTTGCAACCCCATGGAATGCAGCACCCCAGGCCTCCCTGTCCTTCACTATCTCCCCAAGTTTGCTTAAATTCATGTCCACTGAGTTGATGACGCCATCCAACCATCTCCGCCTCTGTTGCCCTTTTCTCCTTCTACTTTCAGTCTTTACTAGCACCAGGGTCTTTTCCAATGAGTCAGTTCCTCACATCAGATGGTCAAACTATTGAAGCTTTAGCTTCAGCATCAGTCCTTCCAATGAATATTCAGGGTTGATTTCCTTTATGATTGACTGATTTGATCTCCTTGCTGTCCAAGAGACTCTCAAGATTTTTCTCCAGCACCACAATTCGAAAGCATCAGTTCTTCAGTGCTCAGCCTTGTTTATGGTCCAACTCTCACATCCGTACATGACTACTGGAAAAACCATTGCTTTGACTATCCTGCTAATTTAAAATCAAGAACGTACCAACCGAACTTATAAATCATTTTCTGACTTAATCCTCCAGATAATTTATCACTATGTCCCAGATGCACCAAGAGGTCCAGGCTTCTGAGAAACAGAAACCAGGGATGACAAGGAAGTGACAAGGTTCTGCTCAGTGGCCTGACCTTACAGGAGTTAATAATCCTGATACTGTAATTACTTTAAGGGAATTTAGAAATTATTTTCAACTAAACATACTATTTTGACTAGTTTAGACTAACTACAAGGTTTTTCAAAATGCTGCTACAAGCGTGGTACCGAACAGGTTCGATTTACACAAAGGCAAGCCTCAGTCCATTTGCTGCATGCTATTTGAGGAGGCAAAATCTCCTTTTCTCTACCATCCTCTCTCTTGAGGTTTGAAGGTCCTTATTAAAATGCAAATATTTTCTGGGTGGATTTACTTTCTCAGAAAATCCTTGAGGCTAAAAAAAACAGATTGCCTGAAATAGCTAAATTTTCTCCCTACTATTTCAAGCAGTGAATTTCATGAGCCTTACTTCATCCCAAAAGGAAATATGTTGACGAAAACTATCACAGCAATCATATCACTTATTGGATTGCAATGTGCCAGATATCATGCTAATGCTTTGTGCAACTTATTAATTCCTTATAGTATCCTCCCCACATAGGTATCATTAGGAACTACAGATCTTTTTTTTTTTTTCATTTATTTTTATTAGGTGGAGGCTAATTACTTTACATCATTGCAGTGGTTTTTGTCATACATTGAAATGAATTAGCCATGGATTTACATGTATTCCCCATCCCGGTCCCCCCTCCCACCTCCCTCTCCACCCGATCCCTCTGGGTCTTCCCAGTGCACCAGGCCCGAGCACTTGTCTCATGCATCCAACCTGGGCTGGTGTTCTGTTTCACCCTAGATAATATACATGTTTCGATGCTGTTCTCTTGAAACATCCCACCCTCGCCTTCTCCCACAGAGTCCACAAGTCTGTTCTATACATCTGAGTCTCTTTTTCTGTTTTGCATATAGGGTTATCGTTATCATCTTTATAAATTCCATATATATGTGTTAGTATACTGTAATGGTCTTTATCTTTCTGGCTTACTTCGCTCTGTATAATGGGCTCCAGTTTCATCCATCTCATTAGAACTGATTCAAATCTGGGGAGCTCTCACAGGTAGAAAGGTAAGTCATTTTTCAGTCACTCAGTTGTTTACAACTCTGCAACTCCAGGGACTGCAGCACAGCAGGCTTCCCTGTCCTTCACCATCTCCTCGAGCTTGATCAAACTCATGTCCATTGAGTCAGTGATGCTATCCAACCATCTCATCCTCTGTCATCCCCTTTTCCTCCTGCCTTCAATCTTTCCCAGCATCAGGGTCTTTTCAAATGAGTCAGCTCTTCGCATCAGGTGGCCAAAGTATTGGAGCTTCAGCTTCAGCATCAGTCCTTCCAATGAATATTCCTCTGATTTCTTTTAGGACTGACTGGTTTGATCTCCTTGCAGTCCAAGGGACTCTCAAGAGTCTTCTGCAACACCAGTGTTCCAAAGCATCAATTCTTCGGCGTTCAGCCTTCTTTATAGCCCAACTCTTACATCCATACATGGACTCCTGGAAAAACCATAGCTTTGCCTAGACGGACTTTGTTGGCAAAGTAATGCCTCTGCTTTCTAAATGCTGTCTAAGTTTGTCATAACTTTTCTTCCAAGGAGGAAGCGTCATTTCATTTACATGGCTGCAGTCACTATCTGCAGTGATTTTGGAGACGAGGAAAGTAAAGTCTCTCACCATTGCCATTGTTTCCCCATCTATTTGCCATTAAGTGGTGGGACTGGATGCCATGATCTTCATTTTATGAATGTTGAGTTTTAAGCCAACTGCTTCTCTCTCCTCTTTCACTTAAGTTCCTCTTCACTTTCTGCTATAAGGGTGGTGTCATCTGCATATCTGAGGTTATTGATATTTCTCCCGGCAATCTTGATTCCAGTTTGTGCTTCATTCAGACTGGCATTTCACATGGTGTACCCTTCATATAAGTTAAAAAAGCAGGGTGACAATATACAGCCTTGATGTACTCCTTTCCCAATTTTGAACCAGTTCGTTGTTCCACATTCTATTTTAACTGTTGCTTCTTGACATTCATACAGATTTCTCAGGAGGCAGGTCAGGTGGTCTGGTATTCCCTCCTCTTTAAGAATTTTCCACAGTTTATTGTGATCCACACAGTCAAAGACTTTCGCACAGTCAATAAAGCAGAAGTAGATAGGTAAGTGTTTTGTCTAAAGTCACAGAAGTAGCAGGAAAGACAGTGAACACAGCTTTACTTCTGTGGCACTGACCTTGACACAAGCTGCCTCTCAAGATGTGTCTCCATCTTCTCACCATTTTCTCCTGACTCAGAAGGAAAGACATTAAAGTGTTTATCTCCATTGGCCATCTCCACTGTCCATCCCATCAATTTGACCTATACTAGGAAAGCAATCCTGCATTTCTTGAATTTCTCCTCCTCACTGCATCATGCTATTCAGTATCTCCAACTGATCCTGTGAACCCTTCCCTCCTTTCTGCTTTATTGACCAACAAACATGCTCACCTCCACCATCTCTGTCTCTCTTTTTTTAAAGATTTTATTGAAGTATAGCTGATTTACATGGGAGAGGGGATTGGGATGGGGAACACGTGTAAATCCATGGCTGATTCATGTCACTGTATGGCAAAAACCACCACAATATTGTAAAGTAATTAGCCTCCAACTAATAAAAATAAATGGAAAAATAAAAAAATAGCTGATTTACAATGTTGTGTTATTTCTACTGAATAGCAAAGTGATTCAGTTATATGTATATGTACACATTCTTTTTCATATTCTTTTCCATAATTTATCACAGGATATTGAATATAGTCCCCTATGCTACACAGTAGAACCTTGTTGCTTTTCCATCCTACATATATAATCATTTGTATCTGCTAATTCCAAACTCCCAATCTGTCCCTCCCCTGCTCCCCTTCCCCTTGGCAATCACAAGTCTATTCTCTATGTCTGTGAGTCTATTGTTTCATAGATAAATTCATTTTTGTCATATTTAGATTCACATATAATATCATACAATATTTGTACTTCTCTATATGATTTGCTTCACTAAATATGGTAATCTCCAAGTCCGTGTATGTTGAGGAAAGCAGCATTGTTTCAACATTTTCAGTGGCTGAGTAATATACCATTGTATACATGGACCACATCTTCTTTACCTGTTCATCTGTTGTTGGACATTTAGGTTGATTCCATATCTTCTCTATTGTCTCTTACAACCACCTTATTATTTCTGCACTTTTTTTTTTACAATTTCTTGGATAAATATTCTAAAAATATAATTTCCATTTTTCATCAAACAATTTAAATGATTTACAGGTGGTTTCCAAAAATGGCTACAGCAAGGCTCAGAGTTTTTGCTGCCAATTCCTGACTCCTAGCAACTGTGCTGCACATGGTCATAAACCCAGTTGTTACCATTTCCTTCATAATAATTGTTTCCTCATTATTTCCACTGTGATCACTGGATTTGGTGGGTTGGAAACTGATTTTTCCATCTTAACCTTCCGCTGGCACTTCGCCTCGTGTCTTTCCACTTTCCAACATGTAGAATAACAGCACTGCAAACTGTGACCTCCTAGGATAGCACTTAGGTCACATATCTGCCTTGTATCTGAACTTGCCAGGCATCCTTGTGGTCTCAGGACAACAGAGAAATTCCTCCACCAAATTCCCAAAACTGTCCAAGTGTGAACTCCCACTCCAAGTCACTATTCACATCCTTCTTCCTTCTGCAAAGCTCCTCTTCTCAAAGTGCTTCTTCCTGGTTTCCTTCACCCAGCAGGGCTGTCCATCCTTCCTGCTTTTGTGTTTGGATCATTACATGCTCTATGTGGCATCACCTCCTTAACATCACTCAGGTCCCTCCACCACAATCTCACCTCCTATGAACTCAGTTTCCTCTGGGCAATCTTGCCTCACTGTTTCACCCAGCAGGCTTCTAACACTGGGCTTTTACAATTTGACATTTTTAAAATGTCCTGTTACATCATGGTCATGACTGTGTGTCTTGCCTTTTGTTTTCTTGAGAGCAGGTTAGGATCTGGACCATTTCCTTTATGTCTGTGCTCCTACGCCACAGTATAGAATACAACACTTTGCTCATAGCTGGGCATGGCTATTTGGTGAATGAATGCTAGGTAACATTTAGCTATGATTTTATATTAACTCATTAAAGAATTGGCAACCATCTATTAATGGAATCTTGTAACAAAAAAAGCAATATTTTAAAATACTTTTCAGGATATAGATGGTTGGACTTGTTCCCACCTTCCTCACCCCCCACCAAATATGATGTGCAATTTATCAGGAGACCTTCTGGGAACTCAGTCTCTGGTAAAGAGCTTACTGGACCATTAACAGAAGGAAACAGATTCAGATAGCTAGACAATTAAAAGTTTCAATTACCTCAAAGACGACTTCACTTTGGTAGTAAAAAAAAATGCAAACCTATAAACTTGTTTCATGAAGGCTTTTATGAATACAAGAAACAATGGTTGAAAAATGAAGCATTAAGCCAATTTCTCCAAAGATAGGTTAATGCTCTTACAAATTTTTCCATTTGTTCCTTAAATAATTCTCCATTTCACGATCTGAGCTGTCCAAATGCTAACATCATGCCTTCATGACAGTGCCAACTTACTCTTGGCACAGTTACAGCTTAATTTTTGAAAGACTGCACTTTATATGCTCTATTTGTAAGGCAAATTTAGACAAAATTAGGACATGAAAATTAGCACAATGAAGAAGAATAAGAAGAACAAGAGGTCTGTGCATGCAAAGAGTTGCAACAGATCATAAGTATTGCTTCTCAAAATGAGCTACACTGTACAAAAGAGAATTCTGGATAGGACTCTGGATGAAAAATGAGGACTATTTTCTAGATTGTCAGCCTCACTGTGAGCTCATGAGGAGATTTACTCCTTTTAAATAACTCTTAGGAGAGTGTTGGAGAACTTGAAATAGAGTCAAACATTACCACAAATAGGAATGTGTCCTATGAGACCATTGGTTGTTTTTAGGCAAATACGTTAAAATTATGTATTATAGAGCAGCGAGACCATTGATGTCTTTGAATGATCTATATTGATTCTGCAAATGACAAGTATATTAGATAACTATGCAAACTTTAGCAGTAATTGTCATAAGGTAAAAATAAATATGAAAATAAGCATGATTCAATAGTTCATTTTTATTGAAAAAAAATTCTGCCCTTCTGCTTCTGAAAAGATAGAGTACAGGTAACTTCTACATTCCTCTCAGTAAGAAGACAGAATAACCCTGAATATTATGTATAAACAACATATGAGTGCTCCTCAAGGTGTAGAGAAAAAGGTAAAGTAGACCAGGACCTCGGCGTCCTAGGAGAGACACAGTGGTGAGTGCCCTGGGCTCCCTTTTAGTCGAGAATCCCTCAGACAGGGTCCACAAGATACTGGAGAAGCAGACAACATAAAGTAAGGCCAACAGGGACAGAACAGAAAAGCCTGCTCTCTCACCAAAGGAGTAAGAAAGGGACATTCCAGAGAGACGGAGAACTTCTAGAGCATAATCACTCTGCTCCAGCCAAAACCAGAGGAAAACCTGTGGTCCACTACCATCCCTGTCCTCACAGTCCACATGGAGAGCGTAGACTCCACTCTCAGCAAACTCTAAAAAGACAGCCCCGCCATGCAGTGTTGGAGAGGCAGGGAGTCTGGGCTCCCACCCACCAGCAGTAATGGACCTCAGTGACAACCCAGGGGGGATAGAACCTCCCTCCACAGTGTAGGTGGATCAGGAAAAGGTACTCATTAGGTGCTTCCTCCCTCCCAGCAAGGGCATTACAAATGGAGCCCCCTGGGAAACTTGATTGCCCACCTCTTCCCAGCAAGAAGGAGCTCCCAGGGGAAGGAGCCCCCGGTGTCAGGGGAAGCCAGTAGAAGACCTCTCACATGACAGTCACCAAGCAGCATTCTCTTCCTCGCTGAAGGGGTGTTATGAGAGGTTTGCTGAAACACATGATTTAAATAAGACCCAGATTCCCAAAACATGATACCAAAATTGCCCAGATTCCGATCAAAAGTCACTCATCTTACCAAGAACCAAGAAGATTTCCATTTGAATGAATGGGTGTTAGAATAATCTGGCAAGGATTCCCAACAGCCATCATAAAAACACTTCCAGAACCAATTATGAACATGCTTGAAACAAATTAAAAAAAAAAAAAAACAGAAAGTTTTAACAAAGAAGTAAAAGGTATAAGGAAAAATCAAATTGAAATTTTAAATTGAAAGTTACAAAAATCTGAAATAAAATCCCTCATTAAAACAACAGAAATTACCCAGTCTGAGAAATAGAGATCAAATCAACTAAAAAGAAAGAAAATGGCATGGGAGACTATGGCAAAAATTCTAACTTTTATGTCAAATGAGTACCTGGAGCAAAGAAGAAAGAAGACAGGGTTGAAAAAGTAGTTAAGTAAAAAAGTGGCTGAAAATTTCCAAAGTCTAACAAAAGACAGGAGCTTACAGATTCAAGAAGCTGAACAAATACTAAACATGGTAAGCCCAAAGAAACTCATGCTAAAATGTATCATGTATCATAGGCAAACTTCTGAAAACTAAAGACAAAAAAATATATATTAAAAATAGAAAGAAATCACTCATTAACCCATAGGGAAAAAACAATCTGAAGGACAGCAGATTTCTGATGTGAAAATATGAAACCAGAAGGAAACAAGCCCTAAGAGAAAAGAATTGCCCATAAGAATTCTATATCCAGTGAGAATGTCCTTCAGAAAGACAGGATAAATCAAGAGATTCTCAGATGAAAGAAAACTAAGAACAAAAACTAAGGTCATAAACAACAGACCTACTTTAAAAGAATGCCAAAAGGAAATTCTCTAACCAGAAAAAAATGATGAAAGAAGGAATCTTGGAATACCAGGAAATAGGAAAGAGCAACAGAAGGAGTGAAACTATTTCTCTCTCTTGAGTTCTCTAAATTGTATTATGTTTGATGGCTGAAGCAAAACATATAACACTGCTTAATGTGATCTCAGTGTACATAGAAGGGATACTTAAGGCAATTATAAAGTAAAGGGCTAAAAAGACAAGTAACTTTGTACCTTTGACTTGAACAGGACAATACTGATACTAAAAGACTATGACAAGTCACATATATATCTATGAAATAAACTAGTAATATAGAGGAAAAAAAGCTTTGTGCAACCACTAACAAAAAAAAAAAAAAGGAAGAAGAAGGTACAATCTGTTTGTAGGACATATATTAAATTAGCCATAAAAATGCATTCCAATATACATTAGGTACTAACAAATACTGTTTGATTCCACTTATGTAAGGTACCTGAATAGTCAAGTTCACAGAGCCATTGATAGTACATTGGTAGATCCAGGAGCGTGGTGTGGGGAGGAGTGGGGTGGGGAGATGGGTGAAATGAAAGTCTCTCAGTCGTGTCCAACTTTTTACAACCCCATGGACTATGCAGTCCATGGAAGTCTCTAGGCCAGAATACTGGAGTGGATATCTGTTCCCTTCTCAAGGGGATCTCCCCAACCCTGGGACTGAACCCAGGTCTCCCGCATTGCAGGTGAGTTCTTTACTAGCTGAGCCACAAGGGGGAGATGGGTAGTCAGTGTTTAATGGGAACCGAGTGTCAGTTTAGGAAGGTGAAAAATTCGGAAGATGGATGACAATGAGAGTTGCACAACAATGTGAATATACTTAGTGCCACTGAGCTACACAGTTAAATGTGGTTAAAATAGTACCGTTTATATTATGTGACTTTAACCACAATAAAGTGAAAACTATACAGAGAATGCACTTGAAAATACTATACTCCACATGTCAGAATCATACAGATGGAGAACAGATTAGTTGTTGCCAGAAGCAGGGCGATGATGGAAGGGAGATGGTGGGGCGATTATGAAAGGGCCACAGGAGAGAGGCTGGAGGTGATGGAGTAGTAGTCAGGTGGATCTCCACATGTAATGTAGTGACATCCAACTAGACACACACATGGTTTCGATGCCAGTTTTCTGAGTTTATAACAAACTCCAATTATATATGATGCAACCATTGGGAGACCCTGGGAGAAATATGTATGGCATCTGTCTCTACTATTTTTTGCTACTTCTTGTACATGTATAATTATTTCAAAATGAAAAGGTTTTTTTAAAGTGCTAAGTTAGACAAGCTAAATCAGAACTAAATGGCTACAAAAAGAAAGAGAGAAAGAAAGGAAGAAAACATCCTATGTCAACACACCAGTGTAAAACCTCACAGTAGTTTTGAATGCTAGCATCACTGACAAACATACTTAGAAAACTATGTTTTTTAAAATTCTGTAAGACAGCCATTAGTTAGAAAATGCCTTCTTGAATAAGTTTTGATTCCTGTTCCTCTGTAATCTCATCAATCTCTACTTATTACTGGGTACCCACTAGGATAGGCTAGGTTAAGATGCAGTTATAAGCAATCCCCAAATCTCGCTGGCCTGAAACTACAAACATTTCTCTCTCTTTCATGTACCCTGGGTTGTCTGGTGTCATCCTTCAGATGCATCTTGCTGATGGAGGATGCAAATGGAGATGCAGGATTCTCTAGGGAACCCAAGGGGTAAGCCACCTGTGGCTGCGGCTCCAGGCAAAGCTTTGGCTTCATTCTGTGTGTAAGCAGTATCACCAGGGTCCATCACTAAGTCCTATGTTAATTTCATCCTCATTTTGGTTCCATGCCAATTACTGTTGCTGGGGAAATACTGATAGGGTAAGTGGGGCCCATCCTTGAATGTGTGACTGATATCACTTCCAAGCAAACCTTAAAAAGTAGATGAGGAAGGAATGTCTCCAAACATAAATTCAGGGTACTCTTAAAGAAAGAGGGGTTGGTGGGCAGGTAAGTAACACATTCACTACAAAAAAAAATATATGGTGACTATTACATTACATAAGGAGTAACTCTTCCAATAGAATAGAAGGCCCTTTATATCTGTAACAAGGAGGTATTTGATTATGCATTTCCTGGCAGAGATTTTAGCCTGGTACGTAGTAGGACACCAAGAAATCTTTGTTGAAGGGCTGACTAAGTAAAGTTAGGAAAAGAAAAAGGAAGGAAGGAGATGAAGGGAGGGAAGAAGGGAGGCGGAAGGGAGAAAGGAAATATAAAAGGAAGAAAAGAAATATAAAAAGAAGGGGAAAATTGACCATTCATGATTGAATTAGAATTGCATTTTTTTTATCTTGATGCCTAATTTTATAAAACAAGAAATTAAAACAACATTAGTAGAAAACAGAAAATATAACAACGTAATATGTTTAAGATATTTCATTTGAAATTAATCCACTAAACTTACAACAATTGGTACATTACATCATTGGTTTAAGGCAGCAATTATCAAAGTGCTCTTCATTGAAAAACTGCCTTGAATAAACAAAGCATCATGCTTGCAAGAGGAGCTACTATGAATACTTTACTGCTTTACAGTTTGCATGCAACAATTGCTCTAACAGCACAAATACAAATACAATTAAAATAACTATCATAATTAATAACTCAGATATACTTTTATAAAATTGGTGACATTCACTAGAGGCTACCCACAAAGGAAATGATGACAGTGAGACAAGTAGACAAGAAAAGCGTATGAATCTTTGGCCCTTGAAAAGGGTCTGTGAACAACCTAATATCCTTTGATTCTTTTCTGCTTACACTAGTCAAAAAGGATTTCATGGTTTGCAAGAATCCTGCAGGATGCAGCAGGGTGGAGGGGTGGGGCACCGCTCCCAGGGTCCTGAAACACCTAGGTCAGGCACATGCTGGTTGTTTCACATCCTCGCTTCTCTTTTTTCCTTCTTGAGGAAGGAGAACAAAGGAGGCAAAGACAGGGAAAGTATACCTTCCTGGGCATCACCAGGGGAATCCTTTTGTGTTTACATTCACTTAAACCTCAGCTACCACATTGAAGACAGTTTCCAAACGCTGGCCCCATGATGGAGTGTTGTTTTTATAGCAGCGACAAGTCAATGCTGGTGCCACAGAGCAAAATATTTATGCAGCGAGGCTTGTTCGCGGCATTTCTGTGGAAGGAACACCGCACTTACTGCTTTAAGGGCCATCTCATGAAGGCGGTGAAGGGAATTATACCGTACTTTAAGCCAAACTTTACATTTTCAGAGGGGCAAACATATGCATTTGTATGTGTTAAGGGCAAGCACCAAAGGGCTATTTTAAATTAAAGATCCATTTTATCTTGGATCAGTAAAGCACACTTTGACTTTATGTGGATTTAACTCAAGTGTGCAATTATAGGATAGTTAGTGTAGAAGCTGTGCCTGACTAGTCCTTCCACCCCCCAAAAGTGGAGAACATCGTCACGCTTTACTGATGATTTACATTTAATGGCACCTAAAGTATCTTAACAAAAATTATTTGTCGTTCTTAAACTGTCTTCTGCATTTCCACCAGTCACTCATGAACTTTATTGGCCATAATTTCTTTCCCTACACACTCAGAGAGATCTCACTGACACTGAACTTCTTGGAGACCCCTCTAGTCTCCATCACTGGTGACCATGATGCATAACCAATTGAGAGCCAATGGGCAGATGCCAGGGGTCCGCCCCACTCAGGCTGGGCTATTGGAGGGGCATCTCATTTGGGTCTGCTTTGAGGGCGCTGTGGGGATACAGCAGATCCATCCCCTCAGGACTAAGGCTCAGCTGCCTTAGTGGTTGTTGGGAGCTGGACAGCCCTGCCCAAGAGTGCCCCCTCCTTGTCCTGCATCCCCGAGATTCAGGGCAGTAAAACCTAGGACCCCAGGTCCCAAGTCAGGACAGCTGAGAAAGGCATCTCATGCCTAGGGCTCCTGGAAGTGTGGCTGAGGCTTTGACTATGACTGCATCACAGCCTGATGCTCACCTCTGCCCAACACTGCTGTCTCCTGTCCCTCAGAGCTGTTGATTCATGTGCCAATAAGATACTCTGTATGAATCTCTGTCTCTCTGTTTGCTTCCTGGAATGGGATTGAATGAATTCACTGCCTTGGGTGGTCTGAGTACATATAGGATCTAACTTTATCAGAATTTTCATGTCTTGAAAATTTAAAATAAGAAACAAAGCAGGCAAGGGGAATTGGTGATGGAGCAGAGAGTTTATGAATATAGAGAGAGGCTTGGAGATACCTGGATTTAGCCATGTTTTAGAAAAATAAGCCAAAGTCATTTGCAAATAAAGAAAAAGAATAACTGGATCCACCAAGAAAGACAGTGATTGGAGAAGTCATGTGTCCCCCAGACATAGAAAGTTATCTGCCACTTTATGTCCCTGGAATTCCAGGCTAGTATTACATATTTTAACAACAAATACCTATGAGATCCTATAACTACACAACTGCTTCTCTTCACTTGAGCTTTAAATCCATTTTTAATAGATATTTTGCAACCAAAATAGCTTTGAATAAAATGATATCCATAACATAAAATTACGAGTTTAAATCTTTTGGAAAGCTTAAGGCAAGGAAAATATTCCATACTATCTTTTGGGGTCAAAAGTTCACTGAACCAAGGATTCAGAGGCAGATCATTTAAGAAGAACCATCACTCAGGAGAACCAGTCCAGGATGAAAGGAAGAGGATGCAGAAGAGGAAAAAATCAAGCAAAGGTGCAGTTTTAGATGAAGCTAATGTAGATGTAGACAGATGTAGACAGATCTCTAAAGGAGTTCTGGGCAGGAAGGAAGGTACACCTTAGAGCTCATTCCACCTCTGGCTGCAGATGGTGTGTCTGTGTGTATGCGTGTGTGTGTTCTTGTCATGTGGAAGGACTTCCGCTAACACCCTGGCTTTCCATAGGTGAAAGACAGTGCAATGACCAAGAGCAAACCTCTAAACATGGCGAGTGTGAAAATGGGAGCTTGAGGATGATAAACAAAACCAGGAAAAGGAATCTGAGGGATTCTGGGTGGGACATCAAGAGTGAAACTGTTTTTCCAGTAGGACAAAATACCAGATATAATTCTCAGAATTCGGAGAGACCACTCTGTTGGCTTTCTAAAAGCATGTCCACAACTGCTGCTATTCCTTGTGTTGCCATGTCTATGGGGAAAGAGACATTCTGTTCCACAAACCTCTCCATAAGCACATTGGAATTATATTCCACAAAGCTGCCCAATCCCGGTCTGACTCAACCAGCCACCAATGTGGACAAAGTCACCAAGAGGTCGAATACAGTATGTTTCACCTCATAAACCAACTGCAATTAATTGGTATTAGTATTTAAGCTATCCTGAGAAACTGTACTGAGAAGAATTTTAAGGCCAGATTTCGTGGGGTTAGGGAGTTTTGATTTATTAGCAGTATCTTCCATAGGTTCAAGGGAGTGTAACAATACAGATATGCCCAGTTACTTGCACTACCTGTTGTGGGGTAAGGGTGAAGGAGGAAGTGTTATCCCTTGCAAAGAAGGCAAAGACAGGCATAGAGGCTGGAAAAGTGTTTAGATGTTCAGATGACTTGTCTTCAAATTGCCCATGTGTTCTTTGGTGGCTCCTGATCTGAATCTAAGTCTTATTCTTTCTGCTCTTAGGTTCTCTAAAAAAGCTCTCTTTCTCTGCCAAACTTTCTTCTAACCAAGGCATTTGTTCACATGCAAATCATCTTGTTATCATTACCGTTAAACTTGACAGTCTTAACATTCAAAAAAAAAAAGAAGGAGAAGTGAAACTTAATTCTCTCTTTTGAGTCTGAGTACAGCTGAAAGTGGCATACTCATGAACATGGCTGGAATTGGCAGTGACAGATTTTATTTTCTTGGGCTCCAAAATCATTGCAGATGGTGACTGCAGTTGTGAAATTAAAAGGAGCTTGCTCCTTGGAAGGAAAGCTATGACAAACCTAGACAGCATATTAGAAAGAAGAGATAACATTTTGCTGACAAAGGTCCATATAGTCAAAGCTATGTTTTTTCCAGTAGTCATGTACAGATGTGAGAGTTGGACCATAAAGAAGGCTGAGCACTGAAGAATTGATGCTTTTGAACACTGGTCGTGAGATTCCCTTGGACTGCAAGGATATCAAACCAGTCAGCCATAAAGGAAATCAGCCCTGAAGTATTCATTGGAAGGACTGATGCTGAAGCTGAAGCTCCAATAATTTGGCCACCTGATGCAAAGAGCTAATTCACTGGAAAAGACCCTGATGCTGGAGAAGATTTAAGGCGAAGGAGAACGGGGTGGCAGAGGATGAGATGGTTAGATAGTACCATCAACTCAATGGACACGAATTTGAGCAAACTCCAGGAAGTTGTAGAGGACAGAGGAGTCTAGTCCAAGAAGCTGAAGTCAAAGAGACACACAGAGTTGGACATGACTTAGCTACTGAACAACAACAAAACTCCACAGTGTGACTTCAGGGTTTTTGGTTTTGCTTTGTTTTTCCCAACCTGCTCTCTATTATGTCAGGCCCCAGGGACCAAACTCATGAATAACATATAAAAATCATTTCTAGAAGCTTAATTGAATAAGGGATGCATCATGAAAACCAATGCTAACCTTAGGATATGCTAAAGGAAAACATGGGATCAGGGATGTCATGAGCTGTTGCATCCTGGAAAAGTGAAGGACCAGGTAAGTCAAAACACATGATTCTTACCCAGAAAAATTTAGTCTGCTTTATTTCAATATAAATCCTTAGTTTTGGAAATAGTCTTTTTGACATTTTAAATTTGAAATTTTCTTTTATATATCCTAGTTAAAGCAATTCCCTGTTCCAGAAACCAGGAATATTTCCATTTTAGAAAAGTAGTAATATGCAATGGCAAATGTAGTGATATTTTTAAATGAGCTCTGAGAATATCAAGGTTCTCAGGGAAGCCCACCACTGCGAGCCTGGTGATATGACTGAACTCTGTGTTTTGTACCTTTCACATATCCATCTCCCTTTCTCTGAGCACCAGCCAGACTCTTCCCCACCCAGTGGTCTTAATCCCCAGGGCTTTCAATGACGCGTCTGCCCTTGACCTTTCTCTTTCCTCCCAACATATGTGCTCATTCTTGTATCTCCTAAGCATCGGGCCTTGTTCCTCCATTCAAATTACCCCATGAGTTGTCTACTCCAACATGACTCGGACCCTACAGCCACTTGGAACAGAATTATATAAACCAAGATTAGATGAAGGCATCTGAAAACCCTAGAATGATGACTACGTTGTGTTGAATGTTCACCTTCCTATTGACCACAAAGAGCTGAGATGTGGGTAGACAGCTCATCATCCAAGGTCAGAAGATGCCCTTCCTAGGGATGCAGGGATGGGAGGCACACCAGGGATTGTACACACAAGCACTCCAGAGCTCCAGGAGAAGATCCGCGGTTCATGGGGAGGAGAGCAAGCCACAGGAACCTAGAATCTTAAGGATGACACTCAGAAAAGACAGGGTTAGGTGACAGAATAAAGATAATGATTTGAATCCAATTAATGACAAGATGCTAATTCTCTAACTATCATTATGCATGCATGCTAAGTCGCTTCAGTCATGTCTGACTCTGTGTGACCCTATGGGCTGTGTCCCACCAGGCTCCTCTGTCCATGGGATTCTCCAGGCAAGAATACTGGAGTGGGCTGCCATGCCCTCCTCCAGGGGATCTTCCTGAGCCAGGGATCAAACCCTCATCTCTTACACCTGCATTGGCAGGTGGGTTCTTTGCTGCTAGTGCCACCTGGGAAGCCCAACTGTCATTATATAACTATAATTATTGTAATAAATATAATATATAGATAGTGTACAATTATGTACTAATCACGATAAGAATAATTGCTCATGTGTACTGTCTGCAGAACAGCATTCCAGGCACTAAGCTAAGTGTTTCTCATGAGCTTTCTTCTTTAATCCTTAAATGAATTGGAAAGCTAAGGATTGTTGTTACTGTTCTCCTCTTCTTAGTGGAGGACCCTGAGATGAAAGAGGTGAAGTGACCTTTCTGAGGTAGCCTGGCTGGTAATGGCTGTTTCTGGCTTTCAACATTTCTCTGCGGTCCTAGAGCCCTGACGGGAAATGTCTGTGCCTTTCACAGTAAGTCACTGGAAATACCTGCTTGGGGTGCAGAAGTTACTGCAGGAAGCATGTTTTCAGAATACAACAAAGAGATAGTAATGCTCAGACAGACACCAGAAGTCATTTTTATGAAAATCGGATGGGAGTGAGCAAGACAGCGAACATAATTCCTCCCTGAAAAGTGCATTAAGGTAGCTTTGAATGTGAAATGCAGATTTCTGAGCTTAAAACCACCTAACAGAGGTTCTTTCTTGCTTCCAGCTTTCCCTTAAGGAAAATAAAGCAATCCCATTTCTCATTTAAGTACAAAGGAACAGAGGAAATGTTCTTAGAAATACAGTTTTAGCAAATTGACTCCTTATGGTAACATGTAATAATGAGCTGCAATGATGGGGAAAAAAGGGCATGTTTTTTCTAATTAGAAAGAGTCCTTCCCCATACTAGAACACTGAGAATCAGGGATAAGTCTGAAACTTGAAAAATATCCTTTTTAGGTCTTAGAATCTTTTAGGTCTTTCCAAGTGGCACTAGTGGTAAAGAACTCACCTGCCAATGCAGGAGACATAAGAGGCATGGGTTTAATCCCTGTGTTGGGAAGATCCTCTGGAGGAGAAAATGGAAACCCACTCCAGTATTCTTGTTTGGAGAATCCCATGGACAGAAGGGCCTGGCAGTCTACAGTCCATAAGATCGCACAGAGTTGGACACGACTGAAGCATAAACATACTATAGGGAAGAATGTGAGATCTCGTGAGAGACAATGATGGGAAAAATGTCAAACAGATAAACCTTGGATGCAAAATGTATTTCAAACACATGATCCAATCTGTGCATTTTGATGCAGGGTAAAATTGAATTACTTAAGATAAAATACAGAACTGAGAGTGTTTTGTCAAGGAAACATAAAAAGTGAATATTTTATGGCATTCAATTTAATTACTGGGTATATTGACATTTTTTATTTTGTTTATAGCTTTTCATGAGGTGCAAATGATACCAAGAAAGAAAACTGCAAAGATTTAATGTATAAAATTTGATGGGATTGAAGGTATGTATACACCCATATGTAATGATCCCTACAATTAAAGTAATAAACATATTCATCAGCTCCAGAAGTTTCCTCCTTTTTTAAAAGATGAATATTTTGGAGCTTTGCATTTATTTACCTTGGGCATTTAAACATTTAAAGTCTTATTTTTAATATTTTTGAGTTATGATCTTATTTTAATTTATTTATTTGATTATTTATTCAATGATACATATTAATTGATTATTCATTAAGGGTCAGATACAGTTCCAAGAAACATTCAGCACCTTTAGAAAACAATATTCTATATTGATCTCTTCTTTCTAAGTTTCACAATATGTATATTTTGCTATCATGTTCATGTATGTGCAAGCAGGGTGCATATGTTAATGTGCACACATGTGTGCACATGTGTGTGTCTGGTCAGGTTCTCCAACTGGAATGTTAACAAATCCACAAAGTCATGATGCAGTTTTTATTTCTTACTGCTGCTTCTGCAAAATACTGAGATTTCCTTGGCATGAGCAACACAACAGTGTGTGAGTTCAAAGTTGCCAAGATTTTTGAAGGGAGTTTTTCACAGCCAGTGCCTGTTTCTCATTGTGGTTGAAACCCTATTTTTCCTCCTTCTCTTTGAGGTTTACAGCTCTTCTCTGTTAATCTATGATAGAACTTTTGAGTTTAAGTTGTGGGTCTTTAGTATTATTAGCTGGGTTAGGTCTATCCTTTGCTACAAAAGCTACACAGATACAAAATTAATTTCTTATATGACACAGAAGAAGGAAATATCTTCAATAACCTTTAGGGAAAATACAGGTGGCTTTACTCTTGTATTATTGGCAGATAGCTAACTATGCGTGATTGAGTGTTAAATCGGTTCAGTCACAGTCATATCCAACTCTTTGCGACCCCATGGACTTAGCCCAATGGGCTTATCTGTCCATGGGGATTCTCAAGGCAAAAATACTGGAGTGGGTTGCCACACCTTTCCCCAGGGGATCTTCCCAACCCAGGGATCAAACCCACGTCTCCTTGGGTTCCTGAATTGAAGGTGAATTCTTTACCACTGAGCCACCAGGAAGCCCATCTAACTATAAAGGCAAGAAAAGGTTATATCACCAGATAGTTTAATCAACCTGATTTTTATTAAAATAAGAATAAAATGATACAAACAAACTTATGTACAAAGCAGAAATAAAGCCACAAACATACAAAACAAACATGTTTACTGAAGAGGAGAAAGGGAGAGGGATAAATAGGGAGGTTGGGATTAACAGATATATAAGAAATAAGTAACCAACAAGGACCTACTATACATCACATGGAAATCTGCTCAGTATTTTGTAATGGCCTATAAGGGAAAAGAATCTGAAAGAGAATGTACGCATCTGTATGCATGCGTGCTATGTCACTTCAGTCGTGTCTGACCCTTTGCAACCCCACGGACTGTAGCCCCACCAGGTCCCTCTGCCCATGGGATTCTCCAGGCAGGAATACTGGAGTGGCTTACCATTCCCTTTCTATATATATGTATATGGGCCTCTTCGCTGTACCCCTGAAGGTAATGCAGCATTATACATCAACTCTACTTCAATTTAGAAAAAAACAAAGATGTGAACCCTAAAAGATTATCTTAACACTAAAAAGTATGATAATAAAAATCATCACCTAAACAGAAGACAGCAAAATAAACCTGAAGCTTCATGGGTTCCATACTTGAAGTAAAACATTTTCGAAGAGACCAAAAGGGGAAATCCTATGTCAGGGTTAACACTCTGCACACAAGAACCATGTGGATTATGCATTTATTAAAAATTTATTTAAAATTTACTTCCAACATAGATGGAATATTTGTGCAATAAAGATCCCCAAAAGAGATCAGACAACTTTAATTTTTGCTTCCTTGATATTGTTCACAGTTAAAGCTGTAGAAAAAAGGGTTCGGCCTGTGAATAGCTTGAGCTGATAAAACCGCCAGTAAAACATACTCTTTCCCAGAAAAAACTACTCACATTAGTTTCATCATTATTATTACCAATAAATCACACACATGGTTTTGCTATAATTTATTTATAATGGATTTAAGATCCAATTACCTTCATATTTATTTTAGGAATAAGTTCATCAGTAGACTCAAACTGTTCACCTAACAACAAAATGTTATAATTAAAATTTTAACAGAAGAAGAAGATATAACTAAATTTTGGTATATCTCTGCACTGGAATATAGTGAAATCATTCCATTAAGCTATGCAAACTTTAATGGCATGGAGAAAACATTCATCATACAGTATTATTAGTACAAGCAAAATTAGGGAGAAATGTATCAACATTAGGAGACTGAATTTATGAGGCAATGGAAAAGGAATTCCACTCAAAGTTAACATTAGGAAAATATTTTGTTAAGAAAATCTAGTCAACACTTCTGAAATTTGCAAAAGTGACAGGTTTTATCTAGGGAAACTCTTCTTGCTGTTGTCACATTCACTTCATATATTGAAAAATGGAACATCACATGTAATGTTTTTTGTAAATTTTATGACTAAAGGTTTTGAAGGATGTGTGTGTAATTTTCAAAACGAATATGAAACCAAATCTAACTTGGAAAACATCACATCAAAGACACAACTTACTTAGAGGTGACACCATAACATAGGCGATTCAGTTCAGTGTTCTGTGATGAACTAGAGGGGTGGGTGGGGGTTGGGAGATCCAAAAATGAGGGGGTATATGTATACCTAAATTAAAAGATGCTTACTCCTTGGAAGGAAAGTTATGACCAACCTAGATAGCATTTTAAAAAGCAGAGACATTACTTTGCCAACAAAGGTCCGTCTAGTCAAGGCTATGGTTTTTCCAGTGGTCATGTATGGATGTGAGAGTTGGACTGTGAAGAAAGCTGAGCACAAAAGAATTGATGCTTTTGAACTGCGGTGTTGGAGAAGACTCTTGAGAGTCCCTTGGACTGCAAGGAGATCCAACCAGTCCATCCTGAAGGAGATCAGTCCTGGGTGTTCATTGGAAGGATTGATGCTGAAGCTGAAACTCCAATACTTTGGCCACCTCATGCGAAGAGCTGATTCGTTGGAAAAGACCCTGGTGCTGGCAGGGATTGGGGGCAGGAGGAGAAGGGGACGACAGAGGATGAGATGGCTGGATGGCATCACCGACTCAATGGACATGAGTTTGAGTCAACTCCGGGAGTTGGTGATGGACAGAGAGGCCTAGCGTGCTGCGATACATGGGGTTGCAAAGAGTCAGACACAGCTGAGTGACTGAACTGAACTGAACTGAACTGATGGCTGATTTATGCTGTTGTATGGCAGAAATCAATACAACATTGTAAAGTGGTTATACTCCAATGAAAATAATTTTTTTTAAAAGTGAGAACCCTATTGAGGTTGGCCTTCATGTAGGAATTCTTTTCCTGTGTTATCTTATTGTAAATCAGGGCTATGTTGCTTGGGCCATATGGTTATTCTCTGAGTACATGGTGAAGGTTACATTCTTACATTTTTGGAGCCTGGGAGGGGAGGACCTCCATGTGAGCATTAGGTGATTTCTCTGCTAGAGGTGAGTCCAAAATCCACCTAGAGATTAATGTGCTTAAACTTTCAATGTCTTTTCTGTCATCTCTCCCATAATTTCACCCAAGAAGGTTCTGTTTTCTTTCTTAGTAATTATCAGTGACATACATCTGGTGACTTAATCCATGAGAAAGTCTCCCTGTAGCAGTGTAAGTCAAATTCACCTTGCACTGAAGCATCCTTGAATTTTAAATGTTAAGTGTAGTCAGGCTGGGAGCCTGTTTCCCACAGGCTCTGATGTGTAGGACAGTTTTCACTGGCACTAAATACAAGTTAACATCTGCAGTGCTGATAAAAGAGATGATCTCTAAGTTAAACATCCCACCTCCCCCTGTGTGGCCTTTTCCAACAGATCAAGTTTACCACATGCTTTACCCACAGATTCAGGCTTAATCTCATCACTCCTCTGCAGAAACTGAGAAATTAAAGATCATGATCACATCGTCTTCCAGTTCCCTGTGTCATGTCACTGATTCCTAACCTTTTTTGGATCAAGTTCTCTGACAGTGTATATGTGTTTACAGACTGTCTAGGTCAACTTCATGAAGTTCACAGGGAATTTTAAGTGCATTTGTGGACCTCAGTCTGAGAGCTTTTGCTCTAAGCGCTAAAATATATAAACAGATTTCTGTAGTACAGGCTTGGAATAGGGACTCTTTCCAATTTAGAACTATGCTGATTTTCTGAGAAAATTCTGTTACTGAATCTCGTTTTCCCACTGATTTACATTGCTATTTCAGAGATGCATATCTAAGTCATTTGTTTTTACAGAAAGATGTAATAAAGTGATTCTCAGACTCAAGCATCCCTGGGAAACAGGGACTTTCCAATATCACATTATCAAGAAACAATAACTTCTGAAATTAATCTGTTGAGATACAAGATGAATAAATGTATCGTAATGGACAAATTCTTCATGGATTCTTCATAACAAAAATTGAATCTTTCATTCTTTACCTTTACACTTCCGAGGAGATCTACGTCAAAGCACATCTGCGGATACATCTTTCACAAGGACTGGAAAGGCAGGTGATTTGGCAATGCCGTTAAACAGCTTGCAACTTGAGACAGCAGAAGATTGAATAGAATCCTTTGAAAAGTACAGGTAAAAGTACAAGTGTGCCTTAGAAAGAGTGTCAGTGGAGAAAGTACAGGGGAATGCAAGCAGAGTGACTTTTTTGACTAGAATACCTGTATATTAATACACAGAATCTGTCCAATTAACAAATTAAGGATTGAAATAGTGAAGGATTAGGAATAAAACTACCACATGACCCAGCAATCCCACTACTGGGCATATACCCTGAGAAAACAGCAATTCAAAAAGACACATGTACCCCAATCTTCATTGTAACATTGTTTACAATAGCCAGGGCACAGAAACAATCTAGATGTCCATTGACAGATGAATGGATAAAGAAAATACAATTATACAATGGAGTATTCCTCAACCATAAAAAGAAACGAATTTGAGTTAGCTGTAGTAAGGTAGATGAACTTAGAACCTGTTATACAGAGTGGCGCAAGTCAAAAAGAGAAAAACAAATATATTAATTCATTTACATAAAATCTAGAAAAGGGTGCTGATGAAACTATTTGCAGGGCAGGAATAGAAACATAGATTTAGAGAACAGACTTGTGGACACAAGGGAAGGAAAGGGTGGGGCGAGTGGAGAAAGTAACATTGACATAAATACACTATCATGTGTAAAATAGATAGCTGATGGAAGCTGCTTTATAACACCCGGAGTTCAGCCTGTTGCTCTGTGGAGACCTAGGGGTGGGACGCAGTGGGGAAAGGGAGGCTCAAAAGGGAAGGGATACATGTAAACATAAGAAACGAATACAACATTGTTAAGCAATTATACTCCAATTTAAAAAAGAGAAATAGTAAAGGACTGGGAAACACAATTGTACGACTATGACAAAAATGATCACAGTGACACAGATCAAAGGCACATGGAAAGTCTTTATTTAAAGAAGCAGAAAGGAGAGTATTTGGGTAAAAAAAGATCAAAAGGATCATGTGACTGAACTGTGTTAAGGATGGCTGTGTTGTCTATGGGCTTGAGAATGTTTTCCTCATGTAGCTTACTAGTGAGCACTGGGGTAAAATGTAATATTGCAGGATCTCAACATAATATTTACTGAGGGCCTCTTACATGAGATCAGTATTGACTACAAAGAATATATGTTGAGTGAGACCAGTGCATCCTTGAGCTTGGCTCCGATCTGCTAAGGGGAGAGGAAGGCACCCATGATGGTTACTGGTATCCAGAGGACAAACCATTATTCCACACCCATCTTGCAGCAGCCACGTCACACCACACCTCACTTGTGTAATCTAGCTCCCAGCAGTGGTCCTCTGATCTCTGCATCACATGGGAGCCAAGGGGGAAACCAAGATTATTAATAAATTGCCTAAGGTCTTGTTAGTGGGGATGGAATGATCCCAGAGCCCCAGCAGAACCACCCAACCTCCTGTTGGATAAAGCAAGGTATGAAGCACGCACTTTTGGAAGCATTAAAATCTGTGAAGTCATGGGAGGGGAAGTGACACTTGTACGAATTCTGGAAGGGTGAACAGGATTTTGTTATAAATGAAAAGGGGAAAGGAGTTGAAGTCGGAACAAATAGCACCTGTCAAGATACAGGGCTGAGCAATTCATGGTGATAGAAGCCATGAAAGAGCCAGCAGAGTGGACCATCTGCACCAGGGTCATCATGAAGCTATGGGAACTTTATTGCACCAGGTGACAGAGGAGATTTTTGAGAAAGGGATGTATCTGTGTTTTACTTAGATGCATTTTTAGAAATAAAAAGTCCATTGTGTTTAGTGAGAAGGGGGCTAGAAAAGGGGCAGTGGTGGTATGGAGACAGAAATTATGTGCAAGAGGAGATAAATTAAGAAATTGACAGTAAAGCTTGAATGACGACGGAGTCTAGACTGGAGCAGTGGGAATGGGCCCAAAATAAGCTAGTTCACTAGTGAAATTTGCTGGGCTAGGTGGCCAATAGAGGCTTAATGGAGTTAGAGAGGGAGGTGTTCAGGATGCCTCCCAAGGTTACAACGTGGTAGATACCACTCACTAACTAATGGGAACAGAAAAAGAGGAGGCATCGTGAGAAAGGGGGTTGGGTTAAATGAATTCCCTCCAAGTGGTACCTACAGAACGTTCAGGTAAACTGTTCATTTGACCTAAGCTTGAACTCAGAAGAGGAGGATGGGAGGTGGGGATTGTGAAATGACCAACCCATGGGAAGTTGAAGTCAGGAAGTGCAGGGGTTTATTCAGGAAAAATGTATGAAGAACCAAGATGAGTAAACAGAAATCAGCATAGGAGACTGAAATCCAGCACTCAGATCCTGGAAGAGAACCAGAAACAAAGGCATCCTGGGAAACAAGAAAAGAAAGTTTGTCAAGAAACGGAGTGGTTGGTTGTGTCACATACATTTACTCACAGACATGATCATTTTAATGATACAATATACTTTTATGTGCTATATAATAACATAACATGCATTTCTTTTTTGTAAGGTGGTTGCATCAGCAGAGGGTTTCAGAGTTCTGACTTGTAAAACAGCTAGTGGTTGTAGTTGACCACAACTCAGTGGTCTCCGTACCTGCAGATCTCCATCATATGCTTCTTCATATGTCAAGTGCTTCTCAGACTTTAATGTGGATGCAAATCACTGAAGGGCTTATTAAAATAAGGGCCCAAATCAGTAGATATATTTTGGGGCCCCAGATAAAATTCTGCATTTCTAGCAAAGTCCAGGTGATGCTGATCTTACTCCTGTATGAATCCGGCTTGTATCATTGTTCTTGTTGTTCAGCCCTGTCCGACTGTTTGTGACCCCATAGACTGCAGTACATCAGACTTTTCTGTCCTTCCCTATGAGTTTGTTCAAATTCATGTCCACTGAGTCAGGGGTGCAACCATCTCATCCTCTGTCATCCCTTTCTCCTCCTGCCTTCTATATTTCCCAACATAAAAGTCTTTTCCAGTGAGTTGGCATTTTGCATCAGGTGGCCAAATTATTGGAGCTTCAACTTCAGCATCAGTCCTTCCAATGAATATTCAGGGTTGATTCCCTTTAAGATGGACTGATTTGATCTCCTTGCTGTCCAAGGGACTCTCAGGAGTTTTCTCCAGCACTGCAGTTCAAAAGTATCAACTCTTTGGCACTGTCGTTTTTATGGTCCAACTCGCACATTCATACATGGCTACTGGAAAGACCATAGCTTTGACTATACAGACATTTGTCAGCAAAGTGATGTCTCTGCTTTTTAATATACTGTTTTGTGTTGACTAGTATTGAAAACCTAGGCTTCTTTAGCAGGAAAACCATACCCAGAACAAAGAAAGTTCTGATCTCAGCACTTTTGGTGAATTGCAGGGGGTGGGGGGAGCAATTTTAAGAAAAGTGGTCCACGCACAGAATATAATATGAAGCCGTGACATTTGAAGTTTGGCACAAGCACTGTAAGCTTCACTTGGACATTTTTTGGCACTGGCATTGCCAAAGAATGCTCAAACTACTGCACAATTGCACTCATCTCACACTCTAGCAAACTAATGCTCAAAATTCTACAAGCCAGGCTTCAACAGTACATGAACCATGAACTTCCAAATGTTCAAGCTGGTTTTAGAAAAGACAGAGGAACCAGAGATCAAATTGCCAACATCCACTGGATTATCAAAAAAACAAGAGAGTTTGAGAAAAACATCTATTTCTGCTTTATTGACTATGCCAAAGCCTTTGCCTGTGTGGATCACCACAAACTGTGGAAAATTCTTAAAGAGATGGGAACATCTGACCATCTGACCTGGCTCTTGAGAAACCTGTATGCAAGTCAGGAAGCAACAGACAGAACTGGACATGGGACAACAGACTGGTTCCAAATAGGAAAAGGAGGATGTCAAGGCTGTATATTGTCGCCCTGCTTATTTAACTTATAGGCAGAGTACATGAGAAACGCTGGGCTGGAAGAAGCGCAAGCTGGAATCAAAATTGCCGGGAGAAATATCAATAACCTCAGATATGTAGATGACACCACCCTTATGGCAGAAAGTGAAGAAGAACTAAAGAGCCTCTTGATGAAGGTGAAAGAGGAGCATGAAAAAGTTGGCTTAAAGTTCAACATTAAGAAAACTAAGATCATGGCATCCGGTCCCATCACTTCATGGCAAATAGATGGAGAAACAGTGGAAAAACTGTGAGACTTTATTTGGGGGGCTCTGAAATCACTGCAGATTGTGACTGCAGCCATGAAATTAAAAGACTCTTACTCCTTGGAAGGAAAGTTATGACCAACCTAGACAGCATATTAAAAAGCAGAGAGATTCCTTTGCCAACAAAGGTCTGTCTAGTCGAGGCTATAGTTTTTCCAGTAGTCATGTATGGATGTGATAGTTGGACTATAAAGAAAGCTGAGAGCCAAAGAATTGATGTCTTTGAACTGTGGTGTTGGAGAAGACTCTTGAGAATCCCATGGACTGCAAGGAGATCCAACCAGTCCTTCCTAAAGGAGATAAGTCCTGAATATTCATTGGAAGGACTGATGGTGAAGCTGAAACTCCACCTGATGGGAAGAACTGACTCATTTGAAAAGACTTTGATGCTGGGAAAGATCAAAGGCAGGAGAAGGGGACGACAGAGAATGAGATGGTTGGATGGCATCACCGACTCAATGGACATGAGTCTGAGTAACCTTGATAGTTGGTGATGAACAGGGAGGCCTGGCATGCTGATTGATCATTTACATTCATAAACTGAAGTAATTACATATAGCTCTTCATTCTAGGAACCAGTTTTATAGTCAATCTATTATGCAAACAAAAAGGAAATCTAGTGGATTTGGGGGAGGGTTGGTTTCTGAGAAATATCTACACTAATATCAGGGCTCTATCCAGGTACTTAACCTCGGTTACACCTAATAAAATAGCTATGAATTGTCTCACAGACCAACTGGAACTATGGAAGTTCTTAAATTAATTTGAATGTTGGCTTTTAAATTTATTTATTCAAAATTCATTGAACAAGTATTGGATGTGAGAACTTCAGGTGGTTATTGAGGCTACTGATGAATTTAATTCTATAGGGTAACTGACGGCTGCTTATGAACCTTGAGGAGGAAAAGGGTTGGACTGAAGATTCAAGTTCCTTCTCAAAGCATCTCAGGATCTCTGAATCCAGAGGGTATCAGCTGTAACTGCCAGGTAAGTGGGCACATTGAAAACTTTACACATCCTTCATCATGTCTGATAGAAATAGCAATAGTCTTCAATGAGGTGTCACCTCACACCGGTCAGAATGGCTATCATGAAAATGTCTACAAACTATAAATGCTGGAGAGGATGCGGAGAAAAGGGAGCCCTCCTACACTGTTGGGGGGATTGATACGTAGCTGTAGAGAACAGTATGGAAATTACTCAAAGGAGCTACTGTAGGATCCTACAATCCCACCCCTGGGCATACATCCGGAGAAAACTCTAATTCAAAAGGATACATGCGCCACAATGTCAATGGCAACACTATTTACAATAGCCAAGACATGGAAGCACCCAAAGTATCCATTGACAGGTGAATGGATAAAGAAGATGGGGTACATATATACAGTGGAATACTACTAAGCCACAAAAAGGAATGGAATACTACCATTTGTGGCAACATGGATGGACCTGAAGATGATCATACTAAGTGAAGTAAGTCAGAGAAAGACAAATATCATATGACATCATTTATATATGGAATCTAAAATAAAACAGCTGATACAAAGAAACTTATTTACAAAGCAGAAATAGACTCACAAAGAAAACAAACTTAAGGTTATTGAAGGGGATGGGAGGAGGAGAGAAAAATTAGGAGTTTTGGATTAGCAGATATACAGTACTATATATAAAATGGATAAAAAAACAGAGGCCTACTATGTAGTAAAGGGAAATGTATTCAATATCCTGTAATAACCTATGATGGCAAAGAATCTGAAAAAGAATAGATATGTATACATATATACACACACTCACATATATGAATCACTTTTCTGTCACCTGAAACTAATATAACATTTTTATCAACTATACTTCAATACTAAAATGGTTATATAAAAAAAAGAAATAGCAATAGTTGGATGGACATACAGGGCTTCATGACCTGTTTTGATTCCAGGATTTGGCTGAGCACCCCTGGTCTAGATTTTCTGAAACAGACATTGGGCTGCAAAGACTCAGACATATGGCAAGTCTTTGATAGAATTCAAGAGTAAAAATGAAGCTTACTTTATAGAGAAAAGGACATAGATTTTGTTTGTTCACAGGCTAATTTTAAAAGGAAATGCAAATGCATGCACAATCGTTGCCTTCTCCCAGGAAGAGAAACCAAATATGAGCCTCCTAATTTTCTCCAAAAGTTTTTATACATCTGTGTGTGATGTTGAGTAATTAGTCACGACATGTTCTCACTTCCCTACTCAATCTCCAGCTGCAAAAATTAAGATGAAAAACTCTCCACAAATGTAATCATTACAAAGTGTTGAAGCAGATTTGGATGAAAGACAGTTTAGAAACAAGTCATTCAGAATTATTGCCATGCCAGTTGACTGCAGCAAGACACACGTCTTGTTAACAGCGGTTTGTTTTATTTCATGATGATGACACAATATACTGTCAAAGTAGATACATGCTATGCAATACAGGAAGAATTTGATTTAGCAAATCCCATACATTAAACCACCCAGATATATGATGTCAGTCAAAACTCATTGGTTGAGTGATCAAGTGTTTCAGAAGAGTTCTAAAGATATTCACTACAGAATTGGTCAGTATAAATCTCTTCATCTTATGCTTTTTGTTTCTGGTAAGTTTCTTCTCCAGGTGGTCAAGTCCAATAGCCTCTCAGTCTTCAGGGATTCCAGGAGCTAAGCTGGAAGCAATACCAGCTCCCTCCCTCCTGCTTCTGCTGAAATGCTGGCAAATCACATTTTCAGATCACAGCTTTAGGACAGAAAGCAAGGCATATCAAATACGGCCAATGAATTATTCATGTACTTCCTGCGTTTATTGTAATAGATTTTTTTCCAGATATGTGTGACCCGTACTTGCTGATCTTTGAATATTCTGAAATTAAGACTGCCAGTCTGGAAATTTGGAAGATAAACCCTACCATACATACTATCATTAAAAAAAATAGCATCTCCATTAGGATATATTAATTTTGTTCCTAGTGCAGGTTAAACATAGAAAACCAGGAATGCATCTTATTTTCTAAATTTTAGAGAGGATTGCACCTCAAAATTTGTCTGTTGCCTACTATTATTATTAAACAAACATTTTAGTTATATCAGAAACTAGGTTATTTCATATAAATGATATTTTATTTACATCTCTCTGTGATGTCATTGGAACTAGTTGTCTACTGGTAAGTCCAGCAGGTACTTCTGTACTAAAATTGATAACTTCTTTTCCCTAGAATTTCTTTTGGTTACAGGAAACTTTTATAGTGTTTAGTGGGTTGTCATGAATTTGACTTACATTGAAGGTTTTACTTAAAATAATACTAAACACTTTAAACAGAGTTAAATTTTGCTCTTCTTAGTAAAATATTTACTTATTAAATGGATTGAAGACCATTACAAAATTTGTAATAATTTGTTATTTTCCTAAACAGGAAATTAAAAAAAAAACCACTTGCATTGTTTTCAACTTAGCTTAGAAAATAATGATAATTTTTCTACTTGAGTTCTGTGGAAACCTGATCTCATAACAAATGAGGATAGGGTAATAGCTCATTTTTTACTGACAAATGGGCAAAATATCCACCATACACCTAGTACTGAGTAGCATCGATGATTTTAAAAATTAAATCTTTAACAAGATTTAAAGACAGACTTCAAAAGCATTTACAGGGTCACTTAATATTTAGCTTATAAGTATAAAATGGAAATAGTGTATTTCAGTAGCAAAAAAGTAAAAATAAGTAATTGTTGGAGTCATAATAATTTATAATGTAAAACATTTTCTAATACTAGGATAATAACAGTAAAGAGGAGCTTAATCTCAAAAACAAAATTCCAACAAAAGTTCACTTGCTGATGTCACCCAATGAAAAGGGTGTACTTCCTGCTAAGTGAATGAGAGTTTAAGAGTGAGTTTATAGTGAGTCTTAGAATAATCCCCATTCCAACCTCTCTTTACAGATAAAGTACTAAAATAAAGTTCTAAGCATCCTCACAAATACAGTTAACGTTAAAGAGAAGCGGTCAGAGGTAGCATCATCCTCTCTTTATTGTGAGTAGAAGGTCAAGGGGCAATGGTTTCCTGTGATAAACGAGAATGAAGAATAATATTAAAAATACACATATATATGAATCACTTTGCTGTAGAGCAGGAAGTAATATAACATGTATATCAAATATACTTCATTAAAATTTTAAAAAAATAGTTTCACATTTCTCCAATTGCTCTCAATCTCCTTCCTCCACAAGAGACAGACAGTTAAATTGAATATATATTTTTAATTTAATATTTTGGCTGTGCCATGTGGCATGTGAGATCTTAGTTCCCTGAGCAGGAATAGAACCTGCACCCCTTGCAGTGGAATCCTAACCACTGGACCACCAGGAAAGCCCCTAAATCAAATACAATATCTAATCTTCAAATTATAGTTCTACTTGGCAAACAAGTTTTAGAAAACTAAAAATGGAATCAAGGATTTATCCACACCAATAGAGTAAACAGTATTCCTGATGTAATCTATGCATTATGTAAATCATCACAAAAGAATTAAAGACATGGAGATTATACAATTAACATAATGTTTTATAAAGAAAGAATGAATAAATGAGAGATACTGATAGAGAAAAAGTCTGGAAAGAAGATAACATAAAGAGCAGATGAAAATTTCCCTAAGTGTCTTAAGTTATAGAATAGTTCGTTAAAAGCTAAATGTTAAAACATTTTAAGTAAATGTTTCAATGTTTTGTATTAGTTAATGTTTATTAAACCATAAAATAAATAATAAACAATGACACTATTACTGAAAAGGTAGACCACATTATCTGAGAGCTTACTTTCTCTTAATAGAAAAATGATAGATGCTCACTGAAATAGAAGCAAATGCTTTGCAAAGGATTCTACGCTTTTAATATGTTTTTAATAACATTTTTTCACAGTTTTAGAGAGATCATTTAGAAAGATTGTATCTTATATTGATGAAACATTTTCCAAAGAACCTATTTCCTGTTCAATTTCAATTTCCTGTCCATAAGTTGCAAAGTGAAGGTATGTATAAAAGTTTCCTGGAGATATAGCACATATGATACAATCTCCTTGCAAAGAAAATAATACCTACTAGTCTCATTTGCCAACTAGCACTGCATAACAAATGCCCTCAAGATCCCAGCAGCTTACAACAAGAATTATTTATTTTTCTGTCAAGTGTGTGTGGGTTGTCTGGAATCTGCAGAACTTGACCCCATGGTAGGAACTAGGTTCAGAAAGACAGCAAACTATCTGTCATATGTACCAGCATATGACACCTGTCACAGATATTATACTGCCATCTTGTAGGTTACAGCACGCCATGGCAAAGACCACATTCTGATAGAAACATACATCTCAGCCTCTATTAATCATGGCAAAGGAGTAGACGTCAGCTACTACTACCAGGGGCAAAACCGAGACCAGAAATGCCATTTAAGTACCTATATATTTATCTACACAGTGACATGCATAGATAAACATGGTGGGGAACATGGTGACAAAATTTTGGATTTTTTTTTTTTTTACTTTACTCCTTGTTCTTTTTGAGGGGGAGGGATTTTATTTCTTAAACCCTGCAGAACATAATTATAAAATTTACTGCAGTCATAATTTCTTAGAATGACATCATTGAGATATAGTTCAAATACAAATATTTCACCATTTTGAACTGTAGAATTCAGTGGTCACCAGTATCTAATTTCAGAGTATTTTCATCACTCCAATGGGAAATGCTGTCCTCATTAGCAGTCACTGCCCTTTTACCCACTTCTACCAGCCACTGGCAAAACACTTGTCAAATTTCTTTTTGTATAGATTAGTCAGTCCCGAACATTACATATAAATGTAGTCTTACATCTTATGGTCTTTTTTGACTGGCTTTTTCTACCTAGCACCATGTTTTCAGGGATCATCCACACTGCAGCATGTATCAATACTTCATTACTTTTTATTTTTATTGCCTAATATTCTATTGTGTAGATACACTGTGCGTTGTTTCCTTGTTTATTAGTTGATGGACGTTTGGGTGGCTTGTATATTTTTTTTTTACTATAATGAAAAATGTTGCTATGAACCATTGTGTGTGGGGATTTTCCATTTTCTTGAGTGTATACCTGGGGGTAGAATTACTAATTCATACGTTTATTCTGGGTTTAAGGTTTTGAAGAACTGCACCACTGTTTTCAAATTTGCTACAGTAGTGTACAATCTGACCGGCAATGTATAGGGTTCCAATCTCTCCACATCCTCATCAACACCTACTACTGTCTGTCTCTTTGATTCTAGCTGTTTCACTGGGTGTAAAGCAGTTGGCTCATGATTTTAATTTGCCTTTCCATAATAACTAATAATGTCGGCTATCTTTTCGTGTGTGTATTTGCCACTTGTGTATCTTTTTTTGAGAAATGGGTATTCAAGCACTCTGTTCATTTTTTTATTGAATTATCTTTTTATTGTTGAGTCATGAGAGTTCTTTATATATTTTAAATATCAATATAAGATCTTAATCAGAAATTATAGGCCTCCCTGGTGGCTCAGAGGGTAAAGAATTGGCCTGCAATGTGAGAGACCTGGGTTCGATCCCTGGGTTTGCAAGATCCCCTGGAGAATGGAAAGGCAACCCACTCCAGTATTCTGGCCCGGAGAATTCCATGGACAGAGGAGCCTGGCGGGCTACAGTGCATGGTGTCGCAGAGTTGGACACAACTGAGCAACTGAACATGCGCACGATCAGATACAGGAATGGAAAACATTTTTTCATGTTATATGGTTTGTCTTTTCATTTTGTTAACAATGTCCTTTGAAGCACAGAAGGTTTTAATAATGTCTTTTTTCTTTTGTCACATGTGCTTTTGGTGTGTATCTGAGACATGACCAATCACCTAATCTGTCATCAGAAATTTCTCCTATATGTGTTTCTAAGAATTTCATACTTTTAACTCTTACATTTAGGTCTTTGATTCATTTTTGACTTACTATCGGTATATGGTAGGAGGTAAAGGTTCACATTTATTCTTTTGCATATGGATATCCAGGGGTCCTGGCACTATTTATTGAAAAGAATACCTTGTCCCCATCGAGCTGTCTTGGTAGCACTGTTAAAATCAATTGACTGTAATTGTGAGAATTTATTTCTGGACTCTCAGTTATCTGCATGTCTAAATTATTAGCCTTACCACACTATTTTTTATTGTTTCATAGTAAGTTTTGAAATTGGGAACTGTGAGTACTCCAAGTTTGAAGCTCTTTTTCAAGATTTCTTAGCTATTTTGGGTCCTTTGCATTTCCATGAATTTTAGGATCAGCTTTCCTGTTTCTTTAAAATGGTAGCTGGGAGTACATATGTATTTCTAGAACAATAAAGTTATTAATCTTAATAGCTATCCTTCCTATGAAACTACTATGCCTCTTCCTTAAATTGTGTATGATGCTGCTGCTAAGTCGCTTCAGGGTCGTGTCTGACTCTGTGTGATCCCATAGACTGCAGTCCACCAGGCTCCTCTGTCCCTGGGATTCTCCAGGCAAGAATACTGGAGAGGGCTGCCATTCCCTTCTCCAATGCACACATACATGCTAAGTTGCTTCAGTTGTGTCCGACTCCGTGCGACCCTATGGACAGGAGCCCACCAGATTCCTCTGACCATGGGATTCTCTAGGAAAGAATACTGGAGTGGGTTGCCATTTCCTTCTCCTAAATTTTGTACAAATTTATACTAAATAAAATTACTAGAATGGCTTAGAAAAGTTACAAAAAGATTGCATTTAGTATAAGTGGCTAGGCAAATGCTTTCTGAAGCAGAGTACAAAATACAATGAGCATTTTAATACACACAGGAGGACATGATTGAAATAGATGAGCACAGGAACAGTGCTCCATAGACAGTGCTAGCACACAGTACAGAAACAGACTCTCAGACAGAGAGAGCCGACTTGTGGTTGCCAAAGGGGTGGAGGAGCGGGGGAGGGGCGAGGGGGGGTGGATTAGGGGTGGCAAACTATTATATACAGAATGGATAAACAACAAGGTCCTACTGTACAGCACAGGGAATTATAGTCAATACCCTGTGATAAACTATAATGGAAAAGAATGTGAAAAAGAATGTATACATATGGATAACTGAGGCACTTTGCTGTATACCCGAAAATAACATGACATTGCAAATCGACTATTTAAACTATTTAAATTTAAATTTAAAGAAAAAGCTGGAAACGTTGGATTAAATGCAGTTGCACAGGTCACAGCTATCAGATTTCACAGCGTGTTGATAAGGCTAATAAGAGTGGTCAAACGGCCAGATGGAGACGTGGTAGACTTTCCAGGACAGCAGCCAAGCTGTATCTAGTCAGCCTCCAGGCAGCTGGGACACAATTATGATAACAAGTCAATAACACAGAGGAGGTATTTTCACGTTGTCTTTCACGTGGGTGGCCGCAGGGTAGGACTGTCAGGCGGGAAAGGGCTTGAAAGGCTATTGCCTGGAAGAGCCTGGGACCTAGATGGCTCCCAGGCAAGGTCAAAGGCAGGGCTCAAGTGCTGAAGACACCAGCCTGCCTTGAGATCTACTTCTAAAACACAGGCTCGCATCTTGATGTGTGCCCCGTTAGGTATGTGGATCCACGTGCTAGAGGGGTCTGGACTCACCCCTTTTAGTATCAGCCTCTGAAAATGCAAAGACAGGAGTAGGAAGTTACACTCCCCCATTTCATACCACCATATAATCTGTCATCAAGCATTTCATTAATCACACACAACTCCAAGTCACTTGCAACTTAATTTACCACTAATCAGTATCAAGATAACAGAGAAAAAGAAAACCACTGCTCAAAAGCACAGGAGCCCAGAGGCAGGAAAGCCTCCCCAGAAATGCTACTTTTCTACCTGTCTTTTGAACTGACAGCACCTTTTGCAAAATAAAAATCATGGTGACACAAATCTTGCAAACACACACTCAGTTTCTCCCCAAAATAGCTGCATTCTTTTATTTGGTGATTCAATACATTTTTAATTCCAATAGTCACCACATAACCTAGGCACAAGATTCAGCATTGTACAAGCAAAGGATTTGACTGATTTTCTTTTCAATTGCCAAAGAGTACAATAAGTGAATTGATTAAAGGATATACTTCTGTACATAAAAATATTCATGTATTTATACAAGTGTATGGAACAGAGTTTAAAGATAATCTAACCAGAACATCACAATAAATAGGATGTGTTCCTATAGGACAGCCAAACATGCTTTGTCAGGCGGTTGTCAAGTCTCTTATTCTCAAGGTGCTTTATGATCTTCTGAGCTGGGCTCACATTTTCCTAAATAAGGGTTAGAGGTTAGTAACGCCTGGACCTGGATGCCTCTGGGGGTATTCTGCTTTTTACTTTCATCTCAATAAGAGGAGTTGAAGACATAATTATTTACTTTCCAATAGTCTTTGCAACTTACCAAATTCTATCCATTTCCCAATTAATATTTGAAAAAGTAGACTGATCTAAGCTCTAGCACCATACAAGAAGGAAATACATGTATTTTTGTCAGAGCAACAATATTTTATATCATCTTTGTCCCTCTGGCTATAACAATTCTGTTTAGAAAATTTTAGCAAGCTAAAAATAGTTGATCTAGGTTGTCATAAAAAAGAATATTAAATACCTTTGGTAAAAATAGATATATTTAACAAGATTAGAAAAGCAAACAGTTATAATGTCAAAAGGAGACTATAAAAAATGTACACAATAAAACAAATAAACCAACTTATAAAGTGAAGATAAGGCCACTCTTCTCAGGTTTGTCTGTTCCAAACCATGCATGGAGGTCTCTTCTTCTAAATGGTAGAAATCTGATTAAGAAATATGGAAAATCCAGTCTCTCCTATCAGCACGACAAGTTTAATTCATGGCAACACAGTTCCTTTTTAAAACCCATGTTGGTAGAACTTAGAACACTCTTATACATGTGATTAGAAGAAACAATCCGAGATTTCTGTGATTTGAGCCCCAGAGCACGGGGCTTAGAGTTAAGCAAGGCGACAGAACCAGGGGCTCACAGGCAGCGTTTCCTGTGCTGACATGAACCTAGGCCACATCCAGACAAGAGACACAGTGCAGCCGAGGGTGCTCACAGGGACTTTGCAACTAACTAGAAATCTACAAGGTTCATTCCTTTCCCGAGAGGACGTTCCTCTTGTCGTGGGGCCTCATCTCCAAAGGGCCGTTGCACAACCCCTAATTCTGCCTGGTGTCTCCTCTCTCAGAACACGCTGTAAATCCTGAAGATGAAAGGGCCCTGGAGCCAACAGCCGGGACTGTGGATGGAGATAAGGCACGAGTTCTGTCGCAGAGGCAGCCCTGAGCCACCGCGAGGCATTATCCCCCAGGGCTCCCCCTGCACACGCAGTCACATTCCTCATGGTGCTCGAGGGCCACGTCCGTGAGTGACTTATGCAGCCCCCGGACGCCTGTCTTGGGTCTCAACTGAAGGACCTGAAAGGGAACAATGGAAACCACCTTTAAAATCAGGCCACGTCTGCAACTTGTGATTGCATGGACAGGAATGATTTCAGAACAGAATCTTGGGGCCCAACAATGACTTAACACATTTTAATTTCTACTCCTGAAGGCATTATGGACATATCCCCCTACCCTTCAAAGAAATCACAAATGATTATCATCTTTCCATGAAAGGAAAGAGCTTTTAATACCAACAATTAGGAAGGAGGCTGCTCAGAATAAATAGACTTGTGGTTGCCAAGGGAGAGAGGGACAGGTGAGGGAATGGATTGGGATTTTGGGATTAGCAGATGCAAACTAGAATACATAGAGTAGATAAACAACAAAGTCCTACTGTATTGCATAGGGAACTATATCTTGTTATAAAACATAATGGAAAAGAATATGAAAAATAATATATATGTATATGTATAACTGAATCACTTTGCCATACAGCAGAAATTAACACAACATTGGAAATCAACTACACTTCAATAAAATAAATTTTTAAAAAAGAATAGTGTTTAAACTGAAAGATTCACTATACCCTTTTTCCCCTACGCATTTAACCATAATCAGAGGGAATTTCACCTTCTTTAGGTGTTTTGGAAACCACTACTGAACAATTTGTTCTTCCGTTTGTTGTTTTCTTTCATTCATTTATTCACATGCTTAGCAAATATTTATCCTTGGAGCACGGCAGGCAAGTACTGTGATGCTGTGAAAAGAAACCCGACCCGTCTGCAGCTGAGTCTGCTCAATTATGCTGCTCATTAACGTGCTTGGCTACACGTCAAGTCCTCTGTAAACTTGATGAGATGGATTAGATGTACTTCGTCGACAACAGCTCCGTCACAGTTAACTTTCTGCAGCTGGGTCCTACTGTGTCATGTACAGTTGGCAAGAATAACAAGAATGCCTCTATTAAATGAAGTTATTTGTAGTTTGGATGGTTGAGATTTTTAACCAGAAATACAGCAAAACAGACACTGATACTAAACACACCCTTTTCAAACTGTGATGAAAGGATACAGCTATGTATTCTATACATGATTCTCTGAAATATTTGATAAGAACTAACTACTCAATGTACATTACATTTTAGGTCTTACAACAGAAATGATAACAAAGTTTTAGCAATTATGTGGCTTTGGCTTATGAACAGAGCACAGAATAATGTGAAGTTGTATAGTTTGCTCCCTGAGTCTGACACAGATAACTTTGCAGAGCAACTTCTAAAAGATACCATTCTGGAAATATTCATTAATCCAAAACGGCACCAATCAGGTTTTACCGGGGCTTCCTTGGTTGCTCAGTGGTAAAGAACCTACCTGCCAATGCAGGAGACTCGGGTCTGGGAAGATCCCTTGGAGAAGGAAATGGCAACCCTCTCCAGTATTCTTGCCTGGATAATCCCATGGACAGAGGAGTCTGGCGGGTTACAGTTCATGGGGTTGCAAAGAGTCAGGACATGACTTAGTAACTAAACAACAACAACAACTGGTTTTATGACTGTTTTACTTAAATATTTAACAATGAAAAACAAAGAATCGTACTCCCTTTGGAGTATCTGGTCATATCAAAGGTTAATTAGCTGACATTTTTTGAATGCTTACTGGGTACCAGATGATCTAATAGTTTTCACAGGCTTTAACTCACTAGAATTTTATGAAGTAATTTACAACTATTAGTCCTATTTTACACATGAGTGAACAGAAGCTTAGAGAGAATGAGTGACACAGTCACTATCTGTACTTTTGCCGAAGGGGAATGATTACAATGATAGATAATAATTTCACCAAGACCCAGAATATTACTAGTCATATACTCTACTTATTTAGTAACTTTCTTCCTAGAGAGATAAGCTGCAAAATCTTATGATAGCTATGAAAAATAGTAAGATTTTAAAGTAGATTTTCTATGACATTTACAATTCTAGAGTGATAATTATTTAGACTATTATTTTTATATGAAACTTAATCCAGTGAGATGAATACAGTTTATGTGCTGGTACTGATCTCCCACTTTTGACCAACATAGTGAAAGTGAAAGTGTAGTTGCTCAGTCGTGTCCGACTCTTTGCGACCCCATGGACTGTAGCCCACCAGGCTCCTCCGTCCATGGGATTCTCCAGGCAAGAATACTGGAGTGGGTTGCCATTTCCTTCTCCAGGGGATCTTCCTGACCCAAGTATCAAACCCAGGTCTCCTGCACTGCAGGCAGAAGCTTTAACCTCTGAGCCACCAGGGAAGCCCTGACCAACATAAGGCGGCATCAAAACTAACGACTCCTAAGATGCTGGCAGTATGCCTTATCATCACTCTTGACAAGTTGCTTCTGGAATCTGGTCGGGTGGATACATACAGTGCAATACTGGCAATGTCTTTAATTCCTGCGTCCATCTATATACATTCTCCCAGTTGGCAGGGGAAAGAATGACCATGAATGGTAGGGATTAGTGAGACCCCTATATACAGTTCTGACAGTCTATATTACACCAGGCTGCAACCCAACAATGCTTCCTCCCTCTGCAGAGCTTACACAAGATGCAGTCACCACATAATTGCCCCCTCTCCACCCCATCTTCATCCACCCATGCCTGTGGATATTTACAAAAGCAAAAGAATCTCGTAATGTTCCAAGGGTGTTCAGGTCTTGAATGTGGTGCAGGTTTAATAAGTGTCTTCCCTCTTAATTCCCTTTGAAAGTTTGGACTTTGGAAGACATAGAGAGACCTGGAAAATGACTACCTGGTCCCAGATAATATTAAAAAGGGTTACTGGTCTTTAGTACATGGCTTATGATACAGGAAAGAAATGAGGTAGAAGCATATCTCACAAAGGTTTTGAGGAAGAGATTCAAAGTACAATATTGGCTGTGTGAAGAAATAATGCAAGGAAATGCTAAAACCAGAGACTGCGGAGAGAACAGATCAGGCCAGAAAGACCCATCAAAGAACAATGCGTGTGTACTGCTGTCCCAAATTCCGGGTAGCACAGAGCCTTGGGTGATGGGACACATTACTAGAGCAAGGCAGTTGAGTGGTATAGTTATCCACCCCCCTCAAAAAAAACAGATCTACACAAGAAAAGACTATGTGCTATGAAAAATGAAACTAGATGTATAAAGATGTAAACAAGATGAAGCCCATTAGGGTGATTAAGAATGGGGAAAAGGAGCAATACATTTGTCAGAATATCTTACAAATGTTTTTGCCAGAAAGAAAATATCCCATCTCTGGGCAAAATTCATTAAATCTGTATTGATTAATTGCCATAATCAAAGAATAAGGCTAGACAAGGTGGAGGGGGCAAAGATAAAGCTGAGTGAGTGTTAGTCACTCAGTCACGTCCAACTCTTCGCAAAGCCATAGGCTGTAGCCCACCAAGCTCCACTGTCCATGGGTTCTCCAGGCAAGAATACTGGAGTGGGCTGCCATTCCCTTCTCCAGGAGATCTTCCTGACCCAGGGATTAAACCTGGCTTGCCTGCATTGAAGGCGGATTCTTTACCGTCTTAGTCACCAGGGAAAGCTGAGTGAGACAATCGCCACTAAATATGGAGGGCTTGAAATGTGCCAGACCTCATTCTAGGTATTTGTAAGCATTAGCTCCTTGAGTCCTCACAATGAGGCGTGAAGGCTTACAGCTCACATCACAGATGAAGAAATTGAGGGGCCAGGGATTAAGTAATTAGCTCAAAGTCACACAGCCTTGGATTCCCTGCATTTGAGCCCTGCATTGTAATGGGATCTTTATTCTTAGTTCTCAATTTGGGAGAAACAAATACAAAATGATAACTGTTCTCTAACAGAAATATCTTTAAAATTGCACACATGCAGGAGGATGAACTATAGTTATGCTGGGATTGACAGTAAACTAAAAAGCGATTCAAGAAAGTTGTAACATCTAGGTTTACACATACATAAAATCCCTGTCTTGTTTTTCTGAAAATGTGTGTTTTGGAGACAGGGGAATTAAGAAAACATTTTTTGTTTTTGGCTAAAATGGCTTCAAATAAAGAATATCTGGTTTTAGATAAAAAAGCAGTAAAAGTCTAATTTGATAATATTTTATCAAAATATAACATTATGTTACATTTTATGATTTTTTAAGTTTGTGAAAACCCAATGAAAATGCTAAAGGAAGCAAAAGAGGGAATTATTCAGTTATAGTGACACAAATAGATACACTTCAGCTTAATATGTAGGCAAGCTGCATAAAAGAGCTGGATGAAAGAGATAAAATATAAAACTTTTAAGCTCTGTCTTTGCTTCTGCTTTGTCCATGAAGTAGAATAATCTTTAAACTAAAAACTGGACCAAGGATCATCAAAAAGAATGAAAGCCTTCACTTTAAATAAGTCTCTAGATCTTGATTAATGGTATTCAATAACAATGATTTTAGAAATGTTATAAGTTACGTTTTCTAAAAAGTTCATTTGTTTAGAAGTAATACTAAATTTACAAGCCTCAGAACATACAAAGTATAAGGCTGAGCAAAGTTTAGGGCTCAGGAACTATGAATTACACCAAACAAATAATCTTTTTTCATAAGCTAATTTGATTGCTAAAAAAATAGTGTCAAAGAAAACTTTTTAATTCCAACAAAACATTGAAAAAATTAAGACACGATTAGGTTGGCAATATCTGTGAGAAATGTGGAATTGGTAACCACATAATTATATCTGTGTGCATACACTTTAGAGATATTTGTGGGAAATGGACTCCATGATCACATAACTAGATAAACACCCACAGTTGTTAAGTGTGGACTATAGGCAGTGCCCACAATCAACCCCATCTGAAGGCTGGAGATGAATCAATGCCCTTCTGAAGGGCAGTAGTGCAGAAGCTCTGCCCATGGCCTTTCCCCCCAGAATTTTACTTGAGACTTTAGAACAGGTATTGCAAACTCTGTGGCAACTTTCTGGATAACTCTGAAACTAATGGTATTTGAAAAGAAATTTACAAGGATGGAGGAGGATCCTCTTGATCTGAGGACTGATTCAGCAGCCCCAAGGTCTGACGTGGACTCAGCATCTGATAAGCTTGTTTAGAAAAGTTCACAAGACTATTTTGGCTTTTATAGCTCTTCACAAGTTGGGTCATAAACCCAAGACTTGTCGGCTAAATCAGGTCCCCAAATACACTTTCCTTAGTCAGTACCTGCTTTAGAAAGTTTAAAATTGAATAATTTTAGGTGGGAAAAGAGTCACTCAAGTTTATCTCTTCCTTTAATTACCTCCTTTTACATTATACTAATCAACTCTAATATCAGCCTACCTTTGAGGCATTTTGACCTTAATATGTTTTAGAACAGGACCCTATGGGCCACTCCCCTTCTCCAAGTCCTCATTTTGTCTTTTGTCTGTAGAAAAACTATTCAAAGAATAAATTAAATAGGAAAAGTGAGAAAATGCAAAGGAAAACAGTCAAGTAAAACAAAATAATAATAGTTTAGTCATTAAACAAAATTAAGGATCTTTAGAGTTCTTCCTCAAGGGCTATAGATAGAATCCTAAGCCATATCCTTTGAGCTGTTTTCCAGACACCAGGTAAAAGAATTTAACTATATGCTCCCCACAAGCATACAGATTCTAGACCAGTTGGAACCAGAAGGTTGATGATGTTGACTTCTGATGACCTTACCACCAACCAATCAGAAGAAAGTTCATGAGCTGAAACCATTTCCCTTATTCCTTCTTTAAAAACCTTTTCCTGAAGGCCTTTAGGCGTTCAAGTCTTTTAAACGCTAACTACCTGGACTCCTTGTTTGGCACCTATAATAAACATTGTATTTCCTTTACAAGCTGGGTCAACAGACTGACTTTACTGCTCGGGAGGGCAAGCAACCCAAGTTTGGTTCAGAAACAGAACTGCCATGTGAAGGGTTTTTCTTAACTAAATTCCCAGTTTTCAGAGTAGCAACAAAGCCAACCCCTGGGCAGAATGGGACTGGGGTTCCTCCTGAAACAGGAGTGGAGGGCGTTTCTAGCACAAGGGTCTCTAGATGCATGTGGAATATGAGAGCAAGCAGTCCTATTCTCCAGACTGCCAGTTTTGGATGTTATCTTCTAAAAACTGTCATCTAATAATTGTCAGAGAATAAAACCATTAGGAAAAATTGATCCTAGTTTGCACTCATGTAGGCTAAGTGTCCTGATGATAGTTACAGCAAGTTAAAAATAGACCTAGGGTAGAAACAGGGACCTTCTATTTTGGAATTCAGTGCTTTTTTCTCATTTAGTCAACTGCCAACACAATACCAGGGAAGAGCTGGGCAGCCCTGTCACATGAGTGCAGTTTATGACACGACATATTCAGATTACCCAACAGATGTGGGTTCTGTGGTGTCTTCACACATAAGAAAAATCATTTCATTTATTAAGTAGATATTTATTTTGTGCCATTCTTTTATTTAGCAGAAAAAAAAACAAAAACAAATGAAGCCACCTCAAAATGAAGTTAGGAGGCAGACTTTGGTTTGGTTTTGTAAAAATTAAAGTTTGTGAAACACATTTTGTAAAGACCGAAGTTGAGCCATCAAAAGGGATTGCTTCCTGATGTGTGAAAGCTATGTGCCGCTGGAGAGGGTGGTGGAGGGTATAACGGGATAATTAATAAGAATTTTAAATGTTTAACCCTAACATTACCAAGGCTCTGAAAACCAAAAATTACTAGGAATTTAATAATTCTTATTAAATTATAGAATACTAAGAATATTTCCTTTTGTGTTTTCCTTAATTCCATAGGATAAAGACATAGAAGGATGAAGAATCCATAGGTTTAACGTACTATTTGGGGCCACATGATTAATAGGAAGATACAATATAAATGATGAATAATAAGAAATATAATTATGAATACGCTCTTGGGATTTATGTGTTAGCATTGCCGCAAATGGAAAAAAATAAACATCAAAGATCTCTTTTCTCCAAAGTGGACCATAATTTACCTCCAAGTTTGTCTTTAAAATATTTTCCCTTGATATTTTTTTTCCCTTGATATTTTGAAAAGGTGAAAATTTCATCCATTTTTCCCCATCCAGAAGAACATATTGTGTTTTTTTCTATGAGAGAGGAAAAAGTCCCCTGATCACCCGTGATTGTCCATTTGGAGGACAAGCTGTCCAAATCCTTCATGTCTGGCATTCTGAGTTCAAGGTTCTAATTTTTAGAAGTAATAAATAAAAACAGGAACTCTTCTGTAAACCTTGGTTTGGTTTCCCCTGAAGATGACCTCTCCTTGAAAACAACAAGCCTTCCCCGATGCATTGCTTTAGGATATTCTGGGACACACGCTCCAAACCCCCAACGCAGAAGATCAGGGAAGGCAAGGATGCCCGTACCTCGTGGTACTTCTTGGTGACCTTGCTGGGAACACACTGACACTCGCTGCAGGTGTGAAGGCAGCAAGCGCAGTTCCCGCCGCAGCGCTTCACCAGGAGGCAGCCGGGCCAGAAGATGGTGTCGGTCCTCTTCAGCTCCTCCCGGACGGACACGGAGAAGTTGCGGGGTGTGCAGCTATAGAGCCGCACCTCCTCCTTCAGCAGGTTCAGGTCCACCACTGCGGGGCACAAGCGAGCCAAGAGGAGGTGAGATCCGAGCCGGACGCACTTCACTAAGCTCTAAATCTAAATATTTCATGAACCATCACCTTAAGAATAACCCTAATTACTTAACCAGGTCTTAGGGTGATGCAGCTTGTGGGCTGGACTTTCTGTTTGATGGCAAACAGAGCTTGCTTGTGACCCAGGGATGGTTGAAGAGGTGGCATTGTGCAGAGTTGAGGATGGAGCCAAAAGAAACAGTTAAGAGCCAAACATAGGACACTTTACAGGAAAAATGGGGCTACATCTTCTAACCTTTGGAAAAAAATCAAACACGGGACATGTTGGAGGGAAGAATAGAATGTAAAATGAATGCTTTGATGAAAAAATAAATCCAAGTTTTAGAAGGATGACAAACTCACGCAATGAATGAAGAATGAAGTTCAGAAGCTTGCTGGCAGAACTTTACAAGAATCATAGAATGTGAAGAGGAATGAAGAAAATGAGTTCTTGAAGATAGCTGAGTGGACCAGGAGTGAAAAAGAAGACACCTTTTAAAAAGAGCAGGAGTTGTTGGAAAGCATTGCTTCTGGTGTGTTGATTAGTTTATGGACTTGAAAATTTAGTTTAACTAGACTCCTTTAGATTTCTGCTGCTGCTGCTGCTAAGTCGCTTCAGTCGTGTCCGACTCTGTGTGACCCCATAGACGGCAGCCCACCAGGCTCCCCCGTCCCTGGGATTCTCCAGGTAAGAACACTGGAGTGGGTTGCCATTTCCTTCTCCAGTGCATGAAAGTGAAAAGTGATGTCGCTCAGTCGTGTCCAACTCTTAGCGACCCCATGGACTGCAGCCCACCAGGCTCCTCCGTCCATGGGATTTTCCAGGCAAGATTTCTAGTCTCCTTTTAATGGATGGAAGTAATGTCTAATTTATAACCATTGTCTCTATTGTTTTAGTTACTTGGTTAACTACGTCGTGCTTCATTCTTTAGAATATCTACTTATGAGGAGCAAAAAAAAAAATCCTTTTATTAATTGTTGCAATAAATTCTCAAAGAACCACTGCTTCTAACTATAAGATGACTTTGCCTCAGTTAAGTTATATCAAAATAATATGTCAAGTTTAGTATAAACTTATATGTAGTTGATAATTACTAGGATAAGCATTTCTAAAATGATCTTAATTTCTGCTTTAGGGCTTTGCCTTTTCCCCTAGAAATATTCAAATAAAAACAATTCCAATAAAATTGAAGGTTTGAATAATATATAATTCATCATAGCTTTTATTCTGTCAAAAATAGTTTTATTAAAATTTAGGAACATTATCTGAAATATAAGAGATATGTTAAATATATTTTCATTAAAACTGACAACATTATAAATAATATTTTCTGGCCAAAGTTAACTTCAATAATAATAATATAGTTTTAAAAATTAACTGACTAATATTTGAAAATATTTTAAAAATGACAGGGTAGTAAGAATCAAATGCTTGTTTTCTTTAGTTATGTTATACTTGTGTATGTGGTCAAGTTTTTCTAAAATGTCAAAAGAAGTCAAGGTAAGTATTTTTAAGAAACACATACAAGATTTTGTATATGCAATTGTAAATTATAAACACATTAAACTATACAATTGACTAAAATTCATCAAGAACAGGGAAACACCAAGGAAATGCTAATTTAATAGGTTTTTCAGCCTCATTCAGCTAAAATTATTTTTTCCAATTCAACAGAAAAGTTACTGTTTTATTTGATTATCTAAAGATTTCCCTTTCATCTGAAAAATGATCCTGTGTAAGTAAAACTTTTAAATATTTAAGAGGAAATGAATTATTTTTTTAAGTGCCATTAAAGACCAACTTAGTTCTAATAAAATTAATGAGATGATTAGGTTAAGTGATGTCACCTGTTTTATCTGATTTCATTTTGCTGAACTAACAGTCTATGTACATACTGCTCTTTAACTGTCAAAGCTGCATAGGAGCGTCTTTGAATCTTTTCTCTAGAAGTTAATATCTAGGCAAGGAGCGAGAAAACCTAAAACAGACACACACATACAAAAGCCAGTTGCCAAAGTTTTTAATGCTTATTTAAGATTTATACTTCTTTAGAATGTGAATGAAGCTCTTAGCTTTCAAAGGATATTCATCTACCTCAAAGAGTTTTAAACATACTATTTCATGCAACGAGAAAATGAGACTGTATATGTTCCCTTTAAAATGTTTACTTAACCACAATAAAAGGTTAGATGGATTTCCCAAGTGAACCAAGTTATGATACCTGCTACAATGTGAAAATTTAAACAGACTTTCAACTTAGCTTCCACTCATCTATCATGTTTGACACAAAAGTCAAAAGCCCTTTTTAAGTACTAGTTAAGCCTGACTTAAAAAAAATGAGTTTTTCTTTTCTGTAGTAGGAAGATATGAATGAATACACTGAATTGGAGGAAGAAAGGGAAAATAAAGAAACGGAAAGACATGAATGCAGTCTACTTTGGGCTAAAGAAGGACTTTAAATTTAGCATATGTTATTTGAAATTTATGCTTCCTACTGTTAGGACTTCAAACTCATCCAAGCTTCATTAAAATACATCATGTGACTATAACTGGTGTCACAAATTCATAAAATATTGTGTAGAACACCTAGGCAAAAAAAAAAGGAAGAAAAACAGAGAGAGAGAAAGATCATGCATCAACACACACTTTTGTATAACTTTACTATTATGAAGTTTCCCTTTACAAAATATTTGTAAAGTAAACAGCCTTCAGATGCTTTATTTTCTTTTTGTGACTACTAAGATGATGCAAGCATTAGCCTGTCTTTCTAAAGAATGAAGATGTGAAGCCTGTCATCAATGAACACTGTTTTTCTAATACCTATTTTCTTGTTCAGATTCATAAATGTTGCAAGTTTTACTAAAAAGGATAACACTGGTTAAAAAAAACACACAAAAAAACCATGATCACATTTTACATTTTTAGTGATCATTCTTTTGAGACATTCAGCCCAAGGAAATTCTATGACTGTATTGCAATTTGAGGGTGGTCTTTCTAAGATGAATGTGGTAACACTGTGATATGTTTATTCTATGGAAAATCTCTTTCAATGTCTAATTAGAAGCTTTTAAATGTTTTACTCCTCGTTCCTTTGTAGAGACTCTGGGGAGGGGAGTTGGTTTTGTCTATATAGATGTTATCCCACACCTGCATTTTAGTTTATGTAAAGTTCCAAAAATATACACTGCTTTTCTCACACTTACCGTATGCTTAAAAAGTTAATAGATTTGGCAAACTGCAAAGGGCTTCAATTTGGAAAGTGTTAAATGAATATTTGAAAGATCTGGTTCAGTGCTGGGTCTTTTAAGTACTCCCTAGCCTCTGGCCAAATCATCACTGAGCACCACAGGGAGAGATACAGACACATGGGCATGGCTGGAGGGGAGATTTGCAGGCTCCCATCCCAAGAACAGCTGTCAAAACTCGATCTGAGCTCAGAACCCAGCTGACTCCCTCTGCTTCTTACAGATCCACTCGATAATCTACTCCAAATTTGCTAACAAAGGCTGTATTCAGGGGCGTTGCAGCCAGCCTCCCAAGTCTCCATCTTCCAGTTCCTGAGAAGGAGGGAAGGGAAGTGCTGTTGGTGAGTTATTCATCAAGATCACATCTTATAAATATGCAACAGCTTTCAGGATCTGGACAAGATTCGGCTGCCTCTGGACAAGATTTCCAATATTGCTGAGAGGAAACTGGAGCTGCTGGCCCAGCAGAATACCATGCTGGGCAAGTCTCAACAGGATCTGCTGAGATGGAAGGTCCTGATCAGAAGAGCTGCAGCTCTGAGCAGGAAAGGGTGGGAATAGGGTTTCTTTCCGAAGAACATGTCTGATGCAATCTGTCCCTGTGAGTTGCTCAAATTAACTAAATATTCTGCTTTCTATAGACATTCTACAGACTGCTCTTCCATTCTGTAAAAGACCCTAGGTAGATTTTAAAGTATCTGACAGACTGAAACAGATTTTCTGAGGGTGTTATAATAAGGCATTTGCATTTTCATTTGTGTCTGAGAGTGATGCTTTCCAATGTCAGTGTTACTAGGAAAGTTAGCGGACCTTAGAGCAAATCCCATCACCATTATTTCCAATTTCTTGACCATGTGGAATTAAGTTTAATTATCAACACTTTCACTCTTGGAAGGAGATATGCTCATATAATCAAAAGTGATCATTTCAAACATATTTATACAGAGAAAGAATTATCGTAGTGTGAGTTCCTTTAGAGCATTATTTTCTTTCAGTGATTCCTATCTTGGAAACTAGTAGGTCTGTTTTCTGGGGAGCCATGGGTATTTTTCATAATATTTAGAAAAGCTTCTAGGCTTAGGAAATGGATATAATTCTGATTCAGGGGACATGCTAGACAAAGATTTTAATAGAGCTTTCCCCTTTTCTAGCCCCAAACCTGGCCCTGAAGCTATGATAATCTCTACTGAATCTCTAATTTAATATACACCAAATATTAAGTTTGAATAAGCAACAATTCCTGTGAAATGTAACAGAGGACTTCATCAACATGATATTTTTGAATTAAAGAAACAACAGGCATTTTCAGCAAAAGCATCTCTTTAAATCTCCCATACTCAGTCAGAAGAGCCTCCTTTTATGTGCATTCTTATTTAATATGTAAATATGCTCAAATATTAAGAAAATGGAGCCTTTAACTTTATCCAAGAAGAATTTTAAACTCTACTCATTAGAAGGTATGGCAGAAGAATCCGAAACATGAGCTGCTAAGAAAATTAGATGAGGTTCTAAACTGAAGAGACAGCTTACCTCTGGATTTTCTTCCAAACACGAAATTCTTGCCCAGCAGTTGCAAAGAAGTGGGCCTGTAGAGATCTTCTAAGTCTAACTGCCATCTGTCTGGTTCAAGATACCGAATGAGGTCTTCCAAGGTACTAAAGGCAGTGACGGCGTTATTCAGGAGGTCCAGTGGCAAGGCTGAGGCGGGCAGCGAGGAAGGACTCACGGTTTCTGTGAGCTGCTGAAAGCAAAATGAAGCCAACGTCAGGTGGACTCTGTTTGAAAACTGCCAACGTGTTGCTTCTGGACTCAGGCACGGGGTTAGGTAGTGAGACCATGGCTGAAAACACAGGGAAGTGAAATTTCATTCAACCTCAATGACCAGGAATAATTGATACTTTGCAAAGACGTCATGTAGTTGAACTTGGATGGAGTTTCTGTGGAAGATTTTCAATGGGGAAGACATAGACTTTTGTTAACACAAACCGTGGTAGGTGTGGGTACCTGCTGTTACACAAAACGATGATGCCTCTGTGGTCCAGTTATGGACTTAACAATGGAAGCCTTAAAAGAGTTTATAATCCTTTGTTTTCCACTTTTCATCTTCCTCATTCTGGGAAATCACCTGGTGGGTTTATTAGTGATTGTCAGAGGAATTAAAGCTTTACTAATATAATTGATCCATGAAGAATATGAATAAATTGTAAGTGAAACATCTTTGACATTGGAGAAGAACTTATTAATCAAGATAGGAAACATCCAAACCATAAAAGAGAACTGAGAAATTTGCCTAAAATTTTTAAACAAGCAGAGTTAAAATACAGACACTGGGAGAATACCTTGGCAAACCACATACCTGCCACAGGATAGAGTATAGAGAAGTAAAACAAACTCAATAGAAAATGGGCAAATTCCAGACAAGAAGCTTCAATGGCCACTAGACATATGAAATCATGCTATACTATAATTCATTAGTTACTAGAGAAATGCACAACAAAAGTAAAATATTTCATATACACAAAAGAGATACTATTGCACTTATAGGAGATTGGTGAGCATTTAAAAGGATTGCCAAGGATGTGGGTGGATTGAAATTTCTCTGCTCTGCCTGCAAAAGTGAGTATTAGTTGGTACCATTGTAGTTGATGCAACTGATGTGTACAGGATACTAGAGTTGAAGATGGATACATCCCAGGTCCCTATAATTCACTTTCAAGGTTATAGTCTTTTATTTGTGCACATGAAGTTATGTGTGCAGGAATATCAGTTCATCAGTGTTGAAAAGGAGAAAATCAAAACAACCTAAAATGTTCCATGTTTAATGGATTAAACAATGGATTAAAATACACCATTTTAAACGACAAGCATCAGAAGAAGGCAGTAATTCCAGGAAAAGATCAAAAGTAATATCCCCTTCCCCAGTTTTTAAAGTGGACTAAGGGCGAGGTGTGGTAGACCAGACCTATTTTGTCTGAAATCAAAATAGACAAAATAAATACAGAAACAAATGCTCCACCTAATCTTTAAATTTTATTTATTTTCTTACAGAGGAAGGAAAAGGAATAGTACGAAATAAAGCATTTACATTGACTGATTTTATTTACATTGACTGAGTTTATTACAGTAAAATTCATAATAACAAAAAGTTGGTAATGATCTAGACTTACAATAGTGGAATAGTTAATAACCTTGCACTCATAATCTGAAATAATGGGACAGGCACTAAAAATGAGGTTCTCTAGTAAGATGTGGAGGCAATCTAAGTGTCCATTGACAGATGAATGGATAAAGAAGATGTGGTACACATAAAAAGTGGAATATTACTCAGCCATGAAAAGAACAAAACCTTGTTCTCTGTAGCAACATGGAGGAACCTAGAGGCTGTCATTCTCAGCAAAATAAGTCAGACAGAGAAAGACAAGTGCCATGTGGTATCATTCACACATGGGATCTAAAAACTGATACACGTGAACTTATTTACAAGACAGAAATAGACTTACAGACATAGAAAACAAACTTATGGTTACCAAAGAGGATGAAGGATAAATTAGGAGTTTACGATTAACAGATACACATTATTATACATAAACTAAATAAACAATAAGGACCTACTACTATATAGCACAGGGAACTATACTCAATATCCTGCAATAAACCATAACAGAAAAGTCTATCTATTGATATATACATATATGGGTATGTATACATATACATATATATATATATAATTCACTTTACTATGTATTAGAAACTGACATAACATTGTAAATCAAGCATTCTGCAATAAAAATGCAGTCCTCTAGAATTTTTTATTAAGAAATAAATGTTTAAAACATAGTAAATGACAAGTAATCCAAGCTCTTTAAACTTAGCATTATTTTACCATGATTTCAACCCACATACTTTGAAACAAAACAAAAAACCAAAAGTGCCTAAAATTTCAAGAGCATTCACCTACAGTTTTAATGAGAACAGGTGATTTTTACTTTCTTCCTTATAACTGTGTATTTTAAGCATTTTCTATAATAAGTATGGATTTTTTCCGGAGATCAGGTAAAAATGATAACATTTGCTGTAATTAAAAAAAAAACACTATCATATCAGCTTTTCCTTTTCATCTTCATTACTCAGGTCTTGGGCAGAAGCTGAAAACCATGGACTATATTTAGGAGCCTGTAAATCTGTCTCCTTGTCTTCAATCTTCCCTTATTCCTTTTATCCTATGCTGCATAACCCTGGGTTAATCTACCTAAAATAAGCTATCCCCGATCACGGGATGAATCTGGACAAATGCCTAGAGTGATTTCTCTTCTGAAGGATAACATCCAAATTCCTTACCCTGTATTCAGGAGCCTCACCACCTGACCCTCGCTCACCTTTCCCATCTAATCCTCCACTCATCAAAGACAAGCACATTTTGTCCCAATCAATCTAGTCTCCTTACTGACTGCTGAACATGTCATATTCCTGACCTTGACCTGTACCCTTGCTAAAGCTGCTGCCCTGCCCCCATGAGCACAACTCTGTCTTGTGATCTGCACAATAAATCTTGACCATTTATAACAGCCTTCCTTGAAACCCAACTCATCCACGAAAACTTCTCCAGTAACAGAGCCGTTGCTGCCTTAAATACTGCAACTGTGTTAATCTGGAAAAGATCCCCTCTCTGGACTAACCTGTGGGCACAGCAGTTGAAAAGCAGAAGCTACACTGTCACTCAGAAAAAAGGTCATTTGCTCTCTGGGGCGAAACAGCCTCTCTTGGGACTCGTAGCTTCGTGGGTCCAGAGCCCCTCTTGCCTGTGGTGGTCTTGGTAGTGGGTTTATAAAGGCTGATCAGTAGAAATGAATGTGGCAGTTTCGGTCAATACTGATTTCACTCTTATTTTAAAGATCTACTTTCAGAATGTAAAAATTCTGGCTAAACTATTAGCACTAAGATGTTTTCCATTATTATAACCAACTTTTAAGAGTAAAAACTAAATTTAATATATTCCTCTTTACTACCAGAAGTTTTTAATCGTCTAAGAAATGAAAAATTGCTTTGACAGAGTATTGTTGTGTTTTATATGTAAATAAGCAATTATCTAATAAAAGTGTTCATTACTAGGTTAACCAATTTGGTTAATATTGATGTAGTTTATAATGTGAAAATTTGATGCCACGTTTTTGAAAAATTTCAAACTACCAGCCAAAATGTGTATTACTCAAAGAATAACTGAGTTATGACTCATAACTATGATGAAACAAATCAATTGTGTCAATCTACACACAGAATAAATGTATAGAAAGCTGATACAAAATGTATCAATGTATTATTTATTAAAGTGTCAGGTTATGGATGTATATTTTAGGCAGGATATAGAATTATTTATGCTCTGGAGTTGATACATTTTGCTTCCAACTCTGTTGGAAATGTAGTGAATTCCTTCAAGAACAATGAAAAGTTCCAACTAAAATCAGTACTGCTGAGATAAAGTTTAAAGTAGCTATACAGAAAAAGAAAAACAAAATAGTTCTGTAATGTTGGACAAACAGAATATGCACATCCTGAGTTCAATGAGGTATCTGAATATCAATCACCTCGAGTGACCAAGGGAACCAAACCACCTGACAAATGTTACTGCATGCAGATACTGGTGCTAAGTGTTCACACTTTTAAAGATATAAATTAAAATAATACTTAAAAAAGATAACCACACACACACATGCATACATGTAGGCACACAAGGAAGTCCCCATCTAAAGAAAAAAAAAAAAAGGGTGGGGGGAGAATTAACTTACTTCCCCTTGGATTCAAAGATTCAATCCCCGGACAGAAGAGAGGAAGTGGTGCTTTTCTTTTTTAAGGACTTTCTCATGACTGTCACCCACCCACTGGTTCAAGGAACATTCAGATTGTTCACTTTTGAGGTTCTGCTTTTCTAAGTAGTCCAAAGGGATTTTCAGAGAAAAGGAGGAGCAGCAGAAAAAAAGAAGTTAGAGAGAAAGATATCTTCTACCGTTTTTAATCTTTCATTTCTCCTTGAGCCAAAAACTCCACTTTCCAGTACAAACTCAGAGCCTTTCTCCCATTTTAAGTTTCTAGCAAATTCTAACAATACCTCTGCTGTATAAAAATATCTAGAGGAGTGGGGTGGGGAGGTAGGTGTAAGGGAGGCTTAAGAGAGAGGGGACGTATGTATACCCACGGCTGAATCATGCTGATGTACGGCAGAAGCCATCACAATATTGTAAAGTAACTATCTTCCAATTAAAAATAAAACTAAAAAAAAGACTTATAATTGAGCAGAGTGGCTTGAATAGTTCCTTTAGTCACTACGGAAACAGACACCTACTTCTAGGCTATGGATCATACTGAGACTACCCAGTGGATGACAATGGCCAGAAATGGCAAGCAGAGTTTCCTGGTTTCTGTAATGTACTAGCTAAATCAATATCCCTACTTTAATAAGCCAGAAAAGGGCTTTTCCATTATCAACTGCAGAATCGCAGCAATAACGTGGTGGAAAACCTAATCCTATTATTGTTGTTCAGTACTAAGTCGTGTCCCACTCTTTGGGACTTCATGGACTATAGCATGCCAGGCTCCTCTATCTCCTGGAGTTTGCTCAAATTCACGTTCATTGAGGCGGTGATGCTGTCTAACCATCTCATCCTCTGCTGCCCCCTTCTCCATTTGCCTTCAATCTTTCCCAGTGCAGAACTTAATCCTAGCCTAGACCTTTCTGGGCACAGAACTTTGCAAAGACAGATCGTGAAAGAGGAGAAAAGAGATCTGAAATCTCTGTGCAATGAGTTGTCCTGTCCAACCATTTCTAGAATGTCAGGATCATGTGTCAGGATCCTACACAAGATGAAGTCTTCTCAGGTCCTCAAAGAAGGTCAGTTTGAGTGGTGACATGATGAGAGCAAAGAGCCTGATGAGGAGTTAGGGAGCCTCTGGTGTCCCCCTGGAGCTACTACGTCAGGGGAGGGAATTTCCACCAACACTGTAGCCCAAGAGAGCCTCAGCTCCTTTAAGTTTCTTTCCTGCCTTTAAATTAAGAATTCTATGTCATTGCAGGATACAAGAGAGTCCATTTTCTCCCCACTCTTGCCAGCACCTCCATCTCTTTCTTGTCTTCTTGACGATGACCATCCTAACAGGTGTGAGGTGATAGTTCACTGTGGCTTTGGTATGCACTTCCCTAATGGTGAGTGATGTTCAGCATCTTTTCATGTACTGTTGGCCATTTGTCTGTCTTCTTTGGAAAATTTTCTATTAAACTTCTCTGCCCATCTTAAAGTTGGATTTTTGTATCGTTTCATTGGTTATTGCGTTTCATGAGTTCTCTACACACTCTGTATATCAACACCTTATCCAATATCTGGTAAGCACATGTTTTATCTCACAGGTTGCCTTTTGATTCTGAGTACCTCTTTTGATGCACAGAAGCTTTGTTTTTAGTTCGATAAAGTCCTACTTGTTTGATTTTTGCTTTGGTTGTTGTGCTTTTTGTGTCATTTCCAAAATATCCTTATGAACTGTTGGTGGGCATGTAAATTTGTTAAGCCACTACAGAAAATAGTAAGGAAGGTTAGCAAAAAATGAAAAATTGAACTGCCATTTGATCTAGCAGTTTTGGGTTCTGGGTTTGAAAGAAGAAGAGATGTGTAGGAAGAAGTCCTTCACAGAACAGGACATTTGGATGCAGAGATGTGGGAAAGCCCACTTGAAGACACTGGGAAGAGGTGGCTGTCTACTAGCCAAGGAAAGAGGCCTCGTAAGAAACCAATCTTGCTGACACCTTGATCTCCAACTTCCAGCTTCCAGAACCATGAGAAAATGAATTTGAAGTTTAAGCCACCCAGCCTGGGGTACTTTGTAACAGCAGCCCTGGCAGACTAAAACACACTGTCATGGAATTCCCGAGTGAATATTGATTACAGCAGCAAACAGACGTTAATGTTATACCACGTCCATTAAGTCATTTAACAAACATTTATTAAAAAGCCCATCACGTGGGTGCTGTGAGCAAAACAGACCAAAATTCTCGCTCTTGGGAAGCTTAATGTTTGCACGCCAAGTATTCTGTTTCACAGAAGAGACTTTTTCCCTTTGCCAAAACAAAGCCAAACTGAGAATCTGCTATCAAGAATCACATAAGCAACTCAACAATGTTCAAACAAATCCTGGTGAGTGTGGACCATAAAAAGGGAACTCAGTAGGAAAGAACAAATGAAAAACAAATATATCTCTACTTTCATTACTGAAACATAACAGATAGCCCATGTGTTTGGATGAAGTAAGGCCCACGTGGATGGGTGGGCTCAAGACAGCAAGTTAGTTCCTCTGTTGATTCTACAGGTTCATTTAAAAATCAGCATATTGGTGGTTTTGTATTTTGATGGCTACCTTATATATCTTTTGCATTAATTATCATCTCCTTTTTTAGAAAAAGAAAAGCTCACTTCCTATTTGGAATAGTACTGTCTGAACTGCTTATAATTCTATGATACACACTTATCTCAAAAAAAAAAAAAACAGCTTGTCTTTTTATTAGGATTTCTCTGGCGAGCACCATCTTAAAAATGTAACATTGACAATGAACCTTCCTTGGACAAACACACACATACCAATGTTTACCTTGAGTAGCATAGCAACTGCTGTAAAATGTTTAAGACCTGCAAAGATTCATGCTGTAGTTTTTCTAGCCAGGCATACAGGACATTTCAAACTGATAAGGAGCCTTCACTTCAATCATACCTGACAGAAGTATTAGGAATGCAGATTAGGTTTTATTGTTGTAGTAATTAAAACACAAAAGAACAACAAAATAATCATCCAGGTAAGGGAAGAGGAAAAAGCACTCAGCCTTTTGCAGCCTTGTCTTACATCATCCAATCTCAGTTACATCATGTCAGGCTGATATATTGAGCACAGGGCTGCCTTTCAAAGAGCTTAAGAAACAGACAGTGCCTGCAGACAAAAATTTCTGCCAGGAATGACTGACGGGAGGTGCTGTAAAGACACAAGAATGCTATGGAACAATTCACTTAAACACGCTTCTTCCTCCTGCTCATATCTGAATCCATCCCCAAAGTTATCTGGGTTAGGTTTTTAAATTAGTTTTAAGCTAGCAAAGAAAATCAGATGTTTGCATTCATACTAAAGAACAGATGTTTTAATACTGAGTGAGTGATGCAGATTATATATTTAAGTGATAAATCCTCGGGAAAGTGGCCAGTTGCATTCACATTGAGTTGTAACACTGAGAGGCTCTTACTCAGAGAGCTTGGCCACGGAATAAACCTACGTTTGTCTACACAGCCAATCCCAGCGACCATCCAGGCTGAAAAGAGAATCATGTTTATCCTCCAGCACTTAAAAGCTGTCATTTCGAGGCTCAAACCTTGCCTTCCTGGTTTCAGGCAAACCCTGAGTTGCAGCCCTATTCTGCCTGGGCCCAAATATGGAAAAAGAGATGGCTGGCTTTGTTGAAAATGTAAAAAAAAAAAGACGAATGTTTATGTTAGAAGCAGTTTCTTACTAAATTAGTGGATGAGACTGTTACTGGCCCCATGTTCCAATCAGCGCAAAAAACCACCATCTTACTAGACTTGCAATCACAACACCATTATCCCCACTCCTCCTGACCTAAAGTTTCTTGTCTTCAGTCACCCCACTTAAAGGGGTTCCACCTCTTGCCAGCACCTCAGGGTGGAAGGTCCCCCAGAAACCAGGCTTTCCAGGACAGCTGACTGCAGGCTGGGGAATCAGAACAGGTTTCCACTCGCGAGGTAAAACTGTGGATTAACAGTAACAATCTAGACTGAAAGCTAGGATCCATAGGACAGTTAAATAGCATTTCCACAATGGCATCTGTGGGAAGCCAAAATGAAGGGTTTTTTTGTTTTTTTTTTTTTTCTACTGAGATCTTAAAAATGATTCCTCTGAATCAAAAAATGTGACAGGCCCTACAAAGCTGTGAAACAACCTCTAGCAGCTACTAGTGTTTGACAATAAAGTACCACGAGAGTTTCCCCCTAATGTTATTATAGTGAATACTTGTGGATTTGCTTGTTTCAGTTCTCAAGAAAGGACTAAGAGAAAGGAACTTTGGATGAAAAAGGAGGCAAGCTAAGAACTGTTAAAATAAAACACTCCTTCCCTGCAACCCTGTGCAACTCAAACCAGAATCCTTAAGGCTCTTTCTTACAGAAATTTCCTTTGCAGTTCAATATTTATTCAATGTAATATTTAACAGCCATAAAGGGTAATTTGCAGACTGTTTTGTGGGGATCTAGCAGAGAAATGGCATCTATATTAGTGGATATTTTCAATGATCTGTTCAATAAACTGAATAGTCAGATAAGACCCTCAACTTTATTCAAATATTGTATGGGTGGGAGACCATACTTGGGACAAAAAATTAGTCCAGAGTAATTTATTTTAAAATAGCTTGACAATCATGTGGAAAACAGACAGCTAGTGGGAAGCTGCTATATATAGCACAGGGAACTCAACTCAGTGCTGTGATGACCTAGAAGGGTGGGAAGTGGGGAAGGGAGGTTGAGGAGGGAGGGGTTGTTTGTGTACATATAGTCGATTACTTTACTGTACAATAGAGATTAACACAACACTGCAAAGCAATTATATTCCAATAAAAATTTTTAAATGACTTGAAAATATAAAATGTGTGAGCAAGTAGCTTAGACTGGGGACAGTAATAAGAAGTCCCACTTTGATGGGAAAAATGAGATTGTCTAATGGAAGTAATTAGCATGGATGTGAAGTATGAGAACTGTGGTGTTGGAGAAGACTTGCTAGTCCCTTGGACTGCAAGGAGATCAAATCAGTCAATCCTAAAGGAAATCACTCCTGAATATTCATTGGAAGGACTGATGCTGAAGCTGAAACTACAATACTTTGGTCACCTGATGCTAAAAACTGACTCTTTGGAAAAGACCCTGAAGCTGGGAAAGACTGAAGGCAGGAGGAGAAAGGGATGACAGAGGATGAGATGGTTGCATCACTGACTCAATGGACATGAGTTTGAGCAAGCTCTGGGAGTTGGTGATGGACAGGGAAGCCTGGCATGCTGCGGTCCACGTGGTCGCAAGGAGTTGGACACAACTGAGCAACTGAACTGAACTGAACGTATGAGGGTCAACAATGTCACCCCCACCGCTGCAGCACATTTTCTGAGTCCATCTTGAGACCTGGCTCCATCCAGCCTTCCCACCTGGAGAGATGAATCACCTGGGCTGTGCTGGCCGGGTGCTCCTAGTCACCCACCTCCAGGCTTGGACCTCACCTAACTTTTGCCTGTATTCCTTCCTTGTGTGGCCTCATGGAGCTTTGCACATTCCCTGTGACTTACATGTTGACACCACCTTCCTCTGTGTAGCCTGCCCCTGTGGCTACCATGGTAAAGGGACAATCGTGTGGAGCTGTCCTCTGCTCCTCTCCTTTGCCCGCATCCCGCGTCCCACCTTACGTTGGCTCTACTCTCAGACAAGGGTCAGTATCTCTGATAACGTGATTTACAGTCAGAAATACAGGTTTGGTCTTCATTCTGTTTCTGCAGAGTTCCTAAAACCCTTGGAATTTCTGAGAGCAGTAAGTGTGTCTTTCGCTATGTTAATGAGGTGACTCTTGGCAGCACCTAAGGGGGTTGATTGCCAGGAGAACCAACCAGGTGACCAGGGGTTTTAGTTGTCAAGTGTCTTGTCACCTCCCTTCCCCTTTGGCCTACACCCCCTCCCCACCTCCTGCCACCTTCAGGGAAGGGAGAGAAGCAGGAGGGTGAATGTACTGCCAATGGCCAATGGTTTGATCAATCATGACCATATAATGAAGCCTCCATGTAAACCCCAAAGGGTGGGGTTCAGATAGCTCTGGGTTGGTGAACATGTGGACATTTTGGGAGAGAGGTGAGCTCAGGGCATGGAAGCCCAGAGTCATTTCCCCATACCTCACCCTGAGCTTCTATCTGGCTGTTCCTGAGTTTTATCCTTTTATAATAAACTGTTCCTCTAGTAAGCAAAATATTTCCGAGTTCTGTGAGCCATTATAACCAATTAACGGAATCTGAGGAGAGGGCCATGGGGACCTCTGATCTCTGGGCAGTCAGTCAGAGCACTGGTGACATCCGAACTCACTACTGCCGTCCAAAATGGAGGAAGCTGTTGGAACCTCCCAACTGTACCTGGTCAGTCAGAAGCCCAGGTGACAGTTTCTGAGGTGGGGAGGAAGGCAGTCTTGTGGGACTGAACTCTTACCCGAGGAATCTGAGTTGACTGGTAGGTAGTCCACCCAGCTGGTGTTGTGGAGTATTGCTTCCAACACCAAGTTGGTCTCAGGACCAACCACCCCAAAGAGGGTCTGACCACTTTTCACCACTGCCACGGCTACCACCCTAACATCCAAGTCACCACCTGTAACAGTCTTCCAGCTGGCTTCCCTGTTTCTGCCTATTCCCTTTGTTGACTGAATTTATATAATTTTACCACAAAGGGTCAAGAGAGTATAGTTAAAATACTATTTAAATTTTACTTTTTCTGAAACATATACCTGCTTTTAAACATTACATTAAAAAAAATGGCCTGTTTTGAAAGATGCTATAGATAACCGGTGGAGCTCAACAGGAGAGGTCTGTACTGAAATCCTAACCTTTGTATAGTCCTTATGCTTCTTGAAATCGGCCACACACACTCTCCTGCCATCTTTCCTTCCAACAGGGGAAAGGCCCTCAGAGGGCAGATGGTGTAAACCATCGTCTCGGCTTCAAAGCAGGAGAGCCATTCTCACTAGCCCAAGAAGATGGAGCATTTCCATAGATTACACAGTGATATATCATTTATGTATGTGTCTGTAGGGCACTGTTTAAGGCCTGGATGATATTACTTTTATTAAAAATTATAAAAGAATTGAGTAAAATAGTATAATTGAAAATTTTAATGAACAATTGAGCTATTGTACAGACTTAAGGAATTATCATATACATTTTTAATTGTACATTTCATTATCCCTGTTTTGTAAGTTTTACTAAAAATAAACAATTACTTTTAAAAGTCTAGTTCCTGATTTATGCTGTTTTGTGTTGTATGGAGTGAGTGATTTAGCTATTTAGTCCGTGTTCATTGACACCAGTCTCAATATTCTTACAACACTGACAGGGCACATCAGAGCCTGCCCTAACCCACAGGGAACATCCTTGTTCAAACTTCTTTATATTCAGTAGCTGTTTTAGGGGAGAAATGGGCATTTAGAGCAACAAGTTCAGTAAATCCAAGGCTGGGTATGTTCATGACTATGAATAACTCTGTGCTGAGAAACTTGAAAAAAGTATAATACTGTTCATAACTAACATCTCTAGTTTAACTTTTCTGAATTCAAATTGCTTGTCTAAAAAGTCTTTATATGAAATGAAACAAACAGGAAACCCATGAAAAATGCAAAATTTCACTCATCAGGCCTACTGTGTAACTGAAATCTTAACAATAGTATATGACAGTGTATTAAAACTAATTTCTATAAAATAACAAGTCAGCTATGGAGGAAAACACAAAGGACAATTATTTTATGGAGTGTGAGGCCATTTTTCTTTTACATTATTAATCACTCTGTGATACACCTGAAAGTGAAAGTGTTAGTCACTCAGTCATATCTGATTTCTGATTCTTTGCGATCCCTTGGACTGTAGTCTGCCAGTCTCCTCTGTCCATGGAATTCTCCAGGCAAGATTACTGGAGTGGGTAGCAATTCCCTTCTCCAAGGAATCTCCCCAACCCAGGGATCAAACCTGGGTTTCCCACCCTGCGGGCAGATTCTTTACCACTGAACCACCAGGGAAGCCAATGCTACAAAGTCTTCCATGACTGTCCACACATCCCAACACCTTAAGCAGTTACAGGTTCTTTCTTTCACACCATTCACTCCACTAAGATGAAATTGTGTTACATGGAACTCTGAGCAGGTCAAAAAAATCATGCAAGGTGGGGAAAAAAGAGAACATTTTTGTGAAAAGTTGCTACTGTTATTCCTAAACACAGCTGAAATATCTTTTCCTTCTGTTGATGTCAGTGAGACATGGCTTTGAAAATGTGCAGATGAAACTAACACTGTCCTACAAACTGTACTATATGATGCAGGTGCTTGGCAGGGGTGATGGAGATGAACAGCCGCTGAGCTCCTGATGGACAAACCAACCTTCCCTGGGTAAGGACTGCAACACTGATCAAAAACTAAGTGCCTTGAGAGCAACTCTGTGTATTTCTAATCAGAAAACAAGTGGCCTAATGAAGAAAAGGAATTTGAAGACAGAGAAGAATTCATATCCACTGTACGTGGAGAGTGAGAGAGAATACCCTTCTGATAAATTGTATAGAAATAAAGTATAAGAGCATCTCTGGGGGACTGTTGGATGATATTTTCCACAAGCCTTAAAAATGCCTGTTTTCTAAGATCTTATTAGTTTATGTTCAGAAGTTTATCCTAAGGAAATAATCGGAGGTACAATTCAAGAATATTGATTGTAGCAATATGATTAGAGGAAGTAAAATTAAAATAAAAAATGTTCAAAAAGGGAAGATTGTTAAAAATGTGATTATACCATTTGTGTATACAGTGGCCTATTGTATTGTCAATTTTTCAGTGTGCGTAGCACAATGTAGAAATGAGCCCTGAAAGCATGGGGCTGTGATGGCCCCTGTGAGCTAAGCCGTAAAGCGAAAAAGAATTGACATCACAAACAGTCTGAGACTGGAAAACAGCCAGCCTGAGACTTCCTCTGTGTTCCCTAATTTAAGGTTAATAAACCTCTAGAAGTAGCCCCTTCGGTCATCACTCTGAGAAGTAGGGCACCTTCTGGATGCATTTCCCTTCTTGAACGGGAGCATCTGGACTTAAGTAGCTGGGTTACTGGACAGCTATGTCTGGCAAATGAGAAGGGCTGAGAGTTATTTGGAAAAGGGCAACAGGGGCTTCTCCCTGGTGGCTCAGTGGTTAATATGTCACGCTTCCAGTGTTGGGGGTGGGTGTTCGATCCTTGGTCAGGGAAGTAGGATTCTGTAGGCAGCTTGACAAGGCCAAAAATATAGAAAAAAAAAATCAATTAAAAAAAGTTATTTTAGAAAACGCAACAATCACATGTATACAAAAGGCAAAACTCTTCCAATCAGAGTCAACTCACTGGATCATAAAAGAACAAAACAAAAACAGTATTTTCTGCATGGAGAAATACCAGACTTTCGAGGATACTCAGAAGAGGCCAAGTGACAATTGAGTTTATTAAAGATAAAGGTACATGATTAGGTATCTTCCCACATGTTTTCTGTCTTGTCCTTATCCTGCCCTGCTACTCTGCCACCCTTTGTCCTAAGTATCCTGTGCTCTGGAACCATCTTTACACCCTTCACCTCTACCTCCTTCTCTAAAAATTATCATTCTTTCAACTGATTTCAACAAGGCTACTGAGGGGGTAATGCTGAAACTAAAACTGTTACAGTATAGAAAAGTAGATACATCCACAACTAATAGGATCTTAATTATTCAAATAAGATAATACATACAGTCATTCAATTATTTTTATTTGCTCATTCTGGCAAATAAAAGCTATGACCAACCTAGACAGCATATTAAAAGCAGAGACATTACTTTGCCAACAAAGGTCTGTCTAGTCAAAGCTATGATTTTTCCAGTAGTCATGTATGGATCTGAGAGTTGGACTATAATGAAAGCTGAGTGTTGAAGAATTGATGCTTTTGAACTGTAATGTTGGAGAAGACTCTTGAGAGTTCCTTTGACTGTAAGGAAATCAAACCAGTCAATCCTAAAGGAAATCAGTCCTGAATATTCACTGGATGGACTGATGTTGAAGTTGAAGCTCGAATACTTTGGCCACCTGATGCGAAGAAAAGACCCTGATGCTGGGAAAAATTGAAGGCAGGAGGAGAAGGGGATGACATTGGATGAGATGGTTGGATGGCATCACCGACTCGATGGACATGAGTTTGAGCAAGCTCCAAAAGTTAGTGATGGACAATGAAACCTGGCATGCTGTAGTCCATGATGTTGCAAAGAGTCAGCCATGACTGAGCGACTGAACTGAATTCTAGCAGCCCAGGTGGGGAGCCTTTGGAGAGTTTCAAGCAGAACCATGTTATTATTTGAACATATTTGGAAAGGGTTAGCTCACTGCTGTGATGAAAGCAGACTTCAGGACAGTACTTAGGAGGTAACTCCAATAATTCAAATGGAAAGGCTGAGGAGGCAGTTGGATATTCAAGAAAGGATCTCAGGTTAGACACAGGGGCTGGATAAATTTCTGAGCCAATGAAGCCATGCAACTGGCTGAGCTTGTGAGATGAATGAATGTTGATGAGGAAGAGATGAGCACCATTACTTCCAAACCTGGACAAAGAGGTCTTGATTAAAAATGGTAATGACCCTCGTGATACTCCCATAATTCCACATCCAAGAGAGAAGGAGGAAGCAGTAAGGGGGACTGAGGTGGGAGGAAACTGGAAACAGTGTAATGATCTATGAAGAGATGGAAAAAGTACAGCAGGAGGAGATACGGGGTGAGCTCTGTCCAACACTGATGATGGGTGTGATCAGAGAATCAGACACTCGACTTAGCAATATCAGTACTACATCATTTTATATACAAACTCAAATTGAGCATCCTCAGATGTTGGTACCCAAGGCAGTCCTGAACCAGTCCCTTAGGATTCCGAGGGACCTCTGTGTGAGTTCACTGGAGACATTACAGGCATGATTTTGGTAGAGAGGGCTGGGGACACAAAGCTTCACAAGCGTGAGTTTAGGAGAGAATAAAATCAGGGAGACTGGAGAGAGCAAACACAAAGAACAGTTGTGTGGAGTCACTGAGTAGAGAGCAGAGGGCAGGGGCGGTGTTGAATGAGAATGTGGAATCAGGAGAAGGAGAAATAATAGTCTATTTGTATGCTAAGAGACACATGCCAATAAAAGTTAAAAAAAAAATTAAGATGGTGCAGGAGAGGGAGACAGGGAGCTGGAGCCCTACTAAGTAGATGCAGACAAAAGGAAATAGGAAGAAGGCAGGCAGGCAGGTAGGCAGGTCAGGTGTTCGGGGCTAGGTGGGTAAAGAGCAGGATGACAGCTTGAGATTGTTGGTATTGTCCTTGTGAAACAGTAAGCAAAAGCATCACCTGTGAGTTAGGATGGGAAAAAAGATGCTCAGGGTTTGATGAGAAGGTATCATCCAGCAGAGTTGTGGAGAGTCAGGGGAAGGGCAGGCAAAGAGGTTGTAGAATGACCGCGAGCCCAGTAGAAGGTGTGAAACTAACATAAGTGCACAGATGATCCTACTAAGACAAGTAAGTTAGGAAGAGAAAGTCAAACAGCATGTGATAACAGTTACCTGCGGAATCTAAAATACGACACAAATGAGACAGAGGCTGCGTGTTCAGTCGTGCCCCACTCTTTGTGACCTCATGGACTGCAACCTGCTAGGCTCCTCTGTCCGTGGGATTTATCCTGGCAAGAATACTGGAGTGGGTTGCCATTTCCTCCTCCAGGGGATTATCCTGACCCAGGAATCGAATCCGCATCTTCCGCATCTCCTGCACTGCAGGCAGAATCTTTACCACTGAGTCACCCAAACAGAAACAGACGCATAGACACGGAGAACAGGTTTGTGGTTGCCAAGGGGAGCAGAGGCGGGGGAGGGATGGAGTGCAAGTTTGGGATTAGCAGATGCAAAGTATTACATATAGAATGGATAGGACCAAGGTCCAACTGTACAGCACAGAATATTCAATATTCTGTGATGAATCATAATGGAAAAGAATGCAAAAAAGAATGTGTGTATACACACACACACACATATATATAACTGAATCATTTTGCTGTATAACAGAAGTTAACACAAAATTATAAATCAACTATACTTCAATAAAATCTAAAAACAAAATAAGATAAAACAAAAAGCGTGATCAGTCAGAATGATGGCAGAGTTTCCTCCTGGACTCCACTTAGAGTTGGGGGGGGGTGTGCGATTTTGTGGTTGGGTATTTCTAGAGCATTCTTAAGTCAGGTGCACTTGCCAAATATCTCAGACAAGGAGACCCACACATAAGGAGTCAAAGCAGGCAAATGCTGGGGTGACAGAGGCAGAGGCCAGTCCAGAGCTAACACTCAGCACAGAAGGAGACAAAGAAACCATGAGCTCCAGGAGGAAACTTGCAGATCCAGAGAAAATCACTGGATCCTTCAAGGAGCTCTGAACTTCCAGAATGTTTCTGCTGAGAACCTTTAAGAACTTGACTATGATTCAGCAAGAGTCAATGCTAATCTATTGCAGAGATTTCTGAAGACAATCTGATAAAAATTTTTTAATAAAAAGACATACATTAATTATCAGAAACTCAGCCAGCCAACTCCTTAACTAAACTGGGCATTTGGCTAACATTAAGTCATCACTGTAAATCCAATGTTATCTCTTATTCAATGTGAAAAAAATGCTGAAATTAAACTTCTAATTTTAATCATTTTCTAATCAATTCACTTCAAAGAAGGGTATTTGGTTAAAAGTATGAGTGAGCTTCATGAGGAACCTGAAATTCTGAATATAAGCACTGCAATTTCAGATAAATCAGCTTTAAAGGCATACAGTTAAGTCTAATCACATGAATATTCATGCAATGAATACGATGCCACTTTTTTTTTTCCACTGTTGCACAAATGGTTATTTTAAAATGATTTATCTTTCTAAATGTCTTTCCTATTCACTGATGTGGAAATACTTTCCAAGTTCTGATGATTTTATGCAGAATATATGGAAATAATTACAGAGTAGTGCCAACAAAACTGTGGTTTTAGATGCTCCGATCAGCTGTGGTTTCAGCTTGTGCTACTGAGACTCACAGTCTAGGAAGTGGTTAGTTTTGTTTTGGGGTTGAAAGTACAGAATTATATATTTGTTGACACTGGGCTAACCCCTTTCTCTGATATTCAGAACATGGCATAATCCTGTCTCCACTGAGTAAGGCAGTTTCTCGGTGAATTTTGGCAATACTTGGGTTTGACTGAGTGGACTGCTGCCACACGAGAGCACGGATTTCCTGTGCTAGTCAAGCTGGATGATGCTGGTCAGATGTGAGGACTTCCCTCTAACCCAACACAGAGTGTGAGCAGAAAAACAGAACCTTAAACAGCTATCCAGAAAAGAAAATGTAAAAATGACCATGTTGCATCTGACATGCCTTTAAAAAATACAAGCTACGAGGCCTCAAAAATGAATTTTCTGTTTTTAAATAAAGAATATAATAACAACTGCTGGTGTTGAAGCTGAAGCTCCAATACTTTTGCCACCTGATGTGAAGAACCAACTCATTGGAAAACATCCTGATGTTGGGAAAGATAGAAAGCAAAAGGAAAAGAGGTGGCAGGAGATGAACTGGTTAGATAGCATCACTGACTCAGTGGACATGAATTTGAGCAAACTCCAGGAAACGGTGAAGAACAGGGGAGCCTGTCATGTTGCATTCCACAGGATCACAAAGAGCTGGACACAATTTAGTGACTGGAAAATAACAATAACAACAAGAACTTTAGGAGAGGAAAAGCAAAACAGAAGAGAGACTGGGAAAAATGAACCAAAATGAATGAATGAATAAGGGTTATTTAAAATAAGGTTTGAGTTCGAAAGAACTGATTAACACATTAATCAGGGGGACATCTGAAAATCTGCTAAATACAAAGCAATGCCAACAAAGATTTTATAGAAGTGAAATAAATAAATCCAGTAGCACAAGAGATAACTCGACACATGGACATCACCAGATGGTCAATACTGAAATGAGACTCATTATGTTATTTGCAGCCAAAGATGGAAAAGCTCTATACAGTCAGCAGAAACAAGACCTGGAATTGACAGTGGCTTAGATCATCAGCTCCTTATTGCAAAATTCAGGCTTAAATTCAAGAAAGTAGGGTAAACCACTAGGCCACTCATGTATGATCTAAATCAAAACTCATGATTTTTCAGTGGAGGTGAGGAATAGATTAAAAGGATTAGATCTAGTAGTCAGCATGCCTTAAGATCTATGGACAGAAGTTTATACCGTTGTACAGGAGGCAGCAAACAAAACCACCCCAGAGAAAAAGAAAGGCAAGAAGGACGAGAACTACAAATAGATGAGGAAATAAGAGAAGTGAAAGGCAAGGGAGAAAGATATACCGAACTGAATGCAGAGTTCCAGAAAAGAGCAAAGAGAGACAAGAAGGCCTTCTTCAATGAACAGCGTAAATAAATAGAAGAAAACTATAGAATGGAAAGACTAGAGATCTCTTCAATAAAATTGGAGCTATCAAGGGAGCATTTCAAGCAAGGATGAGCACGATAAATGAAAGAAACTGTAAGGACTTAGCAGAAGTAGAAGAGATTAAGAAGAGGAGACAAAAATACACAAACTATTTAAACAAAAGGTCTTTATGACCCAGATAACCACAATGGTGTGGTCACTCACCTAGAGCCAGACATCCTGGAGTGTGAAGTCAAGTGGATCTTAGGAAGCATTACTATGAACAAAGCTAGTGGAGGTGATGGAACTCCAACTGAGCTATTTCAAATCCTGAAAGATGGTGCTGCTAAATTGCTGAAGTCACATGTCAGCAAATTTGGAAAACTCAGCAGGGGTCACAGTTTTCATTCCAATCGCAAAGAAAGGCACAGCCAAAGAATGTTAAAACTACTGCACAATTGTGTTCATTTCACATGCTAGCAAAGTTATGCTCAAAATCCGTCAAGTCAGGCTTCAGCAGTACATGAGCTGAGAACTTCCAGATGGACAAGCTGGGTTTCAAAGAGGCAGAAGAACCAGGGATCAAATTGCCAACACCCGCTGGATGATAGAGAAAGCAAGGGAATTCCAGAAAAACATCTACTTCTGCTTCATTGATTATGGTAAAGTCTTTGTGTGGATTACAACATATTGTGGAAAATTCTTAAAGAGATGGGAGTACCAGACCACCTTACCTGTCTCCTGAGAAACTGCATGCAGGTCAAGAAGCAACAGTTAGAACTGGACATGAAACAGCTGACTGGTTCAAAATTGGGAAAGGAGTATGAAAAAGCTGTCACTCTGCTTATTTAACTTAGAGGCAGAGCATATCATGTGGAATGCTGGGCTGGATGAATCACAAGCTGGAATCAAGATCACCAGGAGAGATATCAACAACGGCAGATACGCAGATGATACCACTCTAGTAAAAGGAAAGGGAAGAGGAACGAAAGAGCCTCTTGATGAGGGTGAAAGAGTCAATGTATGGCAAAAATCACTACAATGTTGTAAAGTAATTAGCCTCCAATCAAAATAAATAAATAAATAACTAAAAAAAAAAGCTGGCTTGAGTTTCCACATTAAAGAACTAAGACCATGGCATCTGGCTCTATCACTTCATGGGAAATAGATGGTGAAAACAAGGATGCAGTGACAGATTTTATTCTCTTAGGCTCAAAAATCACTGCAGATGGTTACTGCGTCCATGAAATTAAAGATCCTTGCTCCTTTGAAGAAAAGCTGAGACAAACCTAGACAGTGTACTAAAAATCAGACCATTTTGCTAACAAACGTCTGTATAGTCAAAGCTATGGTTTTTCCAGTAGCCATGTGAGAACTGGATGATTAAGAAGGCTGAGCGCTGAAGAAATGATGCTTTCACATTGTGGTGCTGAAGACTCTTGAGAGTCCTTTGGACTACATGAGATCAAACCAGTCAATCCTACAGGAAATCAACCCTGAATATTCACTGGAGGGACTGATGCTGAGACTAAAGTTGCAATACTTGGGCTACTTGATAAAAAGGGCTGACTCATTAGAAAATATTCTGATTCCGGGAAATACTGAAGGCAAAAGGAGAAGAGAGGGCAGGGTGTGTGGTCGTTAGAGATGGCATCACTGACTCAATAGACATGAATCTGAGCACACTCTGGGAGATGGTAAAGAACAAGGAAGCCTGGCGCACTGTAGTTCATGGGGTCACAAAGAGTCGGGCATGACTTAGTGACTGGCGATCAAGAGCAACATTTAGTCTTTTGTAATTCCCAACAGAATTGTTCTAAAAGTAGTAGAAATACATTAGCAGCGGGAACTTTATGTAGATGCAATACAAACGCAACTCTTAAAAGATTAAAAACACATAGAAAAGAATGAAGTTTAGTTATTTGAAGTCATATGGATGAATCTAGACTCTGTCACACAGAATCAACTAAGTCAGAAATAGAAGAACAAATGTATTTACACTTGTATGGAATATAGAAAAATGATATTGATGAACCTGTTTGCACAACAGAAATGGAGACACAGTGATAGAGAACAGACATGTGGACCCAGTGGGTGAAGGAAAGGGTGGGATGATTTGAGAGAGTAGTATTGAAATATACACATTACCATGTGTAAAACCATAGCTAGTGGGAAGTTACAGTGTAGCATGTGGCGCTCAGCTCCATGCTCAGTAATGACCTAGAGAGCTGGGGTGGGATAGGCGGTAGTAGGAAGGCTCAAGACGGAGGGGATATATGAATATATATGGCTGATTCACGTTGTGCAGCAGAAACTAACACAACTTTGTAAAGTAACTATTTTCCAATAAAAAACAATTTTATTCCAATAAAAAATGGTAAAAAACACAAAAGCAAACAAGCCAAAAAAACTTCCACATGCTCTTAGGTGATGCATGTAGGTATGGTAGCAACAAGGGCCTGAGAGCAGCATCTCCATTTGGCCATCAACTATTAAATCTATTCTTGGAAGGCCTGCACATTTTGATATGCCTAATGAAACCCAACTGTTTATTATTCATAGAGATCAAAAGGGGTATATGAAAAGCACTTTCACCATGGCTAACATCTGTAAACATTTTCTGTCAATCCCAAAGGTTGAGGAAAAAATTCTAGCATCTTTGCTCATACGCAAATGTGACAGCAGACTGAAACTCTTAATGTTCTCAAAAGTAGAGCACTGGGGATGCATAGATAGGCAGAAAACTGATGAAATAAATGTTAATTTCTGTATGATTTACACACAGATGAAAGGTTGAAGAAATACAGATTTCACTGGAGCCATAATCCAAATACAGAAAGAAAAATACAATTATATTAAAACAAATTAGAGTAAGAATAAATGGCAATGTCTGTGGGACACTTGAGGCAATTTGAAATTAAATTAATACCTAAAGTCACACTCCATGCAAAACATTTTGCTTTACTTATTTAGCATCTATCCCGAAGACATTCTTTTAAAAGTAATAAAACACGTTAATAGCGGTCACCTTACACAGATGCAACACATAGTTGAATATCACAGAAAGGAAGATTTAAAAGCAAAACCCAACATGTCAGAATCAGAAAACCTAAGAAGAGCAGGGAAACAAGAGCATGCATGAGCAGAGACATAATTTGAAACTGAAGCATCTTCCAAGCAAAACATCTCAGTTGAGTGACAAAGTTATTTTACCAAAAATGCTTTATCTTCAGGCAGAAGTGTCATTAATACACAAAGAGCAAATACCACAAAAGGTCCCATTTCTTGTTGTGTGCACAGCTCAGGAAGCCCAGAGACTTGTCTAAACCATGAAACACAGGTTTCCAAAAGCTTTCATCTCCATTTCCAGTTAGTCACAGAGAACCAGTTCACACCCTGCCTGTATGAGCTGGCCCTGAGATGGCTTCCCATCCGAGCTCCAGACTCTTCTTTGGGGTCACTGAAAACACAGAGAGCTGGAGGGTGTGCAGGAGGTGATGTCCCACCCCTGTGCTGACGGCTGCTGGCACTACACGGTCATGGGGAACAGGCGGGTTCGGGGCTGCCGACCCAGAAACCATTACGTGAAATCTTAATTCCTGCACTAGAAGATGGACGAGTTCTTCAAAAGCCAAGTGCAAAATCAAACTAACAGTGTATCATCACAAACAAGCTGTCTATTTTAATATCACAGACTATAGGGAGGCATTCACTTTATAGTTCCTATTCAAAGCATTTCTGAAAAGGCACCAACAGGCACAGGTTTGTAAAGGAGTAGGTTTTCACAGGTCAACAATGATGAAAGACCTCAAATCTGGATTCCCAGAAATCCATTTTACGTTTTGCAGGATATCATGGAAAGAGTTCTTCAGTATCAATTTTGGAGACTTTAAGAATGAATTATTATATATTTGAGCATAGTATGGTATTTTCCCAGAAAGATGAGAAAAATGGTCCAAAGCCATACTCTCCCATCTACAAATAATGCATCTTTTACACTCAGGTCGGATTTCTCAAACTCAAGTTGCGGCATGTTCAGTGACTTGTGAAATTGATTCAGTACATTTAACTAGCATTCTTAAAAAATAAAGAAACAGAAAAGGTATTATAACAATGATTTAATATATTGAAGTTAAGTATTATTTCATAGTATAAAAATGTACATACACATATACTTGAAAATGTGATTGTGTGTGTGCACCCAGTGCATGTATACAAGACTAAAAAGTTTAACATATACTGATCTAAGGAGAGAATAGCTTGGAATCAGATCACGCCAGAGAATGTTAAAACAACACATTTGTTGATGACTTCACACTAAACACTGAGCTGACCGTTTGACATTTAATCCTCCACAAGGCTGTAAGGCAGACACCTCTCTCCTTCTCCTTCTGCAGGTGGGGAAGCTTGCCCAGGGTGATAAAGGCAATTAGTACAGGACTGAGAATTCACGCCAGATCTGCAACACTCAGATCTGTCATCACAGAAGCCCCCTGCAGTGAGTCCCCGGGAAAAAAAATCTCAGTCAAGGTGGTAATCTGGAATCTAAGGACACGTGAGGAGCACCAGGAACAGGAATAAACACTCCTGCTGATGATTCAAAACTTTGTGTACCATAAGGCTTTGGTCTAGCCCAGCATTCATGACTGGTATTCTGTGGGGGTTATGACAATCCACAAGGAAAATAAACCAGAGCTCATTTTAAGCTGCATGTCTTCAGCGTGATTTCTTTACAGCGACAAGGAAACTGACACATGGGTGGCGGGAGAGAAGGAGGGGGTAATAAAGCTCAGTTGCTTATAGTTTACAGACTCAGTCACCCTTTCCCTTAGCACAAGGAGATGGGCAACTCAGAGCAAATCTTATGGTAGAAGGCCATATGATACATTAGAAAGTAGAATACTTAGTTTTGAAGTAAAGAGTTAGGTTGACTTAAAGAAGGGTTGAAAAACAAAAACAAAAATAAAAGAATGGTACAGGGTGGGAAAGTATAGAAATTCAGAAACACTAAGTTTTGAAAATAACAGAAGTCAAGCAGTTGTTTCGGATAAGGAGCATTTAGGAAGAAAGAAAGAAAAGAAAGAGGGAGGAAGAAAGAAAGGTTAAAAGAAAGGAAGGAAGGGAAAGAGAGAGGGAAGGAAGGGAAAGAGAGAGGGAAGGAAGAAAGCAGGAAGGCAGGAGGGAGAAAGGAAGAAAAGGAAAGCCTGCTCTTCCATTACTTTGGTGAATATCTAACAATTTTTCATAAGTCATTTAACTTTTTCAGTAACATAAAAACCTCTCTTCCTAAATGTTCATCTGGAGTTCTCTATAAAGGACAGCTCACTGTAGAAAACTCACTCTTTCAAGCTAAGTAACTTGCAGATGCCACGTTATTCTCTGCAGTTTGAAAAACAGTGAAGCAAAATCACAGGAAATATTACAGATGAGAAAAAAAAAATTTAACAGTGTGCCTGGCATATCATTCCCACTTTGATAGACAAACACAGGCACAGTTACCAGCTATCTTTCTACTGGCCACACACACTTAATTTAAAATTCCCCAGTGACAACTATAAGGCAGTATCAATATCAAAAGTGAACCAAGGACAGGAGTCCTCATCTCAGCTGACCTTCACTGAACTGACCTCCTGGTGTAGCTGACCTTCCTATCACACGAAGCATTCTGGCTGATGACTCCTAGAGCTCCGAGTGCTCAATGGATGCTGATGGCATCCTTTCTGCTCACAAGAGGTGGGGGCAGGGGGTCATGCCTACCCAAGAGATGGCTGCATCGGTACCCAAACTACTGCTATCAGCACTATTTGTTTCTGCAACACTCCTTATTTAAATATTATGTAACCCAATCAAACAGGGCTGTTGCCTCTTTGAAAACATAGATGCTTCCCAAGGATTCCAATCAAAATGAGCTACTATACAAAGGTGCTGTTCAAGCAGATGTGAGACAGAAAACTGTAACATTTAGGATGGAAAACCTTCCAACATCTTATTAGAATTCTGCCTTGAGATTGCTTTGAAAGCTATCTTTGACTTCTCATTTTTACTTAATGACACCCGAACTGAAAGTCAATATGTAGGCATTATACCTATGATTTCTGAAAGAAATATAACAAGATTTCAAGTAGCACTGTGTGTACGAGCTAAGTGGCTCAGTTGCATCCGACTCTTGTGGACCCATGGACTGTAGCCTGCCAGGTTCCTCTGCCGGGATTCTCCAGGCAAGAATACTGGAGTGGGTTGCCACGACCTCCTCTGGGGGGTCTTCCCAACTCAGGGATCAAACTCATGTCTCTTGCGTCTCTTGTACTGGTAGGTAGATTATTTATCATTAGGTCAAATTGGCAAGCCCTACTTAAAGAAAAGTGAAGTGAGGTGAAAGTCACTCAGTCATGTCTGACCCTTTGTGACTCCATGGGCAATACAGTCCATGGAATTCTCCAGGCCAGAATACTGGAGAGGGTAGCCTTTCCCTTCTCCAGGGGATCTTCCCAACCCAGGGATCAAATCCAGGTCTCCCGCATTGCAGGTGGACTTTTTACCAGCTGAGCCACAAGGGAAGCCCACTTAAAGAAAAGGTCTGGATTTTAAATAAAAAGTAGTGAAATTAAAATTTAATGCTTGCAGGATAAACAGTAAGGTCCTATTGTATAACAAAGGGAACTATATTCATATCCTGTAAAAAAAATAATGTAAAACAATATGAAAAAGTATATATAAAAATATACATATGTATGTATATGTGTACATAAGTGAGTTATTTTGCTATACACCAGAAACTAACGTTGTTGTTCATTCGCTAAGTCGTGTCCAGCTCTTTGCAACCCCATAAACCATAGCACTCCCGACTCCTCTGTCCTCCACTGTCTCCTGGAGACTAATATGATGTCACAAATCAATTATACTTCAATAAAATACATTTTTAAAAATTCAAAAATTAAATATTAAAGTTTACGTATATCATCGTTAGGACTCTCCTCCCGACTTCTGTATCAACTAATAGATGAGCTATCAACCCCCAATGCGTTCGTGAGCTGGATTCCATGGAATTCTAAACTTAAAACATAGCTGGAAAATATCATGCGCTACTATATTTTGCTTCCATAGTAGTTTAACTTTTACATATTGTACAGTTACATTTACAATGTAAATCCTCCCACATACCATACCTGTTGGAACCAAATCACACAGATTTTGCATGAAAAGAGGCCTAGTAGCACTGAAGTCATCAATCTCTTCTGCAGCGATGAAGGGCTTTTAAAGCACTCAGTTCTGAATCTTGACATCAGTTTAAAGCTGCAGATTATATCTTGAGCTCTCAACATCCTAAAACTTCATTAATCTCTGTCTCAGGGGCAGCAGAGCTTTATTCACGAATTAATTTATAGTGACTATTTACATTTCACACATTCACTCTGAATCCCACATCAAGGAGGGGTGATTTGTGGTATTACTTTTGGTTTTATAAGTTTTAATCTATGATAGACATTCTACTCTTCACTACAGAATTCTGCAACACACTATAGAATTTCAGATGAAGATTTCAGATCATGTAGCTGAGAACAGAAATCCTTCTCATGATCTCAGCTGATAATCTGAAGCCATTTTGTGATGCAAAAATGTGTGCTCTTTCTTGATTGAGTCATTAAAAAAAAACTATGTATTAATCAAACATCCTTTTAAATTTCATTTCCAAAAGTCTTTTCATATAACACTTTCATGAATACCTCCTACAGTACCGTATATTTTTATTTCAAAATTTCTTTTCGAGGTTGGTGGGCTGTGTCAGTGTCTCTTTCTAGGTTTTGATATGCTTCGACGTACAGTCATGCAAAGTGCTACCTTTAGAGAAAACCAGGTGAAGGGATCTTTCTCACAGATGAATGTCAACTTACAATTATTTCAAAATAGAATGTTCAAGTTCTTATTGAACAAAAGATGATTTGGAGATAACACTATGGTTGAAATTTATGATCTATCATTTTTTTTCCTGTTTCTTTCCTCTGAACCTTAGGCAAGCTTCATTCTTTCTGGGTATACTCCCTCACAGGGAAAATGTGAATCTCTTCTCATAGTTATTATAAAGAATAAATGAGAAGACACATATCAAGAATCCAATATAGTAGCAGATGTTAAAGAAATGGTTCATACTACTATTATTTATGTCGGTAGGCTGGAGTGTTTTCAATCAGCTTAATACAAAATTACATTTAAAATACAAAATTCCATATATCTTCAGGTCAAATGACCGAACCCTACCTTAAGCCAAATTGCCACAGCCTCACAATACAAATAAAGAAGTGAAAACTAGTTGCACAAGGGCACGACAACAGAGTACAAGATGATGCTTTCAAAGAGTTAATTTCCTTAAATTGCTCAAACATGGACTAATGCTACAGCATTCATGCCAAATAAACTGTGGCAAAGCCAGGGGCAATAGTGAAGGCTTTTTATGGAACAAGGAATTCTATTGGAAGAGACAACATCACCTGCATGATGCCAGGATCTGGGAAGACCAATTGAAATACACAGCACAAATGCACAATTCTCAATCCATGCCGGTACTGCTACCATTACAGACTTCAGCGGAGTTCCACAAGGTGAGTAAGCAGCATGCAAACATTAAATTCAGGGCAGTCAGTTCTCTGCAGAAGACCAAGGCTGAAAGGGATCCCCCGAAGTTAACAAAACACTGCAGCCTGGGTGGATTCGGGAGTTCCTTTTATTACTTTTACCAGTAATGGGATTAGAATACCACAAAGCATCACTCATCATATTTGAAAAAGAAAGGAGAATATTTCTGTCAAACTGTTTGAGATGACTGCTAAAGACTCTCGTCCAAAGGATGTGTCATCTCTTTCCACATCGCCTCACTCAAGCATTGGCAGTCAAGTCTGAGCACGCAGTGTCTTTCTGTCTCTGGAACAATTTGGTGTCTTTCATATGACTTTTCCTAAAACAACTCATTATACTTAATGCTATTTCATTAACTTATACCCGGCAGGAAAATGTCTTTTTTTTTCAAGCTCTATCAGAATGTTATTCTTCTGGAAAAAGGCATTTCCTCTCTAGCGGTGCTATGAAATTTAAAAGCACAATTTTAGAGGTAGTATCGAATATTTGCACAAGCTGACTTGGAGCTACCCATGTTTATTTCCTCTTCCTATCTTAGATTTTATTTTAGAGCCTTGGATAATTGCCACTTCAATGCCTTTCTTATTATTCTCTCCAAGGAAAAAAAAAGTTTTTAAATGGAAACCTTAGCTTTCTTAAGCAAACCTGCTTTAGAAGTACTTAAGGTAATTCATATGGTATTTTAAGGCAACAGATGACAGCCTTAATCCAGCTTCTGAATAACTACTTGCAGTGGAGAAACACAGGGCAAGGTACGAGACAGGTATTTCCATAATGGCTTTTACTCACACTGAAACAAAAGCTGACTTACTTTTTAAAAAATTTATATTATTGAAATGTAGTTGATTTACAGTGTTGTGTTAGTTTCAGGTGTACAGCAAAGTGATTCAGGTATGCACACAGGCACATTTTTTTTTCATACTCTTTTCCAACATGGTTTAAAAGCTGACTTATTTATCTAGAGTTGAAACGACCTAGGCAGACACAGGACCTCTGTCCTGGGGCCGAGACACCAAGACATCCAGGTGCTTGAATTTCCTCCCTGTTCATTGAGCCTTCAGTGACCTTCAGGTAGTCATCCT